>NC_139383.1:78360000-79560000 GCF_054392235.1 Sus scrofa | reverse complement strand
GGAACACATTTAACACATGTTCGATAAGCACATACATGTTCTAGGAGCTCTGGATATAGGAGTGAAAGAAGAGACAATATTCTGTTGTCATGAAGCTTATATTCTACATGCTTTTATCACCTGTACTAACACAACAGATACTATTCTAACCAACATTAAAAAAAATTGAGCATTCAATTCACTTGAGACAATGGAGATAGGAAAAGGTAATAATTTTGATCCATACAGGCATAGGAATGCTTCTTTTATCCTTTGTGATTTTCTAAGTGGTAGTTGGAAAAAAGGAACAGATTTTCATGTATACATGGCTTTGCACACAGCATAGAGACTATCACTTGGACTTGGATGTGGAGTGACCAACTGCTTGGCTATCATATTTGTCAGAGCCGAAGCAATGCCTGTGTGTGCAATGGCATACTTAGGGGGACTCAGGGGAAAGAACAATTGGGAAGTGGCAAGAACGGTGTAAGAAAACAGAAAATGCATGAGGAAGAGAGACAATGAAGACACAGACACTGCAAATGCACCATCTAAGGCTCTTTCC
Source organism: Sus scrofa (assembly GCF_054392235.1). Classification (NCBI taxonomy): domain Eukaryota; kingdom Metazoa; phylum Chordata; class Mammalia; order Artiodactyla; family Suidae; genus Sus; species Sus scrofa. The sequence continues at coordinate 79,559,456 of NC_139383.1, read as the reverse complement.
TCTGCGAGGGTAGGGACATGCCCATACCAGTCCCTACTGTATGACTTAAAATTTAACAGAATGCTTATCACTTAGTTGGTATTCATTAAGTATGTTAGAAATATGACTTACTGGAAGAAATCTATCCATTAATTCAAAAATGTCTTTTGATTGATCTGATACCCTGACCATGGCCTGAGATCTTATTCTCTGCCCTCATGAGATACGTATTATATTTGGGGAGAGAAATGTAATCAAATTATTAAAAGGAAAGTATGATAAATGTTGTCACAGATAGATAAACAGAGTGCTGTGAAATGGTAGAAGGAGCTAATTGTTCTGTCTTGGGACTTGGAGAAGCCTTCCTGGAGACCATGGCATTTGAGCCTGGAAGGTTTTTCAAGGTGTGGTGTGGAGAGAGTCATTTATGAAAGGATGAGAAGGTCACAGTGGCTAGGTACAATGCATGGACAGCAAAGACTGAATACCCATGTGGGGCTTGCAGGCCCAGCTAGCAGTTTGTATGAGAGCTTGGGGCACTGAGGCAGTATGGGTCCCCACTGGTTTACCATCCAGAGAAATCTTCATCAGAGAAATCTTCTTAAAAACATAAGAAATCAGAGAAATCTTCTTAAAAACATAAGTTTTATGTGGTTTATACCCTTTATAAATCACAAAGCCCATCAACCATCACAGAGTATTATGAAATGTGGCTTTCCACCTGCTGATGAGGCCTCTAGATAGACAATAGCACGGAAGTCCTATTGTGGAAGTGCTAATTCACACAGGTCATTGAACTTGTATAGTGGCCTCAGCCCCACCTTCTGGAATCCCTACCCTGTGGTCGCCTCCTACACTGTATGAGGGTAGGTCTGTGTGACCAGCAGAACACAGAGGAAGTGATGGTACGTCACTTCCAAGGCTAGGTCATAAAATGCATTGTGCATCTGTCTCACTCTCTCTCTTGGCTAATTTGCTCCAGATGAAGCCAGTCATCATATTGCAAGGACCCTCAAGTAGCCTTTGGCTTGGATTGGCGCATGTGGCAAGGAAGGAATCACTCAATGGGTGAGTGAGCCATCCAGGAGAAAGACTCTCCAGCCCCAGGCAAATCTTCAGACAACTGCAGCCTCAGCTGGTCTCTCTCTCTCTCTTTTATTTTCTTTTTTTTTTTTAGCAGCCACACCCATGGCATATGGGAGTTCCTGGGCTAGGGATTGAATTAAGGGTTGTAACCATGACCTACACTGTAGCTGCATGAATGACAGATCCTTTAACCCACTCTGGGGATTGAACCTGTACGTCCTCGGTGACCCCAGCCCCTGAAGTCAGGTTCTTAACCCACAACACCACAGTGGGAACTCCCAAGCTGGCAGCTGATTGCAATCTCATGAGAGATTCTGAGTCAAAGGCACGAGTTTCCACACCTTCAGAAATTTTGAGATAATAAATTTGTTGTTTTAAGTCATTACATTTTACACTAATTTTAATGTAACAATTGATAAATTAATACAATCATTGATCATACAAAGTCAGAATTAGAAGGAATGCTAGAGATTAAGTAGAGCAGACTCCCTGATATTTGGGTTCAACATTTCTCATCAGCTTGAAGAAATTTGTGGAGTCCTTCTCCACCTTTATTGATCAGAGCTGGCACACATTAAGATTTCTTTTCTAGGAGTTCCAGTTGTGGCTGAGTGGTTAACGAATTCAACTAGGAAAGATGAGGTTGTGAGTTCGATCCCTGGCCTTACTCAGTGGGTTAAGGATTTGGCATTGCCGTGAGCTGTGGTGTAGGTTGCAGACGCGGCTCTGATCCTGTGTTGTTGTGGCTGTGGCATAGGCTGGCGGCTACAGCTCGGATTAGACCCCTAGCCTGGGAACCTTCTTATGCTGCAGGAGCAGCCCAAGAAATGGCAAAAAGACAAAAAAAAAAAAAAAAAAAGATTTCTTTTCTATCCCTGATTCCAAAAGATGCATGGTCCAGGCTTGCATGTCTAATTAATGATAAGGACTCCATTTTCTGACTGTATTTCAGGGATCTTACCACTATATTGTGCTACTGTCTGTGAGAATGACTTGACTTAACCTCTTTAGTTTATATGGGATATCCAGTCATTTGCTGAAGATCAGTCACTCACCTTGTTAAGGATTATTCATCTAGGAAGAAGATATATGGCTTAAGAAAGTGGTAGATAGTTTGAATGAGAATTGTGGTAGCTGAATAATGTCCCCCAAAGATATTCACATCCTAGTCCCTGGCATCTATGAATGTTATCTTATATGGCAAAAGAGATTTTGCAGATGGAATTCAGTTAGGGTTCTTGAGGTGGGGAGACTATCCTGGATTATCCAGGTAGAACCTAAATATAATCACAAGTGTTCTCATAAAAGGGAGTCAGCAATTCAGTGAAGAAGAGGAGGAGGCAATGTGATGTGAAATATGGAGAGAAAAAAATAATGTGATTCAGGGCCATGAGCCAAGGAATGAGGATAGCATCAATTCTGAAATGCTAAGAAAGATTTTCCCCTAGGACCTCCAAGAGAAACCAGCCTTGCCAACCCTTTGATTTTGGCCCACTGAGACTGATTTTATGTTTCTGACCTCCAGAACTGTGTAAGAATAAATTTGTGTTATCCACAGCCACCAAGGTCATTATAATTTGTTGCAACGGCCAGAGGAAACTAGTACTCTAGTCTTAGCTTCAACATGTCCTACTTCTATTAGTTTATGCAGCACAATCTTTCTAAGACTGTCTTCTCATCTGTAAAAGGGAACAGTAAAATATCTATTTCAAAGGGTTGTTTTCAGATTGAATACAATCATTCATGCAAAATGCTCACACAGGACTTGGCAGACTTGGCACCTGGAAAATTCTTTTTTTTTTTTTTTCTTTCTTCTTTTTAGGGCTGCATGTGTGACATATGGAAGTTCCCAGGCTAGGGGTCCAATCAGAGCTGTAGCTGCCCACCTAAGCCACAGCAGACCAACATGGGATCCCTAACCCACTGAAGGAGACCAGGGGTTGAACCTGCATCCTTGTGGATACTAGTCGGGTTCATTATCACTAAGCCAGGACGGGACTCCCAACCTGGAAAGTTCTTTATAAACTTGGCTATTGATTTTATCCAAACAGGAAATTGTATTTTTTTTTGGTCTCCTTTTGAAAACTCAACTAGAGTGCTAAGTAGTTTTGGAATATAGGAAGGGTTGAATATTCATGGTCTATTCTATTGTTCCCACTCTATCAGGAACCCCGGAGTCTATTTGTTTTATCTTCTCTGATTGTACTTTCTCAAGGGTGTTGACTGCAAGATGGGGAAAAGGCAAATAAAGGGAATGACTTGGAAATAAACCATGAAAGAGAGATCTAACAAGGATTTTGAAAGGATTTGTCTATTATCTGCTCTCAGAGAAAGCCACAGAAAACAGGTGAAAAGTTATCCTTTTAATAAAGATCTCCAGAGAGGGAGTGTCTACAGGCTTTTTTAGTAATTTCCCTTGGTACATATAAAGGCTTTTCTTGATTTTCAAAGACTGCACTGATGGCTGTACATTCTTCTCTACAAAAAAAAACAAACAAAAAAACCCCCACATTGGAATAGTTTTGTTTTTGAAAGCTGGTTGATATACAATGACGCATAAAATAGTCTTCTATAAAAGAAGCCATGCATTAGTTACCTGGACAGGTGTCTTCTGCAGCTTCAGGACCACTGAAGGTGTAGAGCAGCCTAGCTGTGTAAAACTGTTCTTTGCCTTAATCTGGAATAAATTTCAAAAATTCACTATTTAAAAAAAAGCTTATAGGCATCACATTTAGTTTTTTTGTTTTGTTTTGTTTTGTTTTTCCTTTTAGGGCTGCACTCACAGCATATGGAGATGGAGGTTCCCAGGCTAGGGGCTGAATTGGCGTTGTAGCTGCCAGTCTGTGCCACAGCCACAGCCACAGCCACAGCAACACAGGATCCAAGTGCATCTGCAACCTACACCACAACTCATGGCAACACTGGATCCCTGACCCACTGAGCGAGGCCAGGGATTGGGCTTGAATCCTCATGGATATTAGTTGGGTTAGTTTCTGCTATGCCACAATGGGAACTCCTCATCACATTTATTTATATTATTCGTCCCTACATTTCAGTTTTCTATAGATGCTTGTATTTCCAATTTCTACTGATTAAGTCTTTCTAGTCTTTTGTTTCTATGTATTGATCACATTTGCATAGATTAAGAGCTCTCTGGTTTCTCTTTCAGCCCTAGTTTGCAGGAACAAGGTCTATGTCATTCTCCTGTATAGTGCTTGGTGCAGCTTCTTAGGCCTCGTGATTGTGTTTTGATGGTAGAGATGGCACTACAAAATAAAGCCAAAGGATCATTTTTAAAATAGGACCTGATATTATATCTTCATTGGATTTCTCTCCAGGTACAGAGCAAAGAATTGAGGGATAGCTGTTGTATCATCATGACAAAGTCGAGGCCAGTGATTTTCTAAAGCCCTCAAAATCCTGATCCTGTTAGTTGGAGATGACTGGAGAAAAAATGAATTGGGCTCGTTGACTTGGCTTTTCTTGTCAGTCGGAGGTTCAGCAGAAGTGCTAAAGTTCAAGTCCTCTTCTATCTCTGAACATGCCTCAACCCTGGACATTGGTCCTCAGTCACTGGATCCCAGGTTTGCCCACATTCATGGTTAGCAGTGTCTTAGAGAAGTGTGTGCCCTTTTCCTGAGTTGACCTGGGTTGGTTGATATCTGTTGTGCTGGAAGGTATGCTGTCTGGTGCCAGAAAGAGACAGTCTGAAGTCAGCTGACCAGGTTGTCACTGTCTCTAATGCAGAGATCCAACTGCCTAAGTTGGTAATGGAGGCAGACCAGCTCCTAATTGAAGCGGCCTTGTTGGGCCAACTGAGATTGCCTGGTGAAGTAGCACTCACCTCTACCTTTAGGGGATTTACTGCTTTGCAGCTGCCATCTAATGGTGGCTGTTAAATGGCAACCTTAGTAGGTCTTTTGTGACAGCTTTAAAGCCACAGAGTATGAGCCGAGCAAAAATTCCTTTCCCTCCTATAGATGTTCTCATTGTCCGAGACAGGTGAGAAATGAAAATGGGCATCTCCAGAAGGTGGTGTTTGACCTCTCTCCAGATAAGAGGTTCATGCCAGCCTTTAGCTTTGGTGAGGAATCAAAATTTAATATATAACCTGAAATCCTCCCAGCTTACTGAAGTCAGTTCATAGGTTATAGAAGAGAAGATGAAACTTTAATTTATCGTCACTCTGCCCATGGATAGATACTATGCCTCAGACAAAATCTTGTAGATTTTGATGCATTTTATCTGTTTACACAAAAACAACAATGCTTGGCTACTCCCACAGTAAACAGCGAATCCTGTTTATAGAGGAAGGGCAGCGTCTGCGGGTAGCATGTGCAGACCGCTTCAGGGTCCTTTTTTCCTTTTTCTGAGACTCTAGAGGAATGTGCCTTCACACCGTTTTACCAGCAGCCCTAAATCATGATTAATTTCAAGCCCGTTCTCTCCTTGGTTAGTCCTGACACAAGCAACTGCTTTTCTGTCACATTGATTTTTCCTGTCCTTGCGGATTCAAAGCCAGGGTTGAGTCCTCCTAACAGGGTGAGTTCTCTGACAAGGAAGTTTTGCAACCTAATTTACAGCTGGAGTCAAGCTTGTCAGAGAGTGCCAGAGGGAAACTGTCGCAATCCGCTGGTTTAAGTATGCATTTAATAGTGTTTATCCAAGCAAGTTTGTGATTTCTTCACTCTCTCCAACAAATATGTTATTTGTAATACCTATCTTCTCTAATCTAGGTGTTTGAAAAATGTCTAACGTGTGTGGGCTAGAATGAACTTTGTTTTTCTGTGGGTCTGTTCTTTTAACAAGGGCAGTCTCTGAGGAACTCTCAGAAACTGCTTGCCATCTTCCCAAATTGTCTCTCTCCACAGTGACCATGACTTAATCCTGAAGGAAAACAAGGTAATCTTTTCAAATAAACATTCTCAAGGATGTTTAGAGGGAACCCAATTGCTAGAATGCAGAGCCCTCCCAGTGATTGAAAATGGTTATACTGAGGGAGTACAATTACAGTGCGCTGGAATGTTTGTAAGCGCTTGGTATTTTCAGATGATTAACAATAATAAGTTAAATTGCAAGCAAAGATGTGTGTGTGTGTGTGTGTGTGTGTGTGTGTGTGAGTTCAAAGAGTCATCCTGGGTCTTTTTCTCAATGCTGTTGGTGGAAAATGAGGCACTGAGGGATTAAAAGCTTTCACTAGGTAAGGGAGTTGGTAAGAAACATTAGCAACATTTGAACCTAAGCCCAGTTGCTTTCACTGGGTTATCCTGCTTTTTGTGAGAGTAAATAAGAGAAGAAACATTTGATCATTAAGTGAAAAGAAAGCACTGAAACAAATGCATTTGGTTGCATCCAGTTCATTAGGGCAAATTCCTAGTGTCAAAGAGCTTGGCATTCAATAGGGAAAAAGTAAAGTATGGATTGAATAAACTCAAAACTATTTGGATGATAAAATTAATTTGAATAAACTCAAAACTATTTGGATGATAAAATTAATTTGAATAAACTCAAAACTATTTGGATGATAAAAGTAATTAAATCAATATGGACCACATATGCTAGAGTCTATCAAATTTTCTTTTCTTTTCTCTCTTTCTCTTTTTCTTTTTAAGGCTGCACCTGCATTATGGAAGTTCCCAGGCTAGGGGTTGAATCAGAGCTGCAGCTGAGGCCTACGCCACAATCATGGCAATAACAGATCCGAGCTGCATCTATAACCTAAGCAACCTACATCCTCACGGATACAATGTCAGGTTCTTAACCTGCTGAGCCACCACAGGGACTCCTAGAATCTATCATATTAGTTACAACATGATTTTACATTAAAAAAAAAAAAACCTAAAACATTTACTCTGTCAAACAACTTTCTCCTTCCCTTTCTGATCTGAAGGCTTCTGAAGGACAAAGCTTTTTTCTTATTTGGACCTGAAATCTCATGACATAATGCCTATCCTGGCACAAATGAAGGCACAGATAATGAAGTAAATGAATTTGGTCTTGATTTGACATTTTTACCTCCCGTTGATTCTGGGCTTGATGTTCCGTCATTTATTTATCATTTGTTGTTTAAGATGCTTGCATATTCAAAGCATCTTTTTACTGTGCTCCTACCTACACATCACATAAATACATCCTCACCTTGTCAAAAATCTGAGAGCAGTCTGTTTCTTATTTCTGTCCAACAGAAGTACAATGTGAGCCACATGTGTAATGTGAATTTTTCTAATAACCACATTAAAAAAGTAAAAACAGGGAGTTTCCATTGTGGTTCAGTGGGTTAAGAATCCAACATAGTGTCAATAAGGAAGTGAGTTCAATCCCTGGCCCTGCTCAGTGGGTTAAGGATCCAGCGTTGCTGTAAGCTACAGTGTAGGTCACAGATGCTGCTCAGATCTGGTGTTGCCATGGATGTGGTGTAGACCTCAGCTGCAGCTTGCGTTTGACTCCTTGCCTGGGAACTTCCATATGCCTTGAGTGCCGCCATAAAAAGAAAAAAAAAAGTGAAAAGAACAATATATTTTATTTAACTCAACATATTTAAGACATTACTATTTTAGCATGTAAAGACAAAATTGCTAAGATAGTTTATAGTCTTTTATCATACTATATTTTGTGGAATCAGGTGAATATTTTGCATTTAAAGGTAGGTCTCAATTCAGACCTACCTGCAAACTGCAGTGCAGATGTGATCACATTCCAGTGTTCAGTGGACACACAGAGCCATTGCATCTATCAGAACATCTCTGTAGTCATATGCAGGCATAGGGAATAATTCCTCCTCCTTAGTACGTAACCCCTGTTATCAAGCCCACTCTCAACCCCTGTAGTTTGGAAATAACCCCATCCTGAGTGATCTACCTGAAAACTGAGATGAACAACTATCCCAATATGACCTGTGTCCTGGGACACAGGCCTTGAAATGCTAAAACCAGGACTGTTCTGAGTAAACCATGAAGGCTGGTCATCCTTCAGGTGACCCATGCCTGCCAGTCAACATATTTTATCCTCCAGGCCACTGTGAAGGATGAAACATAGCATACATAAACGTGATTGGTAATCCTGAGGTTTTATGAGAACCTTTGGGAGAAAGAACCTCACTTTCTTTTTCACTCTGTTTATTATCTAGGGTTTCAATTAAACTCCTTTACATCATGTGGGGATAGACTGTTTGACAGTAGTTCCTACGGTGAAGAACACCAGAGGTAGGGAGAAACTGAGTGTTGGTGACTACTACCATTACTACTGCTACTACTACCCCCTGCCCCTCCTTCTTCTTTTGAGTTCCTAGACCCAGCTTTTCCTGGACCTATCCCACCCTTGGGCTTTTCAGAAAGTCAATGAATTCCAAACATTTATCTCTATTATTTTGTCTTGTTCATTTAATCCTTTCAAGTTGTGTTTCCATCACTTGAATCTAGGACAGTCCTTACTAATAAAATAGTTTTAAAAAAGAGAGAAAGAGGAGGAGGAGTGCAAGAAATCTACCTGGAATTCTTCAGGCTCTTAGGAAACATAATCTAGGTTGTCAATTTTTCCTTTACAGAGCTTCTCAGAGCTACTATGGCGTGTGTGTGTGTGTGTGTGTGTGTGTGTGTGTGTGTGTGCATTTGTTCATGTGCTCGCACATGTCTTCTCATGCTGCTTAGAATAGTGGGCACCTTTGTTGTAAAGGGTTGAAGGTAGTGAAGAGCTGCCTTCTGGAAATAACTTATGAATTAGTGGGGAGTTTTAAAAGTAGGAAGTTGTGAAGACTTACTGTTTTTTCTTTTCCTGTCTTTTCTTCTCCTGCTCTCAGAACTTTACACTTTGCTTGTGTAGTATTTATTTCACTCCATTGTAATGCCTCTCATGATGGATAACAAGTCTCATTCTAGGTATTGAAACAATCTAAATTTCATGAGATTTCCAACCTGTGGATTTAGGGGACCTTGGAAGTTGTATAGTTGCAAAATCAGGCATCTGAAAATCTATCCATCCATTTATCTCTTCTTAATAAAAGGATAGTAAATGTGCAGTCATTAGCATCTGGAAGAATTATGACACTGACAATTCAAAGAGAACAGTAAGTATTCAATACATGTTATTGAGCTACTAATATGTAGCTTGACAAGGTTAAGTGCTCTGTGTGAGGCATTTAACCTATTGCATAATATTTAGACTTCACAGCAATCTTATGAGGCTGGCATTATTATCTTTAGTGTCTTAAAATAGAAAAATAAAATTATATCTATAATTATCTTTAGTCACTATTCATCTAAAAAGTTCTTTGGGAGTTCCCATGGGTTCAACCCCTGGCCTAATGCAGTGGGTTAAATGATCCAGCCTTGCTGCAGCTGTGCTGTAGGTTGCAGCTGAGGCTGGGATTCAATTCCTGGGCCAGGAACTTACATATGCTGTGGGTGCGGCCATAAAAAAATTTCCTTTGAAAATTATTATGTTCTTAACGAATTTAACATCTAGTGGATAAAATAGGCTTATGGATATATGGCTCATATACCATGTGTGACTATATAACAAAATGAGAAATACTCCTGGAGAGGAGAGAAGAGGAAGAACACTTAGGTAGGGTGCAGTAGACATGGGGCATAAAGGCGATCACAGAAGCTCCCTGGAAGTATAATGCTTGAAGCTCGACACACTGAAGTGTTATGCTCCATTACAAATTTCTTTACCTTTTTCAAGAGAGAGTTCCATTATTTTACAGTGACAAATTTCAGTTTGTTTTTCTGCATCATAGTGACATGTAAGAACTATTTATTACAGAGCAAATGAGTTGGGTTCTTCACTAGGTTCTCTGGATTTGCTACTTATGAAGTCCCTGGTGAAGTCTTTTAAGCATTTGGGGCTAGAGTTTCTTCACCTGTGAAGTGAGGCAGATCAACCAGTTCATCTGTAATGGTATCCCTTCCAACCTGAAGACAGTGCAAAGCCTTTAAATAGTGTCTTCCGTTTCCACCGTTATGGTACTTCTATTAAGAATCATTACCTGGAAACCACAGCTCAGAGGCAAGGAATTTCAGCTGAGTGTAAAGAGAACTTGGCTTACAGGGAAAATGTTTAATCTCATCTTATTTTTACCAAAGTCAAAAGATCATTCCATGGTAGCTGAAGGGTTTCTTCACTTAAGTATAGCCTAGAAAGGACTGGTGAAGATTCTGCAAATCAGGTTAATGATGGCAGAGAGACAAGATTTCACCTAATGCCTCAGTCTAGCATTTTCAGAATCACAATTGAAGAATAATGTTTCATCCAATTTTTATTAACATCTCAAAAGTTCCCTGTATAGAAGCAAAAACAAACAAAATCTCACATTTTCATATGAATATACTTTGGAGGCAGACAAAAATCTTAATCTTAGAATCTGGATTGTCCAAGAAATCAGCTTTCTTCTTCTTTTTAGCTTTCTTGTGCCTGTTGTGTATGTAGCTATGAAATCAGGGAGAGAGAGAGGAAGAGAATGTCTGTTTTATTGTTTCCCAAATTCAGTGTAGGTTTCCAGATTGAAGAGAGAAATAATTTTTAAGGTTACATGAAAAAATAGAGGATGGAAAAGGAAAAACCATTTATTGTCCATGATATTGGTGAACTTAGCAACGCACAATGAATATTTTTTGACTTTAAAAAAGTCTTAATATTAGTTTTATATTTTTATTTATATGAAATGATATGAAAATATCTCATTATGTTCTATGAACAAATTAGGCAGTTAATGTGCATTGCATATTAATATACATTAATGTACATTAATCTTGGTTTTCACAAAATGGAGATTTTTCCTCACTGCATGTTGAAATTGATATTTTACTTTTTTGCAGCTAAGCATGTGATAGTTAGGGCCACTCAGCAGAATTGTCCATATACTGACTATATCATGATGCTCTTTCAGATTCAACTGTTTCTTTTTTTTTCAGTTATTTTTTATAGAATTTATTATTACTCAATTACATTTATAGTTGTACAATGATCATCACAACCCAATTTTTTACCATTTCCAACCCAAACCCCCAGTGCATAACCCCACCCCTAAACCTGTCTCATTTGGAAACCATAAGTTTTTCAAAGTCTGTGAGTCAGTATCTCTTCTGCAAAGAAGTTCATTGTGTTTTCTTTTCTTTTCTTTTTTTTTTTTTTTTTGCCTTTTGCCTTTTCTAGGGCCGCTCCCACAGCATATGGAGGTTCCCAGGTTAGGGGTCTAATTGGAGCTATAGCCACCGGCCTACGCCAGAGCCACAACAACACAGGATCCGAGCCGCGTCTGCAACCTACACCACAGCTCATGGCAACACGGATCTTTAATCCACTGAGCAAGAGCAGGGACCGAACCCGCAACCTCATGGTTCCTAGTCAGATTCGTTAACCACTGCGCCATGACGGGAACTCCATTGTTTCTTTTTTTAAAAAATTCTGCATAAAAGTGATAGCATTTGATGTTGGTGTCTTATTGTCTGACTGACTTCACTTAGCATGATAATTTCTAGATCCATCCATGTTGCTGCAAATGCCGTTATTTCTTTCCTTTGAATGGCTGAGTAATATTCCATTGTGTACATGTACTCCACTCATCTGTCAGTGGACAATTAGGTTGCTTCCATGTCTTGGCTATTGTATATAGTGCTTCAATGAACACTGGAGTACATGTAACTTTTCGAGTTGTGGTTTCCTCTGGATAGAGCCCAGAAGTGGGATTGCTAGATCAAATGGTAATCCTATTTTTCGTTTTCTGAGGCATCTCCATACTGTTTTCCACAGTGGTTGCACCAATATACATTCCCACCAACAGGGTAATAGGTTTTCCTTTTCTCCACACCCTCTCTGACATTTATTGTTTGTAGACTTTTTGATGATGGTCATTCTGGCTGGTGTAAGGTGGTAGGTACCTCATAGTGGTTTTGATTTGCATTTCTCTAATAAGGAGTCATGTGGAACATCTTTTCATGTGTTTTTTGGCCATCTGTACGTCTTCTTTAGTTAATTGTCTGTTTAGATTTTTCTGCCCATTTTTTGACGGGGTTGTTTGTTTTTTTGGTATTGAGCTGCCGAAGGTGTTTATAAATTTTGGAGATGAATCCCTTGTCAGTTGCTTCAAATTTGCAAAGATTTTCTCCCATTCTGTGGGTTGTGTTTTTGTTTTATTTAAGGTTTCCTTTTCTGTGCAGAAATTTTTAAGTTTAATTAAGTCCCATTTTTAAAATTTTTGTTTTTATTGTCATTACTCTAAGAGGAGGATCTGAGATGATGTGGCTGTCATTTATACCAGGGAGTGTTTGGCCTATGTTTTCCTCTAAGAGTTTTGTAGTATCTGGTCTTATATCTAGGTTCTTAATCTATTTTGAGTTTATTTTTGTGTATGGTGTTAGGAAGTGTTCTAATTTCATACTTTTCCATGTGGCTGTCCAGTTTTCCCAGCACCACTTAGAGAATGGGCTGTCTTTTCTCCATTGCATATCCTTGCCTCCTTTGTCATAGATTAGTAGATTTTAGGTGCGTGGGTTTAATGGTGGGCTTTCTATCTTGTTCCACTGATCTATATTTCTGTCTTTGTGCCAGTACCATACGGTTTTGATGACTGTTGCTTTGTAGTATAGTCTGAAGGCAGGGAGCCTGATTCCTCCAGCTCCATTTTTCTTTTTCAGGATATCTTTGGCTATTCTGGGTCTTTTGTGCTTCCAAATAAACTTTAAAATATTTTGTTTGAGTTCTGTGAAAAATGTCCTTGGTAATTTGATAGGGATTGCATTGAATCTGTATATTACCTTGGGTAGTATAAATTTTGCTGATACTGATTCCTCCAATCCAAGAGCATGGTATGTCTTTCCATCTGCTTGTGTCATCTTTAATTTCTTTCATCAGTGTCTTGTAGTTTTCAGAGTACAGGTCTTTTGTCTCGTTAGGTAGGTCTACTCCTAGGTATTTTATTCTTTTGGATGCGATGGTAAATGGGATTGCTTCCCTAAATTCTCTTTCTGATCTTTCATTGTTAGTATATAGAAATGCCATCGATTTCTGTGTATTAATTTTGTATCCTGTGACTTTGCCAAATTCATGGATTTGGATTTAATGTTGTCCCAGAATTCTCTGAGACTATCTTCATTTCTTTTCAATCTTTTTTCTCTTTTCTGTTCCACATCAGTGATTTCTACTAGTCTGTCCTCCACCTCGCTTATTCATTCTTCTGCCTCCTGTATTCTGCTGTTGGCTGCTTCTAATGAACTTTTTATTTCAGTTATTTTATTTTGCATCTCTGCTTAAGTTTTAAATCTTGTATTTCTTTTCTCAGTGTTTGCTCTAAGTTATCAATCTTTGCCTCCAGTTTATTTCCAATGTCCTGCATCATCTTTGCTATCATCAGTCTAAAATCTTTTTTTCTGAAGGCTGAGAATCTCCTCATCACTTAGCTGATTTTCTGGGTTTTTTCCTTTCTCCCTTGTCTGAGTTATAGTTCTCTGCCTTTTAATTTTTATAAGTTTTTGGTGTCATCTCCATTTTGCAGACAATAGAGTTGTAGCCTCTCTTACTTCTGATGTCTGCCACCCTTGTAGCTGAAGTTGTTACAGGGGCTTGCTGTAGGCTTCCTGATGGGCGGGAGGTGGGTCTTTGTGTCTGTGTGAGATTAGAGGTGGCTGTGTGCCTGGGGGGTCTTTAGGCAGGCTGTTTACTGATGAGTGGGGCTGTGATCCCACCTGGATCATTTTGGCCTGGAGCTTCTCAGCACTGATGTTTGGGGCCAGACTTTCCCAAAATGGCCACCTCCAGAGGAACACAGCTGATGAATATTCCTTTGTTTCCAATGCCCTTGCCCCACAACAAGCCATGTTCCCTCCCTGTTTTCCCAGGAGATCTTCCAAGGACTGCAGATCAAGATTCCCATGAAGCCTCTGCTTTGCCCTGGAACCCAGTGCATATGAAATCCTCTGTGAGGCTTTCAAGAATGGGGTCTCCATTTCCCCCAGTCCTGTGGAGCTCCTGCACACAAGCCCCACTGGTCTTCAATGCCAGATGTTCTGGGGGCTCTTTCTCCCAATATTTGATGTGGGGCTCAGAACTCTCACTCCTGTAGGTGAGTCTCTGTGATACAGTTACTTTCTAGTCTGTAGTCTTCCAACCTGGGAGTTATGGTGTTACTTATATCATGAAATTGCTCCTCCTACCTCTTGATATGGCCTCCTCTTTGTCTTCTAGAGTAGGATATCCAGTCCATTTAGTTGAAGGTTGTTCAGCATTTGGTTTTAATTTTGGTATTTTTATGACAGAAGGTGAGATCTAGTCCTTCTATTTTGCCATCTTAACCCTGTCTCTCTCAACTATTTCTTAAAAGGATACTGCTGCAGGATTAAGCTCTGAATACTCATTATGGCACACCTGGAAATTCATGCAACCCACATTATCAGTCATAGACATAGCGCACACTTATCCAACATCCGTTTGCACTCATCACTGGATAACACCAGCATGAACATCCCTGATATTTTCCAGCTCACCTTTGCCACTTCAAATGTGCCCAGCCCACCTTCACACTGCATTGTAATTCACATATCAAAGCCAACGGAAGATATCATCAAGCCTTAACACCATTGTCACCAACTTCCTATTTTGTATGACTGCAGCTTTCTACCACCACAATTATAAAGAACACCAAGGCTTCATCATACTAGAAACAGATGTATCGCTAAGGCTTGACTTCCTCTCCATAGCTTGTCTTCTTTGTTTCTCTCCCTTCTTATCAACCCTCATCCCCATAGCTTTGCCTTCTCTTTTCTCAGGCTGAGTGTCCTGCAAAAGGCCTGTTTTTATCTGCTTGTAAAGCCAAGAAAATTAATTTTGCAAAACCGTTCTGCCACTCCTTCATTTATGAAATGAGTCTCTATATTAATGATGAGTATATATACAGAAGCAAGCTGAAGGGAACCTGCAAACTTCTGAACTTTTTGAAGCCAAGCTTCTGCACAAAACTGCATCCATACTGTGGTGCAATGCACTCCTAAGTCACCATACCAGTGTCATTTGCCCTGTCACCTAACCCACAAGGCACTAACTTGAACTGAGAAATTTAGGCTTTAATATTTCTCTCTCTCTTTTTTAATTTTAATGGCCACATCTCTGCAGCATATGGAAGTTCCCTGGCTAGGGGTCAAATTGAACTGCAGCTGTGATCTATACCACAGCAACACTGTATCCAAGTGGCATCTGCTGCAGCTTGTGGCAA
Source organism: Sus scrofa (assembly GCF_054392235.1). Lineage (NCBI taxonomy): Eukaryota > Metazoa > Chordata > Mammalia > Artiodactyla > Suidae > Sus > Sus scrofa. The sequence continues at coordinate 79,544,188 of NC_139383.1, read as the reverse complement.
TGACAGATCCTTAACCCACTGACTGAGGCCAGAAACTGACTCCCATCCTCATGAACACTGTGTTGGGTTCTTAACCCACTGAGCCCCAACAGGAACTCAAGCTTCTCTCTTTCTCCATCTAAAGTAGTATATTGCTGTGCAAGAATAGTGGTTTGGAAGAACAGTAGTGTGAGCCATGGGGTTATTGATTCTTGAGATCTGATTGCAAATCCTTTAAAATAGTTGCTTCTTTTACCTTTTGTATGTTCCCTCCTAAAACTGTCTGCCCTCCTGCACACCATCTCTACCTAGTGGAAGGGGTGATATTTGACCAATCGAAAGGCTGCCTCTGCTGTTTGCTTTACTCATCTGAAGGCTGGTACCGAGGAAGAATTCAGCTTGCCCTCAGCTCTGAGGTCCCTGTCCCCACTGCCCACTGTTTAATAACTTACCCTGGCCCCTTCTTTAAGCAACTTGGCAAGAAAAAACAAAAAATCCTCCTTTGTCTTTCATTCATTCATTAAGGGTAAGCTGCAGACCTATTAGCTGCAAAGCACTGAATTTCCCAGTGAAGGTCACAGAGAAATGTGACATCTGGTTGCTGTTCTCAGATGGTCACCTCTGTTCATGTACTTGCTGCCCTCTAGACTCACAGTCTAATAGGTAAGCTTCAGAAGGTTCTTCCTCCTTCTGGAACCCACTACTGAATTATTAAAGCTGGGGGAGTTGGAATTTAACACCTTCCCTAGATTTATTTTTGTTCGTTCCCCAAAGCTACCTTCTACACTCAGCATCCCACTCTGCCTCCCATCACTGGGGATACATCCCTTCTATTTAAAGGCCTATTTCAAGTATGTCTTTCTTTTGTCTGGATAAAATTTTCTTTTGCCTTGGAATCCAGAGAAAATGACCAACAGCAAAAACAACAAATATAAACTTTTGAATCTAAAAGATCTCATTCTACCCTTGGAGTCTACAGCATACTAACCATGTCCTATTGGAAAAATTAGGGGAGGCCTCTCTGAGCTTCAGTCTCATCATCTGTAAAATGGACAGAATAATCCTGAAAAAGAGTTATGGCTTCTTTATTAGGTACTTTAATGGCCTAGCACCATGTCTGGCACTCAGTGGGTGCTTCCCAAATGCTAATCATCATCCTTTGTTGGAAACCCCCATTACTAAGTTCTATTATGTGTAGCCATTTGTAGGATCATCTCCTGTTTTAGATTCTAATTTACTTAATAATAGATACTACCCTTTCTTCACGTGGGATTTCCTGCAACTTTTCACAGGGCTTCCTACCTAGCAAACACTCAGGCACATTGGGTACTATAACTCATCAATGAGTTATTGTAAAAATACGAATGATTCTACCTCTGTGAAGAGCAAGCTTGGGCACAAAGAACAGGTTCTTTAAAGCCTCTGCTGAGCTCAGAATGTTCTTGAGGGTAGGGAAGTTGCAGGGAGCAAGTGGCAGCCTCCATGTGCAGGCTCGCATAATTTAGGGCCCCAGGGTTACCTCTCCCTGGAGTCACACACAAGATGAATCAGGCAAAGAGAGAGCAGAGATGAGGCCAGCTGCTCCCAGATCCTTGGACATTCCAAACAAGGGAGAGAGACTCAGTCTTTCCTGATTAATCCTTGATGATTTATTCTTTGGACATCATTTAAAAGGAGCATTTTAAAGTAGATTAATTGAACTCCCATGACCTTTTACCCTACTTATATCATCAAAAGAAACTAGATCTTGAATTTTTAAAAATACTTATTTTCTGTGACTTACAAACTACTGAGGAGTTTCAATGATTGTTTGTTTGTTTGTTTTTAATTATAAACAACAACTCCAGCCGTTTCAGCAGTAAGTTGAAACACCCTACATTTGAAAATACCAATTTTAGTCAACTGATGTTGTGTGAGGAATGTCCTAGGCATGGATAAATGATAAATACATAATCTAAGACACACAAAAAATGGAAAAGTAGGTGTTACCTTCAAAACTGCCATTTCCCCTTCTACCATGTTGGCCTAATCATATTTCTGAGTTCACCCAGCTCTAACATGACTTGGGTAAATTTTCATTGGTATAAGCTGGCATTTTTCAAAGTGCAGAGAGCAGTCTCTTAGCGAATTCTAAATCAATTTAATTCTTGGAATCAGGAATTTTTAAAAGTAGTAGAATAGAGTAATAATTGAAAGTAAAATAGGATAGAAAACCTCTAAATGTATTGTGCACCAAGAATGCTTTTACTTTATGAAACTTTCATTCGTGTGTTATGCATTATGAAAAACACTTACTCATTTTCTGAGTTGGGGTGTACAGTGTATTTTTCACTGTGGTCATAGCTCAACAACTTTGGAAGCTTCTGGATCTGTTTGGCCTCATGGTGCTTAGTTTCTAAATCTTGCTGTCATGGTGATATAGCTGTGACCAATGAGATGTCAAGGGAAGGCTGATGGGGAAGGTTGGGTATAGATGGGGATATGGGAAAAGATTCTTCCATGCAAAAGCATGATGCACAGGGAAGCTACTGTCCTTTCACCGCATTCTGTCATATCTGTACATGCTTCCTGGAACAGTGGTACCAAGTGGAAAATGCAAAAGAAGCTCATGTGAAATCATGTTGAATATGGCAGAGTAAGAAGATGGAAGGAATCTGGGTTCTAGGTCCAGTGTTATGCTCTGGCATCAAACACCTCAGGAACTATCCTATCTCTGGGCTTGTTATATAATATATCCCTTTACTGTTTAAGCTACTTGAGTGAGTTTTTTCTTATAGCTTAAACAACCCTAAAAAAAAATCTTATTTTAGGATGTGTGAGTAAACCAAACACTGGTGTATGGGATGGGTGGGAGGAAAGCCTGGGAAGGTGCTTGGGGTCAAATAGTGATGGATGTTGAATTCCAGACCCAGACACAGGCTTATAGTTGTGAATATAGACTCAAGAGGGGACTATCTGGCCTTGACTCTGTTCTCAATCTGTTAGCTCTGTTACCCTGGTGAAGTAATTATTTTAACCAATAATGTCAGAGTATTAATCTGATGTCAGTATCCAGGATGGACCGAAAGTTGGATGGAACTGGTGGCAGTGAAACTGATCACAAGACAACTGTGACAACACAGAAGTGAATGATGAGGGCTTAGCTCTGGAATTGGTAAAGGAGACCTACAGGAAGGGAAGGATGCAGGAGTACTAAGATGGTGGACTTGGCGATAGACTGGATGTGGGAGATGGGATGAAGAAGGAGTCACATCTGGCTGTAGGATTTCTGGGCTGGAAGCCTGCAGTGGGAAGGGCTGATGTGTGTGGTAGGTTAAGAAGAGGGAGTGAGCAGGAGAAATAACTTCCCAAGATCCCCTTTGTGAGTTGGCTGATAAGATGTATTTACTTATCATTTCCTCACCCCAACCCCATTTTATGGATGAAGTGACAAAGTTCTCAGAAGTTAAGGAGCCTCTCTTAAGTGATATAATAAATGACAAAACCAAAATTTAATCCCAGGCCATTTTTACTTCAGATCTCTTGAGAGCCACTCATGACTGAGATAGAGATATCATGAGAAATGAACCGGTTTTAGTGAGAAGACTGAGTTCAAACTACAGATCCATAATATAGATAAGAAATAGGAGTTCCCACTGTGGTGCAGCAGAAACAAACCCAACTATTATCCATGAGGATGTGGGTTTGATTCCTGGCCTCACTCAGTGGGTTGGGGTTTCGGCATTGCCATGAGCTTGGTGTAGGTCACAGATGCGGCTCAGATCCTGCATTATGGTACCTGTGGTGTAGGCTGGCAGCTGTAGTTTCAATTCGACCCCTAACCTAGGAACCTCCATATGCTGCAGTTGTGGCCCTATAAAACAAAAACAAAAACAAAAAAAAAAAGAAAGAAAAAAAGAAAAAAGGAGCAACAGTGAATAGGCCTTAGAGACAGATCTTCTAGAATGGTGGCTTTTTTTTAAAAAAAAGTAATTTGATTGAAGTATAGTTGATTTATAATATGTTAATATCTGCTGTATAGCAAAGTGATTCAGTTATTCATATACATTATTTTTCATATTCTTTTTTTTTAGGTATTTATTTTTTCTGTTATAGTTGATTTACATTGTCCTATCAATTCTTGCTGTACAAAAAAGTGACTCAGTCATACGTTCTTTTAAATTATGGTTTATCACAGGATATTGACTATAGTTCTCCGTTCTATTTGGGCCTTATTGTTTATCCATCCTGTATGTAATAGTTTGCATCTGCTAATCCCAAACTCTCCATCCTTCCCTCTCCCCTCCCCCACCCCCTTGGCAACCACAAGTCTGTTCTCTATGTCTATGGGTCTGTTTCTGTTTTGTAGATAAGTAGTGATAGCTTTTTTATTTTAAAAAATGTGGGGTGATAAAATAAAGGTCCCGTATAAGTAAAGAGAGAGGAGTATTAAAAATGGCTGAGAGGAAAATTCGGATGGCACAGATACATTGAATTCCGAGAAGTGTAAAGCAAGAGATGAGGGTCCATAATGGCATTGCTTGAGAGATTAAGGAAATGAGAAAAGGGCACCAGATACAATAAGTGGCTCCCCTCCCAATAATTTTCGCAAGAAATCCCAATAAGCTTAGAAGCATATGTGCTAGATTCTAGGATATAAGAATGAGTGAAGGGAAACTACGGACCATAAATGAAAAGTGAAACGGTAAATCAAGATTTCACAGGAAAGGAAAGATCTTTCCTTGTTTAAAGTAGAAAGAAAGTAAATAATTTGAAGATAGCTTAGAAGAGAACAATAATCGAGGGAGTCTAGTTAGAGTTAAGGAGGAAGAGGAAAAGGAAGGGGATGGGAGGAGGAGAGAGTATGGAGGTAATCTGTGTATAAGCAGCTTTGTAACCCAAAAGGGGTAAGAGCAAAGAAGAGTGAGTAGTATGTAGGGGTCCAAGGAAATTACAGGATATGACTTCTTCCTGCAACAACTAATGCCATCAGGAGACGGTAGGATAAAACAGGCTTTCGAATTTGCCAACAGTGACTCAGGAAAATGGCACAAGGTTATCAGTGAAAGCAGAACAGAGGTGATATTGGTGTCCATTTTGCTGTAACACATTTCGAACAGCACTGTCAGTGGGACGGGCTCAGAATTCTAGCTGTGGCTCTGCTCTAATTAGTTGGAAAGTCTTCAATTCGTTTTACTATAAGGACCTGCCTTTCTCTCATCTATATAATGAGACACATTGGCCATGGCTCTTTGCAGTTTGTTGTGGAAATTCTGTAAGATGACAGAGGTGATGATGATAATAAATAATAGTAACAGTAATAGCAACAGCATATAAAATTTTTTTTGGCTCTTTCTATGGTGAGCCAGATACAGTTATAGCTTTCTACATATATTATTTCATTTAAACCTCCTATCAGTTTTTTTTTTTTTTTCCTTTTTAGGGCCGAACCTCTGGCATATGGAAGTTCACAGGCTAAGGGTTGAATCAGAGCTGCAGCTGCCGGCCTACACCACAGCCACAGCAATGCGGGATACAAGCAGTGTCTGTGACCTATACCACAGCTCACCACAGTACAAGATCCTTAACTACTGATAGAGGCCAGGGGTCAAACCCAAATCCTCATGGACACTATGTTGGGTTCTTAACCCACTGAGCCACAATGGGAACTCCCCTCCTATCAGTTATATGAAGTTTCTACAATTTCCAACCAGTTTACAGAAGAAACTTGCTATAATGAACTTAGCTGTCTAAATTTAACAACTAAGCGACAAAACCAGAATGCAACCCAGGTAGCCTGATTCCAGATAATGAATTTTGTAAATGTGAAGCCTTATATTTTGGCATGAATTATTACAAGAGAAATAAAGTCTTATATGTTTCAAACACAATTTAAACAAATTTCAATGGAGGATTTTTTGATTTATTTACTTATTTTTATTACTACAGTATCTGTTTTTCTAATCCCATTGGTTCTTGACTGTATGGTGTTTCCATAGGTTTTTTTGTTTGTTTTTTTTGTTTTTCTACTTAAAAAACAACACTTCCCATCTTCATGAAGTTTCCTAAGTAAGATAAACATCTGGAGCTGTCCAGTGGGGTTTATTTCTGTGAGCAGCAATGCAGTTGCTCTGGGAAGGCTGCTTCTCCTGTGATGGATGCTGCTGAGAAGCAAGGATGGCAGATACTGCTCAAGCTTCTCAGCTGACCCTGAGCTGATTGGTATCAGGCAAAGATGATGGAATCCAGATGTTCCTCGACTTACCATGTGGTTACATCCAGATAAACCATTGTAAGTGGAAAAGCATTTTATATGCCTAACAATCTAAAAACCATAGCTTAGCCTCACCTACCTTAAGGCATACTCATGACAATTTCATTAGCCTATAGTTGGACAAAATCATCTAACAAAAAAAGCGTATTTTACAATAAATTGTCGAATATCTCATGTAATTTACTAAATATAGTTCTGAAGGTGAAAACCAGCATGGTTGTACGGGCACGGAAATGTTCTAAGTATGTGGGTTTTTTACCCTCATGGTTGTGGCCCACGACCACAACCAGCATCGCGAGAGACAATCTATTGCCTGTCACTAGGCTGGGAAGAGATCAAAATTCACAATCCAAAGTTCAATTTCTACTGAATGTGTATTGCTTCTGCATCATTGTAAAGCCAAGAAATTGTAAGTTAAACCATCCTAAGTAGGGGACCCTCTTTATAGCTCTTTACAGATAAGAGAAAGTTTTTTACTATTTCATAAAAATAATGAATCAAATTTTGAATGGGTTTGCTCCAAGTGTCACTTTAATGACTTCTGCCTCAAGTGGTCTTTGGGCTAAATTCCAAGCAAATTGAATAGGGCGGGTGCTACTTTACATCAAGAGCTGTACAGCACCAACACAGTACTGCAGACCGTTAATCAAAGGCTTATACAGCTGTTCCCACCAGCCCGCTGTGCCTGGTAGGGTATCATTGCTTTCAATGCTGCAGCAGTTGGAGAAACTTATTTGTAATATCTTCAAATTCAATCAGCTGTTGTTTGCAATTGCTATAGCTACCTGGGAATTTGATCAAAAGAAAGGTCATAGATGTAAAGTCAGGGAGACATGCTTTGTTAGCATCATGAAGAAACACAGCGTTATCACTGTGTTGTATCCACTACCCTTGGGGACAGTGCTGGGGACTCTGAGACAGAGACACAAAGCAGATTTGAAACCGGCCATTGTAGAGTCAACAGCTGATAAGCTGGTGCTCTAGATCCATGGGTTTTATAACCATGGATCAGAAGATTTTCTTTTCCATTTGCACACCTCTCATAAATGGCTGCAATCCCAAATCAGTATTCTCCAGGGAGAATGATAGCGTTTTGAGACACAGGAAAAGCACACTTTTTTTTGCTAACCTTGATCATATGTTTTTAAGAGAAGCTTCAGGGCAAAAAAGTAGCCAAAGAATTTTAGAGGATAAACAGTAAAATCCAAGTGGAATCCAGGCAGCAAGGCCAGCAAAGTGGACCTCAGCCCACACAGCCATTTCAGAGAAGGTTAGGCATCTCTGCTGTGTCCTCGGTTGTAGGACCATTCAGGCCCAAATGAAGGGAAGTTGATGCAACCTCAAAAGGCCTTGGGATCTGAAAACACGGCCTGGCTCTTCCCATGGTAATGCTGCTTCCTACTTAGGTTTTATTTGCTTCTAAAATGACACCTTTTGGAGTTCCCATTGTGGCTCAGCAGAAACAAACCTGACTAGTATCCATGAGGATGTGGGTTCCATTCCTGGCCCCACTCAGTGGGTTAAAGGAGCAGAGACCCAGGCTAGATATACTCAAGATTGTTCCAGTCTTAAAATGGACACTCTAAAATTTCCCAGTCTTATTTTTTGTTAGCAGAAAATCTCATATAAACATATTTATATGAGATTAAAATCATGTTATATCTTTTATAGCATGTTATATCTTTTTTTCTATATCTCAGTAATTTCAATTTGCTTTTCAATATTATTACTATTGTATTTACATTCCCTGTGAAGACAGAAGCTTATTTTGTTTGTGGATGTCTCCTTGATTTTTTTTTAATATTAACCAGATTGTGACACTTGCTAGCTTAAAACTCTTTATTGGTTTCCCACTACATTGAATAAAAGCCCAAATTCTGTCCATGGGTCCAGGGACCTACGTGATGTGGACTCTGCTTCTTTGGAGGCCAACATCCTCGTCTATTGCTTGTCACTCAAAGTGTACTCTTTCCAGGTTGCTAAGTTCTTTCCCACCACAGGGTCTTCATACATGCTGGTCCCTAAGTCTGAAATGCTCCCTCCTATTTAAAAGTCACATCTTTAGGAGTTCTTGTTTTGTCTCAGTGTGTTAAGAGCCCGACATAGTGTCTCTGAGGATGCAGGTTTGATCCCTGGCCTCCCTCAGTGGATTAAGGATCTGGCATTGCCACAAGCTACAGCATTGGTTGCAGATGAGGCTAGGATCCCATGTTGCTGTGGCTGTGGATTAGGCTGGCAGCTGTAGCTCTGATTTGACCCCTGGCCTGGGAACCTCCATGTGCCATGGGTGTGGCCCTAAAAAGAAAAAAATAAAAATTAAAAAGTCATATTTTCAGCTCTGTCTTTCCCAACCATCCTGTTTAACTAGATTCCTTCCTCTCTTCCATGCACCCTAACCCTATTTTCTATATTTCAGCAACCACTTTGTTTCCATAGAAATACTTACCTTAGTTCATTTATCTTCTTGTTTATCATCTGTCTTCTCTCCTCAGCCATGAGCCCTATGAGATCAAGGGCCACGTGCCTGAGATGTTTCTAGAACTTAGCAGAGTACATGACACATGGTAGGTATTTAACAACTACTTGTTGAATGAGTACATGAGCTTGGGTGGGATACGATGATACATGTATCACATACTTGTCATCCTGTGTAGAGGAATAGAAAGAGGCAAAGTTTAAGGAGATGAGTCCAGATTAAAATAACCCTTAGTAGTATTCTGTAGTATATCAGGATCAGCAAACAGTTTTTAAGTAGGGGGCTAATGATACCTTGTCTGTATTTTGGAAAGACTCATCTGCATAAAGATAGCTGGCTTGATTACAGTAGATTATGCAAAAATCACTTTAGGGAGACCAGTAATAGTAACAGGTGAAAAAGACTGAAAGTAAGGAAAGTGTTTCAGATAAGGAACAGTGTTGACTAAAAACTTCGATATACTGAAGCAAATGGGCAGGAAAAAAACTACTTTTGAAGGCTATTTTATTCAAAGTACAAGTTTTAGGAAAGTTGTTAGAGAAAAATGGAAGAAAAAATATCACCCCCGTCCCAACTTTCCATTCTGAGTAGTTACTTTCAAAGACACAACTTGATGTAGTTCAGCATCATTTCCGAAATGTAATTCCATAGAATGTCTACTGATCATATCTGGGATAAGAGCATTTTTTTAAAAATAATTTTTACTTTTTACATTAGAGCTTGTTTATAGTGTTCTGTCAATTTTATACTGTACAGCAAGGTGAGCCAGTCACAAATATACATGTGTACATTCTTTTTCTCACATTATCATGCTCCATCATAAATGACTAAATAGTTTCCAGTGCTATACAGCAGGATCTCATTGCTTATCCATTCCAAAGGCAATAGTTTGCATCTATTAACTCCAAATTCCCAGTCTCTCCCACTCCCTCCTCCTCCCCCTTGGCAACCACAAGTCAAGGACAGTTGTTTTTTTTCTTTGTTTGTTTTTAATGATTCTCTAATGTCTCCCAATACAGAGCCACATTAACTGAAATGTATTCCATTTTGGAACCATTTTTATGGACTTTTGTGGGAAAAGAGAGCTAAGCTGGGTTCCTTTGGGAAAGGTGGTCTTGGTCTTTGTGGAATATAGGATTTGGAGTGGTATCTTATAGACTTGAGTCCTGGCTCTGTCCTGCACTCAAGTGTAAAATTGGACAAATCATTTAACTGCTCAGAACCCTGGGTTCTGATCTATAAAATGGAAATGAATCACATCCTGACTTACAACAGATACTTTTAAATTAGAGGCTACCTTACATACTTTAGAGAACAGGATTCACAGATACTCTGCACCTCTATCCTGCCCCACATAGCTGCATATTAACATTCTAACTTCTATTTATCCAGAAATTAGTGAAACGGGATTTACAGATATGAAGGATGGAAGAGGAAGAAAAGGAGGAATAGAACAGAGCAACCAGGCTAGTGTGTCCAGGGAATGGTCAACCAGTAGTACAGGCCTTGTGGGCTGCACACTTACCTTTACAATTAAAATCATCAGGGAATTATTAGAACCAGATAAAAAAGATCAAATACTGTAAATTTGTAAAGCTTTTTATGTTGCTGTTTGTGAGGGTATGGTGGGTAGAGAAGATGGGAGAGAATCCTCCTGCCATGTAACTGTTATCACTGTAAGACAGTGTTTTCTAAGCTGTCTTGGGTTAGGGACTTTTGGAGTCTCTGATGAGAAGGATGGACTCTAGAAAAATTCCCATGTATATCTTCAACTCCAATTTTACCTACAAATCACCTGAAACCTGTCTAGAGAGGCGGTGATCCATGGACATCAGGGTAAGAGACCTGGCCGTAAGGCAGGAATTGAGCTTTCTCTCTTTATGCAGCACTCTATTTTCTGTTTTGTTTTAATTTTCAATGTGATTGTTCCCCTGGGTCATAAGCAGGCACAAAAGGTCTGGCGCTATGCTAAGAACTTCCTCAACCCTCAACAGTAATCCTACTGGGTAGTAGAGTTTGTGGTTGTTCTTTATGTAACTTGACTAATGACCAAGTCAAATGTTTTGATTGTCCCTGGATGAGTTTGGGGAGCCTAATATAGCTTCTAACAGGAGACAATGAACTACTCGATACCTTTCACCACAGATTATAATGTATCCTTGATAAGGCTGCCCTTTTCTGTCAAGTATAGCCTTTAGCACCACCTGGGAGAGGTCCAAATGGCATAGAGGAGGAAAGATCACTCAGGCTACTGGAACATCTTGGGTACCTTATAGTATGTCAGATCACTATGAAATTCAAGGCATGTGGGTGTATATGTACCTTTAAAAATACAAGGAATTTTGCTATTCAAATATTCAAATTGGCAGAGCAACAAAAATTACCTAAGTTTTATTGAGATCAGAAACAGTTCTCAAAGATTTGCTTTTCTAGTCATTAGAATTTCCATTCCTGACCTAGAAAAGAGATGCATATGTCTATATTTATTCTGGTAACTCTTACAATACCAGATGTTTAATTTTGATAACACCTGTAATCAATTCCCAGGGAGCAAGCTGTTTCCAGAACATCAAAAAAGGCACACATATTCTTTAAATAAGCTAAGTGTATAAATGGCTGAAACGCTAAAATTGAGGGATTCTGTGTTTGAGTAATGTGGATATTGGAAGCAACTTTACAGAAGTGTATATAGTTGGAAAATAAGGTTTATTGGGGATAACATCGAAGTATTTATCAGTAAATTTTCTGAGATGCTAAGGTGAAAGACCCTGAAGAAGTACAAAGAATCATCATTATCATCATCATCATTAATAGTTAGGCTAGTACTCTAATGATTTTCTCGAAGTTGCTTTCTTGGTATTACATGAGTTTACTTTTGGGATGTGATTGCAATTAGGGTGTAGAAACTGCTGATTTGAGTTAACTCTGGGAACAAAAAGAAAGCAAAGCAACCAAGCATCACCAAACCAAAAAACTCTTTTAAGATGAGCAAATTTCCCATGCCTCAGTTTTTCATATTTATTTCCAAATCTACTCTGTCATATAAATTAACATCCCAGAATGGAAGGTTGGTTATCAGAGAAAAAACAGAAATGATGCTAGATCTCATAATGCAAGGTAACTGCAGTATTTATGGATAATGACCACAGCTCAGGCTGCATTAAATTTGAATTTCCGCAGATTGTGTCAAAAGAAATGACATTAGCTTGTCCAAAGTCAGAAAACCCATGACTCGGAAATTGGTTCTTTGGAATAGGTCCATATGGTGAGTTAATGTGATTTGGCACTATCTGGGTGGTGTTCTGGAAAACAAACTTGCTTTTTCTGCAAAGAAAAACCAGATTCCAAACACTCACAGGGTTCTTATACTACACATGGATATTTTGCTCTACTTTCAAGTTTTTGTGGACGTAGCCATTTTGAATGATGACATGTTCAGATAAAGTGATAGTTTTCCTGAAAGACTGATTACATCTTCAAGTGAAAAAGCCAACTTGGGAACAAAAAAGAAAAAAAAAAAAAGAAATGGTCAATGGTATAAAGCAGAGAATATGGCTTTTAAAGGAAAGTTTTAAGTTAACTTAAAAAAGAGAGGCAAATTCTATTCGTTACAAACTGATTGAAAAAAAAGTATGTTAGAAGATGTACAAAATAATTGTAAAAAATGTTACAAGTCATCTTTCATGATCATCTTTGTTATCAGGTATTAGATGGATGATTTTACTCCTCAGTAGCTGTCTTTCAAGCCTTGACAACTAAAATCCGATAGAAAAAAAAAGAAAAAAAAAGGCAAGTGGAGCATATTGGTCGACCAAAATTTTAAATTAAACAATGTTTTAAGGAAAAACCCCACCTTTAATTTAAAAATTGTTTTATAAAAAATTTCAAAAATACGTTAATGCCAAAACATTTTCCTATCTTAGAAAATAAATTCCATGTAGTTGAGTTTCTTTGATAATTGAAATGTTCAAAAGTATCTAAAGATCCTTATCTTAAAAGATCAATTGAATGTTTAAGACTCTAGATCTATTACAACAATATTTTCTCATATTGGAGTATTCTGATGTGCTCTTCAAGGTGTGAAGATTCTATGAGAACTTTTTCTCTTACTTTGTGTTTTCATTTTCACTGAGTGAAAAAATGTGTACATAGTGTATGCCAGACCATCTGAAGATTGTGGTGTGGACTCAGGGCTGCTATTTGTGTGACCACTGTTTCAGTGCTAAAAGGTCACCTACAATCAATATCTAACACTTCATGTCCTTTGTCCAGTCTCATGTCAAAATAGGACTTGTCCCAAGATAGACATCAAGGTGAGTTCTCTTCACCAGTTGTGAGGACAGACCTTTTCTTATTACAACGTATCATAAAAAAACCTTTTTACTGATTAAGACTTTAATTTCTTAGGTTATTTAAGATATTGTGATTTTTGATTTGATACCATAAAGGTGAAATTGTTTAAGGACATGTAGGCCACATTTTTTTCTTTTCCTACTGATTGTCTCAGGTCCTACTCATGGGATGACTTAGCAAGTTGATAGGCAATTAGTTACTCTTCAAAGATCCATGTGTTCTTAGAAACAGCTCTCATTGGAGTTCCCGTCATGGCTCAGTGGTTAACGAATCTGACTAGGAACCATGAGGTTGTGGGTTGGATCCCTGGCCTTGCTTAGTTGGTTAGGGATCTGACATTGCTGTGAGCTGTGGTGTAGGTCGCAGACACTACTCAGATCCCATATTGCTGTGGCTGTGGTGTAGGCCAGTGGCTACAGCTCCGATTCAACCCCTAGCCTGGGAACCTTCATATGCCATGGGGGTGAGGCCCTAGAAAAGGCAAAAAGACAAAAAAAAAAAAAAAAAAAAAAGGAAAAAAGAAACAGCTCTCATTGGAAACAACCCTTTAAAGAGATGAATTCAATTTAGTTCATTAAATAGTATTTGAGAATGCGCCATGTATAAGACACTACACTCAGCCCTGCGGGTAAACAAGATAAGTTAGATGTTATTTCAGCTACAGAGGATCTTAGAATCTGGTGTGGGATACTAATACAAAGAAAGGGAAAGGGAAAAATATTTTTCCTATTACCATTTTCAGAAACATATTTGAATATTTTATGTTAATCTACTAGTGCTTTTTACTATTTTTTAAATAAAAGTTTTCTGGCTTTTTTTTTAAAATTAGATTTCTGAGCTTTATGAAAGAGTAATTTCTATTTCACTAGTTTTCACAATGTGAGAGAAGAGGCATCATTTCATCTTGATTATTTATTCAAGATGAAAATATCCTCAGGCTAGGGCTAATGGATGGTAGTAAAAGTAAAATAAGTAAAAAGTGAAACTGTGATGAAAGAAGTCCGAGTCCCACCTAGATACATTAGCTGGTAATGAATGACACATGATAGCTGTGCTGGGTCCTTTTCAGTGCTGGTGGCAGGGGTAGGATTGAGGAGTCCAGGGGTGGTATGAACCATAGGGAGATTTTCCTGCAACTTTTTTTTTTTAAGTCTTGAATTAAAAATAAAGGAATAATCCCAAATGTATAGATTTTTTTTTAAAAAAAGATCAAACTAAAAACCAAACCTTCAAATAACACAGCTCAATTATTTTGCTTTGAATATAATATGAGAAAAAGAATGTGTATGTATGTATGACTGGGTCATTATGCTGTACCACAGAAATTGACACAACACTGTATATTAACTATACTCTAATAAAATTAAACATAAGGGCAAAAAAAAAATTCTCAATACCAATGCAAGGAGGAGTATTTAATTCACACCCAGAGCAGGACATAGGACTTAATAAAACAGCTATTCAGAGCCAGGAAACAAAAAAAGACAACCAAAAAAATACCCCAAACTAAAAACAACCTACATATTACCTCTCTTTTTGCAATCATATGTGAATAAGGGGAAGAATATTTTCAGGGTGGGTGGTAGAAAGAAAATGATGAGCCCAGAATATCCTCGCGTTAAAAAAAAAAAAAAAATTTATTTTTGCTTTTTAGGACCGCACTTGAGACACACAGAAGTTCCCAAGCTAGCAGTCCAATTAGAGCTGCAGCTGCTGGCCTACACCACAGCCATAACAATGCCAGATGCGAGCCTCATCTTCGACCTACACCACAGCTTGTGGCAACACCGGATCCTTAACCCACTGAGTGAGTCCAGGGATCAGACCCACATCTTCATGGGTTCATAACCTGCTCAGCCACAAGGGGAACTCCCCAGGATATCTAAATTCATAATGTATGTCTTAGTAGGTAGTAGTATCATGGACAAAGTCTGTGGTGCAAGAAGTTTTAAGCACATTGGGATAAATAAAGCAGAGCAGACTTGTTTATTGTAGGACCTTTTTTGAGCCTCGCAGATGGTCCCTGTAACTGTCCAGGAAGGGATCATGTTGGAAAGCATTCCCCAGATGCATTCAACTACAGAAATTTAGAAGAGCTCACAGGACAAACAGGTCCTTGGGACATGGTTTTGGAAATGTCTATGTTGGAACTGAACATGTGGAAACTCAACTACTGCTTTTTATTTTAAGAGAAGAAGAATGAAGCCAATTTAATTATTTCCTGGGTCCATCATGCATTTAGCCAGGTGCTTGATACAGCTTATCTCACTTTACCCTGATCTCTGTGATATATTGTTGCTCACTTCTTGCCGTGTTCCCAGCCGTCCCCTGCTTCCCAATTTGTAGATGAGGAAATAGCATCTAAGAGGTTAAATAGTGTGTCTTGGTAAACTGGTAAAATTTAGGCTGGGATTAAAACTGACATATATTTTTTTAAAGCTTGAATTTTGGAGAATTTGAATTGCAACTGAAATTATCTAAATAAGGAATGAATTGCATCTCATGATTGATTCCTTGCTGAATTCAAGAAACACCATTGGAGAAACTCATATCAAGTGAAGTGGGTATAGGGGAGAAAGACCAATACCGTATGATATCGTTTATCTCTGGAATCTAGTACATGGCACAAATGTACCTTTCCACAAAAAAAGAAGCAAACCCATGGACATGGAGAACAGTCTTACAGTTGCTGAGGGGTTGGAGTGGGGGAATGGGATGGACTGGGAGTCTGGGGTTAGTAGATGCAAACTATTGTATTTGGAGAGGATAAGCAATGAGACCCTGCTGTACAGCACAGGGAACTACATTTAGTTACTTGTGATGGAACATGATGGGGGATGATGTAAGAAAAAGAATGTATATAAATGTGTATCTGGGTCATTTTCTGTGCAGCAGAAATCAACAGAACATTGTAAATCAACTATAATTAAAAAAAATTCAAAAAACAAAACAAACTACCATTGGCATTCCCATTGTAGCTCAGTGGGTTAAGAACCTGACATAGTGTCTATGAGGACTCAGTTAAATCCCTGGCCTCAGACAGTGGATTAAGGATCCAGAATTGCCACAAGCTGCATCACAGGTCACAGATGCAGCTTGGATCCCACCTTGCTATGGCTATGGCTGTGGTGTAGGTGGGCAGCTGCAGCTCCAATTTGACACCCCATCCCCCACCCCAGGAACTTCCATATGCCACAGGTACGGCCGTAAAAAAAGAAAAATACATCATTTTGTGAAGCTCTGGTGAGCTTCAATGAATAAGAAGTGGACCCTTCTCAGAAACTTAAAGTTTGATGGGAAAGGCTGACTCAGGAGTAAGTCATTTCAATACAGTATAGTAAATGATTAAAATAGGCTCTCTTTATCTTTGTTTATGATAGTTTCTCTCCATAAATTACAGTGAACCTGAGCCCTCAAACCCACACTTTCACACCCATCAGAAGTTTAAAGACTGAATTCCAATGCATGTTCTCTATGAAATATTTTCTAGGCACCCTGTCCCCTCCCTCATTTGGAATTAATTGTTCTCTATGCTATGCTCCCATAGCACTTTGCTTTTCCTCCAAGAAAATCTCTTTTTCAAAATCTGATTGAAGGGGTACTTGTTTATCTTTCTTCTAGATTGGAAGTTTCTTTTTTTTTTTTTTTGTTGGTCTTTTTGCCATTTCTTGGGCTGTTCCTGTGGCATATGGAGGTTCCCAGGCTGGGGGTCGAATCAGAGCTGTAGCCACTGGCCTACACCACAGCCACAGCAACGCCAGATCCGAGCCACGTCTGTGACCTACACCACAGCTCAACACAATGCCGGATCCTTAACCCATTGAGCAAGGCCGGGGATCAAACCCGCAACCTCATCGTTCCTAATTGGATTCATTAACCACTGAGCCATGATGGGAACTTCTAGATTGGAAGCTTCTTGAATGATAGTCTTGTCTTAGATATTCTTACAGGGCACTACTATCTAAAACAGTGTTTTGCTTGGATATAATGGACTCACAGCAAATATTTTCATTGGGTTAGTTGTTTTTTAAATAAAATAAATCTCTACTTTCAGTTAAGTTTTACCATTATGTAAAAACCCTTAATAACATGAATCGTGGCATCAAGAAAATTCCTAAAGGCAAAAGAGGGTAGAATGTTCTTCCTGTTTTATTTTGTTATTTCATTTTTGCCTCCCATTGTTTTGTCATTAAGTCATTGCATATTAGGAAAACTTGGAGGAAATAAGGCATGGACTACATAGCTTATTAAGAAACCTACAATAGCCTTCTCCTGAACTAAAAATTCACTTAGATTACCAGGCAATTTTAGCAATTTCAGAGAAAAAAATGAAGACTAGGAGGAAAGCCCTTAGTGAACATTTCGTGATAGTCTTTTTTGAAATCTTGAGTTATAGACAAATCCCAGAGTCATCTAATACAAGCCTGTGGAAAATATGATTATTTTAACTAGTAGTAATTAAATCAGCAAGAGTATAAGAATTCACTTTTGTCAAATCTTGTCCAGACTTTGTAGATTTTTCAAGAGATTTAATTATATGAAAGGATCTCTCTTATATGTTTATAATTTTAAATTAGTTGGTTATTTAAATAAATAGTTGCACTAAGGAATCATGAACATAATATATGTGATTCTTGAATTTTTGCATAATAGGAAGCCTAGGTATTTGTTTATAAATTATCAAACCCACATAATGCAAGACAAGTTTAAAAATGTAGATCTATTGCCTCATATGTTTTAGCCCTTAAAAAAAGGAGGTATAAGCAATTAAATGTCTGACAGTATAGGAATAAATATATATCAATTTTCTTTTAAAGAAAACATTTAGGAATTAAAAAGATTTGTCAAACCTGTAACCATTTTTGGATTTATTTAAGCCATATTTTAACTCTAGACATTCCCTGAGAGAATTATTTAAAAGCAGGGTGTCAGCACTTTTTTTTTTTTTTTTTCCCTATAAAGTGCTAGATAGTAGATACAGGCTTTGCAGGCTCCACAGGCTTTACAGCAACTCTTTTTTTTTTTTTTTTTTTTTTTTTTTTTTATCTTTTGTCTTTTTGTTGTTGTTGTTGCCATTTCTTGGGCCGCTCCCGCGGCATATGGAGGTTCCCAGGCTAGGGGTCTAATCGGAGCTGTAGCCACCAGCCTATGCCAGAGCCACAGCAACGCGGGATCCAAGCCGCGTCTGCAACCTACACCACAGCTCACGGCAACGCCAGATCCTTAACCCACTGAGCAAGGGCAGGGACCGAACCCGCAACCTCCTGGCTCCTAGTCCGATTCGTTAACCACTGCGCCACGACGGGAACTCCTTACAGCAACTCTTCAACTCTGCCATTGCAGGGGAAAAAAACAGCCAAGGATTGCACATAATCAAATGGGCCTGGCTGTATCCAATAAAACTTTATTGATGAAAGCAGTCAGTGGGCCTGATTTAAAGCACTGACACTGCCACACGTCAAGGTTATCTGCAGAAAGTGACTGAATGTAGGCGTGGCCATTTCTGGTTTTATCTTCCTGAGAAACGCTGGCCCCTTGCTCATGCTGTGCTCTAAGAGTTTGAACTTGCACTCTCTCTTTTGATCGAGGGTCTTCTTCTTCTGAGTCAACTCTTCCCTTCATTGAGTCAATAAATTTGTCCTTGGCCTCTGTTGGTGTAAGCTGTATTTCTGTTTTTCCCTCCTGGAGGGGTCTTGTCTGTATGAATGAGTACGTGGCCACCTGGCTGGAGATGAAGCTAGAAGAATGGAGGGACAGTGCCCTCACCTCTTTGGCTTAGCTTGTTACCCCAAGCTGAGGACCCCGATGTTCTCCTCAGCTGAGGTCTTCCGGAGATCATACAACTGGTGAAGCAGAGATGCTCCCTACTGGAAGTGATTGTAGAGGAGCAGTCATCTTCTCATAGAGTGCCCCCAAAAGCTCTCCAGCTAAGGCCACTCATGGGGAGCTATTTGGCATACTCACCCTCTGTCCAGACAGAGTTGTAAACTTGATCGCTTCTCCAGGCTGTGCTGGAATTTACACCGCCTTGGCCCTTTTCCAAGTGTTGTAAACATCTTAATCCCTCTGGGAACCTTTTGTCGAGAATATTTGTGTTTCTCAGAGTAGTCATTGGCCCCTTTTCACAATCCTCAGCAGCATGATCTTTGGGAACATTTCCGCAGAAACAAGCAGGAGACACAGACTGTTTCTTCATGTCACTTGAATCCTTATCTGCTCTTGCCTGCTGAAGAGTCCTCTGCACCCTCTCTGCTGTGGCATTTCTGTTTCAAGTGAAGCTCTGAGCAATCTGAATCCCTCCCTGATCTCAGGGCATCGCTCGGCCAGTGGGATGGTGACTGGGAGAGGATGTTCTTGGTCAACCGTCCCCCATTCCTCAAGACACACAGCTTGGCACACAGTGTGTTTATGGAAGCATCTCTGTGGTTTGTCAAACTACAGTTAAGATGATACTGACTGTCACCAGGCCCTCCCTCTGAAAACAAAACCTGTGGGGCTGATGGCACAGAAACAAGTGACTAATGTGCATCCAACATGAAGGTGACTAAAGGCAAGTCAAAATAAAAGCTGGAAAGAGCTCTAATTATTTCAGGGTCCTGTGTATGATTAGTTAAACTTGTTCCAGTTAATGAGATCTGTCAGTCCTGATTGGATTAGCAGTTTAAAAAAAAAAAAAAAAAGGCTGAGATATCTGCTTTGTTGAACTTCAATGTGAATTGTGCCATATAATGACAAATGATGATTTTTTAGGAGGTTACTAAGTATGAATACTAAGATAGGCTGTTTTCTTTGATCCTTATAACAAGCTCCAGGGTAGGTATTGCCCCCATTGATGAGGAAAACTGAGGCTGAGAGAGTCAGATAACAAGCCCTTGGTCACATCAGGGACAAATGAGGGAGTCAGGACCAAAATCTGTGGAAGCCTCAGACATAGTACTTATGACCTGAAAGGAATAGAAGGATCATGACTTCCCGGCCATTTTTCATGGGGACCAGTGTTATTTTGTCCTGGCGTGAAAAAGCTTGCATTTTGCTGACTATATCTTTGTTGAATATGTAGTGCATGACTTATCTTGAGAACCCCAAATTAATGTTTTTATCCTCTAGAACAGTGGATTTCAGCCAGGGGCAGTTATTTCTACTCCCCACCCTCTTACCCCAGGGACATTTGGAAAATCCTGGAGACTTTTTTTGGTGGTCACGACTTGGGGGGGAGCTGCTATTGGTATCAATACAGAGGCCATGGTTGCTGCTAAAATCCTGCAGTGTACCAGGCAGCCTCTTCTCAACAAAGCATTAGCCTCCCAAAATGTCAATAGTGCCAAATTTAAAAAACCCTATTTTAGGGTGCTCTGGAAATTGATAGGACAGCCTTTTAAAAATTGAGAACTTGGATCACTAGAGCTATACACTCATGTCCATAGAGAATAATTCCATCCTATCTCTAGTAGTTCTCACATATCAATCCCTTTAACACATGTTTCCAGCAAGACTGATCTGTGATGTCACTGAATATTACAAAAAAGCCAAACTGATATCAGAGTGGAGCACCAGTGTTTCAAGGAAAACTTTGGCATCCAAGTTCCTTGTTTCTCATTCGATGTTCCTTGGCAGCCGTGCCTCTTTTTTTTTTTTTTTTTCTTTTCACTCTCACGCTGAACATTTTTCCCAAAAAATGGCAATGTCTGAAACTATGCCTCTTCTTTTGAAACACAGCATATGCTTGTTTAAACGCTCCATGTGGCCCGAGTTCCAAACACAGGGCTTTTCACATTTGTTTCTCGTCATTTTTGACAATTAGCCTCCCTTATTTCAATAAACATCTCACTCTTAAAGAGTAGTTTTTAAGTACCATTTATCTTTTCCTGGGTGGAGTAAAGATTTCCCATGAACAAGCATTTCACATTTTTCTTCGCAAAATGTTTTTCCAAGTGTTTAACTCTGTGGGCAAACCTACAGGGTAGACAAGAAAAGGATGTTTTGAGAATTGAAAGTCTTCTCTAAGCTCCTGACGCTAATTCTTAAGTTTCCACATTACAGAAAGCCCCCTGCCTTTGAAAGCAGTTATGACTTAACATTAGGGATGTGGTTTCACTTCAAAACAGGCAAATGGCATTCTTGTTGGCAATTATCCAGGAAACAGAATATTTTAATCTGACATATTTCTCTGAACACTTGAGTTCAATCATCTCTTACTGTATCAACAATTTCAGAAATTGAAGAAAAAGTTAAAAAATTAATTTATAGATTTTATTATAAACAAACCAACACTGATACACTGTTCCTTTTATGGGACCAATCAATTTAATCAAATAACATCCTTTCTAAGTCCTGGAAAGATTTGAAAATGGCAGATTATTTTAAGTGAGTTTGAAAATTGAGTTTTAAAAGTTATGTCCATGGAGAACAGACTTGTGGTTGCCAGGTGGGAAGCAAAGGGCTAGACTGGGAGTTTGGGATTAGTAGTTGCAAACTATTGCATTTGGAGTGGATAAGCAATGAGATCCTGCTGTATACCACAGGGAACTATATCTAGCTACTTGTGATGGAACATGATGGAGGATAATGTGAAAAAAAGAATGTGTATATATATGTATAACTGGTTGTTAATTTTTTCAGTCTACCTTGGAAAACTTCTCCTTCCTCCTCTTCTTTACTTCTTCTCCATCTCCTCCTTCTCTTCTTCTTTTTCTCTGTTCACTTGCAATCAAGACGAGAATATTTAAAGATAGATAAAATCTTTTACCTCCACAAGAGTAAGAATTTTATGAAGAACTATTTTATAGTCTGGATTTCTTGGTTTGTGATTTTATTGCCTTGTCTAGCAGGCTGCTTCTTCTTGGAGAAATTAAGTCTTCAGACTCCTGGTTGGCAAAGTCTTTGAGTCCCTCTGCTGTGCTCCCCTTGGGGGATGGAAGTGCCTCAGGTTGGTCTACTGTGTCTTCTCTCACTGAGCAGGGTACTACTGTTCCAAGGGAAAATGCCAACTGGCAGCCAGACATGAGTGGTCTGGACAATTAGCAGGCTTCTGTTCAGTCTTTGGTCTTATTGACTGCAGAGCAAGCATGTCACTTGGCTGAAATAGGAATTCAGGCATGTGAAAGAACTGGCCTGGATCCAATGGCAACAGCAAGGTGCCCAGGGGGCTGTGCTTTACTTCCCCACCCATAAGCCCTCCATAAGCCCTCCAAACATACCAAATACATAAAAAACCTAGATCAAAACAAACATTGGGCTTGCTCTGTATGTGTATTCAGGCAAGTAGGTAGTCCTTCTCTCCCAAGCAGATTTTTGCCTGTAATCCCCCCCCTCCCTTCTTTTTATATGGGGATGCTAAAACTGTCCACATCAATAGCTTTGGAGGGAAGATTACTAGATTAACAAGAGATGAGTTACGGTTGCTGTTAAGCTTGTTCACTAATATTGCTATAGTCACACTTGAGCTTCCTTGGATTATGTGGCTCCTGCACAAAAAAGTTTACAAAAGTTTCTGGGATTATAAGAAGTTAAGCAAACACTGACTAGAGGCATCCGGGATAACCAGAAGAGACATTTAGGATTAAAGTAGATTATTAACAGATGGTTGGGAGGCATGTAGAAAAAAGAAGCTATGATTGCTCAGAAATTCCACAGATTCATTGAAAACAAATCATACCATTGCCTATTTAAATGAGCTTTGTTCTGTGGTAGATAAGCAAAATGCTATAGGTACAGTGTTTCATTTTCATAGGATATTTGATAGAGTCTCAGTTGAGGATGATGTTGTATAATGAAATAATCATTGGATTTGGAATTAGAAAACTTACCTGACTCTCCACCTACCAGTTCCATAAGCTTTTGCAAGCCACATAATTGTTCTGAAACAAAGTTTCTTCATTTCTAAAACCAACACATTCATTTATGCAACTTTAATCTCATTCCACAATCACCCAGTGCTTGAGAGCAAGGCTAAGAACTGTGGCTTGAATTTTCCAGGTGTGTATATGTATGTTTAGGTGTCAGTGCACCTGTATGGGCCAGAGGAAGCTATAGAGGCAGGTTATGCTGAGTTGTTTTTTGACAAACTGGCGTTATCTAGTTGGACAACATAGGGAAGAATGTCCCATAAAAGGAGATCATGTAAGTGCATGGCACAGTCCATGAGTATTAAAAGTTTTCTCTATCCAAAGCTTCAATTTGTGTATATTGAGTTAAGCTATGAATAGCTTTTTTTGTGATCTTGATTTATTCATTATTTAAATTATAGTTAATTTACATTGTCATACCAATTTCTGCTATACAGCAAGTGACCTTGTCATACATATACATACATTCCCTTTCTTATATCACCTTTCATTATGTTCTATCTGAAGAGACTGAATATAGTTCCCTGTGCTATACAGCAGGACCTCATTGCCTATCCATTCTAAATATAATAGTTTGTATCTACTAACCCCAAACTCCCTGTCTATTCCTCTCTCTCCCCCTCCCCTATGGCAGTCACAAGTCTGTTCTCTATGTTTGTGAGTCTCTTTCTGTTTTGTAGATATCCACATATAAGTGATATCATATGGTATTTGTATTTCTCTTTCTGACTTATTTCACTTAGTATGAGAATCTCTAGTTGGATCCATGTTGCTGCAAATGGTATCATTTCATTATTTTTTATGGCCAAATAGTATTTCATTGTGTATATGTACCACATCTTCTTAATCCATTCATCTGTTGATGGACATTTAGCTTGTTTCTGTGTCTTGGCTATTGTAAACAGTGCTGCTATGAACATACCGGTGCATGTATCTTTTTGAGTTACATATTTTTCAAGATATATGCCCAGGAGTGGGATTGCAGAATAATATGGTGGTTCTATATTTAGTTTTCTGAGAAACTTCCATACTGTTCTCCACAGTGATTGTACCAATTTATATTTCCACCTACAGGGCAGAAAGGTTCCCTTTTCTCCACACCCTCTCCAGCATTTGTTATTTTTAGACTTGTTAATCATGGCCATTCTGACTGGTGTGAAGTGGTACCACATTGTAGTTTTGATTTGCATTTCTGTAATAATTAGTGATGTTGAGCACTTTTTTTCATGTGCCTTCTGGCTCTCTATATATTCTTTGGTGAAATATCTATTTAGGTCTTCTGCCCATTTTTTGATTGGATGAATAGCTTTTATTTTTTATTTTATATTATTTTTTATTAAAGTACAGTTGATTTACAGTGTTATGCCTATTTCTGCTATACAGCACAATGACCCAGTCATACATATATAATAAATTATTTGAACTTCATCTTTCAGGTAATGGGGAAAACATCACAGAATGGTGATCATCAGTTGGTGGCATCACTGAATTTGTGTTTGAGAAAAATAGCTTTAAGGGCTCAGTGCTTCCCAAACAAGTCAGAAAAGGATGGAAACAGGAAAACATGTTAAGAAATAGCTAAGTCAGGAGTCTTCGGTTGCAAGGGAGATAAATCTAAATTGATCTAGTTTGAGCAAATGAAAATTGATTGGATCCTATAACAATGTGTAGATGTAAAATTGGCCTTAACAATGACTCTGTAAGAATCAGTGACCTGGGCACCATTTGGATTTTCTTTTTCTATCTCTTGTCTTTTCTTCTTTCTAGCTCAGCTTCCTTCTCCCATATAAGATTTTTATTAGGCTTTATCTGTGACTATGGGCAGCTGTCTCTCCAGGGAATTTCAACGATCTTGGGCAAGGGCTCTGTTGGCTTGGTTTGGGCCATGTGCTCATCTATGGACAAATCACTAAGGTCATGGGATAAGGTGTTTGAAAGGATTTAGGTTCACCTAACTATCCAATACCTACTCTTAACTAAAAATGGAACCCTGAGTTTGTCTGGGAATGCAGTAGGTCCAACACCATGCAACTGATCATGATTAGTTTAAGCCAAGCATTACAGACTTATTTTATATTTTTTCAACTTTTCTCTATGTATGTGTATGTATATATATCCAGGTACATACACACATGTATATATTTTGAAACCCATTTCATTCCAATGAGATTTTTAAGGAAAATGTGCTACAGGAGTTTCTAAAACCCATTTACTCCCATGACAAATAGGGTTGGAATTGATTTGGGCCTTCTTTCCTCCTTTTTTTTTCTTGCCTTAGAACACACATAATGCTTAAGAATTGCAGTAGCCAACTGGTGACCATGAGTTAATACATATGTGGGACGTGCCAAGGGCATTGCAGAGGCCTAGGCTCAAGTTTTTTGAGCCACCATAACTAATGTGAGCAACTAGTAACCTCTAGCATTCTTACTGTGTGAGAAAAACAAATCCTTATTTGCTTAAGTTACTGTGAAGCAGTTTTGATCCCTTGTAGGCAAATACTTTTTAAGTCCTATAGTACCTTTAGTCAAATACTTTGACCATGGAGGTAAATTTAAGCAAGAGATTGGCAGCTACTGTTCAGAACACATGTCCACTAGAATGAGGGAGGGGGACCTGTTTCCCCCAAAGAAGAGACTGGGCGTAGCATAGAGACAGTCTCTGTGGGGATCATTGTGTATGTGGCAGAGACTCTAATTTGAGCTTGCTACAGGGATATTTGAAAGAGTCATCAGAGCTGAACAAGGGCACTGGAAATAGAGCTGTAGAGAAAATGGATTTTATAAGAAGGATGCAAGAGGAAAAATATCAAAGGGGGTTAGTTCAGTTTAGATTTATAGTGGCTTAGTGCTACAGATCACCCTTATGTGAAGCTTGGTAATAACTAAAAACTCTAAACAGGTGAAATTTTCATCAGCAGTGTTAGAAGCATGATATCAAATTCAAGGACTCCTAAAGGACCTATCAACTATCTATCTACCTATCTATCTACTATCTATCCATCCAGCCATCTACCTACCCATCATTTATCTACGTATCTATATATGTGTCTATCTACCTGTCTATCCATCCAGCCCTCCATTATTTACCTACAATCATTTATTTATTTATCTATCCATTATCTATCTCTCTATCATCACCATCATCATTGTCAACATTCATCTCTCACCTATTTCTCATCTAGCTTTTTAGATATCAAGTTGTCTCCCCTCCAAATCTTGCTTTTAACAAGATATAAGTAACTCAAGAAGGGCATATTATAGTAAGATAAAATAAGTGAAAAATACAAATTGAAGCAAAGGGAAAGTCAGCACAGAACTATAAGAGAAGCTGTGCACACAGGAGAAATGCCTGACATGAAGTGCTGTACACATGCTTGGGAAGACTATCGGGGTAGGTGAGTAACATATGGAGAGAAAGAGGTCTTCAACACTGACTTATATAGTCTAGCAGCCAACTAGGACTAGAATCACTGATCACGGTCACGGTGTCCTCCAAAAGCAAACCATATGCTTACAAGAAGCACAACAATTACCTATGTGCATCCAAGAGAAGTTTCTCCCAGTCATCCCAGAAAGGCTTTCATGTAAGCATCCTTACAGTAAATCTGGGGGCAGGTTTTATGTAAGTACTTCTTATACCATCCCTCACAATTGGATGGTGGCACAATATCAAGTACAGCTCAGCAGAAACTGTGGCCTGGGTTTGGGACCAGGTAGTCAAAGAGTCCCGTGCCACTCCCTGATGGTCGAGCATGTCTAGGATGCTCTGTTGAATTCTGGGGACAGTATTTAACAAAGGATACTTACCAATCACATAACATCCTGTACATATTATATTCTTAATATATGCCTGCTGAATCAATAAATATTTGTAGAAATGCTTACATGGTTGCAGGAGAGGAACATTTTTTATGTGTATAAGGAAGGCCTCTTGTTTCCCTCCCCCATGCAATTATATATAGATTACCCATCTTTTGGTTAAACTGTGAGTTCCGTGAGTACCAAAATTTGGAGTAGAATTTGGTGGAGCCCCCACCACATGGAGCGTATGGCACAGAAATGAGGTCAAATAATGATTTGATGAAAGAGTAAGTGAATGACAGAATGAGTATGTCTCAAATATTCAAAGAACTGTGTGTAGAAGAGGAATTGGACTGATCTATAATCTTGGTTTCCTATGAAGTTTGCCTTTGAGAATAAGGCAGAAACATCAGGTAATCCTAAAACTTTGAGGTGGGATGTTTATCACTGAATAGCCACCAGGGAGAAGGGATATTTAGGGGAGTTTGTGCTTATTTTTTGTAGGATAGAGAGCTGTGTTCTCTTAAGTGCAATAAAGAGTTCACAGGTTGTATTCTGTCACTGATTTTAATACTACTGATGTGGCAGTGGCAATGCTGTCTCCCCGGACAGGGTAGAGGATGCTTGTTTGGCCATGATGCTGCAGAGGAAGGAATAATTGTATTCAGCTGAATAATAAGTACTCAATTTCCTTGCCACCTTTGATTATGTGATCTTCCAGATGAATTGTTTTACAAAGCGGACAGAAAAAAGGCATTTTCCAAGTCTTTCAACTCATTCTCCATCTTAAGAGATAGCACACATTAATGGCTGGGAGTCTAGGCTCTGGAGCTTGGTGATCCGAGTTCAGATTCTGACTTTACCATTTACTTATTGCATAACTCAAGGCCAAGTACTTAACACTTTGTGCCTCAGTTTTCTCATAAAGAAAGGGGAAAGTAATAACAACAATAATAACATATCAAAAGATTCTTGTAAGAATTAAAAACAAGGTGATTCATGTAAAGTACTTAAAAGTACTGGCTCATAGCCGACACTCAACCGATATTAGCTAATATTATTATTGCTTACTGATGCTTTCCTTTTTTTTAATAGCTCTGTGCTGATTCTTTTTTTTAATTAATGTATAGCTGATTTACAGTGTTGCACCAATTTCTGCTGTACAGCAAAGTGACCCAGTATACACACACACACATACATATATACACACACACATATATATACACAGACATATATATGCATATATGTATACACATTCTTTTTCTCATATCATCCCCCATCACATTCTATCCCAAGAGATTTGACACAGTTCCCTGTGCTATGCAGTAGGACCTTATTGCCCATGCAAATGCAATGCAAACATCTACCATCCTCAAACTACTGATGCTTTTCTTTTGATTTTTTGCCATGTTTAATATAAAAGTATTCATCCTTTAAAGTAAAATTGGAAAATAGTAGTGCCTATCTAATATATTACAGACATTATCAGACCATATGAAGAATGGTAAACTTGCCCACAAAGAGCTTCTAGTCTACTTACAGAGACAAAGTGCCAAAACTCACAAGAGATAGAAACACATATAATTAGAAAGAGGAACATGTACAGCAATGCAAAGCAGTATCGCATGATGGTAACCTTGTTTGGCAAATTATTGGTGTATGGGTTCTAAAAACAAATGTTTGCCGAATGAATTTGTGAAAAAAACTCGTAAAATTTAAGAGTGTTTAGTTGATATTTCACTCTAGTTTATGCTTGGGAGAGAGAATGGCTTACAAGAAAAACTAAATGTGAAAGGTAGAACAGACAGAGATTAAGTTAGACCTAAAGTCTCCCAAGATATGAAAAACTGCAGATTAGGTGGGTCATTAATGAATGAGTGAAACATAAAGCAGCCTTCCAGCATTTGTGAAGAATTACTCTTGGAAACAGATAGGCTGGAAATGTGGTCCGAATTTATGAGGAGTTTATGTATACATCTGATCCCGAGCCAGGAATAGATTCCAAGCATGTCCACAGAGTTGGTCGCACATGTGAGTGTCCTGGAAAGCCCAGCCATAATTTTGTTTCCCCAGTAGAATTGCTCAGCCCTTGACTGAAATGTTCTTAGAAACGTAAATATGCAGAACACTGTAGAAATCAAAACGATTTATATGATTGTTTCTCTGCAGAGCAATGTTTTCATCTTTGCAGCAGATAAGGCGAGTATTCCTCAAGACTTGTTCACCAAATTCTCGTTCAAATTCCAATAGTACTAAGGAGCATTTACCCTTCCTCTAAAGCATGTTTATAGCTTCCACCTTCCTCAAAACCACAGCTTATTTTACATGCAAAGGAAGCCGAAAGGAATTGGAAAGAACCAGGCATGACGTGAATTAAAATGGAGAGTCCAGCCACAAAATTCCAAGTATTTTCATGGATTTTTTTGATTTTCCCTGGGTTTTTCAGAAAAATATGTTATCTCAGAATCTGAACTCACAGTTTGTAAAGGCTTTATATTTGGAGGTTCACAAAGCCTTGAGTGAGAGGTAGCTTTTGAAATCCCATCTGCACAGAGGTCTTTTCCACAGCATGGCTGACTGTTGCTCATCTCATCTCCACCCGTGTCCTTCCAGTAACAAGTACCTGTTTACTGCACAAGTCAGCTCATTCTATTGTTGAAGATCTGACGGCAAAAAACGTTCTTCTTTATATATCTGATGTCATTTGCCTTTTCAGTCTCTGAATATTTGTTAGGTTGTATTTCCAACGAAACTCAAATTATGGTGAATTTGAGTCTCTATAGGCCCTTTAGAACTCTTAAGTAATTTTCATTGCCTCCCCCACCTCTGCTACACACACAGACACACACACACACACACACACACACAAAATGGTGTGTTTTCACATATGCTCTCATATGGATCCAGCCCAGTTCTTTTCTCTGGCCTCTAATCAATGTGTTGTATTACTAGCTCAAACCCAGATGGTCCTTGTAAGGTGACCACTCTGCCAGACCCATCTGGCTGTAACTGATGGTCACTATTTTGAAGCAACCATTCCTCCTTTGGCCACCCATCCTAAGTATAGAACAAAATCTTCAGGTAATACTCCATAGCACATAAATCTTAATTTTTATTGAGACTTATCAAAAATTTGAGATTATTATGGTTGTCCTCAAAGACTGCTGGCCATGGAGCTCTCACAAATCACACCCTATGTAGCCCTTGGCTGTCTTCCCCTGCAGGTTCACTCCATCTTCAACAGACAGAGTGTCCTTGGGTCCCCAAATCTCTAGGCCAAGAGAAAGAAAAAATCCACCCTTCACACCACTCTCAATCTACATTATTCTATCCTCAAACCTACTTTTTTTCCCTGGGTAATTATCCTGTGAGTTTCAAGAACAATTATGTTAACATGTAACATCTGATATCAGTCATTTTCTTAAGGGTGGGTTTCTAAGTTTTGGGAATATGCTAAGTAAAGGACCTTCCATCGGGAAAGGTTCTTGTTGGAACTAACAGAAAACAAGTGTGGCTAACTTAAACAGGAAAGGCATTTGTTAGAAGGAAATTAGGTGGCTCTCAGAATCAGGCTTAGATAACAGACAGTGACCTGTGAGGTTAAGGGGCAGGAAGCAGCCCAGGCACAGCGGGGGTCATGTTGGAAAGTTGCCCCCCCAGCACAGCCACCTCTGGACCCTTGTGTCAGCTGTCACTGCCGTATTCTGCGTGTTTCTTTTACTTTTAGATCCTAAACTAGTGCTATGTGATGGACGTTTCCATGATGATGAAAGTGTGTCTTTACTGTCCAACAAGTGGCCACTAGCCACGAGTAGTTAGTTATCGAGCACTTGAAATGTGGAGAGTGTGTCTGGACATCTACATTTCTAATTTTATTGCAACTAATATGATTTTAAATAGCCACATGTGCTATTAGTTTACCATATTAGACAGAGTAGCTGTAATCTATAAGAGTCTATTATCTTGGAATTGTCAGTCAATTTTTTTCCTAAAGCCACTTTTCCAGGTGTGAAAAAGGCTACCCATACTTCTAATCCTTGACTCCTAGGTGTCTGTATTTGGCCCATGTGAGAACACCGTCACTTAGATCATTGTGTCAATATAAATGGCATCCTTCTGATAAGAACTGTCCATCAACCACTGCACTAGAATGACTTCAATGGGCTCCTTCATCATTTGACAAGACCAGGAGCACCTGAGCAATGGGGTAAGATCAGTAGACATATCCATGTTCATCAAACCCTATGATTATGGCTCTATGATTCTAGATTAGAATTCTGACTTGGCCACTTGTCTGCTCAGTGGCCTTAATTTACTTCACTAAGGCATTTGTGCTTCGGTTCCCTCCTGAATATGATGAGAGTCCCTAGTGCAAACAGTAGATACAGAAGTTCCTATAAAATACTACAGAGTCTCTGATGCAGTGTAAGCTCTCAGTAAGTGTTGTCTATTGTTGCCATCAATGCTGCAGATTTGCAACAAAAGTGGATACTGATCCATTGGAAATATGAATAGGGATGTCTGCCAAGCCACTATGAGTTGTAATACAGACTTAAAATTAAAGATGCTAAAAAATGCTGTTGACTCAAATGGCCTGACTTCTGGAAGAGCAACCCTTGCCTTCTTAGTTGAGCACCTATCTTACATTATAAAAATTGCACCTTCTAAAAACAAGTAGTAAATCATTCAATGATGAAAGTCCTAGTCTGCATGTTGAAAGTTTACAAAAATACTGTCTGCAGATTTAGAGTAGAGAGTGTGGAAACACACACAATAAGGGAAACAGTGCCAATAAGACTAATCCATACTGACTCCAAAATGCATATTAGTGGCTTTGGAAATTATTCCTGTCATTACAATGACGGTTTTTATTTTTTTTGTAATAACAGAAACCAAAAATGCAGAAAAGAACTCCAATGGTCAGATTAATACACGGAGCATTGCAGTGGTGAAAGAAACTATGCTTGTCTTACATTTTGATGTTTATCTCAGCCTTGAACTCTGCTTAGACCTCACCATGGGCTTTCAGCAGCCAGCATTTAGAACCACACAGTCCTGTCTTAGGCAAGATTTTATTATTTTTCTGTTGCAAAATGAAAAGAAAAAAAAAAGAAATGCATACAATAATCCTAATCCTTCAAAAATAATTTCCTTTTTTTCCTAAAAAATTCCAAAAAAAGTAGAAGAATTTTTTCCTTGTTTTCCTTTTTTTTTAAATCTCCCTGGAAGACAATGATGTATTATCTAGCTAGCACAATTTTCCATCTGGTTTTAAAAACTAGCAGAACATATTTTAGTTCTATACTATGTTATAGGCAGCAAATGAAAGAGCTATAATATGATTTATTCCATGGGAAAAAAAAAAACAACTTAAAGAGTCTACTTCTTCATATGAGATCAATAAAAGTGCCTCCACGTGCTTATGTATATAAATTTTGCAAGTCTTCTGCACATGTGTTTCTCAAACGCCACCAGCTCATAGAAAGTAACAAATCCCTTAGTTTTCTAGGAACCAAATCAATAAGATGTGGAATCTTCATCAGTCAAGAGTCAAGTACTTTGAAGTATTCATACATACCAGCTGGAAGAAACATACCACTGCTCCACTTAAACCTAAACACATGCAGTGCATGATATTATTAATAGATCAAATATATTAACATTCACAATTTCCTGGGTGCAACTATGTACATTTATGCAATTTCTAGGCTGAAAGTAAGAAAGAGTAATATCATAACTGATGCGTTCATTTTTTGTAATGGATTTCCTAAAAGAACATGATTTATTGTGAATCCTTCTAAAATATAATTGTGCTTCGAGTTTACTTTCTGATAGTGGAGATGAGTTTTCCTCAATCCATATGCCTCATGGTTCCATGAATCATGGCACTCATTTGTGAGACAGCTGGCCAAGGCAAGGGGAACTTTCCTTTATGCAACGTTTTATTTACATCATGCCAACATGTTCACATGACAATGGACCTTAAAAAAGTTCACACTAGGAGTTTCTGTCATGGTGCAGTGGTTAATGAATCCAACTAGGAACCATGAGGTTGTGGGTTCGATCCCTGGCCTTGCTCAGTGGGTTAAGGATCTGGCATTGCCGTGAGCTGTGGTGTAGGTTGCAGACGTGGCTTGGATCTGGCATTGCTGTGGCTGTGGCTGTGGCATAGGCCGGTGCTCCGATTAGACCCCTAGCCTGGGAACCTCCATATGCCAAGGATGCAGCCCTAGAAAAAGACAAAAAGACAAAACAAAAACCAAAAAAAAAGTTCACACTAGAGCCATGTTTTACCCAACCCTAGGCATAACTATGAAGCTAGAGTATTTACATTTACTCACATTTTTAACAATCTTCTTTTGACATAAAAAAATCCAGAAAAAATTACCTTTACGCACAGAATCTTCTGTTTAGAAATGGAAACTACTAGGGCCAACAAAGTGTGTTCCAGTATGAGGTCAACTTGTCCTTGTCCACGAGGACAAAGGATAAAGCAAAGTAATGGAGAAAAGACTGACACTTGATTTCTCTATTGTCTTCCACGGAGTGGTAATGAGATCCCTTTCCATCCCGCTTCATGTTAGAGACCTACGGCTTTTAATCTCACTATAGAGTCTTCTCTAAAAGGCGATGGTTAGTTCTAGGAGAACATAACAACAGAGGGTCCTTCTGCCCTTAGATTTTTCTAGACATATACCCAAACATGAAATTCCCAATGCAAAATAATCCTCTGAAACTACCTCTTCAACTCACTTACAAATCTCTTCCTCTTCTCTCCTCTGTCCCGTTACTCACAAACACTACATTACTAGAGCAGTCTCTCAGTACTGAAGGAAAGGATTGGAATGTAATTTAAATGAATTAATTCTCTGATGAATGAGAAAAAATAATCTCAGAGATTGATGAAGGCTTCTGGGGCCATTTCTTCTTGTTTTGGAAATAAAATAATAAGGGCACATTTTCAAAAAGAATTATATAACATATAATCTACTAAGACACCAGAGACCTGGTAGAAATCCAGCCAACAGAGAATCTTCTTAGTCAAGACTGGGGGCTGGGAGGACCAAATCTAAATAGCTTTTGCAAGTACACAATGGGAATCTCCTCCTAAGATAGGTTTATACAATGCTTTAAAAATTATTTGGAGAGTAAAAGTTTTAGCTGGTTAAGTGGCTCTTTATAAAACTACAAGCAGATAGTTTTTCTTGAATGTCTATTTGACTAATTTCTCTCCTTTCATAACTCACATTTTTATGCACACATCAAACACAAATACATGCCACACACAGAATTTTGTATAATATTAGTATTGCACTTAATTGTTACTAGATAATTTTGGCAATTTGTAATCCATCAGTAGCGGTGTCTTAATCTAGAGGGGGGTTTTTCCCCTCCACTTCCCCTTTTTTAATAGAGGCTTTTAATCTCTGGTTTAAACATTGCCTATCCTTGTGTAGGAATGGAGTGCTCTGTAGTCTTTCAACACAATTCTGAGTGTCTGACCTCCACTAAGAATATCCTCCTATTTCAAGGGAAAGCATGGTCAAAATATTAAATTCATTCTTTAGAAGGTCACTTGAGGCTTATTCTCTGTCTTTTCCTCTCATGAAAATTTCTGGTGCCTGCTGCCCCATGCTGGGGACCAGTAGACAAAAGCATGGGGGGTGAATCAACATTGCAGTTCAAGCCCTGAAAGAGAATTTCTATTAAAATGGACAACAGATGTGAACAAAGAGAAGAAATAGATCAAAGATGGGAATTCCATCCATGAGATTATTGGCATACACAATGCGTGCAGGTTTTTGTTATTTTTAACTTTCATCAATGCATCCTTCTGGGTGGAGGAGGAAATAACACCCCCCCCAAAAAAAAATAAAGTAAAGACAGGAGGAGGCAGCTCTGGAATAGAATTGTCACTATGAGAATGAGATTTAAAAGAAAGCATTTTTTGAGTACCTTATTTATGTAGGCACTGGAGTTGGGGGTTGCTGAAAGTAGAGGCCCTACAGCATGCCATGATCTCTACCTTGAAAAATCCCGAGTCCAGTGGAAAAATCAAAATTACAAAATAATTGTAATGTGAGAATCCTAGAGGAGTCAAAGTTGAATTATTCATTATATATGTTGATATAAAACATTGATGTCCTTTTCAATAATTCTGAATTGTCTTGATAATTAAATAGTAATCTGAGCAATGGTTAGCTGTTGCATAAGAACTGAAACAATTTGGAAACAACTCAAGTTGTTGTTGGCTCTTAAGACTTGACTCTAGTGCTGGAGAATCTGAAGCAGTTCTGTAGAAGAAGCAGTGGAGGCAAAGAAGAGTGCGTTTGAAGCCTGTGATTCTTAGAACTTTTCTGGATTGCTACTTAGGCTTAGTCATTTCCTAGAACTTTGAACCTCACCTCTCTCATTGCTTACTGACCCGTGAACATTTACACCACAAGGCACAATGCCTTTTATTGCTATTTGGCATTCCTAACCCCAAGTAAATAACCACAAATTAGCACTACTTAGTCCAGCCTTCGCAAGTCTTTGGTTGCAATGAGGAGGTTTCTTTTGAAAAGACAGAGGGGTTACTGGGGACTTGCTTGTATAGCTTTCATTTTTATAATAAGGTGTTAAGGCCGTGACAACTGCCAATTTAGTCTCAGAATGGACCTATAGCAATGACGAAAGAAGAGGATAATAGTGCTTAGTTCAGTTAGTCATTAAATAGATGTTGAAAAACTTAAGGTGAGAAAGTTTACGTGAGTTAGTAGAAGAAAATGGGAAAAATTCTTGGGTTTACCCTTTCTTTAAAAAGTTACTTTTCCTTTTAAGAAACATCAAGGGGATCAACAATAATACACTACTTATTGTAGGACCTTGAAAATGCTCTAAGGTCTATGGAATAATTTTGGAAGTCTCTTCTTTTGATAAGGAGATTCAGGTAAAGAAAAAGAAGAGTGTATTGCAAACTTTCCTGGACCATGATCTCAAATGACAGGAACACCCAAGCAGAGTAGAAAAGCTGTTCCAAATTCCAAATCAGGAAACAAAGTAGTTATTTTTAATGTTTAAGTAACCTATAAATTATAGTTAATCAATGGTAGGACTCTTACAGTTCTATTTTTATGTACTTATTTCTTTCTTATAGTGGACATTCACATCAAATTTATTCAGGGGATTATTTTTGGTTAAAAAAAGAAGCATTTCTCTAAAGATGGCTGTAGACATAAATGAAATGATAATACTGATATGACAGTGATTCAAAAGAAATAAAAGCCTTTTATATGGATTTATGGATTAGTCATATATGGATAAGACATGTACATAGATATCCATATATATATATATAGATATGCATGCTTTTATATGGATTTATTATTTGTCTTATACTGGATTCTACTTTAGAGCCATAACTGATGATGGCATGCTGAAATTAGTTTGTTATTAGCTAATATATACTGGATAATGAAACAAAGAAACAATTCAAAGATAAGTTTGTTTATAGTATCTGGCCTTATGTTTAGGTCTTTAATCCATTTTGAGTTTATTTTTGAGTATGGTATTAGAGGGTATACCAATTTCATTCTACAATATGGTACAAACAATCCTATCTACACAAGAGAAACAGATCACAGATAGGAAGAGCAGAATTGTGGTTGCCGTAGGGAAGGAGGTAGGAAGTGGGATGGACAGGGGGTTTGGGGTTGGTAGATGCAAACTATTACATTTAGAATGGAGAAGCAATAGGGTCCTACTGCACAGCAGGGGGAATTATGTCCAATCTTTTGGGGGTAGAGCATGATAGGAGATGGTATGAGAAAAAGAATGTATATATGTGTGTGTGTGTGTGTTGCTATGCTATTCAGCAGAAATTGATACAACACTGTAAATCAACTATACTCTAATAAAAAAAGAAAAACAAAGCAAAACAAAAAAACAAAATTAGGGGTTATTTACATACAAATAATCAACCATAGATTTAAAACCAAAACAATTCTAGAAGAGTAATAAATTTAAAAGATGATATAAGCAGATGTTTAATATTTCACTTCTATATATTAGTGATTTTCAGTCTTTTCCTAAAGTAACACTTTGGATTAGGAGTTAGATATCATATACAACTCTTGAAGCATTAATGAAAGGCTGACTCAAAGATGCATTCTTAGAAATATTAGGAAAATCTGCAGAGAGATAAGATTATGCCTCAGTTTCCAGTGATATCAGAGTATGATGTTTTCAAGAAAAATTAATTCTATGGAAGGCCTATGCATAGAATAAACAAAACCAGCAGGGCATTTTTAAAAAACTACACTTGGCAAATAAACCTATTACTAACATAATAATTCTTTTAGTACCTGTGTAATCTGAATATGACAGTGATGTGAAGAATTTTTTTTTTGATCTTTCTAATGAAGATCACTAATTGACAGTGAACGCTAGTTCTAACCTGTGTAAAAGTTAGAGAACTCTGACAGATTACATTATCAGCAAACCTGATTTGGGGCTTAAGTTTTGCACAGGAGTGTTGTTATGATGATGTGCCAGTTGTGACAGAAAATGTTCTGAAAGAGCTACCTAGATGAGGAGGTAGGGTTAGAAAGCACATAATGCACTGCTTCCTTCATCAAGGAAGCCTGGCTATTAAAATAAAAATACATCTGCACAAGTAAGTATCCTAGCAATGTGAATTAGGTAAAGTCTAAGGCATTAGATACTATTCTACTACACCCTAAGCTGAGAGGACGAAGGGGAAGAAATTCTGTCAAGAGGGTGAAATAACTGTGAAATATATTATCTGTGCATTTACAAGATAAGAAACAGTTTGGTACCAAATATTTAAGGATTGGCCCGCCTGAATTTCTTGTCTCTCTATAATAAATATATATATTTATTACAGCATTTTTTATTACTCGATTACAACCAAATATTGTAGCATTTCCTACCCAAACCCCCAGCACATCCCCCACCCCGAACCTGTTTCATTTGGAAACCATAAGTTTTTCAAAAGATCTTAATACTTGCATGCATGAGAGGAAAGCATGCAATCTGATTTTCAATGGTTGATAGAATGGAAAAGGGAAAATAAAAGAAGCTTGAAAAAAGTAGAGCTTCTGTAGATAACAAATTTCATGAAACAGCAATTATCAGTAAAGTGGGTAACAATCTCGATATTGCATGTCTGTGAAAAGTGATCACCAAACACCTTAGAATTTGATTGAATGTTACTTTGTCCATGATGCCAGTAATAGGAAAATTGAAGTTGTAGTTCATGTGCCTTATTTCTTTCATTTCATTATCTAGTAAGTTGCTTTTTTAGTGTGGTTTATAAGAGTATACTTATAAGTAAATCGCTAATACAAAACCAGCTCATTCACCACAGAGAGTGTAAGAACTGCTCTAGGTCTGTGACTCTCAAACTTGAACGTGCCTGTGAATGACCTCAGGATCTTGTTAAGACCAGATTCTAATTCACAGATTGAGGGGGGCGGGGGAGGGGGGCAAAGATGAGCCAGGGATGCTTTGGCTTTGGTCTGGGGACTACACTTCCGACAACAATTTTACAGATAACAGCTCCTGTCGTTCTTCAGGGAATCCTTTTAGCTCTTAAAGTCATTGCACACTCTTTTTTTTTATGGGAAAACAGTCTTTAATTTTTGATAAAGCCTTTAAAGAATAATAGAAGTACATAGGAAGCTTACAGGGACGAGGCAATATTCCTGCAATGGCCACGGCACCTGGTAGTCAGGTTTTGCTCCAAATATGTGTAGCAGTGCCTTCTGGTGAGCTCTGAGCCTGGTGGGGATGGACCTTAGCCTGAGTGGTGAGTAAGCTCAAAGCTTAATCTAAAGGAAAAGGAGGCCAGGGGAATTTTGAAATTTGTCAAGAGCAGTTCCCTGGGGACCTAGCCATGCTGTTTTTAAGTGACAATATGCCAAGCTCTTTAACTGTATATTTTCCCTGATTTTTTGCTGTGGTTCAAGTCAGTGGGCTAGGAATCCCTCCTTCCACTGAAAGCAGACTGTATGAAAGTTCTATAGAATCATTGGTATGAAAATTATAATTATTGATGCAAAATGCAGGAATTTAAGGCCCTGTTTTCTGATATGTGGCTCACTTTTGATGATTAATATGTGATAAAAGCCAGCAATACAGTGATTTCTTCATGGACAATAATATCTTCTAATAAGTATGGGTTGAACTAACATAAATATGTCACTTTAGTTATAGGTAAATTTCAGGCCAGATGATGTCCATGGAAGGTCTGTTCAGTTAAATATAAAAATACAAGCAAGAGCCTTTGAAATGAAAAGAAATGAAAGTGGAAGTCTACAAAGTCTGCCAATTGAGAGTTTAAAAAATAGTGTTTGTTGATTGCAAAGATAGTACAATGTACTTAGGCAGAAAACTATGTGGATGACTCATGGCTTTGAATATAAACAAATAAATAAATGCAAGTATAAAAATTATCCTAACATAGAATCATTCTGACTCTTCCAAATAAGTATAATTTCTCTGTCATGCCAGTTTATGAAATTTTTGTATTCTCTAAAACATATCCTTATCATTCCAGCCTAATATGAATTTTTGATAGTGTTCATTATGGAAGAATCACGGAGATGGCAATCCTTAGACATATATTAAACATACAGAAAAAAGGTCATTAAAATTTTAAAAATCTCATTTAGAATATTTGAAGAAAATTTGATACTGTGAAGTAAAAAAGATTTTCTTTTTACTTATCTTTCCTCAAAAGCTTTCTTCACATTTTTATATTTCATAAAGCTAAACTTAAATGGCCATATGAATGAATTGTTCTGCATTACAATAATTACCAACTCTCCATGCAAATTTAACTCTCCATAAGCTTGCAAACTGAAAAATGTACTTGATTTATAGAACTTATATACTCTCATTTGAAGAAGAGTTCTAAAATTATGATGATAATGGTGATAAAGAACCTCTAGACCTGTTTTTAATCTGTTGACTATAAAGCACATCGAGAATCCCCATTCAACAATGTAACACTTAATAAAATTTCCAAGATGGACACATGGTATTATTTTTCGAGCTCTCTCTAAATGGCACTTGAAGTTTTCTGTCTTTTTTTCCCAATATGTTTAAGATGAAATCCCTTTTGAGTCTGCATCATTTCCTATTTTTTTCCAGTGACAGGTTGTTGTGCCCATATGAATTTCTATCTGTTAGGATCTGCTGTTGGATTCTTAAGTCATTGCAAATGGAATCCTTTTTTTAAGGAAGTGGTGGGATATCTTTGTAAGAATGCCCTTCTTTGGGGACAAAGCTTGTGGATGTTTTCCTTTGACTTTTTTCCAATCTGACCTTAAAGTCTCCATTCTTATTAACATAGTGCCTTGGGTGTTGGAATTGCTATGAAAGACAGTAGAGGTAAAGACCACCATGCCTAATTATAATAGACAATAGCAGAGAAATAAGTGTCTCCTACAACGTTTGAATATGCCAACATTTTATTCACCAGTCAATGGATCCTTCATATATCAAGATTTCTAAAAGCAGAACTAAGGTTAATTGAGAATGGCCTTTTGGATACAAGTTTTGTGAAAATAATTCATAAGCCCCAACTCTCTTCTAATTTCATGATTTTGATTAGTATATGTACCAGTTGGGGATAATTTGAGTCTACTGTTTATGAGTGTTTGCCATAAAATAAGTACTAAATGAATAAATTGGCTCAACCATTACTATGCACTGTGATTTTTCTTTATGATTTTTTAAAGCTACGCTGGTATATACACTTATTTTGAATAAAATAATAAAAATAGACAAGCACACAGGCAGCCTTACTTTGAGACTTGATATCCCATCCATGGTAAACATTTACATTATTAAACAGCCCCCCTCAACATTTGAAGGGGAAGGACAAGAAAAATTTGTTTATTAGACGTAAACCTTATTATCAATA
The DNA here is from genome assembly GCF_054392235.1 of Sus scrofa. Classification (NCBI taxonomy): domain Eukaryota; kingdom Metazoa; phylum Chordata; class Mammalia; order Artiodactyla; family Suidae; genus Sus; species Sus scrofa. Next base: position 79,503,546 of record NC_139383.1, on the reverse strand, counting down.
TTTCAATGGTATAAACTGAAGTATCAAATTTTAAATTTGTTCAACCCTCTTCCTTTGTCAAATGTACTTTCATACCAAAAGAATTTGTTTAAAGCTATGATTTTTATATGTTGAAAGTTGGGAAGATATCAAAGAAGACTGAATTTAATTATTATTGCACGTATTTGAGTGTTCTGTTTATGAACCAGGTTTGTTTGATGACTAAAAATATAAATACATTATTTTGTTTAGCCCATTTCTGCTCTAATTATGTTGCTATTATCAGTATTTTTTGGTGTTGGCAGTAATGATATAAAACATTGAAAGTAAAGCATATATAACAAACATATTTTATCAAGATGTGAATTAAATATAAAATATTAAAAGTGGTTTTTGTGAAAGAACATATTTTTATGTCCATATCTGTAGCATATGGAAGTTCCCAGGCCAGAGGCTGAATTGGAGCTTCAGCTGCAGGCCTACACCACAGCCACAGCAATGCAGAATCCAAGCCACATCTGTGACCTACTCTGCAGTTCATGGCAACACTGGATTCTTAACCCACTGAGTGAGGCCAGGGATCCAACCCACATCCTCAAGGATACTATGTTGGATTCTTAACCTGCTAAACCATAACAGGAACTCCACTTGTGTTTTTTTTTCTTAATGTGTTTGCCTCTCAAATCTCTGTACTTTGAAGCAGTGTTCATCTCCATTCCTGGTAATGATACAACTCACACATGAGTACTGTGGCCTTTTGTTTTGAGGGTATGGGGCAAAAGATGTGGTGGAGTGTTTTGCTGTGGCTTGAATGGTGCTGGTTATGAGAGCGGTTGTTTTGGGGTTTCAGGTACAGCTTCAGTGGGAACTGAGCTCTGCTTCTTAAATGGCATATGCACTCATGTTTCCTTTAATGCATTTCTTTTTTCTGTTTGTGATATGAAGGGTTGTTTAGAATACAGAGACCAAGGCAGGGGCCCTTCCTGCCCAGGTTCCTAGACAGAATTTTTTGTTTTGTTTTGTTTTGCTTTAAGTATGATGCTGAGGACCTAAGAAATCAGTTTGGAAACTCAACACACAGTCATATGCAGTCAAGACACATTTTAATGATGGAAAAGTCAAACCACTTAAACTTGGATTTTTTTTTTTTTTTTTTTTGGTCTTGGTAGGGCACCTGCAGCATATAGATGTTTCCAGGCTATGGGTCAAATTGGAGCTGCAGCTGCAGTCTTACACCACAGCTGTGGTGATGTGGGATATGAGCTGCATCTGTGAGCTACACTGCAGCTCATGGCAATGCCGGATCCTTAACCCACTGTGTGAGACCAGGGATTGAACTTCCATCCTCATGGATGCTAGTCAGATTCTTAACCTGCTCAGCCACAGTGGGAACTCCTTAAACTTGGATTTATTCAAAAGGAAATAAAAGAAACTTCATAGGTATATATTATATGATTTGCATTTATGCAAAATATAATTTACATGTTTTGGAGTTAAATGGGGGTTGTGCATGGAGTGTGGCCATTTACAATTAATGTTTGTAGATAATTACCTTCCTATTAGAGATGACCTGATGTGACCTTGAGAAAAATCACCTGAAAGAATTCCATGTGCTTTGCAAACTGTTTTGTAAGGTCATCATGTTTCAGTGTAATTACTGATACTTAAAATGATGTTAATTATATCTATGAATTATAATTCTGTTGCGGAAAAAGCCGTATTTTATATAAAAGACCAAAAATAAAACAACAACAAAAAAAGAGAGACATTCTAGCAATCCAAATGGCAAAAGTCTGGCAATGGGCAATTTATAATAGAAGTCTGCCAAATATGTCCTGCTGCTTTCCAGTGTGGCCATCTGCCAAATAGTTCTGCATTGCATCCTCAATGGTTTTGACAAGAGGAAGTGGAAAGGGACTTGACTGCAATGCTGAGGCTCAATTAATAAACACTTGTTCGAAAAAACTTTAATTGTTTAAATTGAGTGTCCTGTCTGGTAGAATGTTCAGGTTTGTAGCTTAACTGAACTAATTCTGTTTAAATATTTAAAAATACCTGTTTTAAGAACATCTCTTACTGATTATTTATGAGCTTAGGATCCATATTTTGGGTGAAGGGCACATAAAGTTCAAGTTATAGAGGGTTGAGTTAATCATAACTGGAACATAAGTATAAACTCCTCCTCCTTTCCACATTTAAAGATTTATAATTTGAGGTTGAAACCTGGTGATTTCTTAGGAGTAATGCTTCCATCGGAGTCTAGTGCTCCCATTATATCTTTTTTTAATTATTATTATTTTTTTTGTCTTTTTAGGGCTGCACCTGAGGCATGTGGAAATTCCCAAGCTAGGGGTTGAATCAGAGCTACAGCTGCTGGCCTGTCCCATAGCTACAGCAACGCAGGATCTGAGCCACATCTGCGAGCTATATCACAGCTCATGCCAATGCCAGATCCCTGACCCACTAAGCGAGGCCAGGGATTGAGCCTGGGTCCTCATGGATACCAGTCGGATTTGTTTCTACTGCCCCACGACAGGAACCCCTGAGCTCTCATTATTTCTTGTATCACTTATATAGAAGCTTGTCTAAACGTCCAAAGAAAAATATATCACTTTTTTTTTCTCATATTCAGAAGTTAAGAGAAATCTTAAATGAGAGGAATAAAAGCTTTACAGAATTGGGCATTTGGAGAAAAGAAACAAGAGAAATCATCCAAAAGAAATATGTGAGACAATAGAAATGTTTACCCTTGAATTGTGTCACATTTGTGATAGATGTTACCTTAGAGATGATCTAATCCCACAGTTATTTTTAGATAAGAAATAAGTGAGGACTTAATGGTTCTAGCCTAGTGTTATTCTTAGTGAAGTTTATGGATGTTCATTAGAGACATCTAGAGAGTATGTTAAAAGCTTGTTTAAAGTCCCAGTGATGCAAGGGTTTGGATGTAGTAGCAGAAACTCATACTTTGAACAGATGTCCTAGGTGATTCTCAGACATGTGGTCCAGGGACCTCACTTTTGGAAACCCTTTAGGACCCCTTGTGGCTCCTTTGAATAGAAGGTGATAATGAAGTTCATGAAGGCTAGGAGAAACATGGCTGACAAGTAGGATGATAGAAATGCAAGGCAATAAGCATTATGGTTTCTCAACTGCTACTGGGAAACAGGACTGAAGAACAGTAACTCTCAATATGACATTGGTGTTTCCATTTCTATGCTTGAGGTGGGACACTTCTGTTTCCAATTTGCAGCCAGCATCATTCCCTGTTCTCTCCTTTATTTACCACTTTCTATATGTGTTTGTATGTGTTAATTTCTCTCTCAACACCATGAACTCCTTTGAAGGAAGAAAGTGTCTTACTTTCTTACCTATTCTTCACCTCCCTTCCCTCAATCCTAGAACTCTTAACATAACTGTGCTGCATAAATAAAGTACTGTAGAGAAAGCATGCTCCTAGAATTTGTCTCTGAGACTAACTATCCTGTTATCAAAAAGTCTTAGCATACCCAAGTATCAGATATATTTTATGTTGGAATTCAGCAGAAGTAAATATACCCATGGTCTGGTGGTCTGGGAAGAGAGTTCTAAAAGCCAGGAATCACACTTGAGAAGACACCAGTGAGTGCTGAAGTAGATGTGCAAGGCTGGAATTATTTGTAGATGGGGTAAATGCTTCCAGGTGGGACCTGAGGGCAACCAGTAAGGGCTTCTGTCCAAATGTGTAGCATCTAACATATTTGTTAATACTTAACGTTCATTACTTTAAGAGAGTTCCCTTGCTAAAATCCAAATATTCTTGGGAAAGAGAACATATTCAGTCCTATTAATGTCACCAGTGATAACAAGTTGCCATTAGTTAATCAATAGTAGGTAGTCAATACATAGAAGCAAAATAAATTAATGGATAAACAAATGTTTTCTGAGGGCAAATGAATTTATGAAATTTATAGAAGAGGATTAAATTCAACAAGCTGGTGACTTTCTTTCTTTCTTTCTTTCTTTCTTTCTTTCTTTCTTTCTTTCTTTCTCTCTCTCTCTCTCTCTCTCTCTCTCTCTCTCTCTCCCTTTCTCCCTCCCTCCTTCCTCTCTTCCTTCCTCCCTCCCTCTCTCCCTCCTTTCCTTCCTTCCTTCTGATTCCATGCCAATAGCCTTAGGGAGTAAATGTCTCAAGATGGGGGCATGGAGGTCAGTCTTGGTAAGGTAACACAGAGGAGTGGGTGTGCTGCCCTCAGCACTTTTTTTCTGCTGGCAAAGAATTAAAGGCATTTACTCAGTTAAGGATATAGATAAATGGATGAAGTCAATTTGGGCTGTGATTATGCATGTTATCTGTAGCAAAATGTCACCCACATGACAGGTATTTGCATGGTGCTTTCATGACTTTAAGTAGGAGTCTTAGGTGAATGCAATTAATAGGGATGGGTTGGTATTAATGAAAACATTTGCATTCATTTAAATATGTGCTGCTGTAATTTATTTATAATATGACATCCCTAGGTTAACACTTAGGAATGTGGTATTAACTTACTAGTATTTTTTGTAAGGTAAAAGAGAGGGACAACAACAAGAGCAGCTATGTTTACATTTTCCTTTTTGTAAAAGTATCGCAGTGATGGAATGACCAGACCTCAGTAAATAATCTTTCTATACTTGGTATCAACAAAAATCTATTCTATAGTGTTCTTGAGGTGATTAAATAAAGCAGTATTTGTAATATTAACACAGTTCCTGGCTCAGCGTTAGGGCTTAATTAGTGGTCTCTATGGTGCATTGTTAAAAATAAACAATAGCAAAAGCAATAGTGGATTCCCACATTCCCATGATGCTTTCTTGAGTCTGCAGACAATGAAGGAAACATGCTTAGGATTCTCTATATGGACAAAATTCTTAGACTTTTTAGATATATAAGTAATTAAAATGTTTGCATTTAAAGCAAAGGATATAATATGTATTTGGTATTTTAAATAAGTGCTAATTAATAGCCATACTTTGAAAGTTGAAGACTAGATAATGAATTCAAATGATCTAATTGTATGTTCACCTTGATAAATGCAAAAAAAAGCATTTGACAGATTTAATGTCCATTTATGATACAGACTCAACAAAGTGAGTATAGAGGGAACATTCCTCAACATAATGAAGGTCATATATGACAAATTCACTGCTAACATACTCAGCTGTGAAAAAGATGAAATTGTTTCCTCTAAGATCAGGAACAAGGTAAGGATACCCATTCTTGCCACTTTTATTCAACATATTACTTGAAGTCATAGTCATAGAAATCAGAAAAGAAAAAATTATAACAAACATCCAAGTAGGAAAAGAAGCAAAACTGTTACTATTTGCGGATGTCATTATACTATATATATATATGTAAAACACTAAAGACTCCACAAAAAATTATTGGAAATGATAAATGAAGTTGCAGGATACAAAATCAATATAGAAACCTTTTGCATTTATATACATAACTAAAATCTACCAGAAAGAGATAATAAGAAATCAACTTCATTTATAATTGCATCAAAAAGAATAAAATACTTGGATAAACTTAACCAAGGAGGTGAAAGACATACTCTGAAAACTATAAGACATTGATGAGGGGTTTCTGTGTGGCACAGTGGGTTAAGGATTTGGTGTTGCTTCAGCTGTGGCATTGAATTTGATCCCTGGCCAGGGAACTTTTATGTGCCATGGTTGCGGGGGTGGGGGGAACACTGATGAAAGAAACTAAAGACAGCACAGTAAAATGGAAAGATATACCATGCTCATGGATTGGAAGAATTAAAATTGTTAAAATGCCTATACCGCCTGAAACAATCTACAAATTCAATGTAGTCTCTATCAGAATACCAATAGCATTTTTAGCAAAATTGGAAAAAATAATCCTAAAATTTTTTGGAACTGCAAGGGACCTTGAATAGCCAAAGCAATCTTAAGAAGGAGGAACAAAGCTAAACATGTCATGCTACCTGATTTTAAACTATACTAAAAAGCTTTAGTAATCGAAAGGTATGCTGGTAGGACAAAGATAGACACAGATCAAGGAAACAGAATAGAGAGCCCAGAAATAAGCCAATGCTTACATGATCATTAATCTATGACAAAGGGGCAGGAATATGCAATGGGAAAAGACAGTTTCCTTAATAACTGGTATTGGAAAAAGGATGGATCTGGAACAATTTCTTACACCATATAAAAAATAAACTCAAAACAAATTAAACACTTATATGTAAGATCTGAAACTATAAAACTCCTGTAAGAAAACATAGGCAGTATGCTCTTTGACATTGGTCTCAGCACAATATTTTTTTGGATCTGTATCCTTAGGCAAGGGCAACACAATAAACAAATGGGATGATATCAGACAAAAATGCTTTTGCACAGTGATGGAAATCATCAACAAAATGAAAAGGCAACCTACTAAATGGGAACATATATTTGCAAGTGATATATCTGATAAGGGGTTAGTATCCCAAATATACAAATAACTCAATTCAAATCCTCAAATAACCCAATTCATTAAATCCCCAAATAACCCAATTCAAAAATGTGCAGAGGACCCCAATAGATATTTTTTAAAGAAAGTGTACAAATGGCCAATAGGCACATGAAAAGATGCCAACATTACTAATCATCAGGGAAACGCAAAGCAAAACCACAATGAGATATCACCTCACACTTGTCAGAATGGCTATTATCAAAAAGACAATGAATAGCAGGTGTAGGAGAGAGTGTGGAAAAAAAGGGAAACTTTGCACACTGTTGGTGGGAATGGAAATTGTTACAGCCACTATGGAAACAGTATGGCGTTTCCTTAGAAAATTAAAAATAGAACTACCATATGACTCAGCAGTTTTACTTCTGGGTGTTTATTAGAAGAAAACAAAAAACAGAAATATATGCAGTATAGGCATCCCAATCTTTTTGCAGCTTTGTTTATAATGGCCATGATGTGACATAGGTCCATCAATAGATAAATGGATAAAGAAGATGTGTATATATGTGTGTGTGTGTATTTATCTAGAAGGTATTATGCTAAGTGAAATAAGTCAGACAGAGAAAGACAAATGCTATATGATTTCATTTCTACATGGAATCTAAAAAACAAAACAGAAACAGACTCATAGATCCAGAAAACAAAATGACAGTTGCCAGAGGGGAGATGGGTGGAGGGGCAGGCAAAATAAGTGAAGAGGATTAAGGGGTACAAGCTTTCAGTTGTAAGTCATGGGGAAGTAATGTACGTCATAATGAAATCATAAATATTATTGTAATAACACTGCATGGTGATTTATGGTTACTAGAGTTATAGTGATAAATAGTTAATGTCTCTATGTATTGAACCACTATGTTGTACACTTGAAATAATCTTGTATGTCAACTATACCACAATAAAATTACACAAACAAACAAAAATTCAAAACAGGTTTCAGTTAGAATTACATCCTAAAGTCCACTGGTCATTAGGTCAGCCTGAACTCTTCTTTTGATAGGCAGTGAAAGTATTTTCTGTTCATCTTCAGGACTTGTAATATATGAATGGTCATACATAAGCTAGACATTTGAAATTTAAAAAACTTATGAGTTCACATCGTGGCTCAGAAGAAACGAATCTGATTAGTAATATCCATGAGGACACAGGTTCAATCCCTGGCCTCACTCAGTGGGTTAAGAATCCAATGTTGCCATGAACTGTGGTGTAGGTCACAGATGCGACTTGGATCTGGCATTGCTGTGGTTGTAGCATAGGCCAGTGGCTACAGTTCCAATTCCACCCCTAGCCTGGGAACCTTCATATGCCATGGGTGTGTCCCCCCAAAAACAGAAACCTTAAAAATCTATTTTTAGATAAACATAAATGGTTAAAACTATTATGCAAACAAGAAGAACTACACAAATCTTACTTTCAGCTGAGTATTTTTTCCCTCTGTAATAAGTAATCAGACATTTGCAGATAGATTTCATAAATACACTTAGACTTTGCCAATAAGCCTTACTTCTGTGGAACATATACACAGAAAATCATTACTGTATAATTACTGAAGCTGGGAAATTTTTGTATTGTATTCATTGTAGTGGGAAGTACTCTAATTTCAGGATCACAAAGCCTTTATTTTCATTATCATTCTACACTGAATACTGTTACCAAACCAGGTTTTTTTGCCCAAGGCACAGCAAAACAAATGTTAAGACACAGAGGTTTATGGCAGAGAAAGTTTATTCACAAGGCAGTCAAACTAGGATAAGGGCGAACAAGTCTCAAATCCATCCGCTGGAAGGCCTGGGCCTTGGGATATTTATGGGGTGAAGCTGAGGCACAGGGAGTACGGAGAAAGGTAACTGGAGACTAGAAAAAGTGGGCAGTTGTGGTTCTACACAGATGTGCAACTAAGCAACCAGCTTCTTCTGGGAAGCATGCTCAGAAAATGGCTTAAAATGGCTTATTCTGAGGGTGGAGCTTTGGCCCCTCTGTTGTCAAAAGGCCAGGAGCTGACAATTATGCATACCTGGATGGAGGGTCCATGGGCTTAACCAGTCTTAAACATCTGGAGCTCCAAAAGAATGGTGTTGACTCCAAGTTCATAAAAAGCCAATTTGTTTTTAGGCTTTGAAAGCATGCAAGTTTTTATTTTTTATTTTTTAATTTTTTTAAAATTAAAAACAAAGTGTGTTTGGGAGTTCCCATTGTGGTGCAGCGGAAATGAATCCGACTAGCAACCATGACGTGGCAGGTTTGATACCTGGCCTCACTCAGTGAGTTAAGGATCCGATGTGGCCTTGAGCTGTGGTGTAGGTCTCAGATGTGGCTTGGAGATTCCCTAGCCTGGGAATCTCTATATGCCATGGGTGCAGTCCTAAAAAAAAAAAAAAAAAAAAAAAAAAAGTGTGCTTGAGTAAAGGCAGGTTACAGGTGTAATGGATCTAACTGATGGTTAACCTCGGTTTCAATACGAGAAGACACCAGGTAAGTTCCCTACCTAGAGACTCAATATTCTTATGTTCAGAATGGTTCCTATTGAGTTTGCAGAGTCAAATAAAATCATAGATGTGGAATGCTCTGAAAAAGCTGAAAAGTATGGTGAAAAGGGAAGTTTACACAAGTGTTGCTATGCTCTTGCTCAGCTCCTGCTATGCAAACATTTTTCCAATAAAACCTAGCTAGGCAGAATCATGGTTACCTAATATTCGGGAATTGACTTCCCCAAGCCTAGCAAACATGACACAAGAGCACAAAACATGTTGGGACCCTCTTGCTTTGCATTTCACTGAGCAAAATATGATTACAAGCTGATTAAAAATCTTCCCATTTGTATGCCAAAAACTGGCCTGGCCATGAAGGCTGGTGTTCCAGCTACAATTGTCTCATTTTTCTTCAAGTTCTCTTCACGTACTTAGTGCAACTTGAGGACTTAATTGTTTATCCATTGGTTTGTGTCCAAGCAAATTTTGAATCCTATGGGTAAAGTGTATATCTGATGTAAGATTTTTATACCCAACAGAATCTAGCAGGGCACTTGGTATAGAGTAGGCAATGGTGAGCCAGCATTTATTGATGAGGTTGTGTTACTGGATTTAAAATATTACGCAGCATACGACTTTTGCTAGCAACTAAAGAATCAAGGGAATGTTGGGCAATTAGAAGACAGGATATGAGCAAAAGGTAAATTGAAAAAAAAAAAAAAAACTAGGCTTAGACATGTTGAAAAAGAAAGAACTGAAATGAAAGATTAATTCAAATCCACAGGTCAAATTCAAAAAAATGCCATAGGGGATTTTTAACCAATAAATAATGTATAACTTTATAAAACTACAATTTAAATCAATTGTCCAACAATAAAGTATCAGAATAAGATATATGAAAAAGATGAGGGAAGGGAACTATTATTTCGCATGCCTATTATGTGTCAGGGTCTAGAAAAAGGCTTTATATAAACTCCAGTATAGGAGAAAGGATGTGGTTTTCTGTTGAGCTATAGACAGTGCAAGAATGAGAACAACTCTAATGATGATACTTGGATTAAGAAAGATGAGGCAACTCTGGGGATTCAAGTTTTGTGGCTTTTTTCTTCCCTCAATATTTGACATTATGAGGGAGGACAAATGTATCTGCCAATGCTTCTTTTTTTTTTTTGTCTTTTTGTTGTTGTTGTTGTTGCTATTTCCTGGGCCGCTCCCGAGGGCATATGGAGGTTCCCAGGCTAGGGGTTGAATCGGAGCTGTAGCCACCGGCCCACGCCAGAGCCACAGCAACGAGGGATCCGAGCCGCGTCTGCAACCTACACCACAGCTCACGGCAACGCCGGATCGTCAACCAACCGAGCAAGGGCGGGGACCGAACCCGCAACCTCATGGTTCCTAGTCGGATTCGTTAACCACTGCGTCACGACGGGAACTCCTGCCAATGCTTCTTAAAAAGAAAACCTGAGGATTCTTGTCATGGCTCAGTGGAAACAAATCTGACTAGCATCCATGAGGATGCAGGTTCAATCCGTGGCCTCACCCAGTGGGTCAAGGATCCAGCATTGCCATGAGCTATGGTGTAGTTTGCAGATGTGGCTCAGATCTGGCATTCCTGTGGCTGTCATGTAGGCCAGTGGCTTCAGCTATGATTCAACCTCTAGCCTGGGAACCTCCCTATACCCAGAGTGCGTCCCTAAAAAGACAGAAAAGCAAGCAAGCAAGCAAGCCTGAGAGTGCTGAAAAGAATGGGTAGTAACAGACACCAGGAAACATTTTCTATGATATTATTGTAAAGTTTGCAAAGCATGTTCATCTCGGCAATTCATAAGCGAACAGAAAAATCATGCTGGGTTCTTTGACTTCCTATCAAGCTCATCAAAGAAAGCAGAACAAAATGAAATATGAAGACATATTTTTGAGGAGAGATGTTTGAACAGTATATGAGAAAACAGAATGAAAGGAAAGTTAATAGCCATGATTTTGTTTTTTAGGAGGGGGAAATCAAATAAATAGTCTGTTGTCTTTCCTCTATGAAAAATTTGAATTCTAGTGGATCTTAGACGGCATGTCACCTTCGGGGAGCTATTAGTTTTTATATGGAGTGGTTGATAGAATGACATTTTCCTATTGAATCTAGATAAGAATAGGCCAAAATTGTAATTGTTTTCAGAAGTTTGAAGTTACCAAAAACATATTTCAGTTGAGAATGTCAAAGAAAAAGTGTGTTTAAGCCATGGGAAAAAAGATACAGGAGCGATGGCTTGAAAGGGAATGAGGTGTCATTAAAAGTTATTGTGTGACAGAGGAAAATTCCATTGGCTTTGATTATTATAGCATAGTGTCTTTCCTCCTAAAGTCAATGTTGTCACTGGGTTAGATAATTTGCAGGTAAATTCTTGCTGTTTTCATCCTTGAGTTCCAACCAATCTCAGGATTTGTTTTCACATGGACTGTAAATCAGTAGAGTAAAAGACATACATTAATAAATTACTTGAACTTTCTTCTACTCCTAGAGACTTGCGATGTGAGCCAGCTTTAAAAAAATGCATAAACCAGTCCAAACTTGGTCGATGTCTTTTTTATTTCCTTAAGTCCTTTTTGTCAACTGCCAAACAAAAAAATTCTAATTTATTCACACTTGAATGAATAATTTACTCTCAGACACTGAAAGATCTAAAACAAACAGAGCAGTTTGTATATTTAGTTATATGAACTTTTGAATGTACTGCCTCATAAATCTAATACTTTGCTGAACTTAGAAAAAAAAAAGGTGTTGACACCTGAGGGCCCCACCATTAATTACCTCCCACTGCAGACATCATAGCCACTCTTTATTCTTTAGGATTTGTTTTTTCCTTGTGGTGCTGTAAATACTTTATATATATTTTTTTCATATTAAGTCTACAGTGCTCCTCCATAGGCATTTGGCTGACCTTTTGTGTGATCTCAGTAAATTTTCCAGGATATTCTGTTGTTTCTTTAAAGATATTAGTTGTTTATTTTCTAATATAAGTCTGAGGTAGGCATTAATATATTCACCTCTACTAAAGAGGAAATCGAGCTTCAGGCAGGTTGATTCATGGACACAATTGTTTCAATTCTAAGGGATGCACATTTTCTTTGGGGGCAGGGGTATGGGCATGTGATCATCCTTTGCTCTAGGATCTTCCAGCAGGTCTGATGATACTCTCTGTGATGTCTGCCTTTGAAATGCCTTCCCAGACTCCCCAGTCTAAATTGGGACCCCATTATACTCTCTTCATCTTAGACCTTCTCCTTAAGGTTTATAACAAGTTGGGGTTTTAGATTTGTGTGATGACTAGCCTATTACAGACTATCCTATAAAATCCATGAGGGAAAGGACTGTGTCTCTTTCACTCTCATGACAGCACCATTGTTGCCCACCAAAGAAACTACTGCAGACTGGGCACCTAGTAAATATTTTTGAAAGAATGAGTTTAGGTGAGATTCAAACCCAGGTCTGCACGACTTTAGAGTCATGGATTTACCCACTGACGAGAGGTTGCCGTGTTCCCATGCTCAAATCTTGCACATGGATTTTTCAGTCATGGTGGCTACCATTCTATAGCCTATATCCTATACTGTCATATTGAAACTAGATGGAAAGCTCATTAAGAGCAGGCCCATAGTTGCAATTTATAGTAAAGGAAGCAGATGGTTGGTTCTCAGTAAACATTTACTAGTTGATCAAGAGCTGATCCTAAAGTGAAACTTATTACAGAGCATTCTCCATTTCATTCAAGGCATATTCCTATCTCTTTTCCTTGGCATGCTCTGTTCTTCTGTTTTAATGCCTGACAGTCATAATTGTGATTAAGTTACCAGGCTATACTAGGTGTTAATGTTTCATTTCTTTCTCCTCTCTTCCAGGACATTTGGAGGGATCAAGCTTTCAAATCCTTGAAAAAGTGAACCACACTGTCTATGGCAGGCTTCATATTTTTTACACTGTACCACACAACTCTGAGGGAAATTCAGGGCACTCAGATTGAAAAATGAATGCTTTCCACAGTTAAAAGAGAATGAGTTACATATTTTTGGAATTACATAATTTTTTCCTCCTATTTATAAGATACAGAACCACAGCTGGGCCCAAAGTGGAAGATTTAAAACTATTCTGTTTTGGGTCTTTGTTGTTTTTCTTTCCCACCCCCAACCCCCAATCCATCCATTCTGCTCCTTTTGTTCTTCATAGTTTTGTGCTAACTTCAGAGCTTCAGACATGTCATAGATCACAGATTTATATATATGAGCTAAGAGCAGGAATGCTAAAATAATTTCTTTCTCAGGCCTTAAAGATAGATGGCAGGTCAAGACACTTAAGTTTGTAGCCAAATATACTGAGGCACAGAGCAACATGGCAGTAATTTGAGTTGTGAGTGCCAAAAGTGCTTGTTCAGCACTAATAAGAAATAGGAGAACACAGTCAGTATAATCTCATATTCTTATTAAATTAAAAAAAGCAGAGTAATGCCAAGGTTATGACATGAACTGATGAGACAAAAAAAAAAAACCCTCAAAAAACAAAACATACACAACTCGGGGTTTTTCTGATGCTTCATCTTCTATTTGCAGGCATGCGAGAGAATAAAAATAAGCCCCGGCATGAGTTATAGATGAAGTATCTGCCTTTAGCTTGGAATTTCCTGGCATTTTTCAGCTTGTGACATGGACTTGAAGTGATTAAACAAAGGCTTTTCTCCAAATTTAAAGTTCTTTTTTTTTTTTTTTTTCCCCAAAGCTGAATCTAACATGCTTTAACTTTTTTTTTTTTTTTTTTAAATGGGAGCAGATGCCTCTGTGAGCTGGCTACCAGACTCTGAGAAGTGGATGGAGACTGGAGGCCTGTTCTTAGAAGGGGCTAAAGAAACAGCCCACCATATTTGCATTTTAGAACTCCAAGTTTCGAGCCCCATGGCTATAATCCGTGGATTTACTTGCACACTGTTTGACTAGCAGTGAAAATATGAATGACTGTGGCAATTAGTCTTATCTATAAGGAACCACATACTTTAATTATATTTAGGTAGTGAGTAAAGATTATAATATTTTTATGAATACCTTGAATATATTCAGAGGATTGAATGTGACTTTGTAACCATATTATAATTGTAAGACCCATGAGCTCCCCAGAAGCAGAGCCCATGTACTTGCACAGGATGAGGCTGGGCAGAGGGAGGCTTCCCTTGGACTGGATTTTCCTTGGACTCCCTTGGAGGAGTCTTCTCAGGAAGCATAGGCTTAGGGCCAAGCTCCTGTTAGTGAGCCGCAGTATCATTTTCCCTAAGAGAAGAAAGAAAGAGGGTCAGGAGCACATTTAGAGAAGTACAAGGTGGTCCAAATTACTATTCTCATTTTCTTTTCCCTAAAGATAGAGGTGACCTAGAGAAATGGGAGCTGGAGAAGTGAACTGAGTCAAGTGATGAACCCAGGGGACTCCTGGGTGTGCTTGGGTCTGATCCGAGGGCATGGGCAGCCAGGATTCTCTGCCTCCTTGGATTTCTTTCTTTCTTTTTTTTTGCTTTTTTAGGGTCATGCTGGCAGCACATGGAAGTTCCCAGGCTAGGGGTCCAATTGGAGCTGCAGGTGCCAGCCTACACCACAGCCACCCAATGCCAGATGTGAGCTGTGTCTGTGACCTACACCATAGCTCACAGCAATGTCGAATCCTTAACCCACTGAGTGAGGCCAAGGATTGAGCCTGCATCCTCATGGATACTAGTCAGATTCTTAACACACTGAGCCACAACGGGAACTCCATCTTTGGTATTTTTGTGGGATGGGAAGTAGGGTCAGCCCCTGGTAAGTACAGTCCCTCCCCCTCAGATAGTGGTTGTCACCATCACTAGGGAACAAGAACTGGTCAGAAAACTAGGCCAGAGCAATCAAAAACAAATACTGGGAGATGCAGAATAGGGTCACTGACACACCTTATCCACTCTGTCCTTCTATAGGGGAGGGTAAACGGCGCTGAGGAAAATAGTTCTTGCCTATACCTTTCAACTGTGGTGGTTTGGAACACCAGCAGGGAAGGCAACTATGTGATCAAAATGGCTCTGGAAAAGATCCCCTGCCTCCAAACTGTCCCAATGCTAACCATCATCACTTAGATGTATTTGCAATCATAAATATGCCTTAATAATAATAATATTAATTACTATGCTTGACTTCTCTTGTTTTTGGTTTTGTGAATCTATTACATATTTTTAATTTATTATTACTATTTATTTTTTATTTTTAAATTTTCTCACATGTACACATTCTATTTTCACACATTATCATGCTCCATCATAAGTGACCAAACATAGTTCCCAGTGCTACACAGCAGGATCTCATTGCTAATCAATTCCAAAGGCAATAGTCTGCATCTATTAACCCCAAGCTCCCAATCCATCCCACTCCCTCCCCCTACCCCTTGGCAACCACAAGTCTATTCTCCAAGTCCATGATTTTCTTTTCTGAGGAAAGGTTCATTTGTGCCTTATACTAGATTCCAGATATAAGTGATATCATATGGTATTTGTCTTTCTCTTTCTGACTTTCTTCACTCAGGATGAGAGTCTCTAGTTCCATCCATGTTGCTGCAAATGGCATTATGTCGTTCTTTTTTAATGGTTGAGTAGTGTTCCATTGTGTATATATACCACATCTTCCAAATACAATCATCTGCTGATGGACATTTGGGTTGTTTCCATGTCCTGGCTATTGTGAATAGAGCTGGAATGAACATGCCAGTACGTGTGTCCCTTTTAAGGAAAGTTTAGTCTGGATATGTGCCCAAGAGTGGTATTACTGGGTCATATGGTAGTTCTATGTATAGATTTCTAAGGTACCTCCATACTGATCTCCATAGTGGTTGTACCAGCTTACATGCCCACCAACAGTGCAGGAGGGTTCCCTTTTCTCCATACCCCCTCCAGAACTTGTTATTTGTGGACTTATTAATGATGGCCATTCTGACTGGTGTGAGGTGGTATCTCATGGTTGTTTTAATTTGCATTTCTCTAATAATCAGGGAAGTTGAGAATTTTTTCATGTGCTTGTTGACCATCTGTACATCTTCCTTGGAAAAGTTTCTATTCAGGTCTTTTGCCCATTTTTCAATTAGGTTGCTGATTTTTGCTGTTGAGTTGTCTAAGTTGCTTTTATATTCTAGAGATTAAGCCCTTGTCCATTGCATTGTTCGAAACTATTTTCTCCCATTCTGTAAGTTGTCTTTTTGTTTTCTTTTGGGTTTCCTTTGCTGTGCAAAAGATTGTCAGTTTGATTAGGTCCCATTGGTTTATTTTTGCTCTTATTTGTGTTGCTTTGGGAGACTGACCTGAGAAAATATTCATAAGGTTGATGTCAGAGAATGTTTTGCCTATGTTCTCTTCAAGGGGTTTGATGGTGTTTTGTCTTATATTTAAGTCTTTAAGCTATTTTGAGTTTATTTTCATGCCTGGTGTGAGGGTGTGTTCTAGTTTCATTGATTTACATGCAGCTGTCCAGTTTTCCCAGCAATATTTGCTGAAAAGACTGTCTTTTTCCCATTTTATGTTCTTGCCTTCTTTGTCAAAGATTAATTGATCATAGATGTCAGTGTTTATTTCTGGGTCTCTATTCTGTTCCATTGGTCTGTCTGTCTCTTTTGGTACTAGTCCCACACTGTCTTGATGACTGTGGCTTTGTAATATTGCCTGAAGTCTGGGAGAGCTATGCCTCCTGCTTGGTTTTTGTTCTTCAGAATTGCTTTGGCAATTCTGGGTCTTTTGTGGTTCCATATAAATTTTTGGATTGTTTGTTCTAGTTCTGTGAAAAATGTCATGGGTAATTTGATAGGGATTGCATTGAATCTGTAGATTGTTTTGGGTAGTGTGGCCATTTTTACAGTATTAATTTTTCCAACCCAGGAGCATGGAATATCTTTCCATTTCTTTATGTCTTAATTTCCTTGATTAAAGTTTTATAGTTCTCAGCATATAAGTCCTTTACCTCCTTGGTCAGGTGTATTCCTAGGTATTTGATCTTTTGGGGTGCAATTTTAAAAGGTATAGTATTTTTGTATCGCTTTTCTAATATTTCATTGTTAGTATACAGATATGTAACTGATTTCAGAATGTTAATCTTACATCCTGCTACTTTGCTGAATTTGTTGATCAGTTCAAGTAGTTTTTGGGTTGAGTCCTTAGGGTTTTCTATATATAGTATCATGTCATCTGCATACAGTGACAGTTTTACCTCTTCTCTTCCTATTTGGATGCCTCTTATTTCTTTTGTTTGTCTAATTGCTGTGGCTAGAACTTCCAGTACTATGTTGAATAACAGTGGTGAGAGTGGGCATCCTTGTCTTGTTCCAGATTTTAGTGGAAAGACTTTCAGCTTTTCTCCATTGAGTATTATATTTGCTGTGGGTTTGTCATAAATGGCTTTGATTATGTTAAAGTATGTTCCCTCTATACCCACTTTGGTAAGAGTTTTGATCATGAATGGATGTTGGACTTTGTCAAATTCTTTTTCTGTATCTATTGAGATGATCATTCGGTTTTTGACTTTTATTTTGTTAATGTGGTATATAATGTTGATTGATTCACATATGTTGAACCATCTTTGTGCACCTGGGATGAATCCCACCTGGTTGTGGTGTATGCTCTCTTTTATATGTTGTTGGATTTGGATGGCTAAAATTTTTTTGAGAATTTTTGCATCTATATTCATCAAAGATATTGGCCCATAGTTTTCTTTTTTGATTGTCTCTTTGTCTGGTTTTGGAATTAGGATCATGGTGGTATCATAGAATGTCTTTGGGAGTGTTCCTTCTTCTTCAACCTTTTGAAAAAGTTTAAGGAGGATGGGTATAAGCTCATCTTTGTAGTTATGGTAGAATTCACCTGTGAAGCCATCTGGTCCTGGACTTTTATTTGTAGGGAGTGTATTTATGACATATATAATTTCATTTCTAGTAATCCGTCTATTCAGTTGATCTATTTCTTCTTGATTCAGTTTTGGCAGCCTGTAAGTCTCTAGAAAGTGGTCCATTTCTTTCAGGTTGTCAAATTTTTTGGCATATGGTTGTTCATAATATTCTCTCATGGTTTTTTGTATTTCTGTAGTATCTGTTGTGAGTTTGCTTTTTTCATTTCTGATTTTGTTTATTTGGGTTTTTTATCTCCTTTTCTTGGTGACTCTAGCCAGAGGATTGTCAATTTTGTTTACCTTTTCAAAGAACCAGCTTTTTGTTTTATTGATTTCTTTTATTGTTTTGTTATCTCTATTTTATTGATTTCCTCTCTGATCTTTATGATTTCCTTCCTTCTGCTGACTTGAGGTTTTGTTCATCATTCTTTTTCTAATTCATTTTGGTGTTGGGTTAAGTTGTTGATTTGAGATTTGTCTTCTTTTTTGAGGAAGGCCTGTATTGCTATGAATTTCCCTCTGAGTACCGCTTTTGCTGCATCCCATAGATTTTGCGTAGATGTGTCTTCATTATCTTTTGTCTCGAGGTATTTTTTAATTTCCTTCTTGATTTCCTCATTGACCCATGGATTTTTTAGTAGCATGTTGTTTAGTCTCCATGTAGTAAGTTTTTTCTCATTTCTTTTCCTGTGGTTTGATTTCCAGTTTCATGCCACTGTGGTCAGAGAACATACTTGAAATAATTTCTATATTCTTAAATTTTTTGAGGTTAGCTTTGTGCTTCAGTATGTGATCAATTCTTGAGAATGTTCCATATGCACTTGAGAAGAATGTATATTCTGATTTTTTTGGATGTAATGTCCTGAAAATGTCAGTTAAGTCTAACATTTCCATTGTGTCCTTTAGGATCTCTGTTGCCTTATTGATTTTCTGTCTAGAGGATCTGTCCATTGTTGTGAATGGGGTGTTAAATTCTCCTACTATGATTGTATTCCCATCGATTTCTCCTTTTATGTCTGTTAGTAGTTGTTGTAGGTATCTGGGTGCTCCTATATTAGGGGCTTATATATTGATGATTGTACTATCCTCTTCTTGAATAGATCCTTTAACCATTAAATAGTGTCCTTCTTTGTCTTTCTTTATGGATTTCACTTTAAAGTCTATTTTATCTGATATGAGTATTGCAATTCCTGCTTTCCTGTCTTGTCTATTGGGATGAAATATCATTTCTTATCCTTCATTTCAATCTATATGTGTCCTTTGCTCTAAGGTGAGTTTCTTGTAGGCAGCATATTGAAGATTTTTGCTTTTTTATCCAATCTGCCACTCTGTGTCTTTTTATTGGAGCATTTAGTCCATTGACATTTAAGGTGATTATTGATAGATACATATTTAATACCATTTTCAACTTTGTTTTCCAGTTGATTCTATGTTTCTCTTTTCTTCATTTCTTTTTTGGGTTGGATGCTTTCCATTTATTTTATGCTTGAGTACTTTTCTTTTCAGTTTTTGTGAATGTAATGTTTGGTTTTGATTTGGGGTTGTCCTGTTTTTTAAGCACATTAAGCCCTTCCTATATCTGCTTGCTTTTGCGTGATAGTCATATAGGCTGAGACACATCATTAAAATAAAAAAAAGAATCGATGTTTCTTACTTTCGTTCCCCACATTGCATGATTTTGATGTCTTTTTTTTTCTTTTTTAAAATCTTCATGTTTAGATTTGTATGCTGGCTTATTTAAGTGATTGCTTTCCAATTGTCGTTTCCTCCATCCTAATTCTTCTTTTCCTTTTTTCTCTCCCTCTCTCTCTCTTTTTTTTTTTTTAATTTAGAGAAGCCCTTTCAGTATTTCTTTTAGAATGGGCTTAGTATTGCTGTATTCTTTTAGCTTATGTTTGTTGGGGAAATTCTTATTTCACATTCTAATTTAAATGATATTCTTGCTGGATAGAGTATTCTAGGTTGCAAATTTTTTCCTGTCAGCACATTAAATATATCTTGCCACTCCCTTCTGGCCTGTAGTGCTTTTGTAGAGAAGTCAGCTGATAGCCTTATGGGGGTTTGCTGTTCTCTTGCTGCCTTTAGAATCCTCTCTTTAACTTTTGCCATTTTTATTATAATATGTCTCAGTGTGACCCTGTTTAGGTTTGGCTTGTTTGGGGCCCTCTGTGCTTCCTGTACCTTGATATCAGTATGCTTTAGATTTGGAAAGTTTTCAGTCATAATTTCTTCAAGTATATTTTCAATCCCCTTTTCTTCTTCTTTTCCTTCTGGAATTCCTATTATGTGAAGATTGGCCCACTTTATATTATCCCATATGTCTCTTATATTGCTTTCATGTTTTTTCATTTGGTTTTCTGTCTGCTGTCCTGATTGGGTGATTTCCATTATTTTATCTTCCATGTCACTAATTTGTTCCTCTGCATTATTCATCCTGCTCTTTATTGCCTTTAGCTCAGTTTGTATCTCTGCATATGAATTTTCTAGTTTTTCTTGGTTTCTCCTTATATTTTCTAGTTTCTTTCTAAAGGAATCTGCATTACTGTTAATATCCTCTCTTAATTCCTTCAATATTTTCAATACCTCCCTTTTGAACTCAATGTCTGTCAGGCTGCAGAGGTCTGTTTCATTGTTGTCTGCTTTAGGTGAATTCCCCTGTTCCTTTAATTGTGAATTGTTTCTGTGCTTCTCCATCTTGCTTGTGTTTTTCTTTTTCTGTGAGTTAGGAGAAGCCAAACTGTAGTCTTGTAAGGCTACTTCTATGCAAGAATATCCCTTTGTATTTTTGGGGGGTTACTATTTATTTTTGGTGCGGGAGTTTGAATATTTTCAGTCTCTTTCTTTGGTGTGAGCAGGTTGTTGTTCCCAGGATGCTCAGTGTGTTTTCAGGGAGAAGGATGCAATGGGTAGGGCCAGCAGTCAGTGCCTGGTCATTCGGCTCTCAATAGCAGCATGTACCTGCAGGAAGGTGGCACAGGCTACTCCTAGATGCAGGGCCCTGGGAAATGGTAATAAGCTCTAGGCAGATTGTAAATTTGACCAGAGCATTTGGCAGTAGCAACAGCAGGGTGCATGAGTTCCCAGGGGAGTGAGAGCAACAACAATTTATGTTTGATTGCAATGCCCTCCTCTGAGGTGATTGGACCCACAGGTGGTGCCTGTTCAGGGACCCTTATTGGGAGCAGGCCATGACCATCTCTAGAGTCAGTGATAACTGTGGTGGTTTTCCCCCACCACCTGTAGACCATGAATGAGGCAACCCGTCTCACTTAGCCCACATATGAGGTGTTGTAAAGGGTGCTCCTAGTTGCAGGCTCCTCTGGAGCCTGAGTCTCAGCACCCAGGCCCTGCCCAAGCATCTCAGGCTGTGGTGTCCAGGTGGGTAGTTCAGATGGTCTGTGCAGCTCTCACTCTGCTTTGCTGTTCTCAGTACAGCTGCTATGCTTTTCTTGGCAACTGTGAGGCCAACTCAGCTGATCTTTCACCAGTTAGGTGGCTTCCCAGGAGGTGGGTTCCTTTTCTCCTTCACAGCTCTGTCTAGGGAACACCAGTCCCACCCTGATTCCTTTTCTCTCTCTCGTTTTCTTTTGTTATACCCAGTTATGTAAAGAGTTTCTTGCCCTTTCTGAAGGTTTAAGTTCTTCTGCCAGCATTCAGTTGATGTTCTGTGTGAGTCATTTTACATGTAGATGTGATTTTTTGATGTGGTTGTGGGAGAACCTCTTACTCCTCTACCATCTTGCTCTGCCTCCTATTATTATTATTTAAAAAACTTTTTTTGGTCTTTTTGTCTTTTCTAGGGCTGTACTCACATCATATGGAGGTTCCCAGGCTAGGGGTTTAATTGGAGCTATAGCTGCCAGCATACACCACAGCTCACAGTAACACCAGATACTTAATCCACTGAGCAAGGCTAAGAATCAAACCCAAAACCACATGGTTCCTAGTCGGAGTCGTTAATCACTGAGCCACGATGGGAACTCCTCGATTTATGGTTACCTTGTTTTTCAAGTATGTCAGTACATTACAATATCTACTGGCTTTAGACCATCCTTTTGTCCTGCCATCTTGATGTCTCACTCCAATTAAGTGATAATTCAGTAAATAATTCTGGTGAGGGGTGGAGGAAAGGAATTTATATCTCAGGGTAGATTTATTTAATAAAATGATTTTTTTGACCAGTAGATCAATTCTACAAAGTAAGTGCTGATGGATGGAAGGGTTTAGAATTTATTTCAGTGGTTTATGGATGGGATCTTGAAGAATTATTGTCCCAGTGCTGTGGAACATGCACCCATCACCAGGCTTCTTGGGACTCAGATTTGTTGTGTGTGTAGAACAAGTGGGTGTGAATAAGTGGATGTGGTGGCCAACTTGGATGACTGGTCTGACATTGTAAGGTTGTTTTCTAGGCCTGATATTCTGTGGGACAGTGCTTCTTTATTTTATTTTTTTCTTTTTAGGGCCACACCCGTGGCATATGGAAGTTCCCAGGCTAGGGGTCAAATTGGAGCTATAGATGCTGGCCTACACCACAGCTCACAGCAATGCAAGATCCTTAACCCAGTGAGTTAGGCCAGGGATCAAACCTGCATCTCATGGATGCTAGTCTGGTCCATTACCACTGAGCCACAATGGGAATTTCCAGGAAGTGATTCTTAAGAAGGAGGCAGAGGACAAGACACTGGGGCCAGCTAGGAGATTTGAAGTTGTGCTGAGTGCTTCAAATAAGTGGTTTCCTATGGGTAAAGACTACATTCCCTAAAAAGATAGTTTGGTTTGGAACTTACATATAGTTTTATTTCTGATACATTGTCCTTTGGACTTAGAATTTACAAAGAAATACCATCAACAGTTTGGGTAGTGTGTATGTGTGTTCATTGGTCATTATCTTGTTGTGGCACTTCTAAAGCCCATGCCACTAAAAATATAAATTTTTACTTCTTTCACCAATTCTTGACTTAAGAAACTGTAATGGCTACAGTTAAATGCATATTAAGGTGCATTGAAACCTTACATTAAGAAAAGCACAAGAACTTGAACATTTTTTTTTGCACAAAAATAAACTTTTATTTGGTAATTGCTTTCACTACCCTTCACTTTCTGAATACTTATAAACCATGCATTTAATAAAGAAATTATACATAAAAATTTTACAACAGAAACTGCAGAAGACTTTCAGAATTTAAGTACCAAAATCATATGGTCCTTGACACTTATAGTTCAGACAGATAAGTATAAATGATGTACAAAAAAGTGCTAAAGTTGGTTTGACTGCACTCTAGTATTTTACCTATAAAAGCATTTGAAATTTCCTAAAATATGCAACCTGAAAGTGCACAGAACAAGCTCCAATACAACAACATTGTAACAGTCAGTATTAATAACAACAAGGAATTAGCCATGGAAAAATCACTGTAATTTCCCTTCAAAGGTTTGAAAAATGACGGGCCTGGAAGAGTTCTAGACACTGACCCACAGGGTCTGAAGTCCAAAGGCAGAGAAGTTTTCCAAAAGAGTAGAATCACTTCGCAGTAGGATATCAAAGGTGACATGTGTCAGAATTAGTCAGTCCTTTTAATGTCCCTAAAGTGTTTTCTTGGGGTCTGTTATAGCAGTTGCTCTAGATCTCACCTATAAGACATTCAGTTGTGGACATGACTTCTCTCCCATGCTCTCTCTGATGGCCCCTCAAGGAAGGCGAACATGGTCATTTATTTCTGTCCCCTCCATAACTACTGTCCCAAAGACTAAAATGCTGACCACTGAAACTATTCCTGCCTTTTAGTCCCTGGACTATCTTGACTGACTGACTTGACATTTTCACTCACAAGTATAGTCATCATTGAAGACTTGACATCACAAACTGAATGCTCGCTTCTCACCTCTGCCTTTCCCTCTCTGCTGCTTCTCCATGTCAGTAAACATAACTCTCTATCCATTTACTCAGCCCAAACCCCAAAAGCTACACTTGACCCTATTGGACACTTTCACCCTGTCCTCCAGTTCTTTAGCACCATCTATAAAACTTACCCTGAAACCACCACTCTCCTTCCCTTCTCATGGTCACTTCAGTTTGAGCCAGTGTGACTCTGGTACCAGCATGTCCCAGCATCCACACCTGTCCCTGCTCTAGCCCAAGCCATTCTCCATGTAGTGGCAAAGAGGGATCTTTTGAAAAGTTAGATCTGAGAATCTAACTGAGTATAACATCTGTGGTATACCCTCCACTAGATGAGTTTCACATCTGTGGTATACCTTCCACTGGATGAGAATCACACCTGTGGTATACCCTCCACTGGATAGGAATCACACCTGTGGTATACCCTCCACTAGATGAGTATCACATCTGCAGTGTTCCCTCAACTGGATGAGCATTACATCTGTGGTATATCCTCTACTGGATGAGCATCACACCTGTGGTGTACCATCCATGCAGTGAGTATCACACCTGTGGTGTACCCTACACTGGATGAGCATCACATCTGTGGTGTACCCTCCACTGGCTGAACATCAAATCTGTGGTGTACCCTCCACTGGATTCCTATTGTGCTTGGAATAAAATCCCAAATTAATCCTGAGGTTATACAGCCCTGCATGTCCTGGCATGACTTCATTCTTTGACCTCCTCTTATATGAACTATGCTTGAGCCATACAGGCCAGCTCTGGTTTTAAACACAAGACTCAGTCATGCTAGTCATGCACTTGCTTTCTTAAGGAGATGCTCTGTTTCACAAGTCTTAGGGGGCTGGTTCCTTCACGTTAGTCTGCAGTCAACCCAAATGTGTATTTCTCAGCCGGCTCTCACCCGACCACCCTGTCTAAATTAGGACCACCCCTTCACCCTTTATCTCTGTTTCACCATTCTGTTTTTGTTTTATTTGGAGCACATATCACTAGTAAGCATTATTGCTTGTTCATTTTTTTATGTGCTTATTTATTGTTTGTTTTCCATCATGTCCCCCACTCCCTGCTGGAATGGAAGGCCCACACGAGCAGGAACATTTGCCTGTTTCATTCTTCACTGCAGTCCTAGTCTGAGGACAGTGGCTAGAACTCCATAAATAATTGATGACCAAATAAATGAATCAATGCCCACAGTTCCATTCCTCATCTCTGCCTTCAGTGAAAAATGTATGATGACCCTCTTGGTATGGAAATTGATGTGGCTGGTGAGGGAAGATAAGAAAAGCATATAATGTGGCCTCATTTCCCTTACCTGTCACCCACCCACCATCAGACACCAGAGCATGTGGGAAGGGGCCTATGTGATGATGCTGAGTCTGAGCACCCCTTCTTCACCACACTTTCCTTGGTATCATAGTCTAGCCTGATAAATAAAATCAGAAATGACATAGAAGTAGAAAAGGAAACAAGTTTAAAGTCCGTGTCCAGAGCCACCCAGGAGTTACTTTATTGGGCTCACCATTCTTATTAATTTAGATCAAACTAAGGGTGTTTTGGTTGGCTGACCTTGCTCCAGGACCTCTGGATAAAAGGAAAAGGCCTTGGTGCATTTAAATAATTTTCTTTGATCTACACACACACACACACACACACACACACACACACACACACACACAAACACACACATACAGCTTTAGCCTTCAGAGGGCACTTAGATCTATGCACTTTGGGACATACCAGGACTCTATTTTTGGTATAAAAAAGCTTGAAATTTATTTGTAAAGGCATGACATGTATATATAAGGAAAATGAGATAATTATTCAAGAAAAAAACTTAATAAATGCTACAGTAGAGTAACAATGTATGCGAAAGTAATGACTTCAGAAGTAAAGAGAAATGACTATGAGTAGAAATTATTAGAGAGGACTTCATCCACATTTTACCAAGCTATGCACAACCATGGGGAATGTACCGAAGCTGGGAAAAATAGTTCCTCAATACACTGGAACTAAATATACACTAATTTTTTTGCAAGTTACTATAAGATCCAAAGTTGAATCACATTCAATTATTAATGATTAACACAACCAACATATCAGTTCAAATTTTAAAATAATGGACTAGTAGCAGCCCTCTTAGTGCAGTGGGCAGAATGTCAGTCTCATAAAATAATGGACTAAAGGCTAAGGTAGTCTTACATTCTTTAATATTAAGATTTTTATAAGTAAAAATGGTCTCCATTCTTATTTGCATATTTGCATATTTCTATTTATTTCTTTATTATTCAGAGCCTGTTTTCCAGATAGAGATTATATAGGTCCTTTTTTTCTTTTTTTTAACATATGTTGCACCTCTTTTTTCTTTCAGCAACTCAGAACGAAAGAGAAATCAACCTAGTCACATTTTCTTTTAAATTCAGTGTCTCTAATGAAATCTTGAAAAGGCAGAAATTTGAAACCGATTGTTTCATTGAGATTGTGGGGTTATCCTGTGATTGTCATTGTCTACTCTGTCGGTATCACTCAAGGTCATAGCAAGCATAAATGCCCACAGTTACAGGTGCATAATTGCGGATGAGGTCCTGACTTGCCCCAATTTATCAGGAAAGCTTTTAGAATGTGCTATGTGCTGTTCTCCACAGCTCTTCTGGAAGCTGGCTGGCCTTCTTCTTAAACTCCCCTTCAAAGCTGCACAGGCTCTTTCAAATCATTCGAGAATATTGCTAGTCTTGTATAACCCTTCAACACAGTGCTTTTCAGGACTCTATTATTCTAAACTAACATAATTTCCAAAAGGAAAATCCCTGTGACTTGGGAAAACACAATGGAAATGCAGAACAAAGTAACTTGATTAATATAAGCTCTCCTCTGGAAAAGACAATAAAAACCTTCTTTTGGATTATTTAGGCAAATTCCATGTTTCAGCATTCATTCATTTTCAGTTTTTCAGTAGGGAAATTTTCTTATCAAAAATGACTAGGAGGAGGGTTTCTAGGGTCGTCCCTGAATAAGAAATTTGCTGGTTGAATAGCTTTTTTAACTGACTTCTTTATCAGAAAGACTTCATAGGCAGCTGAATATTTTATTGCCTTTTCTCAGTCTAGTTAACAAGGGAGAATGACCCATTGAGAAATGCCTAAATACATATTCAACTTACACTGTAGCAATTTAAAAAGTGTTTCTGGAAGGGCCACAAGCATTTTATGGATTGTGAACTCTTTCAATTTTCAAATTTAAAATTTATATTATAACCATAAAAGTTTTGAAGACCTCTAGGAAAAAAAATTCACTTCTTCTTTGAAACTTGTGTCTGAAACTGATTAGCGTCATAAAATGCCTCTTTATGTAGGGGAAAACTTTATAAAATCTGGGGCTTACAGTTGAGTCAAGACCATTTATATCTTAAATCATGTTTATTTATACCTGGCATATACGCTCAGCTTAGACCTCTCTTTTATGATCCCCACTTTGTTAAGTGGTAAGTGTGCATGGCGTGCATAGAAGAGCGCCAGTGTTGATGTTTGTCCTGGCATGTTGTTTCCATTGATTCTCCTGGGGGAAGAGAGGGAGAAGTACCTGAGGCTCCTGCTGGGTATATATTCATCTTTTCCGACCACAGGCAGCCTCTTAAGGCAGCCACTGAGAAGCATTCTGTTAACTCTTACCACAGCTCAGAACAGTTTGCTATCTTCTGGTCTCATTCATTTGATATAATTATTCATACTTATTTACATGTAACATAATAATATTCCTATTTACTGCTACTTCCTGAAGCTATTTCAAGCAAAAGCTTTATGTGCATAACAACAACACTGTTTCATCTTCTTGCGAGCTGCTTTTCCTTTGTGTGGTCCTTCATATACATAGAGTACTTGGGTATCAAAAAGCTCTTGGTACAGCAAAGCCATTTACTTTAAACAGAAGCTAAAGAAATATATTGATTAGCTCTAGTGGGATTTTCTTCCTATTTTAACATGATTACTAATACTACTAATATGACTAATTTACTGTGACACAAGATGTATGCATGTGTGTGTTTGTGCGTATGTGTTTATCTTTCTTCCTCTGTCCTATAATGATGAAAATAATGTGGACTTCAATTCAAAAGACAGAAGAGAATTCTGGTTAATTTAAAACTTTTCTTGCTCATCTTAAATGAATTGGCTTGCTAGTCTTAAATTGGTATATATTAAAGTGCAGGATGATTTCATAACTCCAATCCATGAAAAACATGGATTCGCAGCAGGAAACAACTGGGAAATAAAGAGAGTATGGTACAGGACAGCTGATGTAACCAGTCTTAATATTTCTGTACTTCAAAGTCCTAAGAGATCTTTTGGTCCAGGGGTTCTAGCAGAGAGGCAGGCTTCTGTTTGAGGGAGGGTAGCACTCTTTCTGTGTGATTTCTGTAATTTCTATTTCTAAGGTGAGGACATTGAGATTCAGGGAAGATAAGCAAATACTCATGGTCACAGTCATTAAAAAACAACTGGGGTTTAAATGTAGGTCTTGCTGATTCTAAAACTCATGCTCCTTTTTTTTTTTGTGGGATGCTGCTAGTGACCCCAGAGCCTTTTGCCTTCTTCCACTATTCTCAGTGCTTTAAATATCTAATCATCCTTTAACATTTCTCTGAATTTACTCCAAATTTTCTAAGTCCTGGTTGGGAGTGGGGCCCAGATCTGTCTGGTGCTCTCCAATGATGGTGTGCTTTATTAGGAGTTCCTACCTGGGGCAGAGAACACCACATAGCATAGTTCTCCAAACGTCCTCTGTGAATCAGAGTTAAGATGAATGTCAAGGTCAGGCCTAGAGTAAAGCAGAAGGGGTCAGCTGCCCCAGCTGGCAATCTGTGGCTCAAGGAAGGTGGGCACTTCTGCTTTAGCTATTGCCTTTGTAACTGTATTTGGAGCTGTGGTGTCCAGGCTGGGTCTAAAGGAAACTGAGACTTGCTTGGATATGTCTGATGAGGTTAAGGAGTTGGTGGGCCCAAGTTGATCTGCCTGTGGTTTTATCTGGCTTAAGGAATGTGTAGAGGTATTAGACTGAAACTTTATGGGGTAGAAACTTCCCCTAACCTACATATTGTCCAGATTACATGGAATGAGGGACTGGGATAAAACTGAAGAAGCTGAAAGATCTGTGAGATCCTTTGAGGGCTGGATAAAGAGGTCTGCCGTGACTAAGTGTGATGTCGTGTGGGGGTAGAGTAGTTGGTTGTCCCACCTCTGTGAGTCATGCTGCGGAACATGCAACTGGCAGTTGCTGGGGTGGGGGCATCAGGACTGATTTCTAGGAGCACCGAAGTCACCCTTAGTGATGGTAATGACCTGGAGCCTTGGTAAGGGATGGAAGAGCATAAAGAAGGAATGCCCCGGGGCCCACAATGATTAGAGGGGAATATCTGAGATGGCATCTCAGATTCCCAGAAATATCCAAGGAAGCCTTTGCAGGAACTTCATCACTGTGTGTGGGGAAGGGGGTCAGATTTGGGTTATCACTTTTAACTCTTGCCTGACCTTAGTTGCATCCCTGCTAAAACAAGCCAGGGGAATATTTGGGTTATAATTTATGGAGACTGTTAAGAATTCAAGGAAACCAGAGGATTATGGGCCTCCACACTGCCCAGGAATGACCTTCTTTCTGGCTACTGGTTGACTCTGGTGCTACAGCAAAATGACAGGTCATGGGACTGCTAGGACGTTGCCTTGAAAGCATCAGTCAGCTCCAGCTTTCCTTCTGTCTTCCACTCTCCCTTCAGAGGGAAAAGCTTCTTCACTGTTTCTTTTGTATGATACTCAGAGCAAAGTCTTTTCTGCTTTCTGTCCTGAACTTTACGTAACTATAAGTGATCACCGTGTCCAAATACACTAATGAAGAAAGTACATTTAAGTCTGCAGTTTTCACTTCTAATTCCTTTTTCTTTCTTTCTTTCTTTCTTTCTTTCTTTCTTTCTTTCTTTCTTTCTTTCTTTCTTTCTTTCTTTCTTTCTTTCTTTCTTTCTTTCTTTCTGGTATCTCATTGATTCGAAATTCCTCCTGTCAGTTTCTGTCTAGAAGAGTTACTTTTTAGCTGTCTAATTTGGACCTTAAATATTGAATAGGGTGTAGTTCGATTATCACATCAGAAGTTCTGTTGATTGTTTGAGAAGTTTATCCAGCCTATATCCTGCTGACCCACCATCAGGACACCTACATTCTCTGCAAAGGATCCAGGAGAATCACAAATTCAATAGAAAATCTCAAATAACGGGGAAGAGGAAAAGTTGGAATGGGACAGAATATGTGTGTGTGGGAAACCCAAGTTGCATGTTTCCTTTCCCAGTTCCAGATGGTGCCTGGAGTCCCCAGTCACATTTTCAACACACAGCCCTCCAAAGTGGATGAAAAGGATTGATGTTTACCTAGAATATCCAAGACCAGAACTTTATTTATTTATTTATTGCTTTTTAGAGCCACACCTGTGGCATATGGAGGTTCCCAGGCTGGGGGTCAAATTGGAGCTGCAGCTGCCAGCTTCCACCACAGCCACATCAATGCTGAATCCTTAACCCACTGAAAGAGGCCAGGGATTGAACACACATCCTCATGTATCCTAGTTGGATTCTTTTCTATTGTGCCGCAACTGGAACTCCCTCCCAAGACCAGACCTTTAGAAATTCAGGTGAGAAATACTCATGGTCAGACAATGGCAAATGACTACAGGATAAAAATAAGGTTGCTGCTGGAGTTCCCATCATGGCTCGACAGTTAACGAACCCAAATAGGATCCATGCGGACTCGGGTTTGATCCCTGGCCTTGCTCTGTGGATTAAGGATCCGGCATTGCCATGAACTTCCTAAAGTGTGTTCTGAGAAATAGCAATTCTACCAGGTGCTAAGGAGAAACCAGATTTTCAGAGTTTCATGGCTACATGACTTTGGCAAATACTGTGACACAAGGCCAGTCACATTTTTCCACCCCTAATATTTTCAAAAATTTAATAAGCTAATAGGTTCTGCAGCTCCCCTGACACGTGGGCAGGGGAACTCATGCACATACTCCTTTTTTCCATGAGGACCTTTCAGTGGAGTGAAACCACTTTGAGAAACATGGGCTTGCTCACAGAGGGCTACTTTTGAGGTGTGACTCATCCAGGCAGATTACAGGATCAAGACAACTAACAGAGGAACCACTTTTCTCATTGAAATTCATGGCAAATTAAATGCTAATGGGATTCTATGTGGCTTAATCTTTATGTCTAAATTAAATAACTTCCACAGAGTTAACCAGGACAAATGCCTTTTAAAGATGAGATACCAGTTTTGTGTTAAAATCAAGCTTTTAAACTAAAACTACACCACTGGCCTGAAGAAGTTACTGCCCCCTCCTTAGGTGATTTAGGGAACATAGAAGATGGCTGAGAATGTTTCCAGACAGTGATGAGGAGAAATAGCAGGTGTAGTGTCAGTACTGATATTAGCCCTTGTTTGCTGAGGCATCCATTTAAAAGACATCCATCTTGAATAAACATATTGCCAGCTCTCTAACCCAGTGCCAATAAAACAACTAGTAAGATAACAAGTTAGCCCATTCATTAAGTTCTCCTTTTAGAAAATCCTGGGTAACCTAGATGGCTGTTCTCTTGAGTGACCCTGCTTACCCCTTCTTATACCCTAAATCCTGATCTTATGTTTTATTTTATTTTATTTTATTTTTGTCTTTCTAGGGCTGCATCTGAGGCATATGGAGGTTCCAAGGCTAGGGGTCGAATGGGAGCTATAGCCTCCAGCTTACACCATAGCCATAGCAATGCCAGATCCCACCCATGTCTGTGACATATACCACAGCTCATGGCAACACTGGATCCTTAACCCACTGAGTGAGGCCAGGGATCAAACCTGTGTCCTCATGGGTACTAGTCAGATTCATTTTCACTAAGCCATGATGGGAACTCCCCTGATCTTATGTTTTAAGTCAGCCAATAAAGAGTGAAGCTTTGAAACTCTAGGCACTCCTTTCTCCAACCCCAGCAAAGGCAGAGACCCAGGGCTGCACCCTCAGTCTCTCTCTATCTGTGACCTCACCATGTGGCTCATGGACATGCTGTGTACCCTCCTGGACTTGTGAGTAATGAATATTTGTTTAGGTGTGTCTTGCAACAGAATAACCACAGGGAACAGTCCAGCCACAATTCTGGCCCTGTCTGGGGAAAGGTCTATGGAGGCTCACCCCAACTTGTGTGGACCCAGTGGGTCCCCCCGGGCATTTCCAGCTGATAGCTTTACTATCAAAAGGCTAAGGCTGATGATAGTAAGTAGCATGATTTCAGAATTCTCTCTCCACATAGAAGTCAATCTCTCTGTTTGAAAGCACCTAACATTTTCAGCCCCTCTTGCTGGGGCATATCCTTCAGGGCTGTGATGTGGAATTTCTAAGTTCTGCTTGGTGCTTGTCTAGACAGACTTTCCCACAGGTGCTATATGCCAGGCTGGGCTCAAGACTTAGCTGCTGGGGAATTCATAAATGTATCCCCATGTACCAAAAGAATGAAATCTCGATGGTGCCTAAAGATGCTGAAATGGCAGTTAATTTTTAAAAAATCTATTATTAAAGAAATTCTAACTCAAAGCAATAATTGAGAAGCATTATGAAAATCAGGCAAAAGAAGATAGCATGAGAAAAAATGTATATATATGTATGACTGGGTCACTCTGCTGTACAGCAGAAATTGATGCATCATTTAAATCAACTATACTCTAAAACAAAACAAAACAAAACAACAACACAACAATACGGGAGAGAGAAAATAATACAGGCGGGAGAATATAGAGCCATCTTCTTCCCCCAGTTCTGGGCATGGGATTTTGAGAGGCATGGCCATTGCCCAATTTGGAGAAAGTGCAACAGTCCAATCCAGGGGCACCAATCAGAGGCCATGGAGCAGGAAGCTGCAGGGGAAGACCATGTTCCCCCTATTTTAAAGGCCCTGAGTACACCATCAGAAATTCACTGGAAGAAAAGCCAGGAAAATCGCCTCTATCTTCAACCTTTCTAATTTCTCATTATAGCTTTCTATTTTTTCCTTTCCCAGATCATAAAATATAATGTAAAACCAAGATGGATTGTAGCAAAGCATGATCCAGATATGGAACTAATTCCTGCAACTTAAGACTTTTAGACATCCTAGAAAAAAGTTTTTTCTTTTATTATATGAAAAACTGAGTTGATATAAAAACTAGACTTTACAGACAGTTCATAACTAGCTGAAATTCTGACAATTTCCCATACTCATATCTGAATAACATCATTCCTAAAACCACTTAGGCTTTGCCTTGTATTTTTCCAGAGGTTAGTGCTATCAAAAACTGCAGGTCACATGAAATTTTAATATTAATCTTGAATCATTTGAAAAATATTTTGCCTTTGATAGGATCATTACTTTTTTCCCTTTCTTTTCTTTGAACATTGGCTAAAAGGAGAACAAGAGGGGAAAAGATAGTCAAAATTTTGGTACAGAACACAATTGTAATAATACTATTGCTAAAGTTTTGAATTTTGTTTATTATCTTTAACAGCAATAAAGAGAGCACTTTAATATTTCTGCTTATTATTTTTCAGTCATCTTTCTAAATGTAAGGACTTGAAAGGCTATTGACAGTGAAGAATAAGTAATGCAAATATGTTTAGATTTCTATATATTTCACACTTTACCAAGTGAGTATATTTCATATGATGACAACTCTGGTCATGGAATAAGGGATATTCAAATTGACAGACAATTTGATTTCAAATATAAGCATAACATCTAGGAGTATGGACGC
The DNA here is from genome assembly GCF_054392235.1 of Sus scrofa. Classification (NCBI taxonomy): domain Eukaryota; kingdom Metazoa; phylum Chordata; class Mammalia; order Artiodactyla; family Suidae; genus Sus; species Sus scrofa. The sequence continues at coordinate 79,469,973 of NC_139383.1, read as the reverse complement.
ATTTTGTAACTGTTTTTATGTCACTCGGGAAGTCCTGAATGAGGCTTTGGTAAGTGTGCAAGAGGTAAAGAAGGGCAAGATATAGAGTCAACTTTTCAAGGATGTTATGGCCCAGTTGAAGGAAGAAATATAAGTCCATGGAAAGCTACACTATAAACAAAAAGAGTAGAAGATTAATAATAAAGGCATGATTTATTAGCAAAGTTCAGAGGAGAGAGAAAGAGGTCTTCATAGCCGTGGCAGAACCTGTGTTAAAGGATGGGGGACCCTGTATGAGTTGGGAGGACCACTCTGCTTCCTTGCATGTGAGGGAGAGTGAGAACATTACGGAAAAGATTGCAGACATTACAGTGCTAATTCAGGGGCTAGTGCATCATATAGTTTGTTTGGAGCCAAGAATTTTTTATAGGTCAAGGAATGGCAAGCCATATTTCTGAAAAGGAAAAATGAGGATGGATTATGGAGAGTCTGGAATGCCAGACCAAATTTAAATTTTATAGCATAATTTGAGAGCATGGGGATATGACATCAGTTGCTTTTAGGAAGAGTGAGTGCTGTGTGAGAGAGGGACTGAGGGATAGAGGCAAGAGGTATAGCTATTAGTTCACTGGTGCTAGCAGACAAGCCTCTGGACCACTGAGTTAGGTAGTGGTTTCGGAGGAATGGAAGAGAAGAGACTGGGTAATTGTGGCTCGAAGGGGAGAGAGGAATCAATGTTAACTCTTTCTGAGGGTACCATGAACTGGCTATTTTTTTTTTTAAGTATCTTAGAAATTAAAGTTTCTAGAAGTTTCTAGAAGTAAAATCAAGTAACTTTTGTCAGGTCTTCTGTTTTCAGTGAAGTGTGTTTTGATGATTCAAAATCAGGGAGACTAAGGAGTCACATTTGCAACAGCATAAGAAAATATGGTTGTCTGGGCTCTGTTAGCAGGACCTTGGACCCTGCCTCGTTGCTATTCCCCATCAGAGGAGTTCTCACAGATGGGAGCAAAGGTCTTATTTTAAATGTTGACTCTCAGTACCTGGCCTTTTATTCTAATCACTTAAAACATAAAATTAAAATCACAGCATACTTAGCTACATATTTCCATTCCAGTGCAATGCTTGTGCATACACAAAGGATTTGAAGACAGGGTTATATTTTAAAAAAGTATTGTTTTAGCAATTCATAAAAACTTTGTGATAACTATCTATCTGCCTGTGTCTGTCATCTGTCTATCTACCTACCTAACTACTGATCTCCCCTCCCTAAAAAAAAAAAAAAAAAGTCCCAATCATTTCTAAGTGAATTCTTTCTTTAAAGGGTAAAACTACTCAATCTTACTTAAGAAAAGAATGTGTGAAAAAAAGTTCTGAATTTTTGCAAGGGTTCTTCACAATGCTGTTGTATTGCCACAACCTCAATATCCTGTGTTAGCAACACTTACATATCTCATAACAATTTAGTTTAAGAGAGAGCAATGACTGTAAAAGGCACATAAACCCCACAGCCAAATGGTTGGATCTGACCTTTAGTCATTTCTCAGGCTCTCCCTTAGTTCACACGCTTCCTCCTCTATCTGCACACAGTGGGTGTATCGACTGCTCCTTACTTTACTGAACATCATGGTGTTGTTTGAAAAAAGAAATCAATGTCTCTCTTGACCCTGGTTGCCCTCGCCACCCTCCTCTTTTTTGGTTGTAATTATATCATGTTCTGGTGTTTGGCCCTGCAAATTTCCACTTCATTTGTGATGAAAATTAAGATAATGGAGTTTCCAGAAAAGTGACATATTAAACTGTCCACAAGACCAAGAAGGAACTAAGGAGTCTATTTTGAATTTTGAAACTTTATTATCACCAATAAAATAGTTCTTAATTGGTACTAATATGTAAATAGTTATCTGACCTGAATTTAAAAATATATATGGCAAAAAATTATTGAACTAGAGATGGAATTCATAAGAAGGGACCTCAGAAGAGGCCTGTCCACCCATCCTTTGATAGGGATGCAGGTCGAGGATTTTGGAGGATGTGACTAATGTCACATGGACATTTAGGGTTGAACTGGAAGCAGAACAGTCTTGGTCCCAGCACTGCTACCTTACAACTGTGCCCCCAAACTTGACATCTCTATCAGATAGAGAAAGTTGTGCCTTAAATACACAAAGATTGAACAAGAATATTACACTGTTCATGCAAGCCTGGAACTAGCTCCCATTTTTGAAGCAAATTTCTTAAATGTTGCCCCAATTTCACAAACTTGCAATGATATATTGCAAACACTCCTACCCTGCCTTCTTTTGCCTTCACGGAATGAGAAGGTATAAAAAAGTCTAGAAACCTGACCCAGCTTAGTCCATAAAAAGGCTTTTGTCTATAAACCTTAACACACATGATTCATTAACATGAGATTGAAAGATTCTTTTTTTTTTTTTTGCCAAGAACACCCCCTTCCCTCCTTTATAGAAATAAACAATTTGAAATACAACTGAAGTATAAGATGGTATCAATTCCCACTTCAAAATGGTGCTGTCTACTGCTTGTAGAGGTGTTTATTTCCTTATGACAAAAGCATTTGTTAGCTTTTCCATGAGTCCCCTTAATTAAATACACCATTTGTTTTGTCAAAAGCACAGTACAAGAAATTCTTTACAAAATATCTTTAGTGCACCCTGAAATAATAATTCACCTAAAAATATTAAAAAAAATCTTTTGTTTCTAGCAGATGAATAATTACACTTTTTAAATTTCAGGCAGTGTTATATTTTCATTTATTAAAATTAAGTTCAAAAGAAATTAGTAATTTGATTTTAGATTTTTATCATTTATTCTTTATTACTTTCCAAGATGAGTACTGACATATGTATGTTGCATTTCATTTCCAAAGTAGTCTTCCCTAAGAATCATATGTTATGTTTGACCTTTTAATAACTGACTTTGCTTCAAATAAGAAAAAGTAATGGCCTTAAACTATATTCAACACTTATTAATACAGCATTTAAACTCAAGGAAAATGCCAGACTCCAAAATTCTGAGAGTGAAAATTCATCCTAATTAGGCTTTGTCTCTGCCCTTTGCAAGAATTGCAAGAAATTGGGACATTTCTATTTTAAATAATGCAAAATATAGCAAAAGCACCCATATGTGATGTTAAAAGTCTTTTCACCATATTGCCTTGCATTAAAAAAAAAAAAAAAAGTAAGTATGGGTCCTCTGCCTCTCCAACTTGAGATGTGAGGGGATCAACAGAGGAAAATGCATATCATCACCAAGGATCTGGAATTCTAGAGATAATCTCATTCAGAGGGAAATACAGTATAAATTATATTTGGTGGTGGTGGTGGTATTTATAATTATCTCAAAGTCCTTCCCATACAATTGCCACAAACGTTTCAGTATTAATCATCAGCTCCCTTTATAAGTGCTTATATGCCTTTAAGATTCTCTTTCACTTGGTAAAAACAAGTCTCAAGCCCTCAGCCTTCTAAAAGCAGCCTGAGCAAGTGATTCAGATGAAGGGCTTGATGAACACACACTCTCCAGGTCTGCTCAAAGGCAGAGCATTTCCTGGAAATCTGCCCACAGACTGTGGGGCTATTTTTAGCAGCTCACCTCCCAGTAAAGGCAGCTATTAGATATCCAGATATCCCTGGCCCTTTCAGGTGCAGTAAAATAGAACATAAAAGGGTGTAATTGAATGATTACCTAAGGACTGTAAGTGGGAGCCACAGGGTCTCTCCTTCTCAGGAGAGCTCTAGGGGCCTGCCCAGAACACTCTTTTTCCTCCCCACTGCCTGGTGAGACCTGCACCAGGTGGAGATGTGGTGTAACCCCAAGAAAACCACTGCTAGGGTTTTCTGTTCACACAGGGAGGGAGAAAGGAAAAGGAATTCACCTCTTTGGACATCTACGATGGGCAAGATCCAGTACGTTCTTGTAATTATCACAACAGTCCCATGTGGTAGGTGGGGTAGGTGATTTCTGGTAGGTTATTCCTGCTTTACCAGTGAGCAGAGCTTACCTAGCAGCCAAGTTGAGTTCACTTCCTGTTCAGGGACCCGTGGCTAACAAGCCGCAAAGCGTGTTTAAACCCAGCCTGGTGCTTTCCCTCTTTACTCTTTGAGGGGAAGTTGAAAAGTAGGCCCTAATTACTAGGATGATCAATCATTTATTGTCCAAACCAGAACAGGAGGTGATGTAGGAAATATCCTCCTATAAATATAAAAGCCTTGTCGTCTATGAGAAGGAAAGAAAAGGTGGGACTCAGCTGGAAAAGATGTAGTTGAGTATAAGGAAGAGACTGTTCAAAACTTTCAGGGAGAGCTGACAGCACTTCCAGCTTCCCTCAACACTATGATCTGGCTTGGACAGTAGTCTCTGGAGCAGAAAGCAATGATAGAGAATGAATTTTAGATGGCTGCTAATCTCATTCGGCAATATTTCTTCTTTCCTCATGCTGTGTTTTATTGATTTTAGAGGAAAATTTTTTTTTAATCCAAGCTGAAAAATTTGAGCTTGCAAAACTTTGCAAGTTTATGAAGGGCAATGGCTGTATATGTTTTGCACCCCTGCAACATCTAGCATGAAATAGTTAACCACATATGAGCTGACCTCCCCATCCACAGTGCAGAAAAGCATTGTGTACCCAATAACCAGCCAACATTAGCAGTTAGTAGCAATGAAATTTTGGTGTGAAATTAAGGGTCTGAGCATCTGAAATCAGTCTGATTGTGGTACTCACAAGCCTTTAGAATTCCATGAGAAGCTACTTTGTGATGACTTTCTGGGATTAAACCATTTTAGAACCAAAGCTTTGTTGAATATTTTGCACATGGATTTTTTTTAATATAATATTATTTCGTGTGTTGTTGTAATTAACATTTCACCCATACAAAAGGCACTGTTTTATTTTAATTCATGAATTATAACCGTAGTTCTGAAAGCAAGTAAAAATAATCCGCTGGTGGAAAGGAATTATCAATAAAACCTATGCATGTTTTTTTGTTCGTTTTTTGCCAGAGAATTTTTAGAACCTTAAGCCTGAATTGTGTCTGAAATAAGGCAGCAGTTAACAGAAGCCTGTGCTTTAAAATGAGACATTTAAGAATTCTTTCATGGTACAGCGGGTACCATTGAACCCTGGGTTCGATTGTTTTTATCCCTGGCCCAGGAATTTCCACATGCTACAGGTGTGGCCAAAAAATAAATAAATAAATAAAAGGAGATATTTGGAGATGACAGCACTGGAAGGAATTAAGAAAATGTACCAGTGCATAAAGTAGTTAGTACTAAGGGAAGATGGATATCCACTTCTTAATGATCCTTGAGGGAATCAGTATTGTTGGGTCTGTATTAGTTAACATGGCCTTGCTTAGGTCACGGTGCCAAAATACCCTAGTATCCCAGTGTCTCGGCACAGGGAAGGTTTGCTGATTATATTATATGCCGGTTCTGGATTGGCTGGGCTCTTCCCTGCAACATCACAGTCTTCATTCTAGGCAGAGCAGCCTCTACCTGGAAACCTGCTAGTGACAACAGCAGAGCAGAAAAAACAAAACAAAACAAAAACCAATAACAACAACAACCACAAAAGCAGGTGGTAAAGCACAAAGTGACTCTTCAAGCTTCTGCAAGTGACCACATTGCTTCTGCTTCCTATTGGTTCTTGTAAATCCCATGTCACGTTGTGTTTCAAAGGAGCAGAGAAGCATACGCCTTTCCCACTGGGAGAAAGCAGGCTTTGGTAACTGGCAATACAAACTTTCAGAGTCCTGTACATCATTGATTCTTCTAAAGTGAAGTAATCTGAGTGATGAAGAAAAATTAAATGAGTCCCCATATACTTCACTCAACAAATATTTATCAGATTCTTTATTTTATTTATTTATTTTTTATTAGATTCTTTAAATGATAGGCAGTGCATTGAGTACTATTTTACCAGGCAGATAGATGATAACATACGATCTTCAAGCATTTACACTTAAAGGAATGCATTTTATCCCTCTGAGAAAAACCTTCTTTGTGTGAGTTAGCTCATGCCCCCAAGACAAAGTGTAAGAAACATAGCCTGTGTTAGTTCCGTATTGATGCACTGTAAATTACTCTAAGCTTAGTGGCCTGTAAAAACTCAGGTTTAGTGTCTCACAGTTTCTGGAGATCAGTGTTTTGACGTGATGAGAACGGATTCTCTGCTTAGAGTTTCAGCAGGCTGAAACAAGGTGTCAGCTGAGATTCTCATGTGGGGCTTGGGGGTAGAAGCCATTTCCTTGTGGTTGTAGAGTTGAGGTTCTTGTTTTCCTGCTAGTGGCTGGCTTGGAGGTCCTTTTAGTCCTAGAGGCCACGCTCAACTCAGCTCCCTGTGCTGTGGCCTCCACAGGCCATTCACCCATGTTGACTTTCTGCCAGGGCAGCTGAAGCATGGCTCTCTGACTCCCTCTAGTTCCACCAGCTGGAGAAGAGGCTCTGCTTTTAAAGTGTTCATGTGATTAGGTCAGGCCCACCCAGATTATCTGTCTATTTTAAGGAGAGCTGAATTGGGATCTTAATTACATCTGCAGAAACCCTTCACAGGATTAACCCTTCGCTAGATTAGCATTTGATTGAATTATTGGGATAAGCTATGTGAAACCAGAATCTAGGTACCTAGGTGGCCTCTTAGAATCCTGTCTAATACCTGGTTCCACTGAGAATAGTGGGGGTTAGTGTGACTTGTGAATGGCAGGGCTGATGAGATAAGCCCTATTTTAGTGACATATGGTTCTCCTGGGTAAGAAATGGACTTATTTAGACTGGTATCTAACTGAAGGCATTCAGTGACTGGTAAAAACCTGGTTTTCTGCTTATGAGGTGATCACACTGAAGATAATCCCTTAAATGCTAAGAGGGTTAGTAAAGTAGTCAGATTTCTAGCAGGAAGCAGTAAATGTTCTCAAACCGGGTAACTGGGGAAAGTTTAATAAAAAGCCTGCCTGCCTTCCTTCCTTCCCTCCTCTCTCCCTTCCTTCCTCTCTCCCTCCCTCCCTTCCCTCCTTTTCTCCTCCCATTCTTCCTTCCTTCCTTCTTCTCTCCCTCCCTTCCCCCCTTCCTCCCTCCCTCCCTTCTCTCCTTCCTCCCTCTTTCCCTTCCTCCCTCCTTCCCTCCCTTTCAAGTTGTACAGAATTTAGGAATCCAATCAGAAATGTGCAGTACCTCCTCTAGGCCAGAAGGGGGAGGGGGAGGCTGGGAGCCAGAGTGAGGAGGTGCCCGGAGAGGCACACCTGATGGGAACAATAGCCTTTGGTAGAAAGATGCAGTCAATCCATGGAAACTAAGCAGGGAAGTAGTGGGGAATAAATAGCTTGACCTCATTCTCTTCCCATCCTCTTAGCTCTAGCCAAAAGGGCAAAAGAGCTTGTTGGTGCAGTCCACAGAGGTCAGCCTCCTGGGGCAGAAACAGGGTGGAGAAAGGAAAAGAGCCCGTCTGGAAGGACAAAAGAAATAGGCAGCACAGTTACCAAAGATGTTATTTCTTGCTTGTGGTTAGAGTTATAGGCTATGTTGTGACTCCCAGATGAAGTATGTCTTCATCTATGCTTCACAGAAGGTTTTGGCCAGCTTGATTATAACTCACATCTCCTTAAGCTCAATTGTTAATATGTATGGCTATCTTTTCTGCTCTTTTGAGCTTATTGAGAGGAAGGGCCATAACTTCTTCATCTTTATACCTGCAGTACCTATGTGCTTGGCCCATAGCAGGTGATTAACGAATGCTTGTGGATTTACAAATATATGAGGTCAATGGTAAACTTTATTGATGTCCTATAAATTGATTTAGTATGAGAGACCTAAACAAATGGACACGGTTCTAACTGCTGCCTCAGATGTTCTATTACATGTGAGCTAATGGAGTGAGAAAATTCACTGGCTACAAGAAGTCTTAATGACAAGTTGATGTTCCACTTTCATTTTCTATTTAAAAACCATCAATTTCAAGTCATTGTACATACTCCAGTTGATAAGCACTAAAATCTATCAACACAGAAGGAGGAGAAAATGCAGAATGAATGAAACAGTTTAGAGCTCCTTATAATCAAACTGCACTTGGCTATCTACCTGTCCATGGCCTTGGAAGGAGAGGACTGGAGGACCTGCCTTCCTACCATTGGTTTTGGCTGCCAACAGGGAGTATGCTTCATCCATGGAAAAAACTCTTTTCCTCAATTTTCCTTTTAACCATTTTTGAAGCACAAGGTAAGGATAAATGTGGTCAGCTTGATTTATGATCATTGTTTTAATTCATAGGGAATCACATGCTGCAGAATCTCAGGGACTGGCAGTCTGGGGAAAAATGTAAATGTCATAATTTTGTTAATTGTTTTAGCATGTGTTTCTTCCACATGTCTGAAAGCAACTGTAATTGAGGGCTGTGGTTTCTGGGGCACAGCCAAAAATACGATGTGACTAACAACTGAGGAAAATATCATAGGGTATCATGTGGTATTGGATCTTTTATCTTTTTTCTTTTTCACCTCTGTCAATGTGAGTATTTTCCAGTATTTAAGTAGGAAAAGAAGAATGATACAAACTGAACCCTTGGGTAGTTTTTTTTTTTTTAAATCAGATTAACAAATAACATCTAAAACTCAATTTTAAATTTGTTGGCTATCCATTCCATCCTGAAGTTTTCTATTTCAAAAACTGGATTTTTGAGGAATAAAAGAAAAAAAACACCCAGCTCTTTCAATTCTTTAAACATTCAATGATAATAAGGGTCTTTCTCAAGTAAACACATATCAGGAAATTCTAATACTGGTATGAAACTATGATCTCCCCTCACCTTGTTACACCAAAGCATAATAACTCTATTGAGAATGCCTGAGACCAGCGGGTGATCTGACCCGATGCTTCATATACGATTTCTTATTATTATGACGGGTATTTCACAATTTCAAGGCAAGGTTGAAAAACAGTCTTTATTTCCCCTCTTAAGCAAGTGATCAGGTTGCTGCAGGAACAAAGTGAAAGGCTGAGCTCACGCGCTTGGCCAGGAGCAATCCTGCAAGCTTCCTGGTGAGGGCTGGACTGCAAATGCTATTAGTATATTTCCTGGTATTTCAGTCCCAGAGAATTGCACAGTAACTAGATCTTTGAACAGCCAGCATCTGGTAGCCAGAATCCCACAAAGACTTTCTCATATTATTCAGAATTGTCTGCTCATTTCAGGCTGTTCTCTCGTTTTCTACTTTTCCTTTTGTTTCTCTCCCTACCTGTCTGGGATTTACAAATATTTTTGTCACATCTAAAACTGACTGTACAGAGGTGACTGAACTGATCATCCATGGCTCTGTCAGGTCACAGGAAGCTGCTGCTGATGGAGAGTTGTTTCCCCAACGCACACCCCCTCCCCCATGGGTGCTGAGTAGCCCTACAGCTGCTGTGCCCCTCAGGAGCAAATGGAGAAAGTCTATCCTGCCAGTAGCTGGAGGAAAAGTTCCAAAGTGTCCTTGGGAGTAACATCAGACAAGAAAATCAAAGTGCAGAGAGCAGGGGAAGAAAGGACGGTTAGGCTAGGAGCTCAAGTTTCTTCAGGGAACTGGGTAAGGACTTTGAGTGGCCCAGTATGTGATGTAAACATCCGCCAAATGGTCCTAGGTACAATTATTTTTTACAAGAAGAAGGTCTAAAACTTATATGCACAAAGGGTTTAGGGAACAAAACATTCTAAGAGGCATCATTGTTAAGAATGTAGGTTAACATTAAATTTTGCACATCAAGAAAGGAGGAGGATTGGGAGTTTCCACTGTGGTTCAGTAGTAACAAACCAACTAGTATCCATGAGGATGCAGGTTTGATCCCCAACCTAGCTGATTAGGTTAAGGATCCTGTGTTTCTGTGAGCTATGTTGTAGGCTGGCAGCTGCAGCTCTGATTAAACCCCTAGCCTGGGAATTTCCATATGCTGCAGGTGGGGCCATAAAAAGCAGGAGAGAGAATGAGAGAGAGAGAAGGAGGATTGGATGGCAGTGAGAAATAATTAAAGTAGTATACATAAGAAGAAAATAGAAAAGCCCTTGTCAGTTACTTATTAACACTTTGCCTTGTGGAATGTTATGCGAGGGTACCATTTATACAGCTAATACACATCTGTTTTAGAGATAAAGAAATGAAGACGTAGCGAGGTAAGCAACAGGTGTGTAAGGTCAGTCACTGAGCCAGTATCAACAATCAGCTTTGAGGGCTGCTTTTAACCACCAGTTTAAATCAATAGACTTTCTTTCTCTTTCTTGATATGTTTTATAAAATATATTTTTTATAATCCAAAGGATAAATTTATATGCCATTCTGGGTGATTTGACATTTTATTATTGTCTGTATTTTATTATCTATAAGAAATACATCTTAATTATGAAGTAAAAGCAATTAAAGATCAGGCTGTTAAATCCCTCATGAACAACCACATTTCTCCTGAACAAAGGGTATCAGATAAAGACTGTGAGCAGGAAACTTGAAAGTGTTTGATATTAATTTACAATGACCACTTTGTTATAGTGAAATGTGACCTGTCACATTTAGCACATAGTAACTGTCAGTGTAAGTCTGTGTGCCCAATGCACAGTGAGGCCAAACAAACAAAACATTGAAGTTTGGAGCAGAGAAAGCTTTATTGCATGGCCATGCAAGGAGATGGAGGGTTCATACTCCCAAAATACTCAAAACTGCCAGAACCAAAATTTCAAAGCATTTTTAAAGGCAAGGTGAGGGAGGGGCATAGTTGGTCGTTACAAACTTCTTGGTGCAGAAGTCTTTCGTTCTTGTGGCTGTCCAGAGATCAGGTCAGGATGTTCCTTTGACAAGATACATGTTATACTTCAAAGAAGAGCTAAAGCAGAGGACATGACATGGGGGAAGCGCCTGGCCAGAAAGGCCCCACAGGGTCCTTCTCAGTTATATAACTAGCAAGATGCTGAATTAAATCAGTGAATAAAACACAGTCCTAACAGAGTAATTTTAATGTAAATTTATAGTATTCAATTATATAGATACCTTTTATTACTCAAACATATACGTTGATACCACATGTTCACTCCCCTGGTTGTGTCCCCATAGGCACCAAGGAACAGTGGCCTGGGCAACTTACATGGTAATTTCCACTTTGAGAATTTTCAGGTAAAATCCATCTTAGAGGAGATCTTCAGGATCTGAGTCATCCATTGTTTATTTGCTAGAACAGACTAAAGGCTAAAGACAGTTGCTTAAGAAAAATGCTTATTTTTCTATCAATTATCTTTTTTAGTAGAGGCTATTGAACAGTGCTCCTTTGAGGCAGGGGTCCTGGTTAGGCTTCTGTATTTCCAAACAAGATCTAAAATTGGGAGTTCCCATTGTAGCTCAGTAGGTTAAGAACCTAACGGTGTCCACGAGAATGCATGTTCAATCCCTGTCCTCGCTCAATGGGTTAAGGATCTGGCATTGCTGCAAGCTGTTGTGTAGGTTGCAGCTGCAGCTCTGATTCCACCCCTAGCCCAGGAACTTCTATATGCCACAGGTCTTGCCCCCAAAAGAAAAAAAAAATCTAAAACTGAATAATTACCCCTCTCTCAAATTCTAATGTCTAGGATGCTTCCTTAACCAATCTAATCAGGATGTGGACTTCAGACTCTCCCCCCGACTCCACACTCTCCAGAGAGGATGCAGTCCTTCGGCCCCTTCTCCAAAACCCTGCTGAGGAAGTGACCTTTTGGAGGTTTGTTGGCAAGAGATCCCCAGGACCCTCCAATTCCATCTATGCATCAGGCTGCATCACTGAAAAAGCACTCAGATCATGGTATCTTGACCCTGTTCAGAATTATTATTCCCCAAGATTTCATGGCACATCCTTAGTTTTATCAAACAGTTTTATGAAACTACCTGCCATCTGACTGTTTATGGGTGTCATCTACTACACAATAACATAGATTTGCTTCATCATGTTAAATTTCAGGTTAACCTTAGTTGGAGTTTGGATAAACAAAGTCGTGTGTGTGTGTGTGTGTGTGTGTATTTGTATCTGTATCTGCACATAAAACATATGTAACTACATCTCTAACAGCTGACAATTCATACTGATTGTTTTGAATTTTACTAAAAATACTCAGAGGGGAAACTTCTTTCAAAATTGGGGTGTTGAGAAGTACCCATCAGATATTTTCTTCATTAATATACCAAAAAATATTATGTAATTCATTTTACCTCTGTTGCTTCCCTGTAAAAACAAAAAACAAAACTTTCCTGGTGTTAAATATGGATTATGGAAACATATAAGGCTTTAGAGAGCCCATATTTGTGATATTTATCCAAGTTTGGCCTTAAATATCTATTCTGAGTTATATTTACTTCCGTCTCTTTTATCATTTTTATTTTTGTAAGTTCTTTCAAGTCCTCTGTGGATAAAGGTGAGGCAAAGAATGTAACACGCAGACAAACAAGTGGACAAACCAGCTGTTTTCCCAGCCCCTTTGTCTAGTGTGTGGCAGTTTTCTGTGTTCTGTTGAATAAAACCAGAAATCTTCACTTATACAAGTTTTCCATTAGTGAAATGAGAAATACCACAAACTTGATAGTACAATAAAATGCAAATATAAAGAAAATTATTAGAAGTCAAATTCTTCTCTGGTCAGTAAATGAAATATTCTTGCAACTGAGTATTTTGTTTACCTGAGAGTTATCTTTAATTTTAGGCATAATCATATACATATACACATATAGAGGGCATATATAGTGTGTATATGCATGGACAAGTATAAAAAGAAGTAGATTTTATACTAAGATCTGTTCAGATTTTTGCAGTTGCTTCAGGTAATCAGGTATCATTGGTATGAGCTGGGAGGGAACTCATATTCTGAAATTTTATGTTCTTATATTAATTCTCCTATTTAAATGAGAGGTTTAAAAATGTTAAGCCCAGATGCATACTCTGTACTGTATTTTGCACAAAGTAAGTAAATAGAAGATTTACTCTGTTTGTTTATAGAGATATAAATTCTTACACTCTAGACATGAAAAAGCATGGGTTTCTTATAATCCATGCATATAAATGTCAAGATTTTCTTGCTGCTTCCATTTCCCTCCCTGTCAGGTTTTTGACTATTTCTAGGAGCTTCTTGAAGAAGGTATTAGGAGAAGATAATTCATCTTATCCTTTCCCGAATATGAACCTGTGAAACAGGGATGGGGCTGATGATCCGGTACAGTTAAAAACACAATCATTCATTTTTTTTCTCATTTTCCTCTTCTAACAGGAAATTGGGAAGTGAATCTTGTTCCAAGAGTGGAGAATGAGGATAGTTTATGAGGGATGGGGAGATAGCATATATCGCCCTCCTCAGATATTTTGGTTTTTCTGGAAGTCTGTAATCAAGACACAAAAATGCACAACAGGTGTAATGGGTGAGCAAATTCATGTCCTTAATTTTATATTTCAATGAGTTTAATTTTAGAAATAGTCTTAGGAATACTATAAATAAATTATAACTGAAACAAATTACATTGAAGATGAAAAGAGTTTTGAAAGTAAATACAGATATGATCAACTAAGTGAAAAAGGGAATGGATCCAGTTAAAACAGGATAGAAGTTCTAATCTCCATGTCCTAGTCTAAAACCACTGAAGACCAGTGGACATTGATCGGTGTTCAGGGATGATGTGTGGGCCACTTTCCATTATTGGACAACTTGCGTTAAGACAACAATAGTATCAGTGGAGACCATCGCATTTCTTTCTTTCCTCATGGCTAGGACTAGAGGTGCTAGCCATTTAGAGGATGTTCAGGACTAACCACTCTCTTCAGAAGTTGGGGCCCATTCATGTCCTCTGTGTTTTCCTATCCAACAAAATACATACTTTTACATTTGACCACCAAGGGAAGCCTTTTGGAAGAAAAGAGTGACAGAAGGGTGAGGACAGTGGTAAAAGAGGGTTATGTGTGGATGGCGTGACCACAGTTGACTGTCTCTAAAGTCAGATAGATATAAGTTCACATTCCAGCTCTGCCACTTATAAGCTGTGAGATTTTGACAAGACTTTTTTTTGGTGATATTTTTTTCCCTAACTGAGCTTTAGACTTTTTAAACATCAGAAAGCGGAACTATTTCTTTCTTCTGAGTCACTGACCAGCTACTTGAAACTGACTCTACACACAGGATATGCTCAGTGTTTACTTTATCTGCTGAGGAAAAGCTTCCCTGGAATGCTAGTCACTTAACTGAAACTATTCAGGAAAATATCCCGAATCAAAGGAACTCAAGAAATCATTACCATACTGTCAGCATCCAGGCTTTAAGGAGCCTGTTAGCGTTTGCTAAGGCAACTGTCTTCCCAGATTTAACACAAGCTACTCTTGCACTGGAAAAAATAGAAAACACCTGGATAACCAAGAGGGCATGGGCAAGTCCAAGTACCCACCTCCCTGAGACAGAGCCACTTGCATATTACTTTAGATACCCATAATCACATAAGTAATAATTAATCTTAATTAAAAAGATAAGAGGAATCTTTTTGGAGCAATCAGCACCTGAAGAGGTATCTGTGGAGTTTTCACAAGTGGATAGTTTGTGGTCATCACCACTTATGAAAAGAGAGTGTTCACTAAGAACTCTAACTCCCATATCTACCCAGGAATCAAGCTGTGACAAAAAGTACATTTTCTTCTTAAAAAAAAAAAATTGAAGAATAATATCAGTTGATAAAATAGAGCATTTAATATGTTCAACCTACTATGTTAGACCATTGGGGTGGTACAGAGTTCTATAAAACTCAGTCTTTTTCTCAGGCAACTTATCCTTAATGGGTAGATGAGAGAAAAGCCCCAAATGATTTTCATTGCAGGTAAAGTGAAGGTAAGCATTAGGGACTGGTTGGATGTTCAAAGGGGAGGATGATCTCTCTTAGAGCGTGGGGAACCTTGAAGAGGGAAATGTCATTTGAACCAGGCCTTGAAAGATGAAATTGGAAGGGAGGAGTGGAAGACAGAATGAGAAATAATCTTGTTCTCAGAGGGACCAGTGTAAACAAAGGAAATTTGGGATGTGATTTATCAATGGTGAGGCTAGTTTCCTTAAAGAGGGGGTTATAAGATGGGACTGGAAGCTCAAAAGGTAGATTATTTTGAGAGCATAGGGAACCTTGGATGTTAGACCAATGGAAACTAAGGAATTATCTGTAATAGGGAAATATTGAGGGGTTTTGAACTGAGAAAAGATATAACAAATAGTGTTGTAGTATTTATAATTTGAAGGAGATGTGTGTCAGTGTTCATCAACTTCTTAATTATTGCCCTTCTAAGGAGCCTTTGTAGACATATCTTTCTAATAGTCCAAAGGTTTCCCAGCAGCCTCATTCATTGTCTATTGCACCTTGTTTCTATCAATGGCCATCATAGTCTTGTTGCTTATCTTCTTTAATTTCCTTAGTGTGTTTGAGCCCTGAGTAGCTGTTGAGATAAAGCAATCTAACATCATTAGACACTTGGTGAGGATCACAGGAGTGAAATTGCAAAAAAAAAAAAAAAAGAAAAAGAAAAAAAAAGTGGCTTCCCTAGTTTTGAACAAATGAAGAGCTGTAGAATTTTCTAATCCAATTTTTTTTTAAAGAAGTTACCCATTGTTATAAAAGCATCATAATAAACAGCAGGTTGCAAGCATATTTAGAGCATTCTTACTGAAGAAAATAAACATTTATTGCCAACTGTGAAAGGGCGGATTTGATGACTGATGGAAAAATCACACTGCTTTGTCAGTTCACATAAATAATAATTCATCAAAGAAACATGTGTTGATGAGTGCAGTCTGGTTTGAATTTAAACCACAATGCATTCCCAGGAAATAGCTGAAGTACCTGAACCTCATTAAAACATCTCCAGAATATTATCTAAGCATATAAACATTCCTTCCCAGGTCGTGTAATGAAGCTTATCAAAAATGCTCAAGGATGACTAGAGGCGGCTTATATTTACCTTGAGGAAAAACATATCTGGGCGCCCATGAAAGTTCTGATGAGTGCTTAAGAAATATGATCTGAGTTCATTTTCTCTGTAGGTGCTCAACAAATTGTTTTGGGTTCGGATGTGTGTTTACCAGACACTAAGGAAAATAACCAGGGTGGGCTGCTCACCTTTCTCTGATAATCATTGCGCGGGTGAGAAAGGATAGGGTGTGCTATTTTCTCTGGGAAGCATTCCACTCTTGGGCCACCCCAATCCAAAAACCCTCTGTGCTGTTGATGAACTGACCAGAGTCGACAAGCTGGTGTGCGAATCTGGCAGCCAGGTGTCTTGGTGTGGGTGAGACAGGAGCTAACAGATTTGACATCAGGGAATATTACTCCCAGATGTTCCCCAAAGGGAAAGAACAACTTTCTTTCAGTGACCTGTCCTTTCAAGATGAGTCCTGTGGTGCAGGCACTGCACTTAGTTTGCTCTAGGAGAGGAAGCAATGCATCATGGGTGACGGTCTGCCAGAAAACACAAGCATTTCCAGTGGATTCTGCCCTACTTCTTAGGAAAATCCAGGGGTCTGTGTCTGGAGGTCATCCAAAGCAAATCACAGAAAAAAATCTTCAGATGTTGAGGAGATAAGGAAGAAAGAGCACAGTAGGGTTGTGTGGTGTTGGTTTTAAACTGAAGAGAAACCTAACCAGGCAAAGCCCTGTCACAGATCCTTATGGCCCTTGCTGCCAAAGTCTGTGTGGAAAAATACAACCAGAAGTTGATGTCCATCATGCCAGAGCTCTGATGTCTATAGCTTCATAGCCTGTCAGGTCTCAAACACTATCCTATCACTTGGAAACAAATATATGTTTGACAACAGTTTTATATTTATGCTTAAGGAGCTTTGCTATGCAGTATGAGTTGCATTAAGAAAGCTTTTTCAGTTTGTCACTTCAAACAGATACCTCGGCATTCTTCCCATCTTCCAAACTCTGGAATGCAATGTGTATCTTCATAACTGCTTTCATGATTCTACATTACACATCCTGAAAATTAAACACACTGTGTGCAGAACTGCACTCGCAATATCTGAATCTATGTTGGTAATGCAACAATGGAGGGAAAGTAGCACAGATATCAGGCAGGCACAGCTGGTGCTGCCCGGGTTTCAGGATAACAAGCCTAAGCTGTGGCTCTCTGGTCCTCTAACATCCCTGTCCTGTACCCAGGATCTAATAGGTAAGTTGGATTAGTCTCTTGTTACGATATGTAATTATTTTATTCTTTAATTCTATCACATGAAATTGTTATTGCTTAGCTGCTAAAAATTAAACAGGATTCTCTGTTTCTATTTCCTGTTGTTGAATTTTTAGTCTTTCGTCATCTCTTACTACTCTGAAGCACAGTAAAGAAAAGGAGTAATTCTGTTCTGTGAAAAATGTCTCTTGCAGGTTCTGGTTAAGGTAGCCTGGGACAATTCTGAAAATATTTCAAATACTCCAGACTTCTCATTTCAGTTTACATACACCTGCCTTTTTATTAGAACTTAAAAAAAAAAAAAAAAAGAAAAAGCAGTATGTGTAACTCCTGGGATTCAAAAACCTGTAATCAACTGAATCCAGGCAGTATGGTTTTCTTTTAGAAATGAAATGTGATGATTTACTGCCCAGAGCACTTTGATATTATATTAATTTTGTATTATGTTATATATTAATTTCCCTTCTTTAATTTTGCTTTGCAGTGTTGTCAGTGATTGATCAATTTATTGTCTTTCAGCTCCAAGCGTGCCCTTCCTTGCCCTGCTTTGTGTAAAAGAACTGGACCCTGTTAATGTTTTTCCTTTGCCGCTGGCATGATGCTAGGCTTTGCCAATAGAGGGCACTAGAGGGACGCAGCAAGGTGATAATGGCCAGTTGCTACTTCCCTCCAGGCTCCAGTCCTCCATTCAGTGTGGGAGCCCCGCGGTTCCAGATATGTTCTCAGGCCTCACTTTTGCTGCTTCTGAGCACCTCTCATGGGTCACATCTGTGGTAGCCTTGGTTGAACTCTCAGACTGCACCCACTTTGAAGTAGTCTGAATCTTAGTCTTGGGTCTCTCCATTACCCACCACTTCCCTCAGCCGAGAGGTCGCGGGTTTTTTTTTTTTTTTTTGGCTCCTGGGAATTCTAGACTGTTTAGCGTTCTCTTTTAGTAGTTAACTTCCTTTTATGAACTAAAAAATTACTTATATAACTTTTTTTTTTTTCTCAAATTCCTGTTGTGGCTCAGCAGGTTAAAAATCTGACTAGTATCCACGAGGATGCAGGTTCAGTCCCTGGTCTCACTCAGTGGGGTTAAGGATCGAGTGTTGCCGCAAGCTGCAGTTGTAGTTCACAGATGTGCCTTGGATCCAGTGTTGCTGTGGGTGTGGCAGAGGCCTGCTGCAGCAGCTCCAATTCGACCCCTTGCCTGAGAAATTCCGTGTGTCACAAGTACATCCCTAAAAAGAAAAAAAAATAATAATAACTTTTTTCTATTCAAAGTACTTGTCTGATTTCTGTCTCCTGATTGGGCCCTGACTGATACAAGTTCTTTATAAATATTATTAATATGCACATACCTAACTCATCTAAATAGTTTTTAAATTACTCAATGTGTGGTAGTGGGGGGAAACTTGTTTCTCCATTTGTAATTTTTAAAAATTCCCTTCAGAACTTCGAACAAGGGTCCATATTTACTAAATACTTCTTCTTTTTTTTTTTTTTTTTTACTGTTAAGTACTTCTGAGCAGCAATGGTGAGTAAGATGTAGATATCAAGAATCTCACTCTCTAGTAGGAGAGACATAAAAACAGGTAACTTTTATTGTTAGAGTGTGGTAGATACGCTAAGAACAATATACATGGTACAGTTGTGGCCCCATGTTGGATAGGGTAGGGTGGGGATGGAACAGACTTCACAGAGCACTTGTCACTGAACAGTTTTCAAGCTTGAAAAGAAGGGTGGTCCCCTCAGAATATGGAGGAAAGGGCAGTGCAGAAGACGTTGTGAAGTGTCAAGAACATATGAAGCAAAACAAGGCAGGCTTAAGGAATGTCAAGTAGCTCAGCATTGTAACCTAAGTGATGTGTGTTTGTGTGTGTGTGTGTGTGTGTGTGTGTGTGTGTGTGTGTGTGTGTGTGTGGGTGTGTGAGACTATCATGGGACTAGGGGAGGAGGCAGCCCTGAGAACTGTGAAAAATGAGGCTAAAGGGAACAGGTTAACTCCAGACCAAAAAGAACTTTGTATGTAATGCTGAAAAAGTTTGCCTTTTATCATGAGCCACTAAAAACTCAAAGGATATAAAGAATATAAAGAAAAAATTAATCATTAGTTTTATGCACCAAGTATATTTAATCCTTTATTATACAAAATGCACTTTTGAAGAATTCAAATAAATTCAAATCCTTAGCCTCACCAAGAAGGAGTTAAAAGAGGAAGATTTAAGAATTAGGAAGTAACCAGAAGCACTAAACTGAAGGTGAAAGACCAAAGCCTCCACTGGGGTTTGAGGCAGGAGACACTGGGTAATTATGAAGAAGGTAAAACTTCGGTAGAGCCCATGGGCATCTGACTATCTTCCTCTGTCTGCATTGTCATTTCAATCAGAGACCATTCCTCTCATCTTTGAAAACTTGGGTCAAAGACATTTGCTCTCAGAAGTCTATTTGATCCTCATCCCAGCCTCACCCCACGCAATATGCCCATGGCAGGTATCCTGGACATTCTTGTACAGTGCCATCTCTCACACTGTTTGTATGCTGAGTTGTATGTCAACCTGTTTGTATGCTGAGTTACTTGTGTGTATGCATGTAGAGGGACTGCCTTTTAGGAAAAGGGCAAACTTTTTAGAAAAAAGCTTGACAATAGAATTTTTTTGGCAGTAGGGGGAAGTTATGCTGAAGTGGGGTGAGGACAGAGAAGGCTGAAAATGTAGGTCATTGCTTCTGGAACGACACACTTGCAACGTGGTCATGCTTCTAGTCACTGCTTCCATACCAAGCCACTTCCTGGCACATTACTCCAGGGCTTCAAGGGTAGCTTCAGATTCTTGCCCATGTTCAGAGAAGCACTTCCAATTGAGAATTTATTCTTTAGGACACCCTGGCAAGTTTTTAACTGGAGGATAGCAGATTATAAAGATTTGTCTGACTATATTGGTAGAGATAATGAAGGGAATGGAAGATCTCAAAGATGGAAACCAGACGCTGTTGAAATATTCTTTTATTTGTAAATTACATTTCACGTGTTCAGATGCTACATGTTTCAGCTATGAGTTAGAAAGATATGAGTGTTTGTGTTAAATTTACATTGATGCCATCTCCAAAAGAAACAAAGCCATAACACACCAGACATCATAAATCAGAATGTCATGCTGCAAAAGTGTTGTTTCACATTTCCATTTCTCCCTTAGGAAATGGTTGGCCTCAGAATAGGAATTCAGAAATCTCCCTGCCTGCCTCTTTGCCACTATGAAAACAGACACTGGTTCCCCAAGCCCCTGATTAAGAAAGAAGCTGGAAGAACAGGCAGAAGTGTTTTCATACTGTAAGTACCCTGCCAAAACCCAGTGGGAGAGTCCCTAGAGAAACAGAGGTCATAGAAGTTGAAAAGCTTGATTATTTTAAAAAGTTTTTACTACCTTCCCAGTAAATAGTACCTTAATTCTTCATTCTTACTAGCAAATTGTCATTTAGCACCCAATAATTCTCTTACTAAAGCCTAGAAGATTATTATTTTCAGGGATGGGTGAATTTAACTGCTTTGCTCTCTCCCACAACTTTGCAAAAGTGTCTCAGGGGACAAAGTTCTTTTCATTTTTTTTCTCCTGAATATATGCCCTATTATTGTGACACATAAAACCTTGACCACTGAGAATCAGATATATGAGAGGAGAAAAATGCATCAGGACAAAGTGATTGCTCAGTTCTTGGCTTGGTTCTGTGAAGGGTTCACTAATTCCCTGACCCTTGGAGAGTTTTTGAACCTCTTTGCCTTGTCTTTTTTTTTTTTTTTTTTTTTACTTTTATTGAAGTATAATTGATTTACAATGGTTCATAATTTTTTGCTGTACGATAAAATGATTCAGTTATACATGTATCCATAGCAATTTGTTTTCAGATTCTTTTCCCGTATAGATTATCACAGAATATTGAGTAGAGTACCTTGTGCTCTACAGCAGGTCCCTGTTGACCATCCATTCTATATACAATACTGTGCGTATGCCAATCCCAAACCCCCAGTCCATCTCCCCCATCCATCTTACCCATTTGGTAACCATAAACTTGTTTTCAAAGTCTGTGAGTCTGTTTCTGTTTTGTAAATGTGTTTACTTGTATCATTTTTAAGATTCCGCATATGTGATATCATATGATGTCTCTGTCTGACTTACTTCAGTTAGTATGATAATCTCTAGGTCCACCCATGTTGCTGTAAATGGAATTACTTCATTATTTTTTATGTCTGAGTATTATCTTTTTAATTAGTAAATGTGGGTACTAAAATTTTTCTTTGACTTCTTATAGGACTTCTGCCCAGATGGAATGAAATAATAGATATTGAGAGTGGTTTTGAAAAAGTACAGTGTTATAGAAACATAGGAAATCCTTCTATTATCCTAATTATAGTTACCCTCCTGACTAAGATATTTAGATGATGTTGGGAAATATTTGTCCAGTGTAGTGAGACGGGGCATCACAATATGTTTGGTTGACTGTATGTTTTAGTTCTGTTTCAGCATGTCCAGTGACTTATCAACCAGCAGACCAGTGATCTCCTGAATGTCTGGCTGCACCTTCATCTTTACTTGCTCGTTCATTCAGTGATTGTTTATTGAAGTTCTATTATGCAGAAGTAATTGCTCTAGGTGGTGGATATACTGCCTAAAGAAAAAAAGACAATGCCTCTGCCTTCATGTAGCTTATATCCTGACTAGAGGAGACGTAAAATAAACAAGCAAATACACAGTATGGCAGATGGTGATAACTGCTATGGAGAAAAATAAAGCAGAAAAGGAAAATGCTAGATGGGGTTGGAGGACCATGGCCAACTAGCCAAATCTTGCCCATGGCTTGGTTTTGTAAATATCAGCCACAACCATCTCTTTATATTTTCTCTACTGCTGCTTTGACTTAAGTAGTTGAGATGGAGACTATTTTTTTTTTTAACCACAAAGCATAAAATATTTATTAGTGTTTGTTTGGCCTTGTGCAGAAGAAGTTTGAAGCTCCCGATATAGGCCATTGTAGGCCATTGTAACGACTTTGACTTTTACCTTGCATGAAATGGGATGACCATTTCATGGGTTTGTGGAGTTAATATGCTCTGGCTTATGTTTGAGAAAGCCTATCCCAGTGACACCAATGAGAATATATTCTGGGGGCAAGAGTAAATCACAGAGACCACTTGAATTTTGAGGGCAGTGATGTGAGGAGACAGGATCATTCCTGAGTAGAAAAGATGATGGACAAGATAAGGAAAAAAAAACCCAAAAAATGGGGCATTCCCATCGTGGCTCAGTGGTTAATGAATCCAACTAGGAACCATGGGGTTGCGGGTTCGATCCCTGGCCTTGCTTATTGGGTTAAGGATCTGGTGTTGCCATGAGCTGTGGTGTAGGTTGCAGACTCGGCTTGGATCCCACATTGCTGTGGCTCTGACGTAGGCCGGTGGCTACAGCTCCGATCTGACCCCTAGCCTGGGGACCTCCATATGCCTCGGGAGCGGCCCTAGAAAAGGCAAAAAGACAAATAAACAAACAAATAAACAAAAACGGTTTCCAGATATATTCTTCATTGAAGGATTTTTGACTAGACAACTGGAAGGTTGGCATTGCCATCAGTAGAAGTGTAGAGTCTGCCAGAGGAGTAGGTTTAGGGGTAGAAATGAGGGGTTTGGTCTGTACATAGTAAGTTTGCTCTACCACACAGCCCTTGAAGTAGACATGCCAACTGAGCAGGTGACCATGAACCTGGAGTTCAGGGATGAGGTCTGTGCTGGGGGTAAAAAACCTCATGGCTACCACTCCATGAACAGTGCCATGAACAGAACAAAATCACCAAGACGCCACTTCATTGGATTTGATGCTCCTTCTCATTTGAGCACTTAGTGCTCAATAGCCTCTGTATTTGCTGGAAAGAAGGAGAGAACTGTCTGTTTAGGCACATAATGTGATCCCTGCATACTTGATAGCTTCACAAGTCGTTGTCCTCATCCCACTTTTTGCTTGAAGGAAGTGGGAACGGGAAGATTCCAGAATTTAAAAATGATACATTAGTAGATGTAAACTGTTACATTTAAAATGGATAAGCAATGAGGTCCTACTGTACAGCACGAGGAACTATATCTGATCTCTTGGGATAGGCCATGATAGAAGATAATATAAAAAAAAGGAATGTATATATATGTATGACTGGGTCACTTTGCTGAACAGCAGAAATTGACATAACACTGTAAATCAACTATACTTTAATAAAGAACTAAAAAATGATACTTTGGGCTTAGTTTTGAAAAACAAAAATCCTGCAAGATGTACATCTGTTTCAAGACGATAGGATAATTAGTCCCAGGCTCACTTTTTCTCAGAAAAGGTAAACAAGAACTGGAGAAATTCCATTTAGTCAAAACCTACTGTATTCCAGGAGTTTTACAAATAATCATTCATTCCACAGCTCCACTCTTAAATTTTGCAAAATTGGGCTGGAATTACTCCTTATTTGTATCATTTCATTCCTCCAGATGGATATTCGGTGAAGACAGTTTTTGGCTATTACCGTTTCCACACCTCTTATATCAGAGAGAAATTGAAACTAAAATCTCAAATTAGTGCAAACACATTCCTGACTTTTAAAATGGTTCACTTTCAGGTCACTTCTAAATTAGCATTCTATTTAATGAGAACTGGTTGGCCAATCCCACTAACTACTGTTCTATTTTAAAGGCTAAATATAATTTCATAAAGCATCAACTTGAGAAATATCAGGAATACAAGCACATTCCCTGGTTTGGTAATGAGTATTTTTGTTTAAAATAGGCATATTTGTAACCATGATCTGTGCAAGATCGGGAGACAGAGAGTAAATTGTTCAGCTCCCTAGGCTAACGTGCATAGCACAGATATTACACATAGCTGAGAGCAGAGAGAGGCATCCATCTGGCCTGGAATCACTCCCTGCTAACCAGAGCCAGGTTTTTCAACCATGATACCACTGACACTTTGGGCCAGATTTTTTTTTTTGCACTTCTTCTGTCCTCTACCCCCTTATTTCCAGTAGCAACCATTCCTTTCCTTGGTGTGACAACCAAGGTCTCTAGAGATTTCCAGATGCTTTGGGGGCAGAGGGTATTGAGAGCCACTTACCTAGAGGCTAAGTTCTATTTCCTTAGCTTGGCATTGCAAATTCTCTGTGGCTTACTTCCAAATATTTCAAAATGTTCCTTCAGTAAATCTACCTTAAGATACCTGATCTACTTATTATTCCCCCTAAAAATTTTGCTTCTTTTGAAGTTAGTGCCCCTGTAAATGCTTACCCATTTCCCCCAGAATTCCATCCTTTTCTTCTGGCCAAATGCCACCAATACTTATACACCTGATAAGGTCCTTCATGTTTCATGAAATGATGGCATCAAGTCATAGAACCTGGATGGGGTTAGTCTAGTTATTTCGCAGTTGAAGACAATGAGATCAGAGGAGTCACTGTTTACCAAGTACTTGGAGAACAGGTTAGGCTCAGAGCCCTGCTTCTAAATCCGCTGTACTTTCCACCCCACCTGCTTCCTGGATGTCCCCAGTCCCAGTTTAATTTCATTCTTCTCCGAAAATCTAAGCGGTTTTGTACATATGAGTCATTTTTGTACATATGAGTCATTTTTGTAATCAGAGTCCTTCCACACAATCACATAAACATGTTGTCATTTCATACTTATATGAGATACAAAATTACAAAGACAGAAAGAAATCATCAACTTCATAGATTCATCACAGTTCAGTAATAGGAATTATATTTTTGGAGGAGAGCTTTTTTTTTAACACAATATATTATTAAAAGTTCCTCCCATCAGCCCTGTCCAACAGAAATATGAGATAAATATGTTAAGGAAATAGTTTCTTATAGCCACATTTTAAAAAAGTAAAAAGAGGAGTTCATGTTGTGCCTCAGTAGGTTAAGAAGGAGACTGGTGTCCATGAAGTTTTAGGTTTGATCTCTGGTCTAGTTCAGTGGATTAAGGATCCGGCGTTGCCTCATGCTGGATGTGGCATTGTTGTGCCTGTGGTACAGGCTTGCAGATGCAGCTCCAATTCAACTCCTAGCCCAGGAACTTCCATATGCTTCAGGTGCAGCCACAAAAAGAAAAAAAATGTGAAAAGAAACAGGCAGATTTAAATTTAGTAAAATATTTTATATAACTGTTAGACCAAAATATTATCATTTCAACATATAATCACCATAAAAGTTGTTTTTTTAAATTTTTCTATCTTTATTTTATTTTTCTTTTAGCAATGATCATCACAATCCAATTTCACAGGATTTCCATCCCACAACCGAAACATATTCCCCCACCCCCGAAACTGTCTTCTCTGGAGACCATAACTTTTTCAATGTCTGTGAGTCAGTATCTGTTCTGCAAAGAAGTTCAGTTTGAACTTTTTTCAGATTCCACATGTCAGTGAAAGCATTTGATGTTGAGGTCTCATTGTATGGCTGACTTCACTTAGCATGATAATTTCTAGGTCCATCCATGTTGCTAAAAATGCTGGTATTTCGTTCATTTTAATGGCTAATATTCCATTGTGTATATGTACCACATCTTCTGGATCCACTCCTCTGTCAATGAACATTTAGGTTGTTTCTTCATCTTGGCTGTTGAAAACAGTGCTGCAATGAACATTGGACTATGTGTGTTTTGTTGAGTCATGGTTTACTCTGGATAGATGCCCAGTAGTGGGATTGCTGGGTCAAATGTTTAGTTTTCTGAGGAATCTCCATACTCTTTTCCTCAGTGGTTACACCAATTTACAATTGCACCAACAGTGTAATAGGGCACCTTTCTCTCCACACCCTCTCCAGCACTTATTGTTTGTAGACACTTTGATGATGGCCATTCTGGCTGGTGTAAAGTGGTACCTCACAGTGGTTTTGATTTGCATTTCTCTAATAATGAGTGATGTTGAATATCTTTTCATATGTTTTTTGGCCATCTGTACATCTTTGGAGTACTGTCTGTTCAGCTCTTCTGCCCATTTTTTGATGGGGTTGTTTGTTTTTTTGGTATGGAGCTGTGGAAGGTGTTTATAAATTTTGGAGATGAATCCCTTGTCAGTTGATTCATTTTCAAAGATTTTCTCACATTCTGTGGGTTGTCATTTTCTTTTATTTAGGGTTTCCTTTTCTTTTTTTTCATTTTTTTTATTACTCAAATGAATTTATCACATCTGTAGTTGTATAATGATCATAACAATCTGATTTCACAGGATTTCCATCCCACAGCCCAAGCACATACCCCCACCCCCCAAACTGTCTCCACAGGAGACCATAAGTTTTTCAATGTCTGTGAGTCAGCATCTGTTCTGCAAAGAAGTTCATTGTGTCCTTTTTTCAGATTCCACATGTCAGTGAAAGCATTTGATGTTGGTGTTTCATTGTATGGCTGACTTCACTTAGCATGATAATTTCTAGGTCCATCCATGTTGCTAAAAATGCTGGTATTTTGTTCTTTTTGATGGCTGAGTAATATTCCATTGTATATATGGACTACATCTTCTGGATCCACTCCTCTGTCGATGGACATTTAAGTTGTTTCAATGTCTTGGCTGTTGAAAATAGTGCTGCAGTGAACATTGGAGTACATGTGTCTTTGCGAGTCATGGTTTTCTCTGGATAGATGCCCAGGAGTGGGATTGCTGGATCAAATGATAGTTCTATGTTTACTTTTCTGAGGAATCTCCATACTGCTTTCCACAGTGGTTGCACCAATTTACAATCCCACCAACAGTGTACTAGGGTTCCTTTTTCTCCACACCGTCTCCAGCACTTACTGTTTGTAGACTTTTTTATGATGGCCATTCTGGCTGGTGTAAGTGGTACCTCACAGTGGCTTTGATTTGCATTTCTCTAATAATGAGTGATGCTGAACATCTTTTCATGTGTTTCTTGGCCATTTGTATGTGTTTTTTGGAGAACTGTCTGTTCAGCTCTTCTGCCCATTTTTTGATGGGGTTGTTTGTTTTTTTGGTATGGAGCTGCAGAAGGTGTTTATAAATTTTGGAGATGAATCTCTTGTCAGTTGATTCATTAGCAAAGATTTTCTCCCATTCTGTGGGTTGTCTTTTTGAGTTGTTTAGGGTTTCCCTTGCTGTGCAGAAACTTTGAAGTTTGATTAGGTCCCATTTGTTAATTTTTGTTTTTATTGCCAATGCTCTAAGAGGTGGATCTGAGAAGATGTTGCTGTCATTTATATGTCGGAGAGTGTTTGGCCTATGTTTTCCTCTAGGAGTTTTATAGTGTCTGGTATTATATCTAGGTCTTTAATCCATTTTGAGTTTATTTTTGTGTGTGGTGTTAGGGAGTGTTCTAATTTCATTCTTTTCCATGTGGCTGTCCAGTTTTCCCAGCACCACTTATTGAAAGGGCTGTCTTTTCTCCATTGTATATTCTTGCCTCCTTTGTCACAGATGAGTGGCTGTAGGTGCATGGGTTTAATTCTGGGCTTTCTATGCTGTTCCACTGATCTATATTTCTGTCTTTGTGCCAGTACCATACGGTTTTGATGACTGTTGCTTTGTAGTAGAGTCTGAAGTCAGGGAGCCTGATGCCTCCAGCTCCACTTTTCTTTTTCAGGGTGGCTTTGGCTATTCTGGGTCTTTTCTGCTTCCAAAGAAACTTCAAAATATTTTGTTCGAGTTCTGTGAAAAATGTCCTTGGTAATTTGATAGGGATTGCATTGAATCTATAGATTGCCTTGGGTAGTATAGTCATTTTGATAATACTGACCCTTCCAATCCAAGAGCATGGTATGTCTTTCCATCTGTTTATGTCATCTTTGATTCCTTTCATCAGCATCTTATAATTTTCAGAGTATAGGTCTTTCGTCTTTTTAGGTAGGTTTACTCCTAGGTATTTTATTATTTTGAATGCGATGGTAAACGGGATTGCTTCCCTAATTTCTCTTTCTGATTTTTGTTATTAGTATATAGAAATACTGTCAATTTCTGTGTATTAATTTTGTATGCTGCAACTTTGCCAAAAGCATGGATGAGCTCTAACAGTTTTCTGGTAGAGTCTTTAGGATTCTCTAGGTATAGTATCATGTCATCTGCAAATAGTGATAGTTTTACTTCTTCCTTTCCAATTTGGATTCCTTTTATTTCTTTTACTTCTCTGATTGCTGTGGCTAGGACTTCCAAAACTATGTTGAAGAGTAGTGGTGAGAGTGGACATCCTTGTCTTTTTCCTGATCTCATGGGAATTCTTTCAGCTTTTCACCATTGAGAATGATGTTCGCTGTGGGTTTGTCATTTATGGCCTTTATCATTTTGAGGTAGGTTACCCTCTATGCCCACTTTCTGAAGGGTTTATATCAGAAATGGGTATTGGATTTTGTCAAAAGCTTTTTCTGCATCTATTGAGAGGATCATATGGTTTTTATTCTTCAGTTTGTTAATGTGGTGTATTACACTGATGCATTTATCGATGTTGAAGAACCCTTGCATCCCTGGGATAAATCCCATTTGATCATGATGTGCAATCCTTTAATGTATTGTTGGATGCGAATTGCTAGTATTTTGTTGAGGATTTTTGCATCTATGTTCATCAGTGAAACTGGCTTGTAATTTTCTTTTTTTGTGGTACCTTTGTTTGGTTTTGGTATCAGGGTGATGAGTTTGGGAGTATCATAGAATGAGTTTGGGAGTATCCCTTCCTCTGCAACTTTATGAAATAGTTTCAGAAGAAGAGGTGTTAGCTCTTCTCTAAACGTTTGATAGAATTCACCTGTGAAGCCATCTGGTCCTGAACTTTAGTTTGTTGGAAATTTTTAAATCACAGTTCCAGTTTCATTCTTGTGATTGGTCCATTCATCTTTTCTATTTCATTTTGGTTTAGTCTTGGAAGATTGTACTTTTCTAAGAATTTGTCCATTTCTTCTAGGTTTTCCATTTTATTGGCATATAGTTACATATGGTAGTGTCTTATGAACTTTTGTATTTCTGTGATGTCCGTTGTTACTTCTCCCTTCATTTCTAATTTTATTGATTTGAGTACTCTCTCTCTTTTTCTTGATAAATCTGGCTAGGGGTTTATCAATTTTGTTGATCTTTTCAAAGAACCAGCTTTTCATTTCATTGATCTTTTATATGGTTTTCTTCATTTCTATTTCATTGATTTCTGCTCTGATATTTATGATTTCTTTCCACATACTAACTTTAAGTCTTGTCCGTTCTTCTCTCTCTAGCTGCTGTAGATGTAACGTTAGCTTGTTTATTTGAGCTTTTTCTAGTTTCCTGAAGTGGGCTTGTATTGCTATAAACTTTCCTCTTAGAACAACTTTTGCTGCATCCCATAGGTTTTGGAGTGTCATGTCTTTGTTGTCCTTTGCTTCTAGGTATTTTTTAAATTTCCTCTTTGATTTCTTCAGTGATCCATTAGTTGTGTAGTAGCATGTTGTTAAGACTCCAGGTGTTTGTGTTTTTTGCAGGTTTTTTCTTGTTGATTTCCAGTCGTGTAGCATTGTGGTCGGAAAAGATGCTTGATATGATTTCAATTTTCTTAAAGTTACTGAGGTTGGATTTGTAGCCCAGGATGTGATCAATCGTAGAGAATGTTCCATGTGCACTTGAGAAGAATGTGTATTCTGTTGCTTTTGGATGAAATGTCCTATAAATATCTATTAAGTCCATCTGGTTTAATGCTTCATTCAGGGCCTGTGTTTCCTTATTGATTTTCTGTCTGGATGATCTGTCCATTGCTGTAAGTGGAGTGTTAAAGTCCCCCACTATGATTGTGTTATTGTCGATTTCTCCTTTTAAGGTTGTTAGCAGTTACATTTTATATTGTGGTGAACCTGTGTTGGGTGTGTAGATATTTAAAATTGTTATATCATCTTCTTGGATTGATCCTTTGATCATTATGTAGTGACCTTCTTTGTCCCTGAAAATATTCTTCATTTTAAAGTCTATTTTGTCTCTTATGAGCATTGCTACTCTAGCTTTCTTTTGATCCCCATTTGCATGGAATATTTTCTTCCATCCTCTCACTTTCAATTTGCTTGTGTCCCTAGAATTAAAGTGGGTCTTTTGCAGACGGCCTATATATGCATCTTGTTTTTGTATCCATTCAGCCAGTCTGTGTCTTTTGGTTGGGGCATTTAGTCCATTAACATTGAAGGTAATTATTGATATGTATGTTCTTATTGCCATTTTATTAATTGCTTTGGATTTGTTTTTGTTGCTCTTTTTTCTTCCCTTCTTTTCTTGTTCTCTACAATTCTGGTTTGATGACTATCTTTAGTGTTGTATTTGAGTTGATTTTTCTTATTTGTTTATGTATCAATTGTAGATTTTTGGTTTGCAGTTATTCTGAAGTTTTGATATGTGTCTACATGTATATGAGATTGTTTTAAGTTGTTCTCTTAATTGCAAGTTCATCTCCAGTGTCCTGCATTTTTACTCACCTTCTCTCATGATTTCTGATTTTGGTGGCATAATTGCCCATGGATGACTTTGTATCTTTACTGTATATGTACTTTTACTGGTGAGCCTTGTCATTTGTGGTATTTTTGTTTCTGGTTTTGGACTTTTCTTTTCTTCCTAGAGAAGTTCCTTTAGTATTTGTTGTAAAGCTGGTTTAGTGGTGCTGAATTCTCTTAGCTTTTGCTTATCTGTGAAGGTTTTGATTTCTCCTTCAAATCTGAATGAGAGCCTTGCTGGGTAAAGTAATCTTGGATGGAGGTGTTTTCCTTTCATCATGTTAAGTATATCATGCCACTTCCTTCTGGCTTGCAGAGTTTCTGCTGAAAAAATCTGCCGATAACCTTATCAGGGTTCCCGTATATGTTGTTTCTTTTCCCTAGCTGCTTTCAATATTTTCTCTTTGGCTTTAATTTTAGTTAGTTTGATTAATATGTGTTTTGGTGTATTCCCCCTTGGGTTTATTTTATATGGTACTCATTGTGCTTCCTGGATTTGAGTGAGTTCCTTTCCCATGTTAGGGAAGTTTTAGGCTATTATCTCTTGGAATATTTTTTTCTGTCCCCTTCTTTCTCTCTTCTCCTTCTGGCATACCTATAATAAGAATGTTGGTATGTTTAACATTGTCCCAGAGTTCTTCGAGATTCTCTTCATTTGTTCAATCTTTTTTTGTCTTTTCTGTTCCACATCCGTTAATTTCCACTAATCTGTCCTCCACTTCGCTTATTCATTCTTCTGTCTCCTGTATTCTGCTGTTAGCTGCTTCTACTGAATTTTTTTATTTCAGTTATTGCGTTTTGCATCTCTTCTTGTTTACATTTTATATCTTGTATCTCTTTACTCAGTGTTTCCTGTAAGTTATCTATCTTTGCCTCCAGTTTATTTCCAATGTCTTGCATCATCTTCAGCATCAACAATCTAAAGTCTTTTTCCTGGAGGCTGAGAATCTCCTGATCACTTAGCTGATTTTCTGGGTCTTTTTCTTTCTCCCTCATCTGAGTTATAGTTCTCTGTATTTTCATTTTTATAGGTTTTTGGTGTGGTGACCTTTTTATAGATAATAGAATTGTAGCCTCTCCTACTTCTGATGTCTGCCCCCCTTGTGGCTGAAGTCAGTATGGGGGCTTGGTGTAGGCTTCCTGATGGGAGGGACTGATGTCTGCCCACTGGTATGTGGAGTTGATTCTAATCCCTCTGGTGTGTGGGGCTTTGTCTCTGGATGGGATTAGAGGCAGCTGTGTACCTGTGGGGTCTTTAGGCAGTCTGTTTACTGGGGTGTGGGACTGTGAGCTCATCTGGATTGTTTTTTTACCTGGGGCTTCTTAGCCCTGATGGGTGGGACCAGGTTTTCCCAAAATGGCCACCTCCAGAGAAAGGCACACTGCTGAATATTCCTGAGAGCTTTTCTTCCAATGTCCTTCCCTCACAACAAGCCACATTCACCCCTGTTTTCCCAAGAGGTCCTCCAAGAACTGCAGTCAGGTTTGACCCAGATTCCTATGGAGACTTTGCTTTGCCCTGGGACCCAGTGCATGTGAAAGTCTGTGTGCACCTTTTAAGAATGGGGTCCCTGTTTCCCCCAGTCCCATGGAACTCCTATGCACAAGCCCCACTGGCCTTCAATGCCAGATGCTCTAGGGGCTCTTTCTCCCAGTGCCAGATCCCCACATGTGGGAGTTTGATGTGAGGCTAAGAATTCTCACTCCTGTAGGTGAGTCTCTGTGAACCAGTAAGTTTCCAGTCTGTGGGGCTTCCCACCTGGGAGTTATGGGCTTGCTTATATCATGTAATTGTCCCTCCTACCTCTTGATGTGGCCTCCTCTTTGTCTTCTCGATTAGGATATCTTTTTTAAGGTTTCCAGTCCATTTGGTTGAAGACTGCTCAGCCTTTAGTTGTGAATTTTGTTGTTTTTGGTAGAGAAGTTAAGCTCCAGTCCTTCTATTCTGCATCTTAATCCCAAGTTTCCCATAAAACTTGTTAATGAAGTATTTCACCTTCTTTTTTTCTGTATTGAGTCTTTGAAATCTGTTGTGTATTTTATAGTTACTCACACTGCAGTACAGAGTGGCTGCATTAAATATGCCCAATGTGGGAGTTCCCATTGTGGCACAGCCAAAATGAATCCAACTAGTATCCCTGAGCCTGCGGGTTCAGTCCCTGGCCTCGCTCAGTGGGTCAGGGATCAAGCTTTACTGTGAGCTGTGGTGTAGGTCACAGATGTAGTTCAGATCCTGAGTTGCTGTTGCTGTGGTATAGGCTGGCAGTTTCAGCTCCGTTTCAACCCCTAGCCTGGGAACTTCCATGCGCCATGGGTGCAGCCCTAAAGAGAAGAAAAAAATGCCCAATGTGCTAATGGCTGCAGTGTTGTACAGGATGTATTATACTGGTGTGTTATCTCCTCAGCTCATGGATACTGTTGTGTATGAGCTACTTGATCATCAAACCAAATGCCATCTTTTCTTCATTCACCTCCTCCTCAAAGCTCCCCATCTAGACTAGTGTGAGCTTCTTCCAGCTGAGCCAGACACCTCTGTACCATCTTGGCTCAGTCCTCATCTCGGGTTAATTTTTTAACACCTACATCCGACAGGTCTCCAACTGCCGACAATGTTAATATAAAAGTTCTCAGCTCTCTCTCCTGTAATCCCCTGGCTTCCACCCCACTTGATATAACACAGGGTTTGCTCCTTCATCCTATTCACACCCTCTCCACACTGCTATCCACATGCTTTGTGGACAGCAAAACTCCCAGGATTTCAGAATTCAATCCCGGGACTCAGTGAAGCCACCAAGCACTGTGCAGTCAGTTTTCTCATCCCTCCCCACGTGGACCTTGTTTCCAGTCCTTTAGGTCCCTCTTTCTTCCCTGACCACACCATGACCTTTATTTACATTTGCCTGGGGCTTGGTTGCTCCATCCTAGATCCCCTTTACCCTCTTTACCCCAACTTTTCTGATTGAGACTTTAACTTGTATAACTCAAGTCAAACGTCCCTTAAATATAAAAAAGGCTTCTACCCAAATTGCTTCAGAACATGCCACCACAGAGAAAAGCATGTCCATTTCTTTGTCTTAATATAGGTAGAACAGCAAATTGAATTAGAATTATAGGTATATGTGTGTCTACTTTGTCCAATAGGTTATCAACACCACAAGTGCTGATTTTATGTTTTATTCATCTTTATTTTTTTCTTTTTACTTTTTTGTCTTTTGTCTTTTTCAGGCCACATCTGTGGCATAGGGAGATTCCCAGGCTAGGGGTCTAATTGGAGCTGTTGCTGCTGGCCTACACCAGAGCCACAGCACCGCCAGATCCAAACCATGTCTATGACCTACACCACAGCTCAAGGCAATGCCGGATCCTTAACCCATTGAGTGAGGCCAGGGATTGAACCCGAAACCTCACGGTTCCTAGTTGGATTTGTTTCCGCTGCACCATGATGGGAACTCCCTATTCAACATAAGACTCAGAACCTGGAAGTGGGATTGGCTCATAATAGGAACTCCCCAAATGTTTCTTTTTAGTTGAAATCACTATTTCTATCTTGTGAGATTCAAAATGAGTCATGATTCATGGGCCTTCTCTTCATCCTTGAGTCCATAACACATCCCCCACCCTCGCACACCCACATTCTCTTGCACCTACCAGGGGATAGACACAAGGACAGGCCAGGACACAGGCACATTCTCCTCTGCACAGACACAGACAGAAGCAACTTGCTAAAAATTAAATGTATCTTAACCAAACCTATTAACTCTGGCTACGGAGGAATTACTTAGCTGCCCACACTTGGTTTTAGCTAATGTTGTAAACTATATATATATTTTTTTCTTTTTAGGGCTGCACCTGCGGCATGTGGAATTTCCCAGACTAGGGGTTGAATTGGAGGCTGCATCAGCCAGCCTACACCATAGCAAAGCTGGATAGGAGCCACATCTGCAACTCACACCACAGCTTATAGCAATGTCAGACCCTTAACCCACTGAGCGAGGCCAGGGATCAAACCCACATTCTCAGGACACTTTTGGGTTCTTAACCTGCTGAGCCACGATGGGAACTCTGTGTGAACCACATTAAAAAAAAAATCAAATCTTTTGAATAAAGTTACTGGTAATTTGAAATATTGACTTACTTTAGGTTCTTACTTTTTCTGATTTCCCAGGCCCACATTTTGGTGCTAGCCAATGGACTGCAAAAGAATAAAAAGTTGCTAGAAAAAGAGAGAGTGGGAAGTCATTGAAAAATATCATATAGACTCATAAATCCCTATTTAGTTATTAAATTTCAGTAACTATTCCAGTAGGAATAAAGATACTTTTATTATTTAATTAAGGTTAATACTAATTGTAGGTATTGGTTTGGGAACTGGTGGTACCAGGTGTTATATCCTTAAAGAGAAATAGAATTAAGTGGGCTACAACTTGCTTCCAAGTAATTTGGCAATGGAAGGTGTTGCTGACATTTAGTTGGTATATTGACTAGAGTAAATTAAAACCCAAAGGTAAATTGTCAGCTGTCAAAGATATTTCCATTCTTTAAATATGTTCCTGTGGCTAAGCTAAAATGGACCCGTTTAAGATTTTATTTAAACAGAAATTATTTGTAATATTTAAGCAGCTGGTGCAGTAGATATTAATGTATGTCAGAACTTCATGTTATTTTTAACAGCTATATACAAAGTAAAGCTTTCTTTAATGAAAAAGAAAAGGGCCTAATGTTGAAATAACAGTTATTTTGAACATTTTGTGCATAAATTTTCATTATTTAGAAATATTTCATATATTAAATATCAACCCTTTGTCATATGCTTGAAATTAGTCAAAGTCGGAAATGGATTTATAAAAGATATTCTCAATTTGAATCCTGGATTCTCTTTTGACATGTTAGCATTTTCAAGATTCTTTTTTCTCCTGCACACTCTCAATCCATACACAATATTCTGCTTGACCCAAATTCAGGACCCAGTCCTTTCAAAAGATCTGGGGAAATGGTTTCTTATCTGCACATTGATGTAACGGCTGCTTCACTTAAATAGTAATTGCTCCTGTGAAGCAACCAATTCTAGGTAATTCTAGTGACTGTACTTGTACAGAGGACAAAGACACACAGAAACACACAAAGACACAATCTGGGTGAGGTTACTTGGTTCAAGGACTTTTCTTTATTAGGCCCAAGGGGGTATTTTTTTTTTGTTATTTTGGTTAACTTATTTTTCCTCCCAATATTTTACAGACCAAAAGGCTTAGGGAGAGAAGGAGGAAGATGGTACTAACATTAATATTTTTATTTTGCTTTTTAGGACCACACCTGAAGTGTATGGAAGTTCCCAGGTTAGGGGTCAAATTGGAGCTATAGCCATTGGCCAATGCCACAGCCACAGCCAATGCCACAGCCACAGCCAACACCAGATCTGAGCCGCATCTGCAACCTACACCACAGCTCATGGCAACATGGGATCCTTAACCTACTGAGCAAGGCCAGGGATAGAACCCATATCCTCATGGATACTAGTCAGTTTCATTAACCGCTGAGCCACAATGGGAACTCCAGATGGTATTAACATTATTGAATGCATATGTTATATTAGGCATCACGTCAGATGAATTATTCCAATTTATAAAAATTATGTGCATTGGGTATTATTTTTAACCAGTAATCCTCAATTTAAAGATGAACAAAATGAGGTCTGGAAAGGTAAAATCATTTTTCTAAGGTCCCAGAGCTAAGGCATCTAAGAGCTGGGATTCAGCTCATCTCTCTACTGGAGTGTATGACCTCCCACGTGGCAAGGCTGAGTCTCATGTAATGGAATACACTATGTACTGTTTACTAAGAGTTAACTTAAGCCAACTTAAGTAGAGCCATACAGGGTGCTGCAGTTAGCTTGTACCAGCCAACAAAAGCTGATTGTTGAATTTTCAAGTACCAGTTGTTACACATAGACATTAATAAACATTAAATTTCACAAACGTAAAATCTCAGACATCAGAAAAAGCAAAGCTAACAGAAGCTCGAAACATCACTTTGGAATTATTTCTCTACAGTTTATCATGATCTGTGGGCCAGAAGTAACTTAGGTCTATATGGCGGGAATACAGTATAATGATGCCTTACTCCACTGTCTCCTCAACTCCTCATTCCATGACCTCACATTGGTAGCTTGACGTTGACTTGGTAGGAGTGATTAGACCCTAGATATCACTAAACACTATAAATCTGTGCCCTCCACCCCAGGAAAGCCATTTGTTAATATTTACCAGCATACTACTGTCACAGCTCTTACAATTAATATGCACATTGCAGTTCTTTTACGCTTTCTATTTTTATGAACTCATGAGTATCCGGTGGATATTTACTTAGCATTCACTGTGTTAGATGTTGCAGTACACACTTCCACCATCCTTATCTCATTTATCTCTCTAAAAAGAGCTATAAGGTAGATATCATGACTCCCATTTGGTAGATAAAAAACTGAGGTGTTATGTAAAATAACATTCCCAAGGTCATATAGCTGCTGGGTAGCAGAGCACAAGCTGGGTACTACATTTTGTGAATATCCATTTTGCAACACTGCAGCTTCAGGGCCTTATTGTGGGGATAGCCCAGGATGAGGTTATGGTCAAGGAAAAGGATTTTATTAAAGCTATACCTCTGCTTTCTAGTTTTCTACTACTATATTCATTGGAATGAAAAAGCAGCACATCTATTGGAATGCAACATGACAGTCTTTAATGTTGAAGAGAAAAGTGAAGGTCAGAATAGAGGGAAAGAGGAGACGAGAGGCAAAAGCACAAAACACGTGGCAATCTAGACCAGCTATGTCTCACAAAAAAGTGTCTAATGTCCTTGCCCTACAAACTGGGCAATGCAACACAGCCATCCCATTCTCAGCATACAGTGTTCCAAATGATAACTTTATTAGGGACAAAATAAGTGGAAAGAGCTAGTGACACCTATTCTTCAGGTGATTATGCTAGGAGATGGCCACCTATTACTTTGTAATACAGAGAGTCAAGACTTCTTTCAAAGGGGACATTTTAGAGAGGCTTCATGGAGAACCTTAGCTTTCATCATTTCAATAAGGGATTTTCTAGGTCAGTAGCATAAACTGTAGAGATTCAGTGGTTTAATACAATCCACCAAGTGAGCACAGTTAACTTCTTGCTTCCATCACAGCCTGATGCAGATCA
This sequence comes from Sus scrofa, assembly GCF_054392235.1. Lineage (NCBI taxonomy): Eukaryota > Metazoa > Chordata > Mammalia > Artiodactyla > Suidae > Sus > Sus scrofa. The sequence continues at coordinate 79,432,158 of NC_139383.1, read as the reverse complement.
GGCATTAGTGGCTCCCCAGCTATGTCTCAGGGAGCCAGCTCCTTCCATTTACAATGGCTCCATTCCAGGTTCTTCCCTCCCAGGTGTGGTCTCCATGGAGAATTCACCTCTGTCTTAGCTGCCTGAGGCTAAGCTTCCCTTCACATTCTTATCAGTGAGCCCTCATTCACAGGGGCACAGCCTCACTACAGGCGTCTTGGAAATGTAGGGAAGCACATGTTCGGGTGGGGCTAGGGACTAGCCCCTCCATATTCCCCCAGTCTACAGATTCTTTCCTGTATTCCGTCCATTCTCACTTTGCTTGTGAGTCAAAGTAGATGTCTGTCAAACACAACAGATGAAATAAATCATGACTTAAGTGTGTATCTGTTCTTTTTCCTAATGGCAAGATGTAGACAATACAGTTTAAAGTCAGTGTAGCTGTTGAGCTGCTGCACTTGCAGAGCCTTCTTTGACATAGATCTCAGGTTTCTCATTAGATTTGCTCCTTGGCATTTAAGTTCAAGAATTCTAGAAATATATTGGAGAAGTCTATCCTGCCATTTCTTATAGTTTAGCCAATAAACCAGTTTGTTGCTAATGCTTAACTTCCTTCTTTATGTATTGTGTGTATGTTTCTTATTTCTTTAATTGGGAACATTAAATATGTTATTGATATGTTTCACTTTTACCCATTTTAATGGGCTCTTGTACATTGTCCTCTTGGAACCCCCAAGATCTAGTGCAAAACTGGCTCTTATACATTCTTGTACAGTTGTCTATGGCTGCTACTTCAGAGTAGCCACATAATTGGTAAGCATTATGTGAGGCTTATGCAACCTGTTTCTAATCTCTGTCTTAAATCTCACACGAAACACAGATAAAGGTTAGATAATGGTTTGCTGAGAACTAGACACAGGACTCTTATAGCTAAAGCTGGAAGAGTTCCAGGCAAACCCCAGCCAGTGGGTTCACTTTATGAGTGTTCCTCCTTGAAGTATAGATGTGGTTCCTTCTAACTTTTTTTTTTTTTTTTAATCTCAGGTCCAACCCCTGTCCTATATGGGAAAGAAAACCTGTGAGATAGAGTCATAGCATATACAGGAGAAGAAAATGAAGAGATTTCCTCCAAGTGGATTCATAATAAATGTGTTTGGGGAAATGGAGATTTCATCTTGGGGGAGGAGATTCACCACAAATGTCCTAGTGGAGAATGTATCCAGTTTTCACCATCAGGTCTTTATTCCTAAATAGTTTCTCTCTTGATTTTAAATTAAGAAAATATATGGAACTAGTTATTCCAATCTGGCTTTCAAACTAGGAATTTTTTTTTTTTTTTTTTTTTGTAGCAAAGAAGGAAGACAAATAACAACACTGAGAGAGGAACTTTTACCCTGACAACCAAATCTTACACCATATAAACATCTCTTCCCCTTTACTTTTGATGGGGTAGCTGGCATATTTCAGTTTTCTTTTTCAGTGGCCTCAACAATGAGATGAAAGGGTGAAACTGCTGGTATGGCATTTAAAAATTACACCTTCAGCAAATTTGCCTAAGAAAAATGGGCTTTGCTTTTTAAAATGAGTACTTTCCCCCTAGTTTTAGTAAAAATTTGCTTTACCCTAACATATTCTTTACCTAATTTGGAACCTAAGGTTTTGTTGTTATTTTATCAGCCCTCTCTGGCACTGCTCTGCAGAAATTCCCTGACATATTATTTTCTCTCTGCAAATATGGGTCTCTGAGTTATAAAGATAAAATAAAATGTCATATAAAGTCATAAGAAAGTCTGATTCACCTCCAAATGGTGAACAGAGGAAGGAAAACTTAGATTTCATAGAGTGGTTTGTGGTCCCGTAGGCATAGTTAAGTCAGGCTGAGAAGAAAGTCAACCTACAGGAAAGCAGAGTCAAGACAGAGAAACAGGGCATTCCTGTCCTGGTTCCTTGGTAATGGTAATCAACCTGACTAGTATCCATGAGAATGTGGGTTCGATCCCTGACCTCACTCAGTGGGGTAAGGATCTGGCATTGCCATGACCTATGGTGTAGGTCACAGACATGGCTTGGATCTCAAATTGCTGTTGCTGTGGTGTAGGCTGGTGACTACAGCCCTGATTTGACCCCTAGCCTGGAACTTCCATATGCCCTGGGTGTGGCCCTAAAAAAAAAAAAAAAAGAGAGAGAGAGACAGAAACAGAGGGAATGTGGAAGAGTAAATTAGGGAAGAGCAGGAGAACCAGTGTGATGACATCATCTGTGACTCTGCTGCTGGCCACATCTAATCTACCCCTGGAACTTTTTAGAGAAAGTGAACTCATGTTTCCCTTTGTTTTTAGCCATTTTGCTTTCAAGCAAAAGATTTCTGACTGACAGGCTCTCTCAGGAAAGGTTGCATTGTAACTGTTGATATTTGTAGGGCTCCCCAAGACTGGGGACAGGATTGAGTGACACCCTCTCAATGTCGTTCCCTTGCAATGCAAATTTTTACTTCTCCATTTACTCAAACAACTCTTCTTTCTTGAGTTCTTAGAAGAGACAAAGATAAAGGGTGAGGCAGATGAAGGACAGAGGCATTGAGGTGGACTGACCACCCAAATCTGCAGTTTCTCCACTACTACAACTTTGTCACTGACCCACTCCTTAGCCAGCGGACTCCTTGTGAGATTATTTTAAGAGTAGCACTTGTACAAGGTAAAATAGTGAAAATAGCAGGCACTTTATAACTTTGAGCTTCCATTGTAGTTGGTATCAATAGTATTGATACTGTCATTTTTCGATACATAAAAGTTATCCTGCTAATGTTTCCATGATATCAGGAGGAGAGGGCAGGAGACAGGTATGTTTACAAGGAGCTGTAAACATGGGTTGTAAAACAAACACACGTACTTAATGGGTCACAGTAATATTTAGGGTCTTTAAAAATATTTAAGGCATTTTTTAAAAAAATAAACTTTGCCAAAATGTATTCATGTATGAGTTGAGTTGTGTAGGTAAAAAAAGGAAAAACAAACAACACATAATGCTTTCCATTTTCAAAGAATCACATGCCTTTATTTTCCTCCTTACTCTACATAAAAGGTAGCACATGTTATCCATGGTTTTAGAGCTTTCCTTTTTTACCTAATAGCTACAGTGTGACAGAAGAAATATGCCTTGATTTGTATTTTACAGCTTCATGGTATTTAATTGATTATAAGTAACTTCCTTAGTATACCCTGCGTGCTTTGGTTGGCCATTTGGGTTGTAGCTGGACTTAAGCTATTACAGACTCTGCACTAAGCCACTTTGGAGGCATAGCAAATAGCCCTTGGAGGTGACGTTGCTGTGCCTGAGAGCACAGACATTTGTAACTTGGATACTGACTGCCCACTTGTCCTCTGCAGGGCATCCCAATGGGAATGTGTGAAGTTGGTCGATTGCTGATAGCATCTCCGCAAGTGCTAATCAAAATTTAAAATACTTGCCATTTCGATAGGTGAAAAAAAGGTAATATGTTGTCTATATTGTAGATGCAATCTTCAGTTCTCTTTTGGCAATGAAGTTGAGCTGCTTTTGATATTTAAGAGCCATTGTATGTCCTTTACTATGAACTGTACTCTGACCATTTTTTTTTTCCTTAGGCAATGGTCTTTTCCTTTATAAACTTGGGATATTAGCACTTAGTCTATGATAGAATACAATATAGAATTTTGTTTGTCTTTTATATTTGCTGCTTTTTTAGAGTAGTTTTAAAAATTTATATCAAATTTGTATATCTTTCCTTTTGTGGCTTATGGATAATTTCAAGTGAATTAGAAGGTCCTTTGTCTTCTTTTCAGAAGACATTTCTCTACGTTTTCTTCTAATATTATTCTTGTGCTTTAATATTTGTCACATTCCAATTCTGATGCATTAGGAATTAAAGCTGATATTTGGTGAGAAGGACAGATGCATTTCAATAGCATTTACTGATTTACTACATTTATTATAATAATGAATTATCATTTGTATTTGAGTCTATTTTAGGATTTTCTATTTTGTCTTATCTTTCTTTGTCAACATGTCAATATGAAATTGTTTTAAATATTAAATCTTTATAATCTCTTTAAATATTTAGTTGGTTTAGTCTCTGCTGGTTGTCCTCTTTCAGAGCTTTGCTGGCAATTCTTGTTTGTATAGTTTTCTACTCAAACTTTAAAAGCATCTTGTCTATTTACATGCTCCCCCCAAAAGCTGCTATTTTTGTTGGGGTCACATTAAATTTAGAAATTAACTTTGGGAGAATCAATATCTTCATTAATCCAAAGGTATTCTATCAGCAGGCAGTATGTCTTTCTATTGGTTTAAGTCTACTTTGAGGTTTTTCAATACTTCAAAATTTTGCTTCGTCTGGGTTTCAAGTATTTCTTAAATTTATTCTTAGGTTTTTTTTTCCCCTTCCTTTTTGCTTTTGCAAATTAAAGTAATGTCTTCTTAAGTTTTCCAAGCATAGAACCATGTATCTACAAATAGAGGGTTTGATTCTTTGCATTTCGATAACCAAATTATTGAAAAAAGTTGCATACTCCTGAATTCTTTTTCTGTTTGTATTGGTCAGTGCCTCTAACAGAATGCTAAATAAAAGAGGAGTTAAGGGAATCTTTGTCTTCTTCCTAATTATTAGCAGAATATATATATATGAATGGTTAAAGAGTTCTGTAAGACGAATGCTTGAGTTTGAAGTCCACAAAGCAGAAGGTCAGGAAGGAAGGTGGATATGAAGAATGGAGAGTGAGGACAAGCTGGAACTCATAACCATGATCTAGGACCCATAAGGATGGACTGAAACATATGTAAATTCTAGGAGTCCTTGTTACCCTTCACCTCAGAGCTGAACCCATGTCTGGTTCTTGATCCACACTTAAAGAAAAACCCATAGGGAAGCAGAACTTTATCATCTCAATATTAAGGACCTTACCTAGTAGTTTTCACAACTGGGTTGAGAAGGGAGCCCATTCATCTAGCTTACTCCTACTTGTCATCTAAGATTCAGCTCAGGAATTATTATACTGGCTCCTTTTCTCCTGACATTGTATTCCCATGTCCCTCAGCTCTTTATCCTCTCTCCTTCCGTCACTTTGTGAACATCTACTTTCTATCCAGCAACTGAGCATATGTTCTCCTTTCTGCTGAGAACTATACCCTGAATTTCATCAGGGTACCACCCCCTCTCCCTTTCCCAGACCCTGTATTTCAGATAGAGTTGATGGCTCCCATGAGTCAGGGTGGGGACATGGCTCATCTCTGGTCAGTCAGAGCATCACATTTCCCTGGCCATGGCAATTTGTTCAAATTGAACAAATGACCTAATCAGAGCCAATATAATATGGTAATATTTGATTGGATTTCTTGAAGAATATGCTTGCAGTTATATTAGAAATATCTTTGAGAGAAAATGGAAGATACCTTGCCTCCTATGGAGCCTGAAAAGAGAGTCAGCCATTGGAAGAGATCATAGAAGAAAAGACCAGAATCTTTTGATATTATTTGAGCCCTAAGTCCAGCTAAGCATGAAGGTAGCTCTGCCCATAAGCTTTTTAGTTATAGAAGTCAGTAAAATTTTGCCTTCCTCAATCTATTTTGAATTAGGTTTTCTATTTTTATAACCCAAACAATCCTAATACACATAACTGCACTTCCATTTACTATAACTGTGATTCCCTGGTCCATGTCTATAGCTACTCCATACATACCACCCTCTAGCCTTATTATGCTATGAGCAACTTTAGAACAAGGAATATATTTTTAAATGCCTATCTCCTAAAATGACTATCAATGTGTTTTATAATTATCAGGCACACAAATAATGTTGCTGAGTCAAAAAGAAAAAGTAAGTTAAATGTTCTATTTGCCCATGAATTTTTTTGAGCCTGGTAAATAACTAAGACCCCTGCCATTTTCAGGGCTCTTCGGTGTTCTCATCCTTTCTCCTTCTGGTTGTGTGGTTTTTAGTATCTATTATCATTCTCATTGGTAAGAAATTTCCTGAGTCTTTTTATTTTTACCTTTAGAATATAGCCCTTTTCTATTTGATTTATGTCACACAGCCACCTGTGTTATTACTTATTCAGTTTTTTAGTATTTGATTACATTATGTATTTTGTTTTCTCTTTTGATAGTAATTCAGTATCATTCAAACTGTTTTCCATAAGCATTTCCATTTACAGGATATCTTACTGAATTTACTTCCTGACACCTGGGAATATTTATTTACCAACTAACTTTTAATGTGCATCTAAGGCTATTTCTCTACCAAGCCGAAATGACAATTGAGCAAAACTATACCCTAGAATCCTTCTGAAGATGAAGGAAATAAACAGCCTCTTCTTTTGCAAGTAGATCATCATTGAAAATACATCAAGTGGGCCTTATGCATCTGATTCAGAGCTTGGTGCCATAGGGATATAAAGATGAAACACTCAAGTCCTGCCCTTTGAGAATAAAGTAAATGTAATACATGGCAAAGAGAAACAAATTGCTACACAAGTGTGTGAGAATTCAGTGAAGAAGTGAGAGGGGAATGAATCCATTTTACTTGGAACTCAGATGCAATCTGGGCCATGCATAGTGGGTGAGAAATTTAAAGGTGGGAGCATGACATCCAATGGAGGGAACAGTAAGAATAAAGGTATGAAAGTCTCTGTTCTCAACCCAGTGCTTCATTCTGGTACAGTTAGCAGATAGTATAGCTATGAGAATAAAGTGCACTGGGGGACATGACGGGATGTGAGGCCAGAACAGGTAGGGTATTAGTTTTTCATGGATGCTATAACAAATAATCACACTAATTTAGTAGTTTAAAACAACACAAATTTCTTATCTTACAGTTCTGTAGGTCAGAAGTCTGACATGGGTCTTACTGAGTTAATATCAAGGTGCAAACCAGGCTGTGGGAGAATTTGTTTCTTAGACTTTCTAGCTTTGAGAGATTCCCTTCTTCCAACTTCACATCTTCTCACTGCTTTCCATACTTGCCTTTCTCTCCCATCAAAGCCTTGTGATTAGACTGGGCCACCTGGATCATTCAGAATAATCTCTCCAGATTCTCAATTTAATCACATCTGCCAAGTTTCTTTTACCATGTGAGGTAATCTTCGCAGGTTTCGAGGAGTAGGGTGTGGACCTATTAGAGGACATTGTTTTGCCTGTAAGTATCTTCAACCTGGGCTTGAAGGAACTTTGCCAAACATGCTCTAGCAACATAGTTCAGGCTTGGTATTTAAAGTAATACTTATTTTGCAACAGAACAAAGGGTGGAAAAAAATGTATATATGTAAGTGTATCTTGGCCCCCATGCTGTACAGCAGAAAAATAAATAAATTTAAAAAGTAATATCCTGATGACAGCAGATGTAGTGAAAACAGGGCAGAGTGGAGAGTTTTAAATAGTCAAACTTAAATATGGTTGGAAGCTGTGACCTCACAGACAAATTGGTATCAATCAATTGGCTCAGCCCTCATGTCTACTTGTGTATTTACTACCACTCTCTGCAAACAAATCAATGAGTAATATTTACAGTTTTTACTTTAATCGGAGTCTTTGTTTTTCTTTTCCTCTCTTAAACGCCATTAAGTGACACAAATGCCACTCTGAGTATCTTTGATCCAGGAAAAATTATATGTTTCTGGTTTTTGTTTTTTAGATATAAGTACTAAAACCCTAGCAGACATACTGTAACATTGCTAAACATTTGGTTTATCAAAGACCTTTTCACTAATACATGGACATTTTTGTTGAATTTAATTTGATTCATTCACAAAACAAAGTCACTTTTAAGTAAATAATTTGTAAGTGCCTAAGATATACCAATAAATAACATATCCCTGTTCTTTAATTATTTAATTAAATATTCTTTAAGAGTATCCTCTTTGCCAGGCACTCTTACCTGCTGAGAAGAAAGTAGTAAGCAAGATGGCAGAAATCCCTGCCATTGTGGCACTTCTATTCTAATAGGGGTGGTGGACACTAGTCAAGATACCTAAGCAGCTTAAGTAGCATTTTAGACAATGATATGTATTAAGGAGTAAACAAAGCAGGGAGGGCAATAGGAAATGTTTTGGCTTTGAAATTTTTGATAATGAAAGTCACTGAGAAGGTGACTTTCAAACAACAACCTAATAGAAAGTGTGGTAGGTCTACTTTGTCTCAATTTTGACAGTAGGAATCTGAGGCTTAGCAGGCTGGAGTGGACTGGTACCAGTTCTTCAGGCTGCTGAGTGCTTTCTCTTGGACTGTAGCTGCCAGCCAGTCAGGAAGAGCTTGAGTGGGAGGCAAGCATTGATCAGGTGCTGCCTTTGCCTTCCAGGAACTTTTAGGGAGGGAAGACAGGGGTCAGGTCATTGGAATCTGTGCTATAAAATGATGACTAAAGTGCCATGGAGGATGGGGAAATTGAGAAGTACTTGAGTAGGAGTTCTATTTATCACCCAAAATGGCAAAGAGCCAGAAAAGCATTCAATCCTACGGAAATCTAAAAACAGTTCATCCGAGGAGTAATAGCTGGTCATAGCGGCTTTTTGCATTTTCTTTTTTTTCTTTTATCATGAAGATGAAGCAGTAACCTTAAAGACTAAGGGAAAAAAAGTAGGCTTATACATAGCTTCTTGGAATACCTGCATTACTTGAAGCAGGTGAATAAAGTGTGGTACAGCTTTTCACTGTCTTTGGGTGATGCCCCCCCAACATGCTGCAGGCTTCACATGGACACTGGCAGCTAGAATCTGCCATTTGGGAACACAGGCTCCTTGTCTGGCATCTTTTTCCTGATGTCCTTGCCTGTCAGTCAGCCCCCGGCCACCTGGGTTCTTGCCATTATGTTTTTGTCCCTTGTAATAAAGTGGATTTTCTTTCTTTGAGAACGAGCATAAAGATAGCCAGAAAATCAAACCAGGTGCCCGTTCTCAAGGCTCTGGTAAGCAAGTAGGCAGATGAGGCTTCTCGGCCTGTCCATAGATTTTCCCAAGAGGAAAATGCTGCTGCTGACATGAATAGCAGAGGCTAGACAATGATTCTTAAGGAAGATAAACAGGCCTGCGATTTCTTCCTGACGGCTCCCACTCCTCTCCTCAATGACCAATCATGGAGCAAAAGGTCATGGGGATAATTCTGCACCTGCAGCCTGGGAAGGCCAGGCTTGGTCTTCTCAAAGAACTCTCCCATAATTGATGCTAATTATTATTGAACCAAATGCACTCTTTCAGAGAGGGGCATGTGGGAGGCTCTGTTACTGTCAGGGTGATTTTTACCAAGGGCAAGCTTAGAATTCTTTGCACAGATGTACACAGACCCAAGAAGACCCAAGTATTGCATAAGGTTGTTCATCAGGAATATTATCATCAGAAATCTCTGCAGCTCTGTAATGAGATGTTCAGGACTCAGGTGAATGACACGTGCTACCCAGTACCCAGGGCCAGAATACTGAGTGGGGGACCATGATTTATTCATAGGGGCTTGAACTCCACTGCTGGGCCTCTGGGATGCTTGTGAGATTTTGCACCCTGCCATCTGGACTCTGAGACAGGTTAACAACAACTTTGAAGACCTTGGAACCCACTGGGGGTTTGCTTTCATGGACATCCATCTGCTTTCTTGTGACTTTAATGGGAGGAGGGGCCCAGTGAAGAGGAGCAAGAATAGAGAGGAAGTGGGAGAAAAAATTACCCAGCTATAGGTAAAACAGGCCTGGGTTTAGCTGAATGCCACAGTGGAAGTGGGGACATTCCCTTGGTATTAACCACTCCTGGTTTTGGAAAAGAGTTTAAAAGAGTGTTAACATTTTCTTGCTTCAGTGCATCATTTCTACTTTTTTCCCCCTTGAATAATAACTTATTGGTTTTTAAAGGTTGTTCTTGCATATCAAAGTAGCATTGCAAAACTATACAAAGGGGCAGATTATGCTCAAGTTTATAATTTTATTCCATATTCTAATTGATTTATTTGTAAAAACATTGCTATACCCTTTAAGCCAACAATTAATTGCAGGAAAAAGACTCACATAGTCACTCATCCAACAGAGAATTATTGTACCCAGATTTTGTTTGGGGCATTTATTCTGGGTACTGACACAAAGATGAAGTCCTTATCCTTCTTATGATTTTTCCTTTCAATACCTTAAAGATGTACCTCCACTATCTTCTAGCTTGCATTGCTTCCAATGAAACATCTACTGTCTTTCTTATCTTTGCTCCTTTGTACATAGGCAACGTCTCTCTCTTTCTTCTTTTTCTCTCTCTTCCTCTTCCTCTTTTATTTATTTATTTATTTTTGTCATTTTAGGGCTGCACTTGTGGCATATTGGAGGTTCCCAGCCTAGAGTCTAATTGGCTACAGCTGCCAGCCCCATGCCACAGCCACAGCAATGCCAGATCTGAGTCACGTCTGCAACCTACACCACAGCTCATGAAAATGCCAGATCCTTAACCCAATGAATGAGGTCAGGGGTGGAACCTGCAACCTCATGGGTCCTAGTTGGATTTGTTTCCACTGTGCCATGATGGGAATTCCTCTTTTTCTTTTTTTTTTTCTGACTGCTTATAAGATTTCCTTTTTGTTAAGGTTATGAGCAATTATGTTAGGCCCTCATGTAGTTTTTTTTCAGGTTTCTTGTGCTTGGGCTCATTGAACTTTTTGAATATGATATTTTATTGTTTTCATCAAATTTGCAAAATTTTTGTACATTAATTCTTTAAATATATTTTCACCCCTGCCCAGGGACCCCAGTTATACATATATGCTCAAAGATGGTCCATAATTTGTTGATGCTCTATTCACTTTTTCAGTCTTCTTTCTCTCCATTTTTACATTTTTTGATATTTTGTGTTGTTAGATTTTTAAATTTACTAATTTTTTCTTACAATATTTAATCCATTGTTAATCCTATCCTTCAGACATTGTATTTTTTCATCTCCAGAAGTTCTATTCATGTCCTTTTTTGGTCCCTTCCATGACTCTTTTAACATGCTCATGCTTTACTTTTTTGAATATATATATAATAAAATTGTAATAATAATTTTTACATCCTTGCCTACTATTTTGTCATTTGTGTAATTTTTGAGTCTGTTTCCATTAGTTAACTTTTCTCCTCTTGAAAGGCCTGATTCTTTGCAAGTCTTTTTTTTATTTAATGAGTTTACCTTTTTGAGTAAAGAATACTTCTTTAAATATTCTTTTTCTTTTTTTCTGGTCATACTTGTGGCATATGGAAATTCCCAGCCCAGGGACTGAATGCAAGCTGCAGCTGTGACGTACACTGCAGCTGCAGCAATGGCAGATACTATAACCCACTGTGTTGGACCAGGGATCAAACCTGTACCTCCACAGCAACCTGAGCTGCTGCAGTCAGATTCTTAACCCCCTGCACCACAGTGGGAATTCCTCTTTAAATATTCTTGAGCTTTGTTTTTAGATTCAGCTGTGTTACTTGGAAATATTTTGAACTTTCAAGGCTTTCTGGTTTTCTTTGTTAGATGGGACAAGAATGCCATTTGAGCTAGGACTAATTTAGTTCCACTATTGAAGCAGTACCCATCTGAGTACTCTACTCAGTACTCTATGTATTATTAAAATCCTCCACTCTAGCTTGTGGGAAGATGAACTTTTCCTGGTCTTGTGTAATCTCTAAAAATTGTTATACCTGCTTTGGTGTTCTTTCCCCAGCCAGGATCAATTTCCTCATAGTCATATACTGATCATTTCTTAGCTAAAATCTTGATGATCATCTTCTGTAGATCTTCAGAGCTATTTCTCCATTCTGGTACACTGCCCTGGGAATTATATCTACCCTGGCCTCTCTATATTTTCAATTCTGTCCTCTCAATTTTGAACTGCTTCTGAGTTACCTGGGATGCCTATTAAAATGATTCTGAAGCCACCCATGCCAACTGAATAATAATTTCTGGAGACAAGGCCCAGAATTCTATAGATTCATAACCTTGCAAGGTGACTGTACAATACTATTGACTTCTGAGAACCACATCCATGATGAAATCTTTTTCAAGGTTTATCAATTACCAATTCAAACAGCCTTCTCTTCAGTCTCCTTGCCTTTGTCTGGGATATAGATGTGCTCATGCTCTCCTCTTGGGTGTCCTAATGCATTACAGTATATTAAAGCAGGTGTTTTCCAGTTATCCCAGCTCAATAGTCACCCAATTTTGGATTAGAGAGGGGGAAAAACTTGGTCTATAACTTGGGAGGCCCAAGTTCTGGTCTGGGCAGTGCCACTGACTTACTCCTCTACAATGTGTCTGGATTTCTGATTCCCTGTTTGCAAAATGAACAATAATAATTAAATCTGTCTTACCAGGTGGCTATAATAATCAAATTAAAATGTAATAGTGTAAATATCTCTCGACATTTTTTTTACATGTGTTCCATCACTTCATCGTTTTTCTCTATATTCCAAGGGTATCCCTTAGAGAGATATTCTAATTGTTATACATTGCCTTCTTCTATGTCCAGTATTCCCCTCAGCACATTTATTGAGTTGTTCTTATTTTTTAAAAATTTGGAGATCATGTTTTTCTAAGATTTCTAATTTTTCCTTTTCCATAGAATCCTATTGTTTTATGCATGCAATATCAGCTAAAACATCTCTAAGGATATGAATGATACCTATGTATTGTACATAAACTGTCTTCTTTTGCTATTTTAACTCAGTTGCCTTGAATTATGTCCTTTTATTTGGTGACTAGGATGCCTCTTTTTCATGGTGCTGGTTATTCCTCAAATCTTCAGTGAATCTTAATTGTTCATGTATTTACATGATAATCAATGTTTAATTGTTTGTTAACATATGTTCTGATTAAAGTAGCTTTCCCTGGAAATTGTATGGGAGGGTTGGCATGTGGTCTGCCACAGTGTGGGAACTCCCTATTCATTCCATCATCTTACATTAGTTGGGGTACTGCTCTACTTCTTTAGGTACAATATTTATGCTGGGAGTCTTTTTATACCAAAAGTACACACTTCAGAAAGGATTGTATTTTTACTATAGCGTGGGAAGATGAAGTCTACTCTTTTCCATGTTTATTTGGTTTCCTTTTGAAAGGTGACATTTCTTTAGGTGTTACTCTATTTTTCTCTATATTCCAATCACAGTGCTAAAAGCCATATCCTGAAGATCATTTACTTTTTAAGGGCCAAGACTTTCTTTGGATAAAGTTAAAGAAAGGCTATTTGGAAGATTCATCATAGCTACTACCTGCTGATTAGCATCAGTGGACATGAGAGGGGTCAAACCAGTCTAGTTATTCAAAATCCACCACTTCAGTTTTTTTCTGATTATTTTCTAAGGTCCTTTTGTTTGTTGACTCTGAGCTTTGTTTATAAGTGAAATTGCTTTTCACAGTAATTTTCTCATCTGTGTGTTTTGGACTGTTGTTTTCTCCAATTTTATTTCCCTGACATTCTGACTCCATCTGCTGCCTATCTTTCAGGAATTCCTCAAAATTTCCCAGGATCTTGTGGGATTTTTTCTGTCTGTAACTCTTGTTGCGGATTTATTCCTTTAAAGACATTTAAAGATTTATGTGCTTAGCCTCCAATTTGAAATAATCTTTACCGTAGTACTCCTAGCTTCAATAATCCAGGAAAAATGAATTCAGTAATATAAACACATTTCTAGAGAATAGTCTTTCTAGATATGTCCTCAAATTTTGAATATGCAGTTTATTTGGAGCTTATAGTCATGTTTATATGGTTGACTTATAGATGACTCTGATCTCATAATTGGTTGATAAATGAAAAATTTGGTGTAAACAGGACTCATAAAAATAATATATGGATATATTTCATTTCACCATAAGTATATACATGTACTTTCTTGTGTAGATTTTTTTATTAAGGTCCATTTTCTGTTTTATTATATAACATCCTTCATAATTTCAATTCATTTGTCTTTCATAGAGCATGTCCATATGGCATCATTTGTTTTCCAGTTTCAGTTTTTCTACAGAGTATGAGAATCTAAATCTTGATTGGAGGATTCCTATGTATCTTTATAATTTCCAAGAACTTCTCCCAACTCACAGTTGTAATAATTATTACAGCTATTTTGTAATAATTATTTTAACAATTCCTCTTATTGCAATCCAAAAAGATTTTATTGAAACAACTCTCTATACTCTCATTTCATTAATTATATAATTTCAGTAGTAAGTAGGAATGAACAGTTTTGGAATTAAGATGCTTAATTCTTATGAACATATACTTTAATTGGTGGGTACAAAATGCAAAGGCTTTTTTATATAATAATAATTAAAAAAATCTCAGCTGTGAGTATTCAGAGACTGAGCATCAGATTCTGCTTAAAATGGGAAGAAAACTCTGGTTGATCTGACAATAATGTAAAATGGACACTGGTTAGAAAGGCTTTGCTATGAATAGGTTATCATCATTTATTTCATAAAAAAATTTTAGGCATAGTGCTAGACTCTAAGGATATGGAGATCAATATAATGAATAAAAATAGGTAAGAAAGAAAAAAAAATATTCTCAAAAGCCTCAGAAACCAGCTAGTGTATGCACATATGATTAAGAGAGTATCAGATTGACAAAATCCAACACCAATTTTTGATAAAACCCCTTTAGAAAGTGGGCATAGAGGGAACCTACCTCAACATAATAAAAGCCATATATGACAAACCCACAGCAAACATCATTCTCAATGGGGAAAAACTGAAAGAATTCCTGCTGAGATCAGGAAAAAGACAAGGATGTCCACTCTCACCACTACTCTTCAACATAGTTTTGGAAGTCCTAGCCACAGCAATCAGAGAAGTAGAAGAAGTGTAAAAATAATCCAAATTGGAAAGGAAGAAGTAAAACTATCACTATTTGCAGATGACATGATACTATACCTAGAGAATCCTAAAGACTCTACCAGAAAACTGTTAGAGCTCATCCATGCTTTTGGCAAAGTTGCAGCATACAAAATTAATACACAGAAATTGACAGTATTTCTATATACTAATAACAAAAATCAGAAAGAGAAATTAGGGAAGCAATCCCGTTTACCATCGCATTCAAAATAATAAAATACCTAGGAGTAAACCTACCTAAAAAGACGAAAGACCTATACTCTGAAAATTATAAGATGCTGATGAAAGGAATCAAAGATGACATAAACAGATGGAAAGACATACCATGCTCTTGGATTGGAAGGGTCAGTATTATCAAAATGACTATACTACCCAAGGCAATCTATAGATTCAATGCAATCCCTATCAAATTACCAAGGACATTTTTCACAGAACTCGAACAAAATATTTTGAAGTTTCTTTGGAAGCAGAAAAGACCCAGAATAGCCAAAGCCACCCTGAAAAAGAAAAGTGGAGCTGGAGGCATCAGGCTCCCTGACTTCAGACTCTACTACAAAGCAACAGTCATCAAAACTGTATGGTACTGGCACAAAGACAGAAATATAGATCAGTGGAACAGCATAGAAAGCCCAGAATTAAACCCATGCACCTACAGCCACTCATCTATGACAAAGGAGGCAAGAATATACAATGGAGAAAAGACAGCCCTTTCAATAAGTGGTGCTGGGAAAACTGGACAGCCACATGGAAAAGAATGAAATTAGAACACTCCCTAACACCACACACAAAAATAAACTCAAAATGGATTAAAGACCTAGATATAATACCAGACACTATAAAACTCCTAGAGGAAAACATAGGCCAAACACTCTCCGACATATAAATGACAGCAACATCTTCTCAGATCCACCTCTTAGAGCATTGGCAATAAAAACAAAAATTAACAAATGGGACCTAATCAAACTTCAAAGTTTCTGCACAGCAAGGGAAACCCTAAACAACTCAAAAAGACAACCCACAGAATGGGAGAAAATCTTTGCTAATGAATCAACTGACAAGAGATTCATCTCCAAAATTTATAAACACCTTCTGCAGCTCCATACCAAAAAAACAAATAACCCCATCAAAAAATGGGCAGAAGAGCTGAACAGACAGTTCTCCAAAAAACACATACAAATGGCCAAGAAACACATGAAAAGATGTTCAACATCACTCATCATTAGAGAAATGCAAATCAAAGCCACTGTGAGGTACCACTTACACCAGCCAGAATGGCCATCATAAAAAAGTCTACAAACAGTAAGTGCTGGAGACGGTGTGGAGAAAAAGGAACCCTAGTACACTGTTGGTGGAATTCTAAGTTGGTTCAACCACTGAGGAAAAGAGTATGGAGATTCCTCAGAAAAGTAAACATAGAACTATCATTTGACCCAGCAATCCCACCTCTGGGCATCTATCCAGAGAAAACCATGACTCACAAAGACACATATACTCCGATGTTCATTGCAGTACTATTTTCAACAGCCAAGACATTGAAACAACTTAAATGTCCATTGACAGAGGAGTGGATCAGTAAGATGTGGTACATATATATGATGGAATATTACTCAGCCATTAAAATGAATGAAATACCAGCTTTTTTGGCATCATGGATGGACCTAGAAATTATCATGCTAAGTGAAGGCAGCCATACAATGAGACCTCAACATTGAATGCTTTCACTGACATATGGAATCTGAAAAAAGTTCAAACTGAACTTCTTTGCAGAACAGATACTGACTCACAGACCTTGAAAAACTTATGGTCTCTGGAGGAGACAGTTTGGGGGGGGGAGGAGGTGTTTGGGTTGGGGGAGGGAAATCATATAAAATTGGATTGTGATGATCATTGTACAACTACAAATGTAATAAATTCTTTGAGTAATAAAAAAAGAGAGCATCATAAATAATGGGGAAAGGACTAACTAGCTGTTTAGTAGATAGTGTTGGGAAAACTATTCACTATATGGAGAAAAGCAAAACTGGATCCCTATCTATTGCCACATACAATGATAGACTCCATATGGAGTAAGATACTTAATTGTGGAAGACAAAATTGGAAAGTTAATGAAAGAAAATATAGGAGCATATCTTAAGAGATAGAGTGGGAAAGGACTTCTTAAATAAAACTTAAAGTACAAACCATTAAGTGAAATATTATTTCTATGTCAAAATTCATCATTTCTGTTTGGTGAGGGCTTTAATGGTCTATGTAATGAACAAACAGCAAAAGGGAAGAATATATTTTAAGTGCCTAAATCTGGAAATTAGATTAACATGTAGAATTCTACTTAATATGTACAATACGCAAAAAAATCCTGAAAATAATCAACAGCAACAAAAGGCCAGCGATCCTAATAGGAATATAGACAATGCTATAGAGAAGAAAAAACACCAAAAGACTAAGTACGTGAAATGATTCCCAAACACAATCAGAGAAATTCAAATTAAAAACTGAAATGTAATTTTACATTGCTTGAAAGGCAACTTTTGAGAAGTAAGAATGTAAGTAAGTAGTAAGTAAATAAGTAAGAATTAAGTAATGCCAAGTTCTGGAGAGGATGTGAATGCAATGATATTCTCACGTGTTAATGATAGAAGAGTTGGCAGATTAAGCCATTTTGGAAAGAGCATTTTGCACTACTTAGATAAGAATGCAAGCTTCCTGTAACCCAGAAATTCAGCTCTTAGGAGATGTATATTTTTAACATATGTATATATGCACATATCCATTATACACACGTGTATATATGTATAAAATATATGTGTAGGTATATGCATTGTACATGTACACACATGCACACATGCTGAAGAAATACTCACAAGATCTAAAGGGGATTCAGATACAAATGCTTGTTGCTGTATTGTGGTGATAATTATTTTGAAGCCAAGAGAAAATGTCTTGAGAATAAATAGGTAAATTGTGGTAGGTGTATATCAGAGAACATTATGCACCAGCTGGAAGAAATCCATTTTGAATGTATATGTAGCCCCATGGATGGATCTTAAAAACATGCTGTTGAGTAAACAAATCAAAACACAGTATAAAGTTTAATTAACAAATGAAAACCTGGAATGTAACACAGTACCATTTATAAATTTTTTTAAATGCACATAATGCAGGAAACAGGTACAAGAGTGTGCATTATCACATTACTCAGGCTGCCTGTGGATAGCAGAGAGGAATTGGAGAGTTATATAGAGATGAAGGGATTAGAGTAAATGAGTACATAAGTAGGTAAAACTAGGTGGTGGGGAGTTTTAAGAGAACCAAGTGTGACAATGTGCAGTGAATTCAGAAGCAGGATTAACTCAGGCCTCCTCCCTTGAGATCCAAATGACCTAGAAGAAAAGAACCCATGGGACAAATCCAGTCCTCTGGGGACTCATGGGTTGTCAGAGCAATCAGTATAATAGAATATAGCATAGTTCATTGCAGAGGGATGTATAACATGCTACTAAAGAATTTATGAGAGATGCCTAATCCTTAGTAGACTCTCTTAGAACACTAGAAGGATTGACACATAAACTGAATTCTGAAAGATGAATTGGAAGATTTTATGTCCTGATTTTTTTGGACCATATCCATGGCATACAGAGATTCCCAGGCTAGGGGTTGAATTGGAGCTGTAACCCAAGGCCTACGCAGCAGACACAGCAATGCCAGATCTGAGCTGAGTCTGTGGCCTACGCCATAGCTCACAGCAACACTGGATCCTTAACCCACTGAAAGAGGCCAGGGATCGAACCTGTGTCCTCATGGATACTAGTCAGATTCCTTTCTGCTGAGCCACGAAAGGAACTACATTGGATTTTAGATATCAACATTGGAGCATATTTGCTGAGAGTTTATCTGTATGAAAATCATAATTGAACATTTAAAAATTTATGTGCAAGAAATCCAAGATAGTCAAATGTGACCATAGTCATTATATCAGTTAGAAATTGCATTTGGCTGTAAGACGTACAAAAACGGTAGGTTAAATAAGGTAGAGGTTTCTTTCACATAAAAGAAGTCTGGAGGCTCATGGTCCAAAGCAGGCACGTGATGGCCAAATGTCACTGTAATGGTAAATTTTATGTGTCAACTTGACTGGGCCGCAGGGTATCTAAATATTTAATGAAACATTTTTCTGAGTGTATCTGTGAGGGTGTTTCTTGATGAGGCTAACATTTGAGTCAGTAGACTGAGTTGGCCCTCCCTATTATGGCTCGACTAAATCCAATCAGCTGAAGGTCTAAATAAACCAAAAATATCTGAGTAAGAGGTTACTTCTTTTGCCTGACTGCCTTCAGACTGAGACATTTTTTTTTTCTTCTTCTTCTTCTAGTCTTCAGACTCAAATTGAAACATCTGCTCTACTAGGCTTCCAATTTGCTAGCTGCAGGCCTTGGGCTTTCATAATCACATGAGCTGATCCCTCACAATGAATCTCTTTATATATATTTACATCCTATTGGTTCTGTTACTCTGGAGAAAACTCATACAGTCACCACTGTCCCATGGTCCTTCTCTTGTTTAGCTCTGACCTTATGAATACGAGGCTTCTGTCTTAGAGCTCCAGCCCTCACATTTGTGTTCTAGGCAATAAGCCAAAGAAAGATGGAAAAGCCAGCCTACAACCAAGTCAGCTTACCCTACAACTTCTGCCACTTTCTAGAGGCCGGTCACATGGCCATCTCTATTTGAAAAGGAAACTGGGAAATGTAGTTTCTCATCTTGGCACAATGCCGTGTCCTCACCTAGGGAAAGCAGAATCTGCTCTTTAGGAAGAAGTAGAGCCTGAATAAGTGAATAGGTACTTACTAGTTGCTGTCTCAGAGACCAATGCTTTTTGCACATAGTAGGCATTCCATAAAGAGTAATTGAATCAAAATTTTAAATTTTCATAAAATGATCCTTTTATCATAGAATTGCAGAGAAACAAAATATTTATCTCTAAACCTTACTACTCTCCTCCATTTCTTGATTGATTCTTTCATGAATTAGTAGAAAATACACATTCTTAAAAATGCTATGGAATGACTTTTGCATACCATAAGTTTTTCAGTGAAGTCAATGAATTGTTGGAGAAGAATCTTTAGCAGACAGCAGGTAAAATTTTATCAGGAAGTTAAAAATGATATATGCCTATAAATTATGTTAATGTAAACCAATGCTTCTAAATTGGTCTATATACTTGAAAAAAAATTATTTTTTAAAGAAGTTTAAACATTGCCTCATTGGGATTATATTGACTTGGTAAGAAAAATGTTCTTTTCTTTTCTTTTTTTTTTTGGCTGTACCTGTGACATGCAGAAGTTCTCAATCCAGGCAAGGGGAAAAATTTTCTTTATTGAAAGTAAAAGCTAAATTTCAGCCTGAATTCTCAGTAATCATGAAAAATATAAACAGATGAATAGCATCTTATGGAAGTTTTTCTTGAACGAATATATTTACTCCCAACACTAAAATATAAAATACATATATTTCAAGAATATTAAATATGTTTTCAGTATTTATTGGTGATTGATTATGTTAAAAGCTTTTTTGTTGTTGTTTAGAGAGTAGGACAGAATGGCAGAGCCCTTGGCTTAATCATATAAATCTTAACATTCTATGCTTACGGAAGAGGTGAGTCAATGCTGATTGTAATTCATTTGTTATACTGAGGCATTAGAAATCAGTTATTAAAATACACACAAACAGCTTCCTCCCCCCCCAAAAACACACATTTGCATAGCACTTAATGACATTAGGTTAAAAGCACAAATGATCAAACTAAATAGCTTACTCATGGAAAAGAGAAAATTCACTCAACTATTGCATAAATGAGATTTCCTGATTTTGCAATGAGGTCACGAGTGGGCCACCTCACCTTCTGCCCTGGGAGAGTTCCCAGCGTGAGTGATGCTATTGTGGATGCTGCGGAAACTGGTAGAAAGATCTCTAGGTGATAGAATCCCAGGGCAACGGGATGATAAAAATGACTCAACCCTCTGCTGCCAAAGCTCTTTGCCAGACTGAGAAGAATGAGGGAGGATGTATGAACCATGATGAGTCCATTTAATAGTTGGAAACATTGCTCATCTGAAAATGCCACTCGTCCACTTTGCATAATCGCTGGTCGGCATCCTTTGTCCCCATTAGCCAACTATTACCATCCTTTACCCTCCATCTCACAAGGAGTATGAAAATCTGTGATGTAAGATATGGTCACTGCAATTAGATTATTCCTAAAATCAAATAATATGGCATACCTTATTCAGAAAGAAGGGAAACAGGTATCTAAAAAGTCCCTAATATCTCAGTTTTGGGAGGATCAATATTCTGATTTAAACATTAAGTAATAGAAAATATTAGCTTTTGATAACATCAGCTAATTAAGTCATTGTTCTATTTGGTAATGTATTTCACAATGGGAATATTTGACTCTAAATATTCAGGCTTTTGTCCAAATTAGTTTGATTCAACTCTTAGAATGTATTTATAAAATCATATATATTAATAATTTTCTTTTTGTCTCTACTAACATTTTTTTTAAAAGATTAGAATGACAAAACCTACATTTAAATGGCAACAATTGAAGAAAACTTGTGGTTCCTTACTGTTCTATAATTCAATCATTATGATTACATTATTTTTGAGATTAACTCTTTATAAAATTTCTTTCAGGAACTATTATTTGAGATAAAAAATATTATAAGGTAATTACTACATGGCATTTTTTTTCAACATTTGGTCTGCACTTTTGGAGGTAAAATAATTCAAATCCAAAGTCATGAATGAGTTTGATTAGAGTTTTTTTAAGATTTATAGAGTTTTATTAGGGTTTTATATTATTTTTCTTCACAAAGTGATTTATTTCAAAACACAACTCTCATAGCAATACCCTTGTAAAGCTGGGTGATATTTATTTAGTGCTGCATGTCACAGGGTCAAGTTCCATAAGAATAAATCCAAAAGTATAGTGAAAAAACCACATAAAGAAGCTAAAACATATTTTTGCAGAATAATATACCTGGCATCCAGGCCTTTAAGCTGAAAGGTTTTTTAATGACTTGTTAGAATCCTTAGTAACCCATATGCGACTTAGCTATCTGAGCATTCTAGATCTCAGGATTGACTTTCAAATATTTATCTTGCAGCCAATAGCTCACAACAGCTGTGTTGAAGCATCACTATTTAACCTTACCTGAAAAGTGAATTATTTTGAATATTTGTCATCCAATTAAATCAAGTCCAATTAGGACAGTAGCTCTGTCCACACTGGGGTGCCCAGGATCTCCAACACTGCCCTCTGGTGGCAAGCTTTGCTCACCGGTGCTCACAGATGTGGGTGGTTGGTCCTTTGTTAAGGTCAGTTGAGTGAAGCTATTAGAATGTCTTCATATCGACATCCTCATTCAACAGAACCTCCTCTTGGCCAGTGAATTTCAAAGTACCCTCTCTAGACCAACAGCATCAGCCTCACTTGGAACATATTAAAAAATGCACATTTGGGAGACCTCACCCCACATCCTGTGAATCAGAAATCTTGGCAATGAGAACAGTCATCCAGATCTGGTTCAGGTGATTCTGATGTCTACTAAAGTTTGAGAACCACTGTCCTCCTATTCTGGCAAGTGATTAGAACTCTTCAGAAACACCCACACTTATCACAGTGCTTCTCCGGAGTCCCAGCTTCTCTTAGTCTCTTAGCCTCTACAAATACCAGAATCATATATATTTGTTAATGGTAAATTTCAAGCAGTTGCAAGTAGCACTGCATCAAGCATTTGTTTTTATGCATCTCCACTCATGTGTATATTACCACAGTATAAATTCCTAGCTAGTAAATTGATGACTCAAAGAGTGCAATATAGTTATTCACATATTTTATGATTGCCTGTATTCTTGATGATCCTTGAGAGACTACCCCTCCCAGGGTTATCTTAATTTCAAGAGATAGCAAACAGCT
The DNA here is from genome assembly GCF_054392235.1 of Sus scrofa. Lineage (NCBI taxonomy): Eukaryota > Metazoa > Chordata > Mammalia > Artiodactyla > Suidae > Sus > Sus scrofa. The sequence goes on along the minus strand of NC_139383.1, from coordinate 79,409,361 downwards.
GGCCTGCACACACCTTTAGTATATAAATTAATCAATACAAGGCCCCTACTCTAAACTCTATCTGGTTTTTACACTCCAGGAAGCAATATTCCTCTGCTCTGATTATCCCATAGCCCAGAGCCTATTAAAAATGACCAATCTCAAGCCTACTCAGCTGGCTTACCCTGCCTTGCTTGTTTCTTCCTCCAAAAACCACAGTCAAGGCTCTTGCTCACATTTTCCCCTGGCTGCTTCTGCCTCGGAACGGATCCTGGTTCTTTCTCATGAGGTTCTGCAAGGCATGGCATCCCAGCTCCTCTTCAGAACTGTGAGTAACCATCTATCTTTTTGAGGGAAACCATCTCCTGATTTGTTAGCCTCACCATCTCTAAATTAAAAAAAAAATCCTAGGTACATTTTCCAACAATGTGAAACACCATGAGGTGATAGTTAAGGCCATGAACTCTGGCACCAGAATACCTGGGTTTAAATTTCAGTACCTCTGCTTCCTACATACATGAACTGTTTCTTTGGTAAGTTGTTTGATCGTTCCGTGATTCAGTTTTCTCTTCTGTAAAATGGAAGATAATAGTGCATACCTCACAAAGTCATTGTAAAGATTAAATGTGAATAAGCAGAGTACTTTTAACAATCCATAGCATGTGATATCATTATCAAAATATCCTATCATTTTGGTAAACTTGCTTAATCAAGCTCAAAAAAGTTGAAACAGTTTAGTCTTCATTAAGAATATTTGTGAAAGCCTATTCTAACAAAACTGGATCCCTGAATAATATCAAATTATTAAAGTTAAATTTTGTTGAAATTGAATGATATTTTATTTTTATTATTACTATTTTTTTTGCCTTTGTCCTTTTAGGGCCACACCCACAGCATATGGAGGTTCCCAGGCTAGGGGTCTAATCACAGCTGTAGCCACCGGCCTACGCTACAGACACAGAAATGCCAGATCCGAGCAGTGTCTGTGACCTAGGCCACAGCTCACGTCAACACTGGGCCCTTAATCCACTGAGTGAGGTCAGGGATCAAAACCGCAACCTCATGGTTCCTAGTTGGATTCGTTTCCTCTGCACCACAACGGGAACTCCTGGATGATATTTTAAATTGCTTACCATCTGATAGATGTTTTAAAAAAAATGACCCCTGTTAGCATTGTTTTTTACTACAAGAATGATTGAAAAATTGTAGGATGTTTCAAGCCTTTGATTGTCTTCTGTGATTTATCTATTTTTTCTCTTTTCATTTTTTGTTTATTATTTGACTAGTGAATATTAGCCCAATATTTAAGGTTGAAAATCTTTTTGTGACTGTGTCTTAACATTTTTATGCCATTTTCAGTCAAACATTTTAAATTTTCTATGGCCAGCTGGTCATACCTTTCTTTATGGCTCCTGGGTTTTACTTGTTTAAAAATTCTCATGTGTTTTCATTTAGTACTTTTGCAGTAACATTCCTTCATTTATAATTCAATCCTTCTAAGCTGGGTTTTGAGCATCTTAAGAAAAACAGTTTCTTATATTCAGACAAGCCAATGTTAGAACAGTCGCACAAATTCCCCAAAACTCTCCTTGTTTACTTGTTGCTAGTCTCACTTCCACTCCTTTTTAGCACTTTCCCATATGTGAAAAATGGGACAGAATATCCTACCATGGGGATATCTCAATAGAAATTTCCTATTTAACGGAGTTCCTGTCGTGGCTCAGTGGTTAACGAATCCGACTAGGAACGATGAGGTTGTGGGTTTGATCCCTAGCCTTGCTCAGTGGATTAGGGATCCGGCATTACTGTGAGCTGTGGTGTAGGTCACAGATGCAGCTTGGATCCCGCGTTGCTGTGGCTCTGGCGTAGGCTGCTGGCTACGGCTCCGATTAGACCCCTAGCCTGGGAACCTCCATATGCCACAGGAGCGGCCCAAGAAAATGGCAAAAAGACAAAAAGATGAAAGAAAACAGAGAAAAAGAAAGTTCATATTTAAGGAAAATACCCATCTTGACCATTGACACTGGAAACTTGTTTGGAAATTAAATTTTCCATGGTCACAATTGTTAAATCTGTGCATGTCCTGGACTTTACCCACCTGACCAAATAAAGTGATTTCTCAGGTCCTTTTTCAAGAGTCTCAGTCATGCTAACCATTTCCACAAAGCTATAGACAACCCATTCACCAATGGGGCCTACCTGTTTGGCTCTCCCTCATCCCTCCATTTATCTTTCATTGATGCTCATACTGTTGCTTTATTGAAAAATCATTTCTAGACCCACAGTAGGTTCTTTCTGATCACTATCCACATTTTCTTTTCTACTGTATATTTCCACTCATTTATTCATTAATTTAAAAATTACATGCTAATTAGTTGTAAAGGGCCTGTCTGTGGCAGGCACCTGGAAAACCTCAGTGACACAAAGCCCAATGGCAGAGACTCCTGTCCTCGTGGAGATTTTATCTCAGGATTTTTCTGGTGTCTGGAACACAACAGATACATGGATATGTGTAAATTAATGAAATGTGCATGTAGATAATTGGTTGGAAGAGTTAATCAATTTGTATATAGTTATTTTCTTTTCTCTCTGTGTGTGGATATTTTAAAATTAAATTAGTAGGCTTAATTTTTGAACAGTTTTAGGTTTGCAGATAAATTGACCCAATAATACCAAGTTCCCATATACCTCTTACCTACTCACCCCTTGATATCGCCCTATGAACAACTTGCATTAGTGTAGTATATTTTGTTATAACTGATTAACCTATATGGATAAATTATCATTAACTAAAGCTCATAGTTTATATCAGAGGTCACTGTGTTGTGCCATTCTATGGGTCTTGACAAATGCATATTTTGATGTATCTATGATTGCAGGATCTTACAGAATAAATTCACTACTCTAAGAATTCCTTTTTTTCCCCCCTACCTATTCATCTCTTCTCATCTTCCCCAACCCCAAACCCTTAATTCCTGGCAACTACTGATCATTTCACTCTATGATTTTCCCTTTTCTGGAGTATCATAGTTGGAATTAGACAGTATATAGGATTTTCAGGTTTATTTCTTTTGTTTGGCAATGTGAATTTAAGGTTCTTCCATGTCTTGAGACTTTATAGCTCATTTCTTTTTTATCATTGAGTAATTTCCCATTTTAGGGATGTACCACAGTTTGTTATCTACTTTCTCTTATAGGACATCTTATTGCTTCCAGTTTTTGATTATTACAAGTAAACATGCTATAAACTTAAATATGTGGATTTTGTGTTTCTATTCATTTTTATCTCATTTGGGAAAATACCTGGGAATGTGACCACTGTACCGCATAATAAGATTATGTCTACATTTGTAAGAAAGTGCCAAATTGTCTTCCAAAGTGGCTGTATCATTTTTTACCCTTACTAGCAATGAATGAAAATTCCTGTTGTTTCACATCCTCACTAGCATTTTGTGTTGTCATTTTCAAAAACATTAGCTGGTCTAATCATTGTGTCATGGTATCTCTCTTCCCTAATGATATTACGTAGTCTTTTAAAATGCAAACATTTAGAAGGGAGAATGTATTAAAATGACATCAGTCATTCATCTTACATTTTTGATTAAGAAGAGACAAACATTTTATCACTTCCTCCTGTTGATCACCTATAAGATGATATATATTATTGAATAAGAGTTGAAAGACCCTTAGTTGTCTCATTTTTCTAAATCCTAATTTTTTAGCCCAAGTTCTACCCCTTCCTTTCAGTTTCTGCTACACTACTCTTTGGAATTTTGAAAATGTGGACTATGTTGTATCAAAACTCTCTCTATGTACAGAAGAATCCTTCTTTTAGAAATGTCCCCTTGCCTTCAGTTTCCTTGGCCTGGCAAAGTGTCTACCCATTCTTCTGTATTTGGCTTCCTTCTTTCTTGATCCTTCTCTCTCTCCTTTATCCTCCCTTGACTTATACAAATGGACCAGTGCCCTGCAGAATTCTGTATGGTCTTTAAGATTTGTGCTTATGTGGTATTTGCCCTGCTGGCTGGGAGAAAAAAAATGTTTGCAATATGGAAATTATTTCTTATTGACACTTACCAAAAATATTTCTTTGCTGACTGAATGAGGTGATGAGAGAAAGAAAGCAAATCAGAGAAGTAAGTGTTACAGTCTTTTGTTTTAGACAAAGATTAAATGTGTGAGTGAATAAGACATTACTACTGTATGTGTACATAAGGGGTTGGGAGGTGGCAGGAAACTTGGGTGCTAAGTTGGAAACCAAATAGAAACTTGAAAGAAACGACAATCTGTTTAAAGGTGATTTTAGCACATGGATAGATAATTTAAGATTTTAATTTGTCTATTTAGTTCCCCTCAGATAGGTAGAACCTTTGATTTTAAAGGGCTAATCTGAAGTGAACTAACTAGTGAGAAGTCCCACCTTACTTCTCCATGTGAAACTGTGGCAGCAGTTGAGAAGGAGCAAGATCTCAGAGGAGATGCTGTGTGTGTGGCCTATAGAGGCTGCACCTGAGGCCCCCAGGACTGGCAAAGATTTCTACATCTTAAGCATGGCACAGAAGCAGCAAAGCCACCAGACATTAAGGTGTTCAGTGGTTTGGGACATGGAGGGTATTGTATCAGCAGTAGCTAGTGTGGACCTTCAAGTGTTGATTAATGGGGGCTCCCTGACTCTTTGGTTATGTATAAGATCCTGGCTATGGAATAACACTGGGCTTGTGAGTGGGGGTGGGTGATAACCTATAACAATGGGGGTAGGATTTCCTACCAGTTCATTAGGATGGGGGCCTCAGTCAGATTTAAGTCAGTTTAAAGAAAATAAAGGAATGTAAAACAAAATTATAACTCTCTGCTTATAGTATATTTGTTTAAAAAGAAAACACTAGATAATGGAGAGAAAAATTTTTATAATTGATGAGTATTCAGCAAGATTTATAATTAATATTTAGAATTCTGTTGTATTCCTATATACCAATAATATGTTTGAATTTGCAATAGCAACCAAAACATATATGGTACCTAAAGGATAAATGTAAAAAAAGATACACAAATCTTCATGGAGAAATAGATAAAATTTTATGGAAATTATTAAAATGAAGTATAGAAATATAAAGAATTATCATGTCATGTATAGGAAGTCTAGGTATTGCCAATATGTGCAGTTCTGATAACTTTTTTTTCTTTGGCTTTTTTTTGTGTGTGGGGGGGAATCCATAGCATGTGGAGCCTCTCAGGCTAAAGGTCTAATTGGAGTTGTAGTCACTGGCCTATACCACAACCACAGCCACACCAGATCTGAGCTGCATCTGTGACCTACACCACTGCTCATAGCAATGCCAGATCCTCAACCAACTGATCAAACCTGTATCCTCACAGATACTAGTCAGATTTGTTTCTGCTAAGCCATGATGGGAACTCTACTTCTGATAATTTCATGTATATATACAATGAAATTTCATCAAAATCAAATGTTTTGAGAAAATTTAAAAGTTGACTTTAAAATCAGTGTTAAAAAACAAGAGGTATCTTCCAGCTACCAAGATTTTATTAATTAGATCAAAATTTAAAATACAGCTATACTAATTAGTAGGTGTGTTATTGATGCAGGAATAAAGAATAATGAATAATAGACAAACAAGAAATGGAAGAAACCAGACATTAATAGAAACTTGGTCTATACTAGAAAAAACAATTTTTTAAAATGGGAGGAGAATATATTGCTTATACAAAACTGCTACAAATTGATTATATAGGAAAAAAAGAAAATGCTTCCTTATTTTCCCCATGCACAAAATTCAAGAAAGATAAAAATACGTAAATGTAAAAAAATCAAGAAATTAAAGTATTAAGGAGAAAATATAGGGGACTATATAACAATGAGCTATGGAAAAATCAAACAAGATACAAAAAGCATAAGTCGTAAAGAAAAAAAGAACAATAAACTATTCTACTTTCAACTACTACCAATTTTGATAAAGTAAAAAGATAAATCACAGGGCAAGATACTTACCATACTTATAACCATTAAATAATTATTTCCAAGTACATAGAAAAAGCCCTCAAAAGAAAGAAAAAAAGTTGGAATATAATCTCACAACATTGTATTTCCCAAAACTAAAAAGTCTAGCCATACAAAGTGTTAAGGAAGATCAGAATGATGGGAACAGTTAGATAAGGTTAGTGAAATTGTGAAATGGTACAACTCCTTTAGAGAGTAATTCATAATTTCAGAACACAATTGCTGTGACTTGGTAATTTCACATGCACATAAACAAAATGTACAGTATGTTATTCATGAGCATTGTTTGTAATAGCAAAAACTTGGAAACAATGTCAGTTAATAGGTGAGGGTATGTATTTGGAGGTTCCACGACCACCCTCAGGTTCTATGATTTGCTAGAAGGACTCTTTACAGAACTCTGCAAAGCTATTATACTCATGGTTATGGCTAATTACAGTTAAAGGATAAAGATTAAAGTTAGCAATAGAAAAAGGCACGTTAGACAGAGTCCAGAAGACAATAGGCATGAGTTTCCAGTTGTTCTCTACCACTGGAGTAGTATAAGCAGCACTTATTTATCTCAGCAACAATGTGTGACAAAATACTGCCAACTAGGGAAGCTCACCTGAGTCTTGCTGTCCAAAATATTTATTGGGGTTGATCCACTAAGCTTGGCTGACTGCTTTTATGGCTGATTTTAGGCTAACCCTACCCTCTCGCACCTCCAGAGGTCAGATATTACATGCTTTGGGTTCTCTACTATAAATCGCATTGCTGGCCTAGACTGCCTGGCACCACCCAAGGCCCATACATTAACAAGGACACTGATCAAGCAAGACACCCCAAGGGCTTAGAGGATACCTCCCAGGAGCTTGTCAGGGGCCAAATCTTTGTTTGGAATGTGCAGGATGTGGAAAACCCACACTTGCTGAGTTGTTCATACTGCACAATATATAAATAAACTGGGTTCTATTCCAACAAAGGATGAAGTCATCTGCAAGTATCAGAATGGATACATTTTATAAACCTACTGTTGAAAGAAAAGCAAACAGGAGAAGAATAGGGACAGGAGAATAGGGACAGTGCAAACCCACTCATATGAAGTTTAAAATTATGTAAAATATCATTTGGTATTGTGCATGAATACATGAAATGTAGAAAGAGTATTAAAATGTTAAAGGGAACAAGAAATGACAAGTACAGGCTAGCTTTTTTTTAAATCCATTCATTTTTATTTTTTTTAATTTATTTTTATTTATTTATTTATTTATTTATTTATTTTTCCACTGTACAGCATGGGGACCAAGTTACACATACATGTATGCATACTTTTTCCTCCCATTGTTGTGTTGCGATGTAAGTATCTAGACATAGTTAGCTTTTGACCCTGGGGACAAAAGTTGGGGTGATCTTGGAAGCGTATGCTAGGAACATCAAGTCTGAAATGTTTTATTTCTCAGGCTGGATGATGGGTACATGGGTGTTTGTTTAATTATTACCCAATAACTGGAGTTTCCTAGACTATATTTTTTAAAAAGGTAATTTTTCACATAGTTGAGTTTTTTACTAAGTGTGTGCCTCCTATAGTTATTTGTTATAACCATTTTGCTATAATAATGATATGTTATGATGTCCTAAGGATTTGGATCTATTTTGAGGGTTTATCATAGCACTGAATCCACCTTCAAGAGAGGCCAAAATAAAGCAAAGCAGAAATTGCCAGGTTAATCTAGTCACCTGCTTTCATGTATCTTCTTGGTCTCAACTCCTCAAGGGCAGAACCCACGCCTCACATCTTTTCTCACGGCACTTGACACATACCCATTGGGTCGATATTGAATGGATAGTTTCAAGAAAAATTTACAAGTGAATTTTTCAACTCAAAGTAAGTCTCAAGGGAGGGGCCATTATGAGAGATAGTGGTGATGGGTTGATTTTGTGTGTGGGGGGCTGTATTCTCTGGGTCTCTCTGGGTTGCAGGTAGAGGCCACACAAAGGATCTGTTGTAGGGTCTGTTCGTGAATAGGCACATGTGCTAGAAGGCAGGGGAAGAGAGAGGCTCTCAGACAAATCTCATCAACTTCACAAGTATTAGGGAGCTGGTCCTGGCTTCTGCTGAAAAAGAAAAGGCTGATAAATAAGACACGTTTTTGTTGGTGCTGCCAAATCACAGAAACTAAGGGAGTGTTCTATGGTGATAATTGTCCTAGGAGTAAACTTAAAATCCACTTAGAATCCTCTGGACTAAAACCTTGGTGAATTACGGTAAATTATACTTGGCGATTATAACTGGCTGAGAGCCTAACTGTCAGATGCACATGGAGAGAGAAACTTCCAGTTTGTAATGGAGCCATGGGAAATGTCTTTCTTGTTTGAAGTTTCAGAAAAGAGATCATTACATTTCTATTAATACCTGAGTAGGGGATAATCAGGTGTGATTGGAGGGTTAAGGAAAAGCAGAGTTATATAGCACCTGCAAACCATGGAAAAAATCAGACATTGCCCTGGAGGTTGAAGCCAGAGAGAACCCATCCCTTCCCATCACACAGAGGTCCATGTAAATGAATAGTGGTCTGTTCTGCCAGTCAAGAGAGGCACCCTTTCCCCCATTGAGGGCTGACATGCTACAATATTAACTAAAGTGGCACTAGTAAAATTATGGATTATAAAACCATATACATAGTGGCATCTGGACATCTAAATTCCATTCCTTAAGGTGCAATAGTGTGTGTAGAGGAGGGAGGGAAAGGATGGAGGAAGTGAGGTACTGAATCAATTTTAACTTTCCTGTGACTAAGATTACAGAAAAGATTGGTCAGATTTTCTAAGTGCACGTTGTCTTAGCATCATACCTGGTAACAAAAATAAAAACTAAGACTATTGAATACTGTCTATGTGCCAGGCACCCTGATAACCACTTGTATTTTGTGATTAGTTACTCACAATAGCCTTATGAGGAAGTCCAGAGGAGCTGAGGAGCATTACCAGGGAAACATAGGTTGTGAAGCTTTGAACACGTCTGGCTGGCTGTAAAACTCAAGTGTGACCTCGACGGTGATGTCGTGATGACATTTTTCTCTTCTTAGTCACCATTTCCATTAGCATACAGGGAGGGAATTTAGTTTGCTAAATGTGCCTATTTAGGAAATAGTAACATTCACACTGGCATACGTATTTCACAAAAATCCTCTGAAAATCAGTTAGGTTAAGACATATTTTAAATTTTCCAGGAAATGCAAAAAAAAAAAAAAGGAAAAGAAGACTATTATCTTTTTCTTTTTTCTTTTTTTAATCCTGCGGTATAAGGATTTCCTGGGTCAAGGATCAGATCTGAGCTGCAGTTGCAACCTAAACAACATATGCAATGTCATGTCCCACCAGTTTGACTCAAGAAGGCAGACTCCTATGCATGTGCAATGCTTTTTACTTAATCAGGATGATCAAACTAAGAAACAGTCCTCTGCTGTGAATGGAATGGGGCTTTTAGGGGTGGAGATGAGCACTAGAGAAGACTCCTAATGTGAAAGATGTAAATGTAATCACTCAAACAGTTCTGTGCTAAAAAGGAAAAAAAAATGAAGAAAAACTAATGAATTCATTGGTAATATATTGAATTAATTTCTTCACCATCTAAATTAAGCAGAACCACAGTTATTTCAAAAGACTGGGAGGCAGGCAAAGAACTGTCTACATGGAAGTCCAGTGAAGCAGTTTTTAGGAGAAAAACAAACAGTTCTTGGGTTACTGGGTAGGTGACCATGGGAGACCCTGGGCCTAATTAGCTAAGAAAGAAAGGAACAAATGTATTGAAAAGGACCCTGCCCTCCCTTCCTAATTGATCTGTTCAGCGGACTCTCAGTGTTTTTCTTTTCTTTCTCTTCTTCCTTTTTTCAATAGGCCCTCGATCTTTCGATTTCTTTTATTCCTAAAGCTGCCTTGCCATTATGCCCTATTCATAATGGTATGGCTGTGACCGAGGAATGATAGTTTTTTTAAAAAAAGCAAAACCCCTTTTTGCCATTATTATGATTTCTACATTTATTGATTCATGTAACAACTATTTATTAAGCCCCTTTTGTATGCTGGCCTCTCTGAGAACTAGGAGTATCAAGGTGAACAAGACAGAGTTTCTGCCCATGTGGAGCATGGGTCTAATGAGGGAGACAGGAAATACAATAGGAATCAAAGTTAGAGGTCCTGTCAGGGGCAGGGCTATGAAGGAAATAACACACATCTCTCTAGAGGAGAAATCTGAGCAGACTGCATGTTGCTTGGCATCAGGTTATGTCGTAAGAAAGGTGTTTCAGGCAGAAACACTGCTTGGGTATAGTACAAGGCTGGAATGAACTTGATGAGTTTGCTATATAACAAGAACATGGTATGTGTTCCATTATATCATGATTATTTACTTACATACTATCTGCCTAAGCAGGATGTTAGAACATCCTTCTTGTTCATTTTTTTTTTAGTGGCTAGCACAGAGTGTGGAATATGCTTGGCACCCAACATCAATTTAATAAATGAATGTATCCATGAAGCTCTTTCTAGAAGCTGTGGACAGGAAGTTTTGTTTTTTTTTTTTTTTTGTCTTTTTTGTTGTTGCTATTTCTTGGGCCGCTCCTACGGCATATGGAGGTTCCCAGGCTAGGGGTCAAATCGGAGCTGTAGCCACCGGCCTACGCCAGAGCCACAGCAACGCGGGATCCGAGCCGCGTCTGCAACCTACACCACAGCTCACGGCAACGCCGGATCATTAACCCACTGAGCAAGGGCAGGGACCGAACCCGCAACCTCATGGTTCCTAGTCGGATTTGTTAACCGCTGCGCCACGACGGGAACTCCGTGGACAGGAAGTTTTATTAGCTATGGAAAGATGAAATGAGTAACCTTCTTACCCAACACTCAGTGCATTTACTGAGATACACTCCTTTTCAGTTTTTCAGTCATTTTTGTTCAACATGTTGAAGCGCTGATGAATGTTTCCTTGCTCAATAAGATGACAATCTGACAATGATTTTGTTATATATTTTCACTTACTAGATAAGCTTAAAGTATTAAATTCACTTCTTATAGAGACATTATTAAGTATCATATTAGGGTCATTTTGGTTTTCTAGAGTTTACATTCTAGGAGTCGTTTGAATAAAATGACTCTGTGAAAATGAATCTTTATATTTGATCAGATTTTTATTGTGGTATTATAAAATTAAGCTTTAAAGTATCTTTGTAATTAAGTCTCATAAAATGAAATATAGCATTAAATATGGATATTCTGAAAGTATGCATTTTTACATTTCAGTACTCAGTTTTGACATCCTTAGCATCTTTGGAATTGCTAGTACCCTCTCGAATGATGATAAAACAAAGTTAGAGGATGTGAAAGCTTACAATGTTTTACAGTGTAGTATTTGGGATTTTGAAAGTACTTGGGTTTGGCCTGACTGCTTTGTATGTGGATAGTTTCCACTTGAAAACACAAATGTTAATATTTCCAGAGCGTCAGCAGCAACATGGCTGTTATATCACCAAAAGCCCAAAATGAAAATTCTATTACAGATGGGTAGATCTCCATGAGATAGAACATACTGATTAGTGACAGACTGAAATGTTTGTTTCCTTTTGCTTTTGTCTTTGTGATACTAAGACTGGCCACCTTGTCAAATACCTGGCCACCCATACCAGTCTGTGGTTTGGGTTTTAAGTCAACTTACTTAATTCTTTTCCTCCTGTTTTCTAAGATGGCTTTGGCAAATGGAGACTGAAGTCTTTGCCTTATGAGCCTCCCATATTTCATGAAATCTGACAGCACAGGCATTTGTAGTCACCCTTCCCATGGGGTATTCTTTCTTCTAGAACAAGGACCCCAAAAAGTTTGCTTCAAATTCTCATTGTCATCTTTTCTTACTTTCTTAGCAGAGGCTAGCAATACAGACAGAGATAATCACAAGGATACCATTTCTCCTCTAAACAAATTCAATCATAAAGGAGAGAGCCTCATTTTAAACATAAATTCTATTTTTTTTCTGTTTTTATTTCTTAAGCTTTTTCTTTCCCATCTTAAAAAAAATGTGAATAGATATCAATAAGACTGAATTTCAGTGAAAAGCTGTTACTGTAGAATGCCAGCCAGATGACCAAGCTTCAGATGGTTCTTAGGAAACCTTTAGCTAGATGTTGTGGTAACAAGCTCCTTAGGGAGCATCCTCAATTAGAGGTAAGTTCTGTTACTCTGCTTAAGTCCTGCATTGTTTCTGCCCATCTACATGCAGAACTTTCTGCTCCCTGGAGCCTTGGACTTTATTTTTATCTATTCTACAATATGGTATTATGGAAAACTCATTATTATTTTTTTTCATAGGCTTGCACTGTTAGTAATTACTTTACTGGTTTTATAGATAAATAGGCAGGAACACAATTCTCCTTTTAGATAAAAATTACTTTTTCACATTCTAAAATCACCAGAGAGATTGGTTTTTATTATTTGTGTTTTGGTATTTGATTGTAGTCTGACAGCCCAGGATTCATGAAAACAAAACAAATCACTGTCTTCATTGATAGGAATTTGAAAGGGAAATTTCACATTTATGTTACATTTTTGCAGAAGCAAATAAGCTGGTAAACAAAAAGTCATATAATAAGCTTAATAAACCTTCATATTGATGCAAAGTCAACCTTGGTCATTTGGCGATCGGATAAACATTCAACTCACAAAACAGCATTTTGGCTGCAATCAATGCTTATGAAAACCACGTGCAGTTTGTACAAATCCCACTGGATTTGGCAACCCTGGGAGTCAGCTGTGATTCCTGAGCATAATAAATGCATTGGTTTGAATTCTTCTGACTGTTGCATGCGGGGTTTGTCTGGAGCTCATTCAGATTCAAGATACACTTTAAGATAGAATTAAGAAGGGAACTGAAGGAAAGAAGAAACTCTTCCATTTGAAATGCGTTCTTTGGCATACAGCCCTATTAGGTGATTGCTACACTGGACATAGGTCATTTTCAGAAATGAAAATAACATTGCTTGCCTTGGTTCAGATTTCAGAAACTACTACATTCTTATCAGACTCGGCTTCGGCAGCGGATGAAATCTCAGTCCCTCATGGAAAGGGAATCATCTGGCCTCTTATTTCTAAAATAGACTAGAGATTACTCATTTACTTCTCTGCAATTAGAGCCATCTGATCCTTTGAGATTGTGGAAGGGTGAGATCATGACATGACTGTAACCTAAATCCATATTGAAGAGCCCCATATTTTAAAATCCCTCATGTTCACACGCCAAAGGGTTGCTTATGAGCTGATGCACATCACTGATAATCATCAAGTATGGTTCTCAACTGGGTGTCTGAACAAAGAGTGAAAATAGGAACTAATATTCTATTCTGAACTCCTAGGTTTTGAATATGAGTATTAAAACCCAACTAAAGTCCTTAGTGATCTTTTCAACAGAACATATGCAGCTTCAGTGGAGCACCCCCTACAGAGGCCTTTCTAGTCAGATGAAAAGGTCTTTCTGTTTTACAGAGGAGACTTTGGAAAAGTCAGGGGAGTCAAGCTGCTTTTCCCTCTTTTTTTTTTTTTTTTTTTTCCTCCCAGGCCACCTTCTCCCCTCTTTTGCTTTTCGACAGCAAAGCCCTGGGCTGGTAAGGTGGAGGTTGATGAAAATATGCACAAGAGCCAGAACTGCCACTGTTAAATTTGAATACTTATCTTCTAAAAGAGGTCCAACAAGTAATCCTAGACCTATCCCTTATTTTCTTTTTAATTTACTGTATTGATAAGTAAAAAACACTGGATTAGGATTTAGGAGACTGAGGTTTAATATAGTCTCTGCTGTATACCCCATACTAAGCTTTCTAACTAACCTGAACTTTAGATTCTTCTGAAATTGGAGATGCCTGTTAGCCGCATGTGAAGAAATTAGGTGAATCAGTATGAGCTTGTTACCTTGTGAATTGTAACATTCTATATAAATGCATTTCCTTATTATTGTCTGTATCTAATCAATAGACCAGCGAGCATGTCATCATATGATTCAGGAATATTAAACTTCTTTGGTGCTTTTATTCTCTACTTCCTAAAATGTGTACAGTAACTCTTCCCTTTTCCATTTCAATTTTATCCATTTAAGAGATTTCTTTTCTCAAATGCTCTACCCTATAAAGATCATATAACTTTTTTAACATTTTTTAATTGCTCAATGAATTTTATTACATTTGCAGTTGCACAACGATCACCACAACCCAATTTAATAACATTTCCATCCCAAATCCTCAGTGCATCCCCCCACCCCCTCATCGGTTTTATTTGGAAACCATATGTTTTTCAAGGTCTGTGAGCGAGTATCTATTCTGCAAAGAAGTTCACTGTGTCTTTTTTGTCTAGATTCCACATGTAAATGATAGCATATGATCTTGGTGTCTCATTGTCTGACTGACTTCACTTAGCATGATAATTTCTAGATCCATCCATGTTGCTGCAAATGCCATTATTTCTTTCCTTTGAATGGCTGAATAATATTCCATTGTGTATATGTACCACATCTTCTTGATTCACTCCTCTGTCAGTGGACATTTAGGTTGTTTCCATGTCTTGGCTATTGAACATAGTGCTGTAATAAACATTGCAGTACCTATATCTTTTCAACTCATGGTTTTCTCTGGATAGATGCCCAGGAGTTGGATTGCTGAATCAAACGGTAATTCTATTTTTAGTTTTCTGAGGAATCTCCATACCGTTTTGCTCAGTGGTTGCTCCAAGTTACATTCCCACCAACAATATAAGAGGGTTCCCATTTGTTCAAACCCTCTACAACATTTATTGTTTATAGACTTTTTGATGATGGCCATTCTGGCCAGTGTAAGTGGCACCTCAGAGTGGTTTTGATCTGCATTTCTCTAATAATTAGCGATGTTGAACATATTTTCATATTTTTTTAGCTATCTGTATATGTTCTTTGGAGAATCGTCTGTTTAGATCTTCTGCCCGTTTTTCAATGGGGTTGTTTGTTTTTTTGGCATTGACTGCAGGAAGGTGTTTATAAATTTGGGAGATGAATCCCTTGTCAGTCGCTTCATTTGCAAATATTTTCTCCCATTTTGTGGGTTGTCATTTTCTTTTGTTTAGGGTTTCCTTTTCTGTGCAGAAACTTTTATAATTAAGTCCCATTTGTTTATTTTTGTTTTTACTGTCATTACTCTAACAGGTGGATGTGAGAAAATGTTGCTGTCATTTATGTCAGAGAGTGTTTGGCCTATGTTTTCCTCTAAGAGTTTTATAGTATCTGGTCTTATATCAAGGTCCTTAATCCATTTTGAATTTATTTTTGTGTATGGTATTGGGAAGTGTTCTAATTTCATTCTTTTCCATGTGGCTGTCCAATTTTCCCAGCATCACATACTGAAGGGTCTGTTTTTTCTCCATTGTATATTCTTGCCTCCTTTGTCATAGATTAGTTGGCTGTAGGTGCGTGGGTTTAATTCTGGGCTTTCTATCCTGTTCCACGGATCTATGTTTCTGTGTTTGTGCCAGTACCATAAGGTTTTGATGACTGTAGCTTTGTAAAAATCATGTAACTTTAAAAAAATATTTCAGCCCTTTTGTACTTCATTATTTGGCATCTGACTAATTATTGCCTTGTGTTATTCAAAAGGTTCTTTGACCAGAAATGCAGTGTCTTCAATAATTTTGTATCCTCTCAACTTCATTTTTATTCCACTGATAGGCATATGAACTTAAGATAGTACTGGGTAAATTTGGCTTCTTTATCAGGATGATTTGCCACAAGTTTGCCTGCTGTGATCTAGAATCCTACGTGTTGATCATCCATCATGTGCCTCAGAGGCTACTTTTGGGTCATTGTGGTCCAAATATCTTTCCTTCTTCACTAACCAGCTCCTTGGTCACCTATTCCTCCCTCTAGGACCTTGACTCTTTTAACTTAGATAACTAAAATGGACTTCAATAGGAATAGTTCTTTCAAGGTGTGAGAGGAAAACATATTTGTATAACAGGAAAGATATTCAGGACTGGGAAGTGGCTTTTAGAGAAAGATAATAATGTCTGTCCCTATTCCTTTTTATTCAACATATGCAGTAAAACTGATTTTGGGGGGGTGATCTTCAGTTACAAAAAGTGATATCCCTTGTCAAAGCAAAAATAGAGTCCTATGTACCTTAAGCAGCAAAGTGTGGCATGTAGAACAATATTATAGGAAAGAATGCTCTGAGAGGATTTTTGCTATACTTGTCAGCGTTGTCATTGTTGTTAGTGTTGCAATCATTTCTCTTCCCAATTTGTATGGTCATGGTTGCCCATGGGTCTACATTCAGGTGTTTCCCTGGAAATTAAAAAAATATTGGGCTGAAATTACCATTTTTCAGCAGGATCCTCAGGCATAAATTCTGTTATTGCTATCTAGTAGCTGGTGTCCCTGTTCAAGCTTCTGTGTAAATTTGCAAACATCATACAGTTGCCTCCATTGGTAATTATGGAGCCTCAAAGTGCTGAAAAAAGGTGGCACTTAATAACATACATTACAAAAGCGTGGTAACTTAGGCAATAAAAACACTGCTTAACGGACACCATTGTAATGGGGGCTCACAGTGGGATGTCTGTAATAATAAGAATAGATTTAATGTACATATTTATGCCAACTGTAAAAAGGTTGCACACAGCAGCAGGAGAGGCAATATGTTGCACAAGGCACACAGCACTGAAACGGGGAACAAAACATATTCTTAACATATTCAGCCACAATTTTGTTTCCTAAAGGATGATATAACACCATGAGTCTATCTACAGAACCAGCTATTTGTTTTCAGTTCTAGTATGTTTTGCTTATGAACCATGGACATATTATCCTTATTCAAACTAAATTTTAATTAAATTTCAAAGCATCAATATGGTCAGGTAGGTAAAACCCCATTCCAACAGTTTAATCTTCTTTACCAAATTGATTCAATTTATGTGTTTTTTTTTAATCCTATCCCAAGAATTGTTCAAGATAATGCTTCCATCTCTTAAGTAAAATCCATCTAATCTTTGAACATTTTTCCATTGGATATACAAGGATGTGGATTTAATGGTAGAAAATTCCCTGGTACACTGTAGTACCACCAACGGTGCAGTTTGCAGTGCTGGACAATAGGAATATTCAGCTGCCTTTAAAAAGACACAAGCTGACTCTTTATGAGAGCTGAGAAATTGTTTAGTCATTTCTTAATCATACATAAAACAGGGGTTTGTAACGATCTTAGAAGTATATATCAAGAGAATATTTTTATTAGTAGAGACGATATTTATTTAATAAAATTAGAGTCTTTAAGGGGTCTGCAAAGTAAGCTAAATTATAAGTAGTTTCTCTGTGTTTTTTTAAAAGTGGAACAACTGTCTCTTATTATAGCTATAAGAGCTATAGTTTTTGCTATAGCTAGCTCTTGATCCATCATATTTTTAAAATCTTTGTAATGCTCATGACCCTTTGTACTCCAGTTATGAGCAGCAGCAATTCTATTTAATGCCCAAATAATACTAATTCATGTTTTGTCCCTTAAAATCACAAAAAGGTCCAGTCAACTACAATGTAATAGATGGGAATCTCCAGCACTGCTCATGTTTTACAAATCAATACTGATTGATGTGAAATCAATACTGGAGCTATCATGGCTACACTACTTCTACTCCAAGACTTTGAGGTCATATTTTGTTGTCTTCCAGGATAGCTACCTGTCAATCCTGTATTGCTTTGCCCCAAATGTAGGTACAAACAATTTTCTAAAGCATGATTAATTATAGAGTGTAATATTTTAATATATTTGTGGAGGTATTTATATACCATAATTTTTTCCCATTTTAGTTGTACAAGTCAATGAGATTTAGTATGTTTATAGAGTTATACAACCATCACAACAATTTAATTTTAGAACATTTTCATCATCAATGAAAGAAACCTGCCCATTTTCAGATATTCCCCATTTATACTCCAGCCCTAAACAACTACTAATCTGCCTTAGATCACTATATATTTTCCTTTTCTGGACATTTTATATAAATGGAACTACACAATATATGCTCTCTTGAGTCTGATTTCTTTTACTTAGCATAATATTTTCAAGATTTAGCCAAGTTGTAACATCTGTCAGCACTTGCCTCCTTTTTATTGCTGAATATTATTCCATTGCAGTGTACATTACATTTTGTTTTTCACTCACAGGATGTAATATTTATAATATTCACTGAAGGGGGACTTTTGTCTGTGCCGTGTGAGAATAAATAGTTCAAAACTTGCCTCCCCAGTAGGAAAACAGGATAAAATATAAGAAACCACTTCTGCTGTTTTCAGATCTTGGCCAATAGGCTCAGAGGACTGTGATACCTTTAAGAAAAGAAACTAATGAGGTGAGATCTGTAATGGCCCTGGTTTTCTACCTGGAAATACTTTTGAGACTGTGGCTAAATTAGGGGAACTAAACTCAGGACAATGGTTTCTCTGAGTTGAACAGATAGAGTTCATAGAAAAGGGAGCTGAAGCTTCTGGAATTTACAGAAGAGTCCTGGAGAGAAGACTATGAAGACAAAGAGCTACAGTAATGTTCCTAAAGGCTCACTTGAGTGCTTTGCTGAAGAGTAGGCATGGATATCCTATGAGGAAAGGCAAAAGAGTATCTGAGAGCTGTAAGTGGAACATTTCTCAGTGTTTGTACAAATCTGAGAGATGTTTAAATTTTACCAGCTAAAGCTGGGAGAACTCATTAACACCTTATACATGTAATAAAGGCTCAAAAAAAGGTCATGACCAAGGAATAGGGCTAAACTTGTCCTCATATAAAGGCAATTCTAGATCTTCCTTAACAAACTTCACGGACAAGCCTGAAAGGATCAGTATGATCTGAAAGAATGTCAACTGCTAGCCCAACAAAATTCAACAATCTTTAATGGAATGTAGTGAATCTAAACACTTGGCAATGGTAAGCATCCATTTAGAAATTACTAAACACATAAAGGAGAAAAATGTGATCCTTAACCAAAAAAAAAAAAAAAAAAAATCAGGTCATAGAAACAGAACCATGTTTGTAAAATATGGTGTTAGTAAATAAGCAATATTATTAAATTTATGCTCAGTGATTTAGAGAAAATAATTATTAGAAATATGCTCAATGATTTAGAGAAAATTCTAAAACAATGAGGAAAAATAGTAAGTATAAATAAAAAATAAATGGATCCTCTGAGGATTTTAACGATGAAAATACAATATCAGAAAATAAAATTTGATGGGTAGACTAAATAAGATTAGACACTGCAGGAGAAATTATTGCTGAATTCAAGGCATAGCAATAGTAAGTATTCAATTAAAGCAAAGGGATTAAAAAACACTAAAAAAAAAGTAAAGCCACAGTGATTTATTGGACAGCATTAAAGATGCCTAATGGTTGTATAGTTGCAATCTTTGCAGAAAGAGAGAGCAGAAACATACCAAAAAATTTGTTTCCAAATTCCACAAAAACTATAAGCCATAGATCAAAGCAGTTTAATGAAGCCCAGGAGAGATAAATGTAAAGAAAACAAACCAAGGTATATAATAATTAAATTACTGGAAACCAGTGATAAGGATAAAGTCTCAAAGGTATACATGGACAGAAGCACATGACATACAAAGGAGAAAAGAAGTAATATCTTTCTTAAACACATACACACACACACAAACAATTTAAATAAATAGTCTAACACCTGGGAAGAAATATTGCAAACCAGAGTACAATAGAACATTTTTTTAACTTGTTGAAAGGAAAAATGTTAGCCTAGAATTCTATATCCAGTAAAGTATCTTTCAAAGTAGAATTAAAAAAATAAAGGTGAAAACAAAGATACCTATAGGTAAGCAAAATCAGCATTTGTCAGTGCAATATCTATACTACAAGAAAAATTCTTCATATGGGAGAAATGACATCATGTGGAAACTTGAACCTAAAAAGAGAATAAAAGCACTCCCAAAGGCTAAATATATGAAAAAATGTAAAATATTTTTTTCTCATTTTAAAATATAAATATAAGATAACTGTTTAATGCAAGGTAGTAGCAGTGGATTTGGGGATTCACAGCATAGTTAGAAGCATAATGTCTGTAAAGGATAAGGAAGAAAATAGAAATGATAGGGAAGTATATAAAGTTCTGATATAGACAGTAATAAAATACAATGTGAAAGTAGATGGTGAAAAGTTAAAGATATATATCATAAGCCTAAATCAACCACAAGGCAATCAATCAAGAAAGTTTACTAATAAGCAAATAATGGAGATAAAATAGAATGCTAATAATTGCTCAGTTAACCAAAAGAAGGCAAGGAAAGAAGAAAATTGGGAGCAAAGAACACATGAAGCAAATAAGAAACATCTTGCAAGATGGTGGACTTAAATGCAACCATATTAATACTTACACCAAATGTAAAATGGTCTAACTATTTAAATTAAAAAATGTAGTTTATCAGGCCACTCTCAAGCCTTTGGAGATGGACCAGGTACTGTCTATGGAATGCATATATTCCAGGCTGCTCTTGCCTTCTGATATGACTCATGCTATCTCTATCAATAAACCCATTTCTTCCCTATCACTTTGTCTTTTGCTGAATTCTTTCTGTGCTGAGACATAAAGAACCTGAACTTCAGTGAGTCCTGAGACCAGAACTAAAGCCCCAAACAAATGGAAGATGTTAACTACTTGAAGCATTCTTCACTCCAAAGAGGTCACAGTTTGATAACCTCAAGAATCACAGACGCTCATAAGGAGACACCTGAAACCAACTAAAGGAATACAGGCTCTGCATGCAACCTGATCCATAGCAGCAACCCCACCCTTGAATCATTGCTATAAAATTCCTCACCAAATCCTCCTGGACACACAGTTTTTGAAAGCACTATGCTTCTTTGTCCCTTTTGCCTGGCAAAGCAATAAAGCTATTATTTTCTTCCCCATCCCACAACTGCAGTTTATCAAACTGGATAAAAAAAATAAGACCCAACTTTATGCTGTCATAAGAAACCCACTTTAAATATAAAGTCACAAATAAGTTGAAAGTAAAAGAATTAAAAGAAAAGTAGAATAACTATATTGATAACAGAACAGAGAATATTTCCAATAATAAGAAATAATAAAAAATGATAAAAGTAGATTCATCAAAAAGCATAACTATCCTAAATAGATACCTAGTAACAGAGTTTCAAAATTAAAGTGGTAAAACTTACATAACTGAAAGGAGAAAGACAATCCATTATTATTGTTGATTATTGTTGGGGATTTTTATACTCTTCTCTCAGCAATTCATAAAATAATAAATTGAAAATCAGTAAAAATATAGTAAACAATGCTATCAACCAACTTAATTGGTGCTTCTAGAATACCAAACAGTATAATATCCATTTCCCCACCCTCCCAGTAGTCAAGGAAATTTTACTGGAATAGAACATATCCTGAAGTTTTACTGAGATAGACCACATTCTGGAATATAAAACAAATCTCAATAAATTCAAAATATCTGAAAACATGGAAAGTATGTTCCCTAATAATAGTGCAGTTAGGTAGAGATTAGTCAACACTCATCTAATAATCATAGATGAAAGAGAAAATAAAATTGGAAATTTAAGAGATTTTGAAATTGATAACGAAAATACAAGGTATCAAATATATGAGACAAAGCTTAAAGCAATACTTAAAAGGAAATTTGTAGATTTACATGTTTGTCATGATCATGTTAGGAAAGTAGATCTAAAAATCAGTGATCTGAGTTTGTACCTCAAGAAACTAGAAAAAAGAATAAATTAAATGCAAAATTTAATTTTAGTTTTAAAAATGTAGAAGTTCTCTTGTGCAGAACATTGGGGGGCCTAGCATTGTCACTGCAGCAGCTTGGGTTGCTGCTGTGGTATGGGTTTGATCCCTAGCCCAGGAACTTTCGCATGCCATGGGTACTGCCAAAAATATTTAAATGAAATACAAGATAAGCAGAAGTCAATGAAATATAAAGTGGAAAATAATAATAGCGTATAACTTCAAAAAGTTGTCATTTGAAAAGATGAATAATGATAAAGGCCTAGCCAGATCTAGAATGAGAGAGAGAGGAAGGGAGAGAGATGAATTATTTCATATATTATGAAAATAATAAAGAAATATTGTGAATAACATTATGCTAATACATTTGATAGCTGCATAAAATTAACAAATGCCTTTAAAGATTACAAAATTATAAAATTACGAATTATAAAAATAAACTCAAGAAGAAATAAAAAATCTGAATTATTTGTACTAGTTTAAAATTTTGTTTTTAAAAAATATTTCCACAAAGAGCACCTGATAAACAGATGAATTTACTGCTGAATTATAACATATTAAAGTAAAAAATAATATCAATTGTATACAAAGTTTTTTTTTAAATAGAAGTGGTATTGGGATAATATTTCCTAAATTTTGATTAGAGGCTAGTATTTCTCTGATGCTGAAATCAAGCCTACACATTATGGGAAAATGTGTTATCAAAAAGCATAACTATCCTAAATATGTACCTAGTAGCAGAGTTTCAAAATTAAAGTAGTAAAACTTACATAACTGGAAGGAGAAACAGACAATCCATTATTTCTCAGGAACACAGAAGAAAGAGTCCTTGATGATAATAAATTTGGCAACATATGTAACTGATAATAAATCATGACAAGGTATGGTTTGCTTATAGGTTATAAGGTTGATGTAACATTTGAAATCACTCTGTTTAACCTGTTAACAGAATAAAGATGAAAAACCATATAATCATCTCAGTAGATGCAAAGAAAAATCTGACAAAATCCAATTTCCATTTATGATAAAATTTTCTGTACAAGATATGAATAGAATGAAACTTCCTTATTCTAAAAAAGGGAATTCCAAAAATAGCTAACAACATGCTTAAAAATCAACGACACAATAATAGTGGGGAACTTTAACACTCCACTTACAGCAATGGACAGATCATCCAGACAGAAAATCAACAAGAAAACACAGGCCCTGAATGAAGCATTAGACCAGATGGACTTAACAGATATTTATAGGGCATTCCATCCAAAAGCAACAGAATACACATTCTTCTCAAGTGCACATGGGACATTCTCTAAGATGGATCACATCCTGGGCTACAAATCAAACCTCAGTAATTTTAAGAAAATTGAAATCATATTAAGCATCTTTTCTGACCACAACACTATACGACTGGAAATCAACAACAAGATAAAAATGCAAAAGACACAAATACCTGGAGACTAAACAACATGCTACTGCACAACCAATGGATCACTGAAAAAATCAAAGAGGAAATTTAAAAAATACCTAGAAGCAAAGGACAACAAAGGCATGACACTCCAAAACCTATGGGATGCAGCAAAAGCTGTTCTAAGAGGAAAGTTTATAGCAATACAAGCCCACCTCAGGAAACAAGAAAAAGCTCAAATAAACAAGCTAACTTTACATCTAAAGCAGCTCGAGAGAGCAGAACAGACAAGACCTAAAGTTAGTAGATGGAAAGAAATCATAAATATCAGAGCAGAAATCAATGAAATAGAAACAAAGAAAACCATAGAAAAGATCAATGAAATGAAAAGCTGCTTCTTTGAAAAAAACAACAGATTTATCAAGAAAAAAAAAGACTCATATCAATAAAATTAGAAGTGAAAAAGGAGAAGTAACAACGGACATCACAGAAATACAAAGGATCCTAAGAAACTACTATACACAACTATATGCCAATAAAACAGAAAAGCTAGAAGAAATAGACAAATTCTTAGAAAAGTGTAATCTTCCAAGACTAAACCAAGATGAAATAGAAAAAATGAATGGACCCATCACAATAACTGAAATTGAAACTGTGATTAAAAAACTTCCAACAAACAAAAGTCCAGGAACATATTGCTTCACAGGCGAATTCTATCAAACATTTAAAGATTAAAGGGAATTTAGCTAGGTCTTGACATCCAAGGTCACCAAACACAAAACTAATGGATTTCTATATATTACCAATGAACAACTGGAAAAGAAAATTTAAAATATTTCCTTTATAATAATATCAAAACATGAAATGTTTAAAAGTAAGTTTAATAGAGCAAGTGATAAACCTATACACTGAAAACTATGCAATATTGCTAAGAAAAATTAATGAGAATGAAGAGATGTTTATCATGTTCATGATTTTGTCAGGCTCAATATTGTTAAGATGTTAATTCTTCTTAAACTCCTGTATAGATTTAACACAACCACAGTCAAAGTTCCAGTTAGATTTTTTTTTTAGAAATTGACACACTGATTCTAAAATTCATTTGAAATTCTATTGTAAACCACTTTGCTCTATGGTCTCTCTGATATGTCCTTAAATTTGCACCACTCCAAAAAGCTACTCCAGCCAAAGGAATTCTCTCTACCCTCAGCGCAGCCACCCTCAATTAGATATCACCTGGACAGCAATCCTCTGATGGAATTAATCTGCAAGAATAGTGAAAGAGATTCACAAGGATGGCAGATATATTTATATTCACAATGAGATGAATTGGTGGAATTTTGAGAATGTAACAGGTTATGTTAAAAATCTGGTGGTGTGTGTATGATCTATTTGTCCAGGGGCACGTCACCATCTATTCAGGAGGTTGCAAGTTGAGAATATGCCACAAGGGCCACTTCTCTCCCTACATTTCACAGAAAATTTGTTTTCTCCTGAGACCACAGATGCTGCAAAAGCTCAAAAAATGTTTTTTCATAATGTCTCCCTTGGTACTAGTGCCTGTTTCTGAGGATTGTAAGAGGCATGTTTGTAAAGGGAAGAGTTGCTTACATTGCAAGATTTTTACAATATTTCATCATTAATAACTGTTATTTCTTTCTACAGCAACAACTGCTTACAAAAAGGAAGACTTCGTTAACATTCCTCAGTCCTGCTGAGTCTCCCCTGTAACTCTCAGCAGTCATTCATGTGTCCAAAAATCTTGAAGGTCAAAATTCTGCCTTTCCACGTGTCAGAATCACTTCATGATTTCACCTTACATTTAGAACACATCAGTCTCCACTTTTGTTTCTGAAACTGAAATCCAGAAAGGACTCACTATATTTGGACCAGCCAGGTTGTTAGAGCAATGAATAGTGTTAAGTCTTCAGTCATTACGTCAAATTATAAAGGTTTCTGCTTTGAAAAACTAACCAGACAATGCACACAGATATGATTGTGCATTGACTTAATTATTTCATTTGGAACTTATGGATTTATAGTCAAGCTAATTCTTAAAGTCATGAAAAAGAATACTTTGGGGTTCCCTGGTGGCTCAGTGGTTTAAGGAACACTTGTCACTGCTGTGGCTCTGGTTACTGCTGTGGCACGGGTTTGAGCCTTGGCTCAGAAACTTCTGCATGATGCAGGTATGGCAAAAAAAAAATTATATTAGAAGTCAAAGCTAAAAATGGCCCAATTATTTTAAATACATTTTAGAATAGTTTTGTCTTATTTTAGTTTCTTCTTTTGTGACTTGATGATTTTTTTAGTATTGTGCTTGTATTATTTTCTCTCTAGCTTTAGTGTATTATAGGTTTTTGATTTGCAGTTACCACAGCATTCATATGCATAATTAATCTTATAACTATATCCACTTTTTTTAAACTTGTAGTCATTCAAGTTCATATATATTCTAAAAGAGCTTCATATTTTTATTCCCCCTACATATTTTATATTTTTGTGTTTATTCCTTTACTGTTGATTTTAGTTATACTTAATTTTACATTTTTTTTCTTTTAATCATTGCAGCAGTTTATTTAAGTGGTTGATCCACAGCCTTTGCTACATATTTGCTTTTACTAGTGAGATTTTTCCTTTCCTATAGATTCTTACTTATTGTTATAGCCTTTTCTTTTCCACTTAGAGAAGACCCTCTGACATTTCTTTTAGGGTCAGTTTAATATTGACAAACTCTTAGTTTTGCTTGTCTGAGAAGTTCTTATCTCTCTTTCAATTTTAAACAATAATCTTGATGGATAGAATATCCTAGGTTGCAGGATTTTCCTTTTTGCATTTTGAATATATCATTGCCACTCCTTTTAGGCCTGCAAAATTTCTGCAGAAAAGTCAACTGATAACCCCATGGGGGTTCCCTTATATACAACTTTGTTTTTCTCTTGCTGCCTTTAGAAATCTCTCTTTATGTTTTACTTTTGCCATTTTAATTATTATATATCTATCTTTATGTGGGTCTGTTTTGGTCATCTTGTTTGAGACACTCTGTGCTTCCTTTTCCTGTTTCCTCCTGCAGGTTTGGGAATTTTGCAGCCATAATTTTATCAAATATACTTTCAATCCCTTTATCTGTTCTCCTTGTAAGACCCCTGTAATGCAAATGTTGGCATGCTTGATAGTGTCCCAGAGGCCCCTTAAACTGTTCTCCTTTTTTAAAATTAGCTTTTCTTTTTGCTATTCTGAATGGGTGATTTCCATTATTTTTATCTTCTAGATCATTTATCATTCTTCTATATCACCTAGTCTGCTATTCATTTCTTCTAGTGTGTTTTTCACTTGTTATTGCATTCTTCAGTTCTTACTTGTTCTTTTTATATCTTCTAGTTCCTTGTTAAAATTCCTGCTGCGTTCATCTATTCTTTTTCCTAATTCAGTTAGCATTCTTGTTACTAATGTTTTGAACTTGTTATCTAGTAAATTATTTATTTGTTTTATTAGTTGTTTTCTCAGGGGGTTTCTCTTATTCTTTCAATTAAAACAAATTCCTCTGTCTTCTCATTTTGCTTAACTTTTTCTCTTTATAAAATTAGGTGAAATAGTTACCTATCATTGTCTCGAAGGAGTGTCTTTGTATGGGAATATCACTATGTGCTCAGTGACTATGATGGGAGAGCTAGATCTGACATGAAGCATACAATCTTTTCCCAGGTATGCTGACAACTATCACTTTGGTAGCAGGTGGGGCTGGAGATGGAGGGGCTAGAGCCACAGCCAACCATGAACTAGGGCTTCTCCTCTGTTCAGTAGCCAACATCACCCTATTGGTAGTGGTGGGGGGTGTCATGTTCTAGACTACTGGAGCAGAAGCCTCGAGGTTTGAGTCTGAGCTGGCTCCATTTCCTTTGTGTGCTCTTCCTCCTCTCATCACTGGCACTCTTACCCTACAGGGGCTGGAGTGGGCACTCAGCTTGGGTCTGGGCTTGGGCTGTGGTTGTCCTGGCCCCAGAGTCCTGGACCACTCCTGATGTGCTGTCTTTACCATATTCAAATGCTGTCCTGTGTCTGAGCTGGCTCCATCTCTCACAATTGAGCACTACCTTCTGCTGCATCCTTGCCCTGATGTGGATCTGCATCACAAAGCAAGCAGGGCTGTAGAAGGCACTTGGATCAGGCTGAGGTGAGCCCTGGAGCAATCTCGGGAAACTAGCTAGGGCACCTTGAAGTTTCTATGTTTTTTTTTTTTGTTTTTTTTTTTTTTGGAGTAAGCAAGCATGTGCATGCTCTTTAAGAGTGGGGTCTGGTTTTCTTATAACCCTCCTGTTAGTTATACTGTTTTTCTAACTAGTTAAGGGGACTTTATCTTTTATCTTCCCAGTGTCAGACCACAGTTCTCAGAAGCCCAATATGTAGCTCTAACTGCTCACTCCCCAGGGAGAATCCCTGAGCCCAGGTAACCCCCTCCTCTTTTGTGTCCCCTCCCAGGGGCTTAGTTCCCAGTCTGATTGCTTCTCTTCTCTACACAATTCCATTTTTATCTTTCTTACAACCTTGGTTGTATAAGAGTATTTCTGCCAGTTTCCAGTTAGTTTTCAGTGAGAATTACTGCACATGTTAATGTATTTTTAATGTGTTTCTGGAGAGAGGTGGGGTTCTGTGTTCTCCCACTTTGCCATCTTGATATTTCCCCCTGAATAGTTTTAGATTTACAGAAAAATTGAGAATTGTTAATAATACAGAGTTTCCATGCATCCTGTAACAGTTTCCTTTATTAGTAGCATCTAACATTGCTATTATCTAGTGTGGTATATATGTTACAATTAATGAAACTTATTATTAACTAAAATCCATACTTTACTCATTTTTCCTTGCTTTTTTTTAACCTAGTTCTCATATTCTGTTCCAGGTCTCCACCCAGAACACCATGTTATATTTAGTTGTCATGTCTCCTTAAGCTCCTCTTGACTGTGACAGTTTGGCTTGTCTTTGATGACCTGGGCAACTTTGAAAAGGATTGGTTAGGCATTTTATAGAATATCTCTCATTTGGGATTTTTCTGATATTTTTTAAAAATGCATAGACTGTGGTTATGGAGTTTCTGAGGTAAACTGTCATTTTCATCACGTATCAAGAGTGCATGATCTAAACATGACTGCTATTGATGTGAACCTCGATTATCTGTCTCAGTCAATGTTCATTAGTTTTCACCACTATAAAGTTACTCCATGCAGTAACTTTTAGAAGAAGAACACTTTTTTAAACTGGACTCTTTGTAAGGAAGTAATGATGCACAGTCCATACTTAAGGGGGGTGGGGATTTGTGCTCCACCTACTTGAGGGCTGAGTACTGAGTATATACGTTTTATTTGGAATTTTCGTCTATAGAAAACTTGTCTCTTATTTATTTGTCCAATCATTTATTTATCTCGATACGGACTCATGTATATTAATTTTATACTTTTGGTTATAATCTGATACTGCATTATTGATTTTGCTTCTTAAATTATTTCAGCTTTGGCCATTGGGAATTCTCTCGGTTATCTCTTATGTCCCTTTAACATATCCCCATTGTTTTGTATTTGATTATTTCCTTACTTTCTGACCCTATAAGATGTTTCAGTTTTGTGTTCTGCCTTTGCCAGTCTTAGAATAATTCATTTATCCGAGGACTTCTGGTTCATTATATTGGAGAATATTAATAGTAATCAAGAACCAGGTGCTAAGAAGACCATCCAATTTTTATAATACTTATTTTCCCCACATGGCTGAAAGGATACTGTACACTTCTCTTTTACCAGTGGATTTCTATTTCATTTAAAAATGTTTTGAATGTGCCACTTCAAGGAAAGTGTCAGACTGAATAATATTCTATCATTTCCCCAGAATAATTGGTATAAACAATGCAACATGGAGTAAATGTATACAGACCAAAGAGATTTAGAGTCCTTGGAGTTCTTGTCATGGCTCAATGGTTAACAAACCCAACTAGTACCCATGAGGACATGGGTTCCATCCCAGGCCTTGCTCAGTGGGTTAAGGATCCAGCATTGCCAAGAGCTGTGGTGTAGTTTGCAGACATGGCTCGGATCTGGTGTTGCTGTGGCTCTGGCATAGACCAGAAGCTATAGCTCTGATTATACCCCTAGACTGGGGACCTCCATATGCCATGGGTGTGGCCCTAAAAGGACAAAAGACAAAAAAAGAAAAGAAAAAGAAAAAGAAAAAGATGTAATTTCTCATTCAATAGATCTGGAGATTCTGAATTTCTAATAAGTTTCCTGGTGAACTGCACTTTGATAGTAAGATCTTAGATCAAGGGATGGAATTTTGTTTTTTCTGTAAAGGGCCAGATAATAAATATTTTAGGATTTATGGGCCATACAGTCTTTGTGACAACTACTCAACATCACTGTTGCAGAGATGTAGATGAAACAGAATAAGCATGACTCTGTTCTTTTTTTAAATTTTAAATTTTTAACTTTTTTATTAAAAAATTTCAAATATAGTTGTTTTACAATGTTGTGTTAATTTCTGCTGTATAGCCAAGAGCAGTTATACATAGATATATTTTCATTTATATATATATATATATCCATATACATACTATATATATATATATATATATATATATATATCTCCATTCTTTCTCAGATTCTTTTCCCATATAGTTTACCACAGAAGACTGAGTAGAGTTCCTTGTGCTATACAGCTGGTCTTCATCGACCATCGTTCCATATACAGTAGTGTGCATATGCCTTTCCCAAACTCTCAATCCATCTCTTTCCTCTATCTTTCCCCTTTGGTAATCATAAGTTTGTTTTTGAAGTCTGTGAGTCTATTTCTGATTTATAAATAAGTTCACTTGTATCATTTTGTTAGATTCATATATATCATATATAAGTGATATGATATATGTTTGTTTGAAGTCTGTGAATCTGTTTCTGATTTGTAAATAAGTTCACCTGTATCATTATTTTAGATTCATGCATATTATATCATATATAGGTGATATCATATGATATTTGTCTTTATCTATCTTACTTACATCACTTAGTATCATAATTTCTAAGTCCATCCATGTTGCTGCAAATGCCATTATTTCATTCTTTTTTATGGCTAATATTCCATTGTATATATGTACCACATTTTTTATTCCTTCCTCTATCAATGGACATGTAGGTTGCTTCCATGTCTTGGCTATTGTAAATGGTGCTTCAGCGAATATTGGGGTGCATGTATCTTTTTGAACTATGGTTTTATCCAGATAAGACACCCAGGAGTGGGATTGTCAATCATATAGCAATTCTATTTTTTAGTTTTTTAAGGAACCTCCATACTGTTTTCCATAGTGGTTGTACCAATTTACATTCCCACCAACAGTGTAAGAGGGTTCCCTTTTCTCTGCACCCTCTCTGGCATTTATTGTTTGTAAACTTTTTGATGATGCTTATATTGGCTGGTATAGAGTACTACTTCATAGTAGTTTTGATTTGCATTTCTCTAATAATAATTAGTGATGTTGAGCATCTTTTCATGGTTTTTTTTTTTTTTTTTGGCCATCTTTCTGCCTTCTTTGGAGAAATGTCTAGTTGGATCTTCTGCCCATTTTTTGATTTATTATTATTATTATTATTATTTGATACTGAGCTGCAAGAGGTTGTATATTTTGGAGATAAATCCCTTGTCTGTTATTTCATTTACAAATTTTTTTTTCTTATTCTGTGGGTTATCTTTTCATTTTGTTTATGGTTTCCTTTGCTGTATAAAGCATTTAAGTTTAATTAGGTCCCAGTTGTTTATTTTTGTTTTTATTTTCATTACTCTAGGAGGTGGATCTGTAAAGACATTGTTGCAATTTATTTCAGAATGTTCTGCTTATGTTTTCTTCTAAGAGTTTTATAGTATATGTTTTTATCTAGGTCTTTAATCCACTTCGAGCTTATTTTTATATATCATATAAGAGAATATACTAATTTAATTCTTTTATGTGTAGCTGTGTAGTTTTCCCAGCACCATTTATCTTTTCTCCACTGTATCTTGGCTCCTTTGTTGTGGATTAGTGCACTCTAGGTGCATGGGTTTATTTCTGGACTTTCTTTCCTGTTCCATTGATCCGTATTTTTGTTTTTGTGCCAGAACCATACTGTTTTGATGACTGAAGCTCTGTAGCATAGCATTAAGTCAGGGAGCCTGGTTCCTCCTTCTCTGTTGTTCTTTTTCATATTGCTTTGATATTTGGGTTCTTGTGTGTTTCCATACAGATTTTAAAATATCTTGTTCTAGTTCTGTGAAAAATGCCATTGGTAATTTGATAGTGAGTGCATTCAATCTGTAGATTTCCTTGGGTAATACAGTCATTTTGACTACATTGATTCTTCCAATTCCATAGCATGGCATATCTTTCCATTTCTTTGTGTCATATTTGATTTTGTTCAAAGTCTTTATTTCAAAGTGTACAAGTCTTTTGCATCCTTAGGTATGTTTATTCCTGGGTATTTTATTCTTGATGCAATAGTAAATGGGATTGATTCCTTAATTTTTCTTTCTAATCTTTTGTTTTTAGTGTATAGCAATGCAGGAGGTTTCTGAGTATTGAGTTTGTATTCTGAAACTTTACTGAATTTGTTGATGAGATCTAGTGGTTTTCTGATAGCATCTTTAGGATTTTCTATATATGGTATGTTATCTCCAAACAGTGACAGTTTTACTTCTTCCTTTCCAATTCATACCCCACTTCTTTTTTCTGTTTCTTCTCTGCTGTGCCTAGGACTCCAAAACTGTGTTGAATAGAAGTAGTGAGAGTGGACACCCTTGTCTTGTTCCTGATCTTAAAGGAAATGCTTTCATATTTTAACTTTTGAATATGATGTTAGCTCTGAGTTTTTCATATAAGGCCTTCATTATGTTGAGGTAAGTTCCTCTAGGCCCAGTTTCTGGAGGGGTTTTAGCATGGCTGTGTTCTGATTAAACTTTATTTATGGACACTGACATGTAAATTTGATATAATTTTCACATGTCACACAGTATTAAGGTAAAAGCTGTTCTTGACTTTAAGGCCATACAAACACATGGCAGGCCATAGTTGACTGACTCTGTCTTAGAGCAGCTGCTCTCAAACCTATACATATAAGTATTTTCAGTAAGGAAGTGTCAAGAACAGTTGTCCAGATTTTATGTCAGAGGCGTGCCATAAATGTGTACTTTACAATGCTCCAATGGTGATTCTGATGCATAGCCAGGTTGGAGAATCACGGCTGTAGAGGGCCTTGTGTAGCTACTTCCCTGTTGTAGCCACTCCTCTCTACCTGCACACTTCTAATGAAAGGAAGCTCACTGCCTGGTAAGTAGATCATCCTGCTTATAGACACTTCTAATCATTGTGAGAGTGTTTCCTACAACTGTACCTAAATATGTCTCCTTGTAGCATCTTCTTAGGAGCTCCCTCCCCCTTTCAAAGCTATGAGGAGGACATCCAATCCTACTTCTATGTAATAATGCTTCTAAATTATTTGAAGAAAACTATTATCACACTTTCCCTGGCCATTTATTGTAACCAGAATAAGAGATATATGCAGAATCCTGGTGGACTGTTGACTCCATTGTTTTGACATCTCTACTTCCAGTAATGCCATTTAAGATTATGTTAGCTCTTCTCTTTCTTTGGATGGCCAGTTCACATTGCTGATTTATATTGCACTTGTTACAAACCAAAATTCCTAAGACTTTTTCAATGGGAATGAAGTTAAATCAGGTCTTCCTCATTCTTTATATATATAGGAGTGTTCTGAATGCTACTGCTATATTCTATATTTATCCCTATGAAATTTCTTCTATTTTTGGTGTTTCCACTTTTAAAAATTCTTACTTATCATTTGTGATGGATTGTTGCAATAATGGCTCTGAGTTCATTTATACTTCCCTTTATTCCCTGCATTTTACTAGACCCTTCTATACTGACCTAGAACTTGACCATGTAGCTGGGCTTAGCCAATGAGACAATAGTAAATGTGACACAGAAAAGACATGAGAAGTGATTGTAATAGGGACTTGCGTTCTTTGTTGCTCTTGTAACCATGAGACTATGAAGTGAACAAGGTCAAGCTAGCCTGTTGGAGAATGAAAAGTCATGTGGAACACTGGAGCACCCCACTGCAGTTAGCCAGTCCAAGGAAACCTGCAATTGAATGTGAATACATTCAATCAAGACATACTAAGCTTAACTCTGGTCAGTAGAACTGCCCAGCTGAACCCAGCCTAAATAGTTGAACCACAGAGCTATGAGCTAATAAATACTTGTTGCTTTAAGCCACAAAGTTTTGACTGATTTTAATACATATAGCAAGAGCTAATTTATATGTCATCTAATATAGCATAGCATGTATTCTTTCCACTTGCATATCACTCACAAATGTTGTGTATTTCTATATCCAAATTAATTGAGATGATTCTAACCAAATAAAGAGCTCTAAGATACAACTCTAATGTTGACTTTGGCCAAGTCTCTTTGTTCAGCTGAAGTTTAAATATTCTAACTGCTTTACCTGCAGCCCACAATTTGCAAAGGGAAAATTGCATTGGAATAAAAGAGGGAATTAGATTGTAATCTTATCATATTTCTGTCTTTTGATTAGTCTGGAAGTTTATGTTTTGTTTTCTAATGATGGGTGGTCAGAATGTTTGAAGTATGTGAAAATAAATTATCTTCATTAAAAAAAGCTAAATGAAGATTTTTCTGAGAAGCAGTCAAGTTGTTTCATATTATGGAAACCAAAATAAGGAAACTGTTGGACATTTGAAAAATTCCTTAAAACCTTCTCATGTGGATGAATTTTACAAGTTTTCTAAATGCAGTTAGAAGGGTTTCTTTTTCTTTTCCTTTTTTTTTTTTTTTTCATTTTGACTCTGTGTTTTTGTTCTCCTCCTGAGGCCCCTAACTGTTGCCTTCAGTCTGAAAGAGAAGTGGTGAAATCTTAAGTGTGAGGATTGAGGGAAAGGAAGAAAAAGACATTTCCTGCATGATTAGTACAAGAAATACCAGAAATTTTATCCAAAATACTCTTTCTCCATACCTAGTTTTTCTTCCATATATTATTTTTATTTTTGTTTTTTAAAAGCAGTATATTACTGTTTTGGTGCACTTATTCTGTTTATACTCAAAAACACATATTTAAAAAAAGACACAAGACCTTAGAACAACTTTTGGATAATCAGAGATAGCAAACCAATGATTTTATAATGAGACAGAATAATGTTGTGGAAAGAACATTCAGTGGTAATCAGATTATCCTGATTGGATTATCTCATAGACTAGTTACTGGCTCTATGATGTCAATTAAGCATCTTTCAGAATTTTTGTGTCTGTTTAACTTATTAGATTCTTGTGAGGATTATATGTGTAAAGGGTATAATACATTTCAAGTAATAAATAATATCTGTTATAAAACTAATAAGAATAAAAAATACCTAATAAGCACTTATTTCGTGTCAGGCGCTGTGCTAAGAGATTGGCTTTAACAGCACAGTAAGACGTAGTATTAGGAACCAAGGCTTATTAGTTCTATTCTTATTAGTCCTTATAAAAACTGTCTGCAGGGTGTCTATTTTGTTGTCCACCACATGTTGCTTCCATTCCTTGTCCAAGATGGCTGCTCAGAACTAAATTAGAACATCTCTGCTCATAATAGCAAAAACCATTTCTGCTCATAATAGAAAAGAGGATACATTCCCCCTCTCCCCAATTTAATAACACTTTTGTTTCCCTCATGTGGAAACACTTAGCTATAAAGGAGGCTGGGAAAATGTGGACTTTATTCTGATCAACCATGTGGCCAGTTAAAAATTAAGAATTCCGTTATGAGGAGTTCCCATCATGGCGCAGCAGAAACGAATCCGACTAGGAACCATAAGGCTGCAGGTTCGATCCCTGGCCTCATTCAGTGGGTTAAGGATCTGGCATTGGCATGAGCTGTGGTGTAGATTGCAGATGCGGCTTGGATCTGGTGTTACTGTGGCTCTGGCGTAGGCCAGCAGCTGTGGCTCTGATTAGACCTTTATTTTAGCCTGGGAACCTCCATATACTGCAGGTGCGGCCCTATAAAGACAAAAGCCAAAAAAAAAAAAAAAAAAAAAAGAAAAAAAAATTCTGTTACGAGAAGAGAATGATATTAGGAAGATAAACTAAAATTCTCTCTTATAGATGTAGAACATAGTAATTCTTCAATGCATTGGTGGGAACGTGTTTTTCAAATGCATTTTCATTTTCGTAAGTGAGATGGGAGCAAAAGGAAGGAAGGGGTACCACTAAAACTTTTATCCAATTTCGAGTTTTGCCCAAGGCTAGCCCAGAGGAGATATTTGATTAGTACATGATTTTCTTGGCAGCCTGAATGTTAACACACTGTAATACTTCCACCCTCCATTCTTCCCTTTCTCCCTTTCGTTTCTTCCTTTCTTTTTCTCTTTCTTCTAAGTCAGGAAAATAATTTCTAAAGATATTAACACATGAAGTCCAAATCTAATTTAACTTCCCATTTTTGAGGCTACACAAAATTTGACTTTTTTAATAAAAGCACCTTATTCATCTGTAAGAAAATGAAAACTAAATTAAACCTTCTTTCATGATGGATTAGTTAAATATATTTGAAAGTCAGCCTCAGGGAAGATTGGAGGAAATGACGTAACAACTAATTTCTACTTTCATTAAGAACTACGCTTTAAAATTTTTTTTACTTAATTTTTACATTTTTTTCTTATGTGGTTGTCATATTTTATTCCTTGAAAAAAAATTTTTTTTTGGTTTTTTGTCTTTCTTTTTTTAGGGCCTCACCTGCAGCATTTGGAGGTTCCCAGGCTAGGGGTCGAATTGGAGTTGTCACTGCTGGCCTATGCCACAGCCACAGCAATGTGGGATCCGAGTCCTGTCTTTGACCTACACCACAGCTCATGGCAATTCCAGACCCTTAACCCACTGAGTGAGGCCAGGGATTGAACCCCCAACTTCATGGTTACTAGTCAGGTTTGTTAACCACTGAGCCACGATGGGAACTCCTATTCCTTGAAATTTTTTATTTCCTGATCTCAGTATTAAAGTCATTTACTTTGTTTTGTCATACATGGTGGTAAATACCACAGACATGGTGTTCTAATGACCCAAGTTCATGTATTTATATGAAGAATGACTATCATCAGAATTCCTAATGTGCTGTAATTACTGTATTATTTTCCTAGGGCAACAGTAACAAATCACCACAAACTTATTGGCCCTAAACAACAGAAATTTCTTCTATCATAGTTTGAAATTAAGGTTTTGGCAAGGTTGACTCCTTTTGGGGATTGCGAAGGAGAATTCCACTCCTCTTTCCTTGTTTTAGTGGATGCTAACAATCTTGGCTTGTGACTCCATCACTGTAATTTCTACCTCCATTTTCACTTGACTTCTTTGTGTGTGTCTAATTGCTCTCTGTATAAGGACATTTGGATGGCATTGAGGGCACACCTGAATAATCCAGAGTAATCTACCCGTCTCAAGATTCTTAATTGCGGAGTTCCCGTCTTGGTGCAGCAGAAATGAATCCAGCTAGGAACCATGAGGTTGTGGGTTTGATCCCTGGCCTCACTCAGTGGGTTAAGGATCCAGTGTTGCCATGAGCTTTGGTGTAGGTTACAGACACATCTCAGATCTGGGGTTTCTGTGGCTGTGGTATAGGCTGGCAGCTGCAGCTCTGATTCGACCCCTAGCCTGGGAACCTCCATATGCCATGAGTGGGGCCCTAAAAAGCAAAAAAATAAAAAAGATTCTTAATTGCATTTGCAAGATTTTGTTTTTCAAAATAAGCTCACATTTAAAGTTCCAAGGATGAGTACTTGATGTCTTTAGGTGGCTATTATTCAATCTACTTGATAATTTTTGTTTTTCTTTTTACAATCACACCTGCAGGCTATGGAAGTTTCTGGGTCAAGGATCAAAACTGAGCTGCAGCTGCCAGACTGCTACAGCCAGGGTACAGCCAGATCTGAGCTGCATCTGTGATCTATGCTGCAGCTTGCAGCAATGCCAGATCCTTATCCCACTGAGTGGGAGGCCAGGGATCGAAGCTGCATCTTCATGGACACTATGTCAAGTTCAAAACCCACTGAGCCACAATGGGAATTCCCCTACTCAATAATTTTTAAATGTTATTTAACTCAATGTTTTGTGATGTTAAATTACTCAAGTGTGACTGAAATTAAGTCTTTACTCTGGAGGCAGCAAGGTGTACATTTGGCAGATGTCCTTTTATGAAAATTTTGAGTACAACGTGTCTTTCATGGAAAAAATATTTGCGTGTTGGTAAGGAGGCACCTTATGTGTTTATCATCTGACAGATATGGAAGTAGAAAAAGACTCCCAAGGAACTAATCTAAAAGATTATTGGCTCTCCAACCCTGACTGCATTGC
Source organism: Sus scrofa (assembly GCF_054392235.1). Taxonomy (NCBI): domain Eukaryota; kingdom Metazoa; phylum Chordata; class Mammalia; order Artiodactyla; family Suidae; genus Sus; species Sus scrofa. The sequence continues at coordinate 79,371,720 of NC_139383.1, read as the reverse complement.
ACCTTCTCTTGCAAGCCTTTTAACAAAGCTTAGGTTGTTGTAAATAATAGAAAGTGGCAAAGGTATTGCCATGAAATAAAACATGTATTCCATTCACAGCCTTTATTCACCAGCCCTGAATAGAATACTCAGCCTCTCTCTCTTATAAAACTTTTCCCCATTAATCTCAAGGACATTTTGCTTTTCTGGGAGAGGGTAGTATTTATAATCAACATATGTGTCATTAATGTGCACTAAATAAGCCCTTCTATAGACAGTCTGCTAATAGAAGCCAACTCCTAGGGTGATACCAATGTAAACCTGGGGAATATCCTGAGGTAACCACATATTTTGACACAAAATTTAAAAATTCAAATTCAATTCAATTGCAATTGTTTAAAAGTAGGCTATTTGTAATTGAAATTTGCTTTTGGTTTTTCCTCTTGGTTTATATGGAGACTCAGCTGGTGCATAACTCTGTATTGATGAGTATTTTAACTGTAAAGTCTCTGAGAGGTGGCAGAGAGGACTCATCACATGCATCGTGTAATCAGTGGTACATCTTTCAACTCAAGTGTTTATTAATTTTCTTCTAGCTCTTCTCTCAAAATCCTTCCATTGCTGTTCAAAGATGATAAAAATATAGTTTTTAAACAAAGATTGTTATTTTTATGGCAATTTTGATTGACCAGACCAAAGATTGAGGAGCAAGGGCACATTGTACCAATAAAGTGAAAGGAGGAAAAATAAAATTTGCTGAACAGCTGTGATGAGGGTAAAGCAAAATTACATGGTGGTGGTGGGGAATTGATTGCATTCCATGGTTTTGTTTGTTTGTTTGTTTGTTTTGGTTCATTTGTCCTTGTTACAGGCCAGACTTAATATATGTCTCTTTTCTGCCAAGAACTTGAATCAGTTCAAGCTGCCAGCCTTGATATACTTAAGCTAATGGCTACTCATAGCACTGTTTTCCCTTCTGAACAATGCAGTGGAAATAATGCACCTTGATAAGAGCAGCAATTAATAGTATTGTCACTTAAGAACCAACATCTCACAGAATCCTCTCCTGAGGGGAGACAGTAAGATTTAGGGACTTAGCTGGCACATAAACATTTTTTTTACACAATATCTCTTCTTGTTACCCATTTATTTTCACACATTCCATATTTCTTATGATAAAGTAAGAGGTTCCATTTTCTGGTTTGCCTTTATGTCAGAGCAAGGTCTGGTGAATGATTTAGTTATTCTGCTAACACCCTTTTTTCAGAAGCCCAATTTGAAAATGAAATTCCCATACGGAGTGATTCACCAGAATGTCTGGGTCACTGATAATATGTCTTTACTTCCAAATGACAGGTGGAAGTGATCTATGAGGAAAACATCTTGTTTTATATACTGTATCCTTTGGCAATTAGCATGCCTTTAGATTAAGAGAGATATCGTAGCCTTTTTGAGGAGCAAATTCTTCCAAAATATAGGGTTCCTAGAGCTAAGAAGCTGAAATTCTAGATTTTAATTCTGACTCTGTTACTAATTAACTGTGGTCCTAGGCAAATTATTTCCTTCTTTCACACTTAAAAAATGGAGATAATAATGAATATCTTAACTAGTGGATACAGTACAGTAGTTGGCAAAAGCATATATGTCTGTGTGTGTAAAAGCACTTTGAAAGTAATAAGAATTATAAAAATTTAAGATTTCTGAAATAACATTAATGAATACTTAGAAAAACGTGTATGTATGTACATACATATTTGTATATATGTGTACATAAGATATTTCAAGACACACATACATGGGAAGAGTGTTGTTTATTTTTTCTTTCTCCTGGCCTCTGTCCCATGCACATCAGGCTATGACTTCATTTAAGTATTTCCATCTGGAACAAAAAGTAAAGTTGAGGAAGTAATATCATGCTTCTCAATCTTCCAGACCACATCTCCCTAGAGTTCAGGTTCTGGTATGCCTGGGAATAGTTTACAACATTCTACACTTGAAACAAATTCCTTCTTCCAGCAACACAAATTCCTCTGGAAAATGCATCTAGAGCCAATATTCAGCCTGTTTAGAAAAACACCTAATGTGTGTCTCTGTTACTGGAATGGCCAACAGGAATTCAGCTCAGCTGGAACACTTATGGGAAACATATGCAAGGAAGATGCAAATTACAGAGCACTCACAGAGTAGTGAAAATCTGAAATCATTTTCTCCAAATTAGACACTGAGAAGCAGTAGAAGAAATTTAATTCAGGGGCCCTTAGGCAGAAATTTTACCTATATTGGAACTAAAGAAAATTTTTTAGCAGAAAGGATCTGCCTCCTTTGGTAGTCTCCTCTAATGAGTGAGCTTTGTTTGCTGCTTTCTGAGCAGTATTTGAGTCTATCCTGAAGGCTCTTTTTTTACCCTTGGTTGTGTCTCCTGTACTTTAAAACATTTTTGATGGAAAGTGAGACTTCTGTCATTCAGACTTCTGTACATGGTACTAGGAGTTGTTTTCGATAGTTTATGGATGGTTTAACAGCTGTCCTAAATAGACATTTTTTCCGAAGAAGATATATGGATGGCCAGTAGGCACTTGAAAAAATGCTCAGCATCACTAATTATTCGAGAAATGCAAATCAAAATTAAAAATGAGGTACTTTCTCACACCAGTCAGAATAGCCATCATTAATAAGTCTACACATAACAAATGCTGGAGAGGGTGTAGATAAAAGGGAACCCTCTTACACTGTTAATTGGAATAGAAATTAATACAACCATTATGGAAACCAGTCTGGATGTTCCTCACAAAACTAAATGTAGATCTACCAATGATCCAGCAATCCTACTCCTAGGCATACAGCCAGATAAAACTACAATTCAAAAAGATACATGCTTCCATATGTTCATAGCAGCACTGTTCACAATAGCCAAGACATGGAAGTAACCCAAATGTCGACTGACAGATGAATGGATTAAGAAGATATGATGCAAACACACAATGGGATATTACTCAGCCATTAAAAAGAAATAATGCCATTCATAGCAACATGGACGCAACTAGAGATTCTCATACTAAGTGAAGTCAGAAAGAGAAAGACTAATGCCATATGATATCACTTATATATGGAATATAAAATATGCCACAAATGAACCTATCTACAAAACAGAGACTGACTCAGAGACATGGAGAACAGACTTGTGGTTGCTGAGGAGGAGGAGAAGGGAGCAGGATGTATAGGGGGTTTGGGGTTAGTAGATGCAAACTATTATATTTAGAATGGATAAGCAATGAGGTCCTACTGTATAGCAGAGAGAACTGTGTCCAATATCTTGGGATAGAACATGATGGAAGATAATATGAGAAAAAGAATGTCTATGGATATATGATCAGATCACATTGCTGTACAGCAGAAATTGGTACAACATTGTAAATCAACTCTACTTTTAAAAATATGTGCATCAATTAAAAAACAGAATGTAAAAACTGTAATAATAAGATGATATATCATAAAAGAAATTACAGTGCTATGGAGAAAGAAAGGTCCTGGATGTCACCAGTGGGTAAACAATAAATAGGCATACACAAGCTTATTCTATTGTATAATGGAAAAAAAGAGAGAAGAAAAGAAATGAAAAAGAATAAGGGGAATAAGAGAAAGGAAGGAAAAACTATGAGTCATCATGAAGTGCCCCAAATGGTTCTGTGGAGTCCATGCCATTGGCAGCCTATATGTGCACAGGCCTCACACAGATCTGTGAAAATGGCCCTGGCTCTAGAAAGCTGTTCTCATAGGTTCTTCCCACTCAGAAAGAATAAATTATGTTTACAACTTAGCAAGTGAAGAGAGAATAAAGTCAGTGTTCTTATGATATGCAATATTATGCAGTTGCTAACTAATGCCAGGACTAATGCTATTTCATAACTGAAGATGTGTACCTCTAGTAAAAATGAGGGGACTCAGGCTATAGGAAATAGTACTAGCCAGTCAAGAAATTCTAATCTGATATTATTAGACATGGTTAACTGTATATTTAAAAGCAGAGAGGAGATGGTAAATATACTCCAAAGGTTCAATAATGTGTTTCCCCATGTGTAATCATCGTACCTTTTTATGTATTTATTTTTTTGTTTATTTTTTTTGTCTTTTGTCTTTTTTAGGGCCACACCCACAGTATATGGAGGTCCCCAGGCTAGGGGTCTAATCAGAGCTGTTGCTGCAGAGCCACAGCAATGCCAGATCCAAGCCATGTTTGCAACCTACACCACAGCTCATGGCAACGCTGGATCCTTTACCCACTGAGCGAGGCCAGGGCTTGAACCCGCAACCTCATGGTTCCTAGTTGGATTCATTTCCGTTGCACCACAACGGGAACTCCTCATTATATCTTTTAAAGTGACATTCTTCTAGAATTCTGTTCTTTAGCAAACAGGTTAGACATATATATGGTGTCAAAATTCCATTCTGATTTAAATTTCATATCTGACTAGTGATTTGCATTCTATACATTTCTGATGAAATATGAATTTTAGAGGATCCTTTATTTCTTTTAACCATACCAATTTTTGTGAGAAACTAGAATCTGATTCTGAAGTTCCTAAACTGTGATCGTTCACAACCATGTGGAAAAGCTTTTGGTTAACTATATTGCTCCAAGTGCCTGGGTGATTAGAATAACATAGAGGGCAAGCACAAATAACACATATTTTAATTTTTTATCCTGAAAACTCTTTGTCTCTTTATTTTATCAGTCGCTAATAATGGCTATAGCAAGTACTTATCTTAAGCTACAAACTCTTAGTGTTTTCTATAATTGAACTTAATCTTTGCTTTGAGCTCTTTTTCTGCCAGGTGACTTTCTCCAAAGTCGCACCGCCATTATAAGAGGCTCATAAGGTATCACTGTGCTACAAGCTGTTCTGAGCCAGTTATTTTGTGGAGATAGTGACAGCCTTCCCAGAAATTTAATTCAAGTTTAAAAAGAGAGTCTCATCAGATTACACCATATTTGCACACCACACATACATGCACACACACACACACACACAGAATGAGAGAAAGGGAATGCTCTATTAAATCTGTATTAGTTAGCCAGCACTAACTGTTCATAAACCTGTTTTTCAATATCTGTGGGGTCCTAGTTCTCTATTCTCTAATCTTTAATGTGTTCCAACCACCACCTTACATGAAAGCAGATGTGATAGTGTTCCAGAGGCAGGATTCCATAACATTTTCTGTGGTCAACAGATGTCAAGAATTGTGACGGATCTGAAATCTATTGTCCATGCAAACTCACATGTTAATTATCAGTTGTGTGAATACTGGCAGAGGACATGAAACTCTTGGATCAGAGACAAAGGGCAGTTAATGCTCACAATGCATATCACCAGAGTATCAGCATTTATACTGGTTCTCTGTGTCCTGGTTCTCACAAGCAATGTGAACAGGGTCAGATAATGCATTTGCATACTCAGTCATGTATATTGCAGGAAGATAACTCAATCTCCTATAGTAAACAGTAAGCCAGACTACTTCATGCTCTAGAGAAAGATTTTATCTTTAACTTTCAAAGTTGTAAGCCAAGAATTTACAAACTTCTTGTAAAGGAACATTATAATAATTACAGAGCCAGATAGTATTACAGGTTTCTTGGACAAATACAGTTTCTGTTGCATATGCTTCTTCAATTTTGTTTGTGTGCTTTATTACACTAACCAGTTAAAAATCAGTTTAACTCATGGGACATTCAGAGATAGGCTGAAGCCTGAATTTAACTCACTGGCCATCATTTGCCAACTCTTGCTATTAAAAAAGCCTACCAATTGCTCATGGAGGAAACCAATCTCTATTTCCTAGGCTGTTCACAATACAATGAGCCTTGAAAATGTAGTCCAAAACAGGACTGTCAGTGCCTCTGCTTAAAGCCATGCAGAAACCTGAAAAACCCCTGAGAAAAATTACCCAAAATAATAGCCACCCTATTTCAACACTATCTTGGTTTCTGGTAAATTTTTTCATGAGTTTATCACTTCATGTTCAACTTTGATAAATCTAAACTACAGAAGCTGGGACAAAATTTGTTCAGTTATCTTGCATAACATTTACTTCAGGCTATTACCAAAATGAATCCAAGCAGTCTAAAATATTCTATTCAATCCACATTCTGTAATAGATTTACTGTCACTAAAGAAAGTGTATTTCTAACAATTTTCATACTATCAATAAACCACTAATTTCACTAATGAAAACCCATTTTTGGCAGCCTACTAATTAGCTTAATGTCTGGTGTGCTCAGAGATAGCGATAGCTGCAGTGCTTATAATAATCACTTCCAGATAGTGATTTTTCTCATATAATGCTTGCTGACCACTTCTGGGCTAAAGATTCTTAATTAAAATACTGATTACATGTGAAATAACAAAATGTTCATGCTTAACTATTCTGATGAAAATTATAGATGTCCTAAGTTTGAAGGTTGCACCTGGTATTAGTGATTATCACCTGACTCTGCAGGCATTTGCTGACTTATTTGATGGTAAACCATTAATCTCTACAGATGCATCCTTTTTTTGCCAATCACAAAACCTCTCAAGGTCCACCCTCTCTAAATTAATTTTATGTCTTCTTGGAGTGGCAGGAGACTCTTAACTATCCCTGTTCTCCTCTAAGGACTGGAAGAAATAACATTTGAGTATTGCCTGAGCATGGGGAATTCATGAGATTGTCCCAGGCCTAGCAGCCAAGATAACACCCCTAGTTATGGCTGTTCTATTGCTACTGTGCTATACTGAGTTATGGAGATTTCTGGAATTTTGCTGATTTTTTAGAGACTATCTGTCTGTGACTGAAGTGTAGGATCCATCTGTTCTTAGTTCAGTTGTCTACTCCCATGGAAGATGGGTTCAAGCATTTTTTTCAGGGACTCATTCCAAGACCTCACTCTGTTATTAAATCTCTGATCTCTTTATTTTAACCTCATCTCAGTCTCTAGAGAAGTGCTGTCCAGTAGGATTTTCTGTGAGGATGGAAATGTTTAATATCTCTGCTCTCCAATATGGTAGCTACTAGGCATACTTGGCTATTGAGCAATTGAAATGTGGCTAGTGTGACTAACTAACTGGATTTAAATTTTGTTAATTTTATTTCATTTAAATTTCAATAACCACAAGGGATTGGGGCTTTTTGATAGTGCCACTCTAAAATTTTATGTAATCTAGGTTGGGTGATGATTAATAGGGAGAAAGGGAAATCTAATAAACATTTTCCATCCTTTAAAACCTTTTTTTATGCTCTAAACTATTCTGAAAATTTTAAGTCAAGAATTGGCTTTGTTCCAGCATAGAAAGCACCAGGCCCAGAGGGGTACATTGGTAAATTCTATCAGACATTTAAGAAATAAATTACACTAATTTTCTACAATCTCTTCTAGAGGCTAGAATCAAAGGAAATATTTCCTAACTCACTCTGTGATCTAAGCATTATCTAATATACAAATGAGACAAAGATATAAGAAAAGAAAACTATAGACTAATAGCTCTCATGAGCATAGATATAAATCAAATATTAGCAATTAGAATCACAAAAGTAAAAAAAGAATTATGTATCATAACCAAATGGGATTTACCTGAAGTATGCAAAGCTGCTTCAACATTCAAAAATCAATTAATGTAATCCATCACAATGACAGACTAAAAAAGAAAAATTACATGATTGTATCAATAGATGCAAAAAATTTTTGACAAAATGCAAATTACAGGATAAAAGGTTAACATACAAAAGTTAATTTCCTGTATGCTAACAATGAATTATTGGAATATGAAATAAAAAACAATACCATTTACATTAGCATCCTCCAAAACTTAAATATTTAGGTATAACTCTAACAAAACATGTGCAAGATTTATATGAAGAAAACTACAAAACTCTGATGAATGAAATCAAAGGACTAAATAAATGGAGATATATTCCATGTTTATGAATAGTAAGACTCAATATCATCAAGATGTCAGTTCTTCCCAAATTGACCTACAGATTTGATGTAATCCAAATAAAAATCCCAGGAAGTTGTTTTATGGCTATCAACAAAGTGATTCTAAAATTTATATGAAGAGGCAAAAGACCCCCAAAACTCTAACATAGTATTAAAGGAGAAAAGCAAAATTGAAGGACTACCGAACTTCATATCCTATTATAAAAATGTTACATTAATCAATATAGTGTGATATTGGTGAAAGAATAGACAAATCAATGAAATAGAACAAGGAGCCTCGAAATAGACTCCTATTATTGTAGTTAACAAAGGAGAAGAGGCATACAATGGAGCAGAGATAATATCTTCAACAAATGGTTTTGGAACAACTGGACATCCACAAGCCAAAACACAGACCATGCACCCTTCACCAAAATTAAATCAAAATGGACCATGTACTTAGTTAGATATAAGGTGCAAAGCTATAAAACTCTTTGAAGATATCATAGAAGAAAACAGAAGACCTTGAGTATGGTGTTGCATTTTTTTAGACACAACACTGAAGTCATGACCCATGAAGTAAATATTTGATAAGCTGGACTTCATTAAAATTAAAAACTTCTACTCTGTTAAAGGCAATAGTAAGAAAATTGGAAGACAACCCACATTTCAATTATTTTCAAATACTTAAAAAATATTTCCAAAAGGTATCTGATAAAGGACTGTTATCCAAAGAACATATGCAAAGAACTCTTAAACTCAACAGTAAGAAAATAAACAACATGATTATGAAGTGGGCTGAAGTTCATAGTGGCCGCCTCACTAAAGAAGATATATAGTTGGCAAAGAAGCTTATGAAAAGATGCTCCATGTTGTGTATCATCAGGAAAATGAAAATTAAAACAAGATACCCCTATACATCTATTAGAATGGCCAGAGCCCATAACACTGACAACACCAAATGGCAGAGAGGGTGTGGAGCAACAGGAACTCTCTTTTACTGGTGGTGAAAAAAGTAAAATGGCAGAATGACTTTTGGAAGACAATTTGCTGGTTTCTTAAAAAACTAAATATACTCTTGCCACATGATTCAACAATCTTGCTCCTTGTTATTTACCTAAAGAAGCTGAAATCCACAGAAAAACTTGCACAAGTATATTTATATCAGCTTTCTTCATAATTACCAAGGCTTGGAAGCAAGGAAGATATCTGTTAGTAGATCAATGAATAAATAAACTTTGATATATCCAAACAGTGGAACTTTATTCAATGCTAAAAATAAATGAGCTATTAGGCCATGAAAAGACATGGAGAAACTTGAATGTATATTTTGAAGTGAAAGAAACCAATCTGAAAAGGCTACATGTATTATTTCAACTATATGATAATCTGGAAAAGTCAAAACTAGGGAGAAAATTAAAAGATCAGTGGTTGCCAGAGTTGGCGGGAAAAGATGACTAGGCAGAACACAGAGGATTATTAGGGCAGTAAAAATACTCTGTATGATATTGTAATGATAGATATTTTTCATACATTTTCCAAACCTATAGAATGTACAACAACAAGATAAACTCTGCACTCCGAGTTGTTATGATGTGTTCCTATAGGTTCATCCCTGGCTAAAAAAAAAAAAAAAAAAAAAAATAGAATATATGGAAAATATTCTAAGCTTCCCTGCTCAATTTTGTTGCAAACCTAAAAATGCTCTTAAAACATTTTTTTTAAAGTCCACCATTTTAAAAAGTGTAGAATTAGCCTTTGTATTCTCCTACATTACTCTTAGCTCAGACTATGAATGCTGCCATCCATATATGGGAAGGACATATTAAATGAGTCAGGGGCAATCTTGATTACAAACTTGAAGTTTAATTCTTCTAGATTATTATAATAACTGCACTTTTCTTGGGTTTCAGTTTAGGAAAAAGAAGTGTGAGTAACTAGAAGATTCACTTCTGAAATAGAAAAATATAGAAAAACTTCATAGGTGCTTAAATTTTTTTCTTTTTTTTGGCCTTACCTGTGGCATATGGAAGTTCCCAGATTAGAGGTTGAAGCAGAGCTGCAGCTGAGGCCTATGCTGCCATCACAGCAATGCCAGATCCGAGCCACATCTGTGACCTACACCACCACTTGCAGCAATGCTGGATCCTAAATGCACTGAATGAGACCAGGGATCAGACCCACATCCTCACAGACTATATGGGGTCCTTAACTCACTGAGCCACAGTGGGAACTTATATAGGTGCTTAAATTTTAATCTACTTTTACTACTCACTAACATTGTAATCTTAGGAAAATCACTTAAAATTAGAAACATAATATAACCACATATAAAATAGAGGCTAATAATATTTTCCCAAGATGATTGTGATATTTCAAACTGAGTAAGGTCATTCATACAAAGCACCATCACATGTCTAAATGATATAATTTAGCTATTGTTAGCCATTCTTTCTCTGTTTTTGAAACAAGATGTGTTTCATAATTGCTTGATTAGCATAGAGCTCTATTTATTCAAATTTAACTTCTGAGAAATATACAATTATATATGTAACATTTTATCAAATAATTGATAATTTTATTCTATACATACTATTTGAATTATAAAATATTGGTATACCACTTTGTGATTGCTACTTACTTTTGATAGTTAAACATTTCCATGGGAGTAATCAGCCCAAACTTTACCTATAGATTATATAAGTAAATATTTATAAGAACCTATGACATATATTCACACACATACACATATATTCACTGCTCACTCACTTTCTGTTTTCAAAAAAAAGTTAATTTATTTGGCAATGCTAAAAAATAAAAAGTCAAATCTGTATCAGAACTTTCAAGTCCATTAGTGAAACTCATTGTTTTCAGGGGGTGATAAGGCTACAATAAACTTGATTGTAATTATAAGCAACATGGTTGAAAGCCTTTACACCCTTGAGAACAAAGACACTAAACTGGAAGATATTAAAAGATATTATGAACTAACTCCACCTAGAGTAACACATAACAAAGCTGTTGTACCTTTGCCTAATGCTCTTGCAAGAATACAAACCAAATTTGAGGTTATATGTAGCAGTAAGAGATAGCACGCATGAATGAAAGAACATTGCCAGGAGACACCACAGAGAGCCTTACAGGGTCAATTTTTCATTTATGTACTCAGTTAACCTATATTTATCATCATCTATATTGTGGCAGACCAATGTTTGTCAACCTTTTCTCATTATCGACTCCCTTCCCTCAATTGTACTCCTCTACCATGAAATCTTAGTAACATAGGTAGACTGTGTATCTCTTTATGGAGCTTCACCCTTTTGGGGGTGATAACCCATTCACTAAGATTTTTTTTCACCCCCTTGGGAGTGATAACCCCCCAAGAATGCATATTCTCTTTGCCAGAAACAATGGTGAACAAGGCAGGAGAAGTTTCTGTCCTCAGAATGCGGGCCATTGAGGAAGGTAGACAGACACATAGACTATTATCCATTGTGATAAGTGCTACAATAGGGGTAGCAAAGACCCAGCTGACTTACTCCGACTGGGAAAACCATCTCCTGGCCCCCAGACTCAGTATGGGAGCCTTTCTTCAAGTGAGTGTCCAGTGGGATGCTCTAAGCAACTCAACTTCAGTTTGAGTTAAATTAAAATGCCAATATTATTATTAACAATAAAACTAGATTAAGTTTAATATTTCCTCCCATGAAGCTTGGGGGACACAGTAGACTTGTGTTTAATACCTGAAAAATGTTGAGAGAATGCATGAAGAGGTCAGGAAGCAGAGGGGTTGCTTGAAGGAACTGACTGTATTCCTACTGAGAGTTGATCAAAGGCACCTTATTCTTTAAAACCAAATGTGAAACATGCAGTGGAAATGCTGGCCTGGGGCTGTTTCAAAAGGGATAATGCCCAGGAGGGCCTCTGCCCAAGGGCATGACATTTGCAGCAGAAAGAATTAAGATGAACTAATGGTTGCAGACACCAAAGAGAGTTGCCGAAGCCAGGAGGGCCCCTGCCAGAGCCACAGGGCTGTCTTCAGACAGGCCAGCAAAACAATCAGGGAGTCTTTTTATACTTCCAGATCTAATTGTCAGATGGTAAACACATAAGGTGCTACCACACACACACACACACACACACACACACACACACATGAATTTCTTCTATGAAAGACATATTTTACTCAAAATTTTCATAAAAGAACAACATCTACCAAATGTACACCTTGCTACCTCCAGTGTAAAGAGTTGAATTCTTGATACTATGAGTTATTTTAGCATCACAAAACATGAAGGGCTAAACAACAAGAATCTGGGAGATAAAAGTGCCTGTGGAGGCTTTCAACAGCTGCATCAGCCACCAGAAACTCGAGCCAGAGAACATCAGTGCTAGACAAATAAACCTGTCCCACCCTTCCTTCTCCTTCCCCCATCCGTTATTGAGTGGAAGGAAGAAAGAGAAGGCTACTGTAGGGAAATGAAGAAGGTAACCCACTACCACCTCTTTCTCTGTGCGGATTTCCAGCCAGCTATGTGGGAAGAAAGAAAATTCAACCTTAAATAAATTTTAGAGATTAACACCCCTCCTCCCCATATTGGACATAGTTGTTATGGAAATGACACTTTTTGTTTTAGAAGAGTCTAGAGGGATTTTTATTTCTGAGGGTAAGGAGTAAACTGAAACTTGCCCAAGACTGTAGGAGAAGTGGAACATGAGCTCCACAGGGAGAGGATGGTTCTGAATGGGCTTTTGGGGTGGGGTGGGGGTACAAAGTTGCTACTGATTCCCATTTGGGAGGCCTGTGTGTTCAAGCCACCAGTCGTGCTCAGCCAAGAGCAGTGTGGCACCATGTCAGAAGTTGGGGTGAGACCGTCCAGACCTACTGGGGCATGGGGCCAACTCTGTAGGAGCTAAGGGGAGACTGAGTCCATAGAGAAAGGCCACTGAGCTGAGGAAAATACATCCCAGGTGCAAGGAATCTGACGCCATCAGCAGAGTGGTATGTGAGCTCAAGGATGAGGCTGGGCCAGCCACACTGCAGTGATGCCCACCAAATACAGAAGCTGGAACCATTGAGAACCTGGGTGACTCTGCCCAGGTCGGCAGACCCTTCCCTCCACCTATAAACTCACACTAAAACCCTCCCCACCTGCCCTACACCCCCAGACTCTGTCTTAGAAGTCCCCCAAACTGATCAATGCCTAAAGGGACTGTTTATTTAGTCACACAAGTTGATAAATTGGATTGGACATTTGTTCTTTTATTTTTTTTCCCCCTGCCACCTAAACAGTGGTGATGCTTGAGGAAAGTCAGAGCAGTTTTAGACAAAATAAACATTTCCCCTGCCCTTGGAATTGCAAATAAGGATGTTCTGTGGTGCTTCCTCTACACGTTTAGCCTAGCCATTTCATTAAAGTGTGGATGAACAGTGTCATTCTTATTTTTTTGCTTTCTCCTTTTACCAGGGATAGGTACATTATTCTACCACCAGTAACTAGAAATAGGTACATTCCTGGCTTCAACCCTTATTTTTAATGTGGTCTTTTCCACTGAGATCCTACTTTTCCTTACAATGCTTGGTAGGCTGCAGTGATCTGTGCATGCTGAATGAACAAACAGGGCATCTTCCATTACAATAATGTATTTAACACACAATGATTTTAGGGCTCTGCTAGTGACTTTCTACTTCCTGAAACCTAGTTCCCAGGGTATTAAGCTGAATATCTTAACTATAGCAACTGCCTTTACTTGTTCTGAAACTCTTTTTAATTTCATCTATCTTTGTCTCTGCATGTTTGCACTCTTGTGCTCTGCATTTGGCTTCCGAATAGGATCTCTCTCTCTCTCTCTCTCTCTCTCTCTAGTTATGAAATCTTTTAGGCATTTGCCTAGATCTCTGCATTAATCTTTGCTAGGATTGGTTTTCCACAGGGCCTGGGCTTTCAACTTACACTATTCTTACACTGTCTTACTTCTCTTGGAGGTCTTCTAAAGGAAACCCTGTAGATAGTATGACCACAAGTACTAATCTCAGAGGTCTTGTCTTCTCTCTTTTGTGGCTGATGCTGACCACAGTGACCATTTACTGTACCTACCTGTGGGTCTCCCATGATGCTCACAATTTTGTGATCTCTTAGGACACTTGGACCTCCATAGTTCCTACCCTTTGGCTTTGGTCTCAGCCCTCCAGAAAGGACTATAATCTTCTCACCATAATTTTGGGCACAAATAGCTTCTGGGTAGTGGGTGGCTATGAAAACAATCTCTCTGAGAATTATATTCTTTTTCCTTGTTTCTGTTATTTGTGCCTTTATTTCCCTCCCACATTGAGAATTGCTGTGTAACCAATAAGATATTGCTGAAATTAAGATTTATGACTTCTAAGCTAGGTCACAAAAGATATGTGGCTTCTACCTTGTCCAGCCTCGTATCACTTGTTCATTGTGAAACCAGCCACTGTGTCATGAGGACACTCAAGAGCCTTATTGGTGGGTTCATGTGGTGAGGAAATAAATATTCTGCCAGCAGCCAGCACCAACCTGCCAACCATGTGAATGAATGATCTTAGAAGAAGATCTTTTAGTCCCAATCAAATCTTTAGATGATGCAACTGCAATTGATGTCTTGACTGCAACTTCATGAGAGATTATGAACCAGAACCACTTAGGTAAGGTGTTTCCTGACATTCAGAGATGATGTAAGGTAGTAAATGTATGTTGTTTTCAAGATACATTTTAGAATAATTTTTTTTAATGCAGCAACAAATAACTCTCATCTTAGAAAAATCTATAGTGATTTTAATGTGAAAAGCATTATAGATCATAGTGTCAGCTTAAGGAAAACGTTTGATAAATAATAGCAAGGTTACTTTTTTTTTTTTTATGGCCACACCTGTGGCATATGGAACTTCCCAGGCTAGGGGTCAAATTGGAGCAGTAGCTGAGGCCTACACCACAACCACAGCAATTCCAGATCTGAGTTGCATCTGTGACTTAGAGCACAGCTTGTGGTGATGCCTAATCCTCATCCACTAAGTGAGGCCAGGGATTGAACCTGCATCCTCACAGGTTATGTTGGGTCCTTAACCTGCTGAGCCACAATGGGAATTCCACAAGTTTACTTAAAAAAAAAAAGGCAGTGATTTATGATCTTGCAAAATAAAAGACAAGAGTGGTAACACCAAGGCTATACCATGAGTCAAGAGAAGCAGTCACAGATTAAGGCTGCTAAGCAGAGAAGAAAATATGTTTAAGAGAAATAAGAGTGTTCCATTGGTTTCCAAAGAAAAAGAATACTTTCCTCTTAATTTGCCCATGGAAATCAAAAAGTTTTGAAGGAGCTAGAGACATACTCATCATCAATTAAAAGTTCCTTTACTCTGACAAGAGTTACTGGTGACTTTTGATTTTAAGTCCCTTACAATGACCCAGCATTCATGAACCATAGTCAACAATATGATATCAACAGACCTGTTACTTTTGTCCACCAAAATAAGCAACGCATAAGTTATAGAAGGTATTTATCAATTGATAAACCATTTGATTGCTGAGTAAGAGGATACATTTTTACAGAGATTAATATGTTGTGGTTTACCTTGGCCACAGCTGATAAAGCCATGTTCTACTCATAGGCAAACTCTGAAATAACTTCAGTTTTAGCAAGTTAACTCAGCAATGCTGGAGTACATCATAAAACACTTGAAAGCAGCTGTTACAACATATTTTTAATCCCCTAGAAATTCTTCCTACTCAAAAGGCCACATGTCATCTAGGGACTATTCTGTTCCACTGAATGTATTCTAGAAAAATATATACCTACTTTACATACCAAAAACTTGACAAGTGTATTTCATCAGCACAGGGCTAAAAACCCATTAAATGAAAGCTAGTAATTTATACTAGCCAATACAGGACAATTTAATATTTGAAACCAAAATATACAGTAACAAACGTCCCCTGTCCTGATTACCAAAAACATGTGCTCTTCTCTGTGAAGAGATATTTACAAAGGTCACAGGCTAGGGTACAGATGGGCCAGCATAATGTTACCATAGGAATCAACTAAAATAGATTTATCTACAGGGAATCTTCACAACAGCATAGTTGAAAGCAGAAATTCCCCTAGAACCATTTAGTGTCAGCAATTTTGGTCATATATGAGACCCTAAGAGTGACAAAAATGCAAGGAATAGACTTTTCCCCGTCCCCAGTGTGAATGCTGCAATAGTCTTACCTGATATTTCTATAGCTGACAGTTAATACCAAGACAGCCTCAGTAAATTATATTTCTGCTGGTTTTGGCTAAGGCCTTAAGAGGTGTGGTCAAGGTCATTCAATATTTGTGTTGGATTTTCTGAGTTTTATTTAGTGTTTTGTTCTCCTTTCTCTTCTTGCAGCTATTTGCTGCTGCTGTGATTAAAGGTGGAATTCACCTTATATAGAGTTTGTATCTAATAAACTTCTTTATTTGGAGGCTTATACATCTCCAATTTCTCTCTCTCTCTCTCTCTCTCTCTTTTTTTTTTGTCTTTTGTCTTTTTAGGGCTGCACCCATGGCATATGGAGGTTCCCAGGCTAGGGGTCTAATCGGAGCTGTTGCTGGCAGCCTACGCCAGAGCCACAGCAACACCAGATCAAAGCAGCATCTGTGACCTACACCACACCTCATGGCAATGCCCGATGCTTAACCCACTGAGCAAGGCCAGGGATCGAACCCACAACCTCATGGTTCCTAGTCGGATTTATTTCAGCTGTGCCACAATGGGAACTCCCAATTTCTCATTTTTATTCCAAGAAAACATCTACTTATGGGGGAAACCGATTTGATGAAGGGATACTGAATAATTCTTCTACTTGAAAGGGATCTGGGGAATGGGGCCTGGAGCATGATTTAACCTTAAGGTGCATCAGAATTATCTGTGAGATTGTTAACATATAGATGCTCAAGACCTTCACAGGCTTATTCAGTCAGGTTTGCTTCTGGAATGTATCATGGCATGTATATATATATTTTTTAATGAGCCACCATATAATTCTGAAATGTACCAGTGTTCGAATGCCAGTAGTCAATGTGGAAATAAGGGCAATCAGGGGTCAGAACTGTTGTTCAATGTTCCTCGCTTCTCACAATCATTTACCAATAAAAGCCTTCTCTGCTCTGGGGATACCAAATATATGATGCCTCAGGAGGCTCGAATAGTCTTCCTTATTCATTCCAAGAATGCAGCTCATCCTCTCCTTGAGGGAGGAAGCAAGGTCAAGACCCAAAGACCAGTCAGTGCCTATAAAAAAATGATCACTTGACTTAAATTTTAGCATCAACTTTCAGATGAAAGAGGTTAATTACAGCCATCAAATTTCATAAAATTCTTTTTTTCTCTTTAATTTTTTGTGGAAATATAATTAACATACAAAATTATCTTAATTTCAGGTGTGCTACATAGTGATGTGACATCTGCATACATTATAAAATGATCACCATGGCAAGTCTAGTAATCATCTGTCCCCGTATAACTTATGACAATATTATTGACCATATTCCTTATGCTGTGTGTTATATCCATGTGGCTTACTTATTTTGTAATTGTAGATTTGTAACTTTTTAATTCCCTTGACCTATTTCACCCATCCCTCCCTTCTGTCAACCATGTATTTGTTATACATAAGTCTGTTTTCATTTTGTTATGTTTCATTTGTTTGTTTCCTTTTTATTATAGATTCCACATATAAGTTAGATAATACAAATAACAAGACTTTTGTGGGTGGAGGGGGCTGCTGAGTAAAATTTCTTTGTATGTGTATATATATATATCACATCTTTATTTGTTTATTGATGGACACTTAGGTTGCTTCCACATCTTGGCTATTGTAAATAGTGCTGCAGTGAATATCTGGGTACACATATCTTTTCCAATTAGTATTTTTATTTTCGTTGGGTAAATATGCAAAAATTAAAGTGCTGGATCATATGGAAGCTCAATTTTTAATCCTTTGAAGAATCTCCATGCTATATGTTTTCCACAGTGGCTCTACCAATTTATATTCTTACCAGAAGTGAATACTTGTTATTTGTTGCTTTTTGATAATACATGTTCTGAAAGTTGTGAGATGGCATCTCTTTGCAGTTTTTATTTGCTTTTTCCTAGTGCTTGATGTTGAGTATCTTTTCATATGCCTGTTGGCATTATTTAATTCTTTTTTATGGCTGAATAGTATTCCACTGTATACGTGTACCACATCTTATTTATCCATTATGCTGTTGATGGACATTTAGGTTGTTTCCAGATCTTGGCTATTGTAAATAGTGTTGCAATGAACATTGGGGTGCATGCATCTTTTCAAATTATAGTTTTCTCTGGGTATGTCCAGAAATTAGATTGCTAGATCATATCGTAATTCTGTATCTATATTTAGTTTTTTAAGGAAACTCCATAATGTTCTCAACAGTGGTTGTACCAATTCAGTTTAACTCTGTTGCATGTGGCTATCCAATTTTCCCACCACCATTTATTGCAGAAGTTGTTTTTACTCTGCTATATATTCTTTCTTCCTTTGTTGTAGGTTAATTGACATATAAATGTGGGTTTATTTCTCAGATCTGTTTTTTTGGTTTTTTTGTTTTTTTTTATTTTTTAATTTTATTGGGGCATAGTTGATTTATAACATTGTATTTGCTTCAGGTATACAGCAGAGTGAATCAGTTATACATATACACATATCCATTCTTTTTTCCCGTATAGGTTATTACAGAACATTGAGTAGACCTCCCTGATTATTTTATTTAAAAAATTTTTTTTAATTTAATTTTTTAATTAAAAATTTTTTTTGTCTTTGGTCTTTTTAGGGCCACACACATGGCATATGGAGTTTCCCAGGCTAGGGGTCTGATCAGAGCTATAGCTGCTGGCCTATGCCACAGCCACAGCAATGCCGGGTCTGAGCCGCGTCTGCAGCCTACGCCACGCCTCAGGGCAACGCCAGATCCTTAACCCACTGAGCAAGGCCAGGGATCGAACCTGCAACCCCATGGTTCACAGTTGGATTCGTTTCCACTGCACCACAACAGGCACTCCCTAGTTTTTTTTATTGAGATAAAATGTAAATAATGTGAAATTCATTGTTTTAACCGCTTTACAGTATAAAAATCAGGGGTTTTGTACATTCGCAGTGTTGTGTAACCGTCATTACCTGTTTCCAGAACAGAGTTATCATCCTAAAGAGAAACTCTGTAGCCATTAGCAGTTACTCCTAAATTGCTCCCTCCTACCCTGGCAGGCACTTACTTTCTATGCATATGAGTTTACCTGTTCTGGGCATTTCATATAAATAAACCACATGCCATGTACTCTTTTGTGTCTGGCTTCTTTTACTTAGCATGTTTTTGATGTTCATCCATGTTGTAACATGTATCAGTACTTCATTCTTTTTTATGGCCAAATAATGTTCCATTGTCTGGATATACTCTGTTTTATTTATCCATTAGTCAGTTGATGAACATTTATGTGGTTTCCATTTCTTGGCTTTTATGAATAATGTTGCTATGAATATTTTTGTTCAAGTTTTTATGTGGACATGTATTTTCAGTTTTCTTAGGTACTGAGGAATATAATTGCTGAGTCAAAAGGTTAATTGTCAGACTGATTTCCACAGTGGCTGCACTGTTTTTACATTCCCACCAGCAATGTATGAAGTTTTCAGTTTCCCCACATCTTTTCCAAAACGTATTATCTCTCTTTTTAATTATAGCCATCCTAGTGGGTGTGAACTAGTATTTCATGTTTTGCAATTGATTTTTGTATATTGACTCTGTATCTTGCAACTCTGCTAAAATTGATTCTTATCTCCAGTATGCTTTAAAAAAGTTTTATTGGAGTATAGTTGATTTTCAGATCTGTTTTTTTTTTTCTATTGATCTATGTGTCTCATTTTGTGCCAGAACCATACTGTTTTGATTACTTTAGTTTTATAGTATATTTTAAAATTAGGGAGTGTGATACCTCCAGCTTGGTTCTTTTTTCTTAAAATAATTCCAACTGTTCAGTGCCTTTTCTGTTTCCATGTAAGTTTTAAAATTATTTGTTCTAGGTTTGTGAAAATGTCCTTGGTATTTTTATCAGGATTGTATTGGATCTGTAGAGAGCCATAAGTAGTATCAATTTCCTTCATCAATGCCATACTTTTTAGAATGCAAGTTTTCAGTTCCTTGGTTAGCTGAATCATTCTTTTTGATGCAACTATAAATCAGATTGTTTTCTTAATTTCTTTTTTAGGACTTAATAAATTTTATTACTTTTATAGGTGTACAACAATCTTTACAACCAAATTTTATAGCATTTCCATCTCTAACCCTCAATGCATCCTCCACCCCCTAACCTGTTTCATTAGGAAACCGTAAGTTTTTCAAAGTCTGTGAGTCAGTATCTGTTCTGCAAAGAAGTTCAGTCTGTCCTTTTTTTAGATTCCACATGTAAGTGATAGCATTTGATGTTGGTATCATTGTCTGACCGACTTCATTTAGCATGATAATTTCTAGGTCCATCCATGTTGCTAAAAATGCAGCTATTTTGTTCCTTTTAATGGCTGAGTAATATTCCATTGTGTATATGTACCATACCTTCTTGATCCACTCCTCTGTCAATGACATTTAGTTTGTTTCCATGTCTTGGCTATTGAAAAGAGTGCTGCAATGAACATTGGAGAACATGTGTCTTTTCGAGTCATGGTTTCCACTGGATAGATGCCCAGGAATGGGATTTCTGGAGCAAATGGAAGTTCTATGTTTAGTTTTCTGAGGTATTCTCTATAGTGTTTTCCACAGTGGTTGCACCAATTTAGAATCCCACTAACAGCGTAGTAGGGCTCCTTTTTCTCCACACCCTCTCCAGCATTTATTGTTTGTAGACTTTTTGATGATGGCCATTCTGGCCAGTGTAAAGTGGTACCTCATAGTGGTTTTGATTTGCATTTCTCTAATCATGGGTGATGTTGAACATCTTTTCATGTGTTTTGTTGTTGTTGTTGTCCATTTGCATGTTTTCTTTGGAGAATTGTCTGTTTAGATCTTTTGCCCATTTTTTGATGGGGTTGTTTGTTTTTGTGGTATGGAGCTATAGGAAGTATTTATAAATATTGGAGATGAATCTGTTGCTAGTCGCTTCATTTGCAAAGTTTTTTCGCATTCTGTGGGTTGTCTTTTCATTTTGTTTAGGGTTTCCTTTGCTTTGCAGAAACTTTTAAGTCCCATTTGTTTATTTTTGTTTTTATTTTCATTACTCTAAGAGGTGGATCTGAGATGTTGCTGTCGTTTATGTCAGAGAGTGTTTGGCCTATGTTTTCCTCTAAGAGTTTTATAGTGTCTGGTATTATATCTAGGTCTTTAATTCACTTTGAGTTTATTTTTGTGTATGGTGTTAGGGAGTGTTCTAATTTCATTCTTTTCCATGTGGCTGTCCAGTTTTCCCAGCACCACTTATTGAAGGGGCTGTCTTTTCTGCATTGTATATTCTTGCCTCCTTTGTCATAGATGAGTTGGCTGTAGGTGTGTGGGTTTAATTCTGGGCTTTCTATGTTGTTCCACTGATCTATATTTCTGTCTTTGTGCCAGTACCATACAGTTTTTAATGACTGTAGATTTGTAGTATAGTCTTGAGTCAGGGAGCCTGATACCCCCAGCTCTTTTTTTGTTTCTCAGGATGGCTTTGGCTATTCTGTGTCTTTTATGCTTCCAAACAAACTTTAAAATATTTTGTTCAAGTTCTGGAAAAATGTCCTTGGTAATTTTATAGGGAGTGCATTGAATTTATAGATTGCCTTGGGTAGTATAGTCATTTTGATAATGCTGACTCTTCCAATCCAAGAGCATGGTATGTCTTTCCATTTATTTGTGTCATCTTTGATTTCTTTCATCAGGGTCTTATAACTTTCAGAATGCAGGTCTTTTGCCTCTTTAGGTAGGTTTACTCCTAAGTATTTTATTCTTTTGGATGCGATGATAAGCGGGACTGCTTCCCTGTTTTCTCTTTCTAATCTTTCATTGTTAGTATATAGAAATGCAGTCAATTTCTGTGTACTGATTTTGTATCCTGGTACATTGCCAAATTTGTGCATGAGCTCTAACAGTTTTCTGGTAGAGTCTTTAGGATTCTCTAGGTATAGTATCATGCCATCTGCAAATAGGATAGTTTTACTTCTTCTTTTCCAATTTGGATCCTTTTATCTCTTTTACTTCTCTGATTGCTGTCGCTAGGACTTCCAAAAATCTGTTGAATAGTTGTGGTAAGAGTGGACATCCTTGTCTTGTTCCTGATCTCAGTGGGAATTCTTTCAGCTTTTCACCATTGATAATGATGTTACCTGTGGGTTTGTCAAATATGGCCTTTATTATATTGAGTTAGGTTCACTCTATGCCCACTTTCTGAATGGTTTTTTATCAGAAAAGGGTGTTGGATTTTGTCAAAGGCTTTTTCTGCATCTATTGAGAGGATCATATGGTTTTTATTCTTCAGTTTGTTAATGTGGTGTATCACACGGATTGATTTCTGGACATTGAAGAACCCATGCATCCCTGGGATAAATCCCACTTGATCATGATGTACAATCCTTTTAATGTATTGTTGGAATCAGTTTGCTCATATTTTGTTGAGGATTTTTGCATCGATGTTCATCAGTGAAATTGGCCTGTAATTTTCTTTTTTGTTGTTTCTTTGTTTGGTTTTGGTATCAGGGCCTCATAAAATGAGTTTGGGAGTGTTCCTTCCTCTGCAGTTTTTGGAATAGTTTCAGAAGGATATGTGTTAGCTCTTCTCTAAATGTTAGAATTCACCTGTGAAGCCATCTGGTCCTGGACATTTGTTTGGAAATTTTTTTTTCCTTTTTTTTTTTTTTTTTTTTTTTGTTGTTGTTGTTGTTGCTATTTCTTGGGCATATGGAGGTTCCCAGGCTAGGGGTCGAATTGGAGCTGTAGCCACCAGCCTACGCCAGAGCCACAGCAACTCAGGATCCGAGCCGCGTCTGCAACCTACACCACAGCTCACGGCAACACCGGATCATTAACCCACTGAGCAAGGGCAGGGACTGAACCCGCAACCTCATGGTTCCTAGTCGGGTTCGTTAACCACTGTGCCACGACGGGAACTCCTGGAAATTTTTTAATCACAGTTCCAATTTCAGTCCTTGTGATTGGTCCATTCATCTCTTCTTACACATCTTGGCTTAGTCTAACTTTGTAGTTTCTAAGAATTTGTCCATTTTTTCTAGTTTTTCCATTTTATTGGCATATAGTTGCATGTTGTAGTCTCATGAGCCTTTATATTTCTGTGATGTCTGTTGTAACTTGTCTTTCATTTCTAATTTTATTGATTTGAGTCCTCTCTCTTTTTTTCTTTATAAGTCTGCTAAGGGTTTATCAATTTTGCTGATTTTTTCAAAGACCCTTGTTTTAGTTTCACTGATCTTTTCTATGATTTTCTTCATTTCTATTTTATTGATTTCTGCTCTGACCTTAATGATTTCTTTCCTTCTACTAACTTTAGGTCTTGTCTGTTCTTCTCTCTTTAGCTGCTTTATATGTAAAATCAGGTTGTTTATTTGAGCTTTTTCTTGTTTCCTGAGGTGGGCTTGTATTGCTATAAACTTTCGTCTTAGAACAGCTTTTGCTGCATCCCATAGATTTTGGAGTGTCGTCTCTTTATTGTCATTTGCTTCTAGGTATTTTTTAATTTCTTCTTTGATTTTTTCAGTGATCCATTGGTTGTTTAGTAGCATGTTGTTTAGTCTCCAGGTGTTTGTGTTTTTTACAGGTTTTTTCTTGTTGATTTCCAGTCGTGTAGCATTGTGGTCAGAAAAGATGCTTGATATGATTTCAATTTTCTTAAAGTTACGAGGTTTGATTTGTAGCCCAGGATGTGATCCATCGTAGAGGATGTTCCATGTGCACTTGAGAAGAATGTGTATTCTGTTGCTTCTGGATGGAATGTCCTATAAATATCTATTAAATCCATCTGGTTTAATGCTTAATTCAGGGCCTGTGTTTTCTTGTTGATTTTCTGTCTGGATGATCTGTTCATGTTGTAAGTGGGGTGTTAAAGTCCACCACTGTGATTGTGTTATTGTCGATTTCTCCTTTTAAAGTTGTTAACAGTGGCCTTATATATTGTGGTGATCCTATGTTGGGTGCATAGATATTTAAAATTCTTATATATTCTTCTTGGACTGATCCTTTGATAATTATGTAGTGTCCTTCCTTGTCTCTTAAAATATTCACTTTAAGGTCTGTTTTGTCTGATATGAGCATTTATCCTCCAGCTTTCTTTTGATTCCTGTTTGCATGGAATATTTTCTTCCATATTCTCACTTAAATATGTATTTGTTCCTAGAAATGAAGTGGGTCTCTTGAAGACAGCATATATGTGGGTCTTGTTTTTGTATCCATTCAGCCAGTATATGTCTTTAGGTTGGTGTTTAGTCCTTTAACATTTAAGGTAATTATTGATATGTATATTCTTATTACCATTTTATTAAATGTTTTGTATTTGTTTTTGTTGCTCTTTTTTCTTCCCTTCTCTTTTTCTCTCCTCTTGTAGTTTGATGACTATCTTTAGTGTTGTATTTGAGTTGATTTTTCTTATTTGTTTATGTATCAATTGTAGATTTTTGGTTCGCATTTACTCTGAAGTTTTGATATGAGTGTATATATGTACGAGATATTTTTAAGTTTTTGGTCTGCTAATTACAAGTGCGACTCCAGCGTCCTGCATTTGTACTCTTCTCTTCTCATGATTTCTGATTTTGGTAGCATAATTATGCATGAATTATTTCATTTCTTTACTGTATATATACTATTTCTGGTGAAGTTTGTCATTTGTGTTTTTTTATTGTTTTTTTTTTTTTCTGATTGATGCCTTTTCTTTTCTGCCTAGAGAAGTTCCTTTAGTATTTGTTGTAAAGCTGGTTTAGTGTTGCTGAATTCTCTTAGCTTTTGCTATATCTGTGAAGGTTTTGATTTCTCCTTCAAATCGGAATGAGAGCCTTGCTGGGTAAAGTAATCTTGGTTGGAGGTTTTTTGCTTTCGTCACGTTGAGTATATCATGCCACTCCCTTCTGGCCTGTAGAGTTTCTGCTGAAAAGTCTGCCAATAACCTTATCAGGGTTCCCTTGTATGTTATTTGTTTCTTTTCCCTAGCTGCTTTCAATATTTTCTCTTTGGCTTTAATTTTGGTCAGTTTGATTAATATGTGTCTTTGGGTATTCCTCCTTGGGTTTATTTTATATGGTACTCATTGTGCTTCCTGGATTTGAGTGAGTAGTTCCTTTCCCATGTTAGGGAAGTTTTAGGCTATTATCTCTTGGAATATTTTTTTCTGTCCCCTTCTCTCTCTCTTCTCCTTCTGGCATACCTATAATATGGATGTTGATACATTTAATGTTGTCCCAGAGTTCTCTGAGACTATCTTCATTTCTTTTCATTTTTTTTTCTCTTTTCTGTTCAGCATCAGTGATTTCCATTAGTCTTTCCTCCACCTCACTTATTTGTTCTAACTCCTGTACTCTGCTGTTGGATGCTTCTAATGAATTTTTTATTTCAGTCACTGTTTTTCATCTCTTCTTGTTTAAGGTTTATATCTTGTATCTCTTTGCTCAGTGTTTCCTGTAAATTATACATCTTTGCCTCCATTTTATTTCCAATATCTTACATCATCTTCACCATCAACTGTCTAAAGTCTTTTTCCTGGAGGTTGAGAATCTCCTGATTACCTAGCTGTTTTTCTGGAGTTTTTTCTTTCTCCCTCATCTAAGTTATAGTTCTGTTTTTTCATTTTTATAGGTTTTTTGTGTGGTGCCCTTTTTACAGACAATAGAGTTGTAGCCTCTCTTACTTCTGGTGTCTGCCCCCCTTGTGGCTGAAGTCAGTATGGGGGCTTGCTGTAGGCTTCCTGCTGGGAGGGACTGGTGCCTGCCCACTGGTAGGTTTGGCTGATTCCTATCCCTCTGGTTAGTGGGGCTTTGTCTCTGGGTGAGATTAGAAGTGGCTGTGTGCTGGCAGTGGTTGGGGTGGGGGGCTTTAGGCATCCTCTTTACTGAAGGCGGAGCTGTTATCCCACCTAGATTGTTACTTGGCCTGGGGCTTCTCAGCACTGATGGGTGGATCCAAATTTTCCCAAAATGGCCACCTCCAGTGAAACACATGCTGATGTATATTCCCACGAGCCTTGCCTCCAATGCCCTTCCCCCACAACAAGCCACATTCACCCCCTATTTTCCCAGGAGATCCACAAGAACTGCAGTCATGTCCAACCCAGATTCCTATGGAGCCTTTCTTTGCCCTGGGACCCAGTGCATATGAAATTCTGTGTGTGCCTTTCAAGAATGGGGTCTCCATTTCCCCCAGTCCTGTGGAGCTCCTGTGCATACACTCCACAGGCCTTCAATGCCAGATGCTCTGGGAGCTCTTTCTCCCAGTTCCAGATCCCCAGTCATGAGGATTTGTTGTGGGGCTGAGAACTCTCAATTCTATAGGTGATTCTCTGTGATACAGTTGCTTTCCACTCTGTGTGGCTTCCCAACCAGGATGAATGGGGTTGCTTATATCACATAGTCAGCCCTCCTACCTCTTGATGTGGCCTCCTCTTTGTCTTCTGGAGTAGGATATCCTTTGGAAAGTTTCCAGTCCATTTGGTTGAAGGTTGCTCAGCATTTGGTTTTAATTTTATTGTTTATATGAAAGAAGTTATGCTCCAGTCCTTCTATTCTGCCATCTTAATCCTGTCCCTTGTTTTCTTAATTGCTTATAGTTTTTGACAAGTTTATAGAAACTCAACAGAATTCTATATATTAACTTTTTTATTCTGCAATTTTACTTAATTCATCTATTACTTCTAATCATTTTTTGGTGGCATCTTGAGGATTTTTTATATATGCTATCATGTCATCTGCAAATTCTTTCTCTCCATTTTGGATTCTTTTTATTGCTTTTTCTTGTCCAATTACTGTTGTTGGGATTTCCAATACTTTATTGAATAAAAGTGATGAGAGTGGACATATTTTTCCTCTTCTTGGAGGAAATGCTTTCAACTTTTCACCACTGAGTACAATGTTGGCTATTGGGTTTATCATATATGACCTTTACTGTGTTGAGGTATGTACCTCTTTGTTGACACTTTTTATCATAAATGGATATTGTATATTGTGAAAACCTTTTTCTACATCTATTAAGATGATCATATGATTTTTATCATTTTGTTAGTATTGTACATAATGTTAATTGATTTGTGGATATTGAGCCATCCTTGCCTCTCTGGGATTAGTCACAGTATATGATCTTTTCAACGTACTGTTGGATTCAGCCTTCTAATTCCATTTGTTGAGGGGGTTTTGCCTCTATGTTCACCAGTGATATGTGCTTTAATTTTCTTAACTGTGCCACTTTAATCTAGTTTTGATATCAGAGTTATTCTGACTTTGTAGAGTGAGTTTGGCAGCATTCCATCCTCTTCTATTTTTGGAATATTTTGTGAAGAATAAGCATTAACAGGAGTTCCCAACATGGTGCAGTGGAAATGAATTGGACTAGGAACTATGAGGTTGCAGATTTGATCCCTGGCCTCTCTCAGTGGATTAAGGATCCAGCTTTGCTGTGAACTGTAGTAGGTCACAGACACAGCACAGATCTGGCCTTGCTATGTCTGTGGTGTAGGCTGGCAGCTGTAGCTCCAATTTGACCCTTAGCCTGAGAACCTCCATATTCAGGGGTGGCCCTGAAAAGCAAAACAAACAAACAAATAAAAAACAAATAATAAGCATTATCACATTTTTGTGGGTAGAATTTACCTGTGAAGTTGTATGGTCCTGAATGTTTGTTTGGAATTTTTAAATTTTTGTTTGAGTTTCATCACTGGTAATTTATCTATTCATATTTTCTCTTTCTTATTCAGTTTGAGATATTGTATATTTCTAGAGATTTATATTTTCTTTTGGTTGTCCAATTTTTTGGCATGTAATTACTTACAGTAATATCTTATGATCTTTTGTAATTCTGTATTGTTGGCTATAACTCATTTTTATTTATTGATTTGGGGGCCTCTATCTTTTTTATTGATGCATCTGGTTAAAGGTTTATCACTTTTTAAAATCTTTTTAATGCAACAGCTATTAGTTACATTGATCATTTATATTTTAGTCATTCATTTATTTCCACTCTGATTTTTACTATTTATTTGCTTCTGCAAATATTACATTGTATTTGTTCTTTCTTTTCAAGTTCTTTCAGGTATAAGGTTAAGTTGTTTATCTGGGATTTTTCTTGATTCCTGAGTTAGGCTTGTCCGGCTATAAACATTCTTTTTAGAACTACTTTTGCTGTGTCCCATAGGTTTTGGATTGTTGTGTTTCCATTTTCACTTGTCTCCAGATTTTTTTTCTTCATTTTATTCAATAACCCATTGTCTAGTCTGTAGCATATTATTTAGCCTCCATGTGTTTGTGCTTTTTGCTGTTTTTTTTTTTTTTCTTGTAGTTGATTTTTAGTCACATATCATTGTGGTCTGAAATAATGCTTTCTATGATTTCAATATTCTTCAATTTATTGAGATGTGTTTTGTGACCTTGAATGTGACCTATCCTAGAGAATGTTCCATGTGCACTTGAAAGGAATGTGGATTTTGCTACTTTTTGGTGAAATGTTACATCTATCTATCTATCTATCTACTAACTTTATGTGGTATATCTAGTCTAACTCATCATGTATCATTTAAAGCCAATGTTTCCTTTTTTTTTTTTTTTTTTTTGGTCTGGATAATCTGTTCATTTATGTGAGTGGGATGTTACAGTCCTTTGTTAC
This sequence comes from Sus scrofa, assembly GCF_054392235.1. Classification (NCBI taxonomy): domain Eukaryota; kingdom Metazoa; phylum Chordata; class Mammalia; order Artiodactyla; family Suidae; genus Sus; species Sus scrofa. Next base: position 79,342,955 of record NC_139383.1, on the reverse strand, counting down.
TACTGTCAATTTCCTCTTTATATTTAATGTTTGCTTTATGTATTTAGGTTCTTCTATTTTGGGTACATATGTATATATAATTGCAAGTATTCTTGTTGCATTGATTCCTTTCTCACCTTCTTTCTCTCTTGCTACAATTTTTTTTTAAAGTCTATTTCGTCTGATATAAGTATTGCTACCCCAGCTTTTTTTTTATTTTCATTTGCATGGAGTAACTTCTGCCATCCTCTCAATTTCAGTCTCTGTCTTGTATCGGAAGTGAGTCTCTCATAGGCAGTAGAATGAGCACCCCAAAATGGCAGTTAACAATGTTCCATCCTCAAGGTGAATTTGGGTTGCCCCCTGCCTCTCTGTCAGGCTCTGCAATATTGGAAAATGCATGTGACCCAGGTTCCTTTCAAACTACTGCCTCCAAACTGGGACTCAGAACATATGAGATTTTGTGCACACCCTTTAAGAATGGAATTCCTTGTCCTTTAGTCTTCTAGATCTCTGGAACGTTAGGCTTGGTGGTTTTCAAAACCTGGTGCTCTTAGGAAACATCTTTCCACTGCTGGATCCACAGGCTAGTATGGGGCTCAGACCCCCCCACACACACTCCTTGGGGAAAACCTTTGTGATTAAGATATTCTTCCCATTTGTGGGTCACCAGCCTGGGTTGTGAGTTCTAACTATATCATGTCACTACCCTTCATCTATATCTTGCTGTGGTCCGTTCTTTATGTCTTTATATGTGGAAAATCGTTAGTTGAAACTAACTGGTAGTTTTCATGTCATTATCATAGATAGTTGCTCTGTAAATGGTTGTAATTTTTGTGTGTCTGTGGGAGGAGGTGAGTTCAGTGTCCTCCTACTCTACCATCTTGTCCACACCAAGTTACATAAAATTTAAAATTGAACAATCTGGCAGCCAGACTTTTGACCTTCAAAAGTAGTTAAATACCTCTGTATTCTTTGAAAATTTATTTTAGTGAATTCTATGCTAGAGAAGATGGTAATAGAAATTCTACAACATGAAAAGAACAGATTTCTTCCACATCTAGCCTTGCATATTTCTCATTCTTATAAATAGTCGTTTTGTGATTTTAATCACATGAGCTACCATCTTTCACATGTGATTCAAAGGAAGTTTAGGATATACTTTTGTAAGGCATGAGAGACCCACTTTATTTTATCTCTCTGACTGTAAGTTTGATTTCTAGTGGTTGACTAATAATGAAAACAGCTAACTCCAATCTCCCATATCAGAAAACACATAGGATTTGGTTGAAGGAAACAACTCAGATACACCCACTGGTACCTCCACCATCTTCTGACAGCATTGGTGTGGTAGCTTCTGGAGGTTATAGGCAGGAGAGTGATTGTGGATTTAAGGTCTGATGTTAGATCAGCTCTTTGCGAAAGTAGTGGCTATAAATGGGTTGTGCTGTTGTATTTCCTTTACTGTATTTTATGTACGGCTCCAATCCAGCTGCTTGATTAATATCCTAGATAACAGATTAAATAACAAAGCTCCACTGTAAATGAACATAGGATTGAGTCTTTGAGTGCATGCATTTTTGTTTCTAAGTAAATATTACCACTAGAGATTTGCAAGGTATAAAGACAGCATCAAGAAAATTATCCCAAGATATTTTTGCAAGTGCCTAGGCATGCAGATTAAGTTGTGCTCTTTTATCTTAGGAGTTCTGCACAGGTTGCCTGTTGTCTCACACAAATGAATAAGAGGCATATTTGCATTTTCCAAATTAAAACTCAAGTGAATAATAGCTTTTGCCAGATACTGGCACAACAGAGCTAGTCAGATATCAAATTCAGAGGGTAGGCCTGCCAGGTTAGTAATAGGAACATGAGGCCAAGAGGTAAATTGTTTCCAAGACCTTGGAGGCTTCAGGGAAGGGAAGCATAAAGAATAACCAGGGTCAGTAATAGCATTCCACAGAGAGTAACAAAAGCCATTTCAAAAGGCTATAGGAAAACAAAGTCCAGACTTCATTGCTGTGTCAGATGCCAGAAACTAGCTGGATATCAAAGATAAGAGTAAAGGGTCAGGTGGGGAAGATAAGATAGATTTTACCAAACAATTTTCTTGCTCCCTAGATCCCTTTGGCCAGTTGTGAATGGTAAAGCTCTTTTTCTGGATGACATCTTAAAGGCACTGTATACTTCTCCAACACTGCCTTAACACATTACTGCAAGGCACAGAGATTAAAACACACAGTGAGGTTGCAGGGAATTATCACTTTAAAATTTTATTTTTTAAACTAATTATTCACTTTGTATATGGCAGGTGGATAATTTTTATCATGCTAAGCTCTGGGGCAGATAGACTGTAGATAAAATTTTACTTTACCTTAGCCATTATGGAAATTAGTTTACACAAACATCTCATCATAGGATTGAGAGGTTTTATTATTACTATTTCATTTAAATGAAAAAAGTAAGAGTTATAAAATGGGAACATCATTAGTGTAGGAGTTAGAAGATTGGGATTATAATCCCAGCTGAACAGAGGTATAAACTCAGGCAAAGATTTAACCTTTTTTAGACCTTAATTTCTTCATTTGCTAAAAGAGGCTAATCATTCATTCATTGCCTAGTAGGTACTTAGCGAGAAGCAAAATAAATTTATACTTTTCAAAATCATTGTAATAGATGGTGATTTTAAATAATTAGAAACCATACAAGATTACGGAGTTCCCGTCATGGCTCAGTGGTTAATGAATCCGACTAGGAACCATGAGGTTGTGGATTCGATCCCTAGCCTTGCTCGGTGGGTTAAGAATCTGGTGTTGCTGTGAGCTGTGGTGTAGGTTGCGGACATGGCTCGGATCCTGCATTGCTATGGCTGTGGTGTAGGCCGGTGGCTACAGCTCTGATTCGCCCCCCAGCCTGGGAACCTCCATACACTGCAGCAGCGGCCCAAGAAATGGCAAAAAGACAAAAAACAAAAAAACAAACAAAAAACCATAAAAGATTATGACTGATCCTTATAGCATCATTTTATAAATACTCCTATAGCATCTTTTTATAAAGAACCCATAGTTGCCACTTGAATGGATACTGAAGCAGTTATCCCCTCCCTCTACTAAACTACTTTCTAGTAGAGAAAATAATCATGATATCTCTTGATTGCCTCTCCAGCATCTATTTCTCCATCATTCTTCCTACCATGGTTCTGAATTCCCCAGCTGAATGGGTTTAAGTATGATTAATGCCTCCACTAGTTATTATAATTGGCTTAGGTTTATGACTGGTCTAAGGTTTAGTTTTGGAAGAATAGATTTAATAACTGTATCAATGGAGTTCCTGGTTCAGCGGGTTAAGAAACCTGCTAGTATCCATGAAGATGCAGATTTGATCCCTGGCCTCACTCAGTGGATTAAGAATCTAGTATTGCCACAAGCTGTGGTGTAGTTCACAGATGCAGCTCTGACCTGGTGTTGCTGTGGCATAGGCTGGCTATGGCTCTGATTTGATTCCTAGCCTGGGAACTTCCATACCCTTTGGGTGTGACCTTAAAAAGACAAAAGAAAAACAAATCAAGGCTCGTCTGACCAGAGTGAATCTTGGACATTTTGCTTAGAAATTTGGAACATAAACTCTTATTTGCCAAGTTTATATCATAGGAATAAGAGGCCTGGTGCAGCCACAACCACAAAGCCAGGGGCTACTTTGCAAGTGCCCAAGCAGAAGAAGGTCCTCTGTATGGGTCCTATTGATGCAGTTTAGGTTCATGATGAGAAACTTGCCATTCTCTCTCATCTCTTTAGGAGATTTTGATACAGGAAGTTTGTGATCTGGGACTCCAAGGCATTTTTAAAAAGTCAGTTGATCCTCAATTACACTCAGATTTGATCATTAAGGGATAGAACCCAGAGCATCATGTAATGTTAACTATAGAATGGAGAGTTTCTTCCGAGCATACAGTTCTATAAATCATTGTTATTCATTGTCTTTTATTTGCAGTTAATTTATTCTTTTGATACATTACATTTGCACATTGTTTACAACCATCTTCCACTAATTTCATTATTTATCTAGTATTGATGGTCTGTTTGTGCTAAGTGGGGCCATGGGTGGTGGCCTGAGGAGAGAAAAGGAGGAAGGAAAGTGTATGTTCCCCACTGGGTTCTGATAGGTAGAACTAGGTAATAGTGCATGGTGCTGGAGGACTTCTGTCAGCACCATGAGGGACTGGTTGTAAACCGCATTTACGCACAAAAAATGATGGGTGTAAATGTAATGGGTGAACTTTTAACATGTTTATGAAGAAAATTAGGCTTTATAAATAGAGGAAGCAGTCACTTCCAATGAGGGGAGGGGTCTGGGAAGACTTTACAAAGGAAGAAGAACTCTCTCTGACCTTGAAAGAAAGAATTGGAATAAGGAAGGAAAGTCATAAAAACAGCAAAGCAGTGGGGAAAATCATGGTTTGGGGACAGTCCATAGACTGGATAGACTGTTTCAGCTGAAAGTGTAAATTTAGGAATAGCCATGTTTATCTTCCCAGCATAGAATGCTGTCACACAATTCTATGCTTGTTCTTTCATGAAAATGAAGTCTGTAAAATGATTTTTATATGCTGTTGACACCTCATCTGTTCACGTGGGCAGCAGGGTTATATCTGAAAGTAGTGTGGTTGTTATGTAGCAAGGTTGGTGCCCTATTAAGTTTGTTGAAAGAGGGTTCTACCTGTCATGTATAGTTAGCCTGCTTCGGCCAGCTCTTAAATCAACATTTGAATAAGGAAACCAGCAGACCCAAGGGACAAAAAGTCCTTACCACAATGTATATCTAAGGATTTTCTTTAAAAGAAGTTAAAAAATAAATAAATAAATAAGTGTTGAAAACTTAGAAGGGTTTAAGGGAGTGCAAAGTGTTTGCTTTTTTGCATGCTGTTCTTGGACCCAGGCCATTTTCACAGTACCCAGTGGTGTTTTCATGTTTTCCCTAATTTATTGGTGATTTTATTTCATGACCTTTAATCCAGGAAATGCCACATAAGAAACACACGAGGAAACATTCCTATCGTAAATTTTAAATATATAAAAAATTATTATCTCTGGGTATTCCATGTACCCTGAAAATCTTGTCCCAGAGCTGATCACAGAAAATCACCAAGTTTTAAGAAGGCCTAGGTGAGAACTTTTTCCTTCATCTGATCTGATTAGAACTATTAGAATGAGGTTTTTTTTTGTTTTTTTGTTTTTTTGTCTTTTTGCCTTTTCTAGGGCTGCTCCCATGGCATATGGAGGTTCCCAGGCTAGGGGTCGAATAGGAGCTGTAGCTGCCAGCCTACACCAGAGCCACAGCAACGCAGGATCTGAGCCACGTCTGCAATCTACACCACAGCTCATGGCAACTCTGGATCCTTAACCCACTGAGTGAGGCCAGGGGTTGAACCCACAACCTCATGGTTCCTAGTCAGATTTGTTAACCACTGAGCCACGATAGGAACTCCTAGAATGAGGTTTAATTAGGGCACAGGATAATGTATCCATCATTAATATAATATGGCTTAACAAACCCTTAGATGTTCCAGGAGCAAATATTTTTTGGTAGCACATAAGTACAACATATCTCTGATATCTTTGATACCTGGTGCTGTGTCGACCTGCTCTGTTTCTGTCCTTTGAGTAGGCCCCACTCAGCCTCCCAACTGAATTTGTGCCCATCTAGAGGTTCCTTTTAATTCTGGCCTCTGTTATAGTCCCTCCTGCTTTATTATCTGGTCCAGCTCTGTCTCTGAATTAAACTCACTCCTACATTCCAAGTTTGTTTTGGCCCCCACTGTGGCTCACTTGTTGAGTTGGACCTCTTGTCTGTTCCTTTACCTGGAACTCTCCGCTTCTGGCACATTTTTCAGGTGACATACCTGGCTGCCTCCTAGTGGAACTTCAACTCTGATTTAGCTCTTTAAGATGGAGGAAAATTTAATGCCTCTGGTTCTGGCCAATATTCCTTTTATCCCCCATTTCATCTAGAATTTGTCAACATTAAAATTTATGAAGGAAATTTCTTTTAAAGTAAAAAAAAAATTGTTGACATAATCTTCCCAGAATATATCAACATAGAAGGCCAAAAGCAAGCAACCTCATACAATCTTAGTGTCTATGTTGTCCCTCTCCCAAGACAAGATAGCATAGCTCCTTGCAGAGAAGTCTCCCATTAGCCTTCAGTTCTTCTAGTTGTAACGAGAACCCAAAGGAGACAGCCAGACTCCCTCTGCATTGTGTGTTAGTTTGTGAGAGACCCTGCTTTGATCTCACAACATAGGGATGGCAGGGGAATCTGCAGGATCCAGTCTCTAGGACTCTGACTCTGATAGAGAAGTGGGAAAGGACTCACAACAGCCAGCACATGAACCTTGTCAAACTGAATTACACCTGCAGGGCCCAAGGAGTAATACCAACTAATGGCTTTGTTCATCTGTAGAACTAAGTTGGCAGTGTACTCTGACCAAGGAATTCAAGTAGAGTAAAGGGCATACAGAGCTCATAATCTGCAAAGCAAATACAGCGATCCTGTTCAATCAGGGAACTTGGGGTGTAGGTCAGATTAAGACACTAAACAGAGCTTTACTGATTCTAGAACTACTACTACTGAATCCAGGCCAGAAATCTGAATTGTAATTGTGCATTTTGCAGAACACAGCCTTAAACCTGGCCAACCAGGGAGCCTAATCAGAGCACAGATTTAGAGCACACTCAGCAGCCCTAGGCACAGTGGCTTTCAAACAGAGAGCACAGCTCATGTCTTCCCATATCTATAGAGCAAAATCAGTGGCCTCAATATGACTGGAGAATTCAGTGCACACTCAGGCCTGATTTGGGCCCATAAACAATGAGCTGTGCAGGCCCTGGGACTTTGTCTACTGCCCTGTCAGTGCAGAGAAGCTAATTCATAGCCTAATATACCAATGAATGTAGTACTCAGTCTTAACCATCTTGGTAAGCCTAGACAGAGAATTTCAGAAACTGCAGAGCCCATTCTGTAGCCTCAGTTGGGTAGGGAACAAAAGTAATGGCACAATCCCTAATATCTATTCTCAGAGGACAGAAAGTTTCCTCAGCCCCAAATAGATCATAATAGTAGGCCCTACCTTCCCAAAGATGTTATCATCAGACACACCTAGAAACTCAGACTGAGCTAATGATTGATGAAGTATCATCTCTGCCAAAGAAAACCTGTAAAGTCTAGAAGAGAAACACATTACTGAAATGTGAAGATAACAACATGAGGAATTAAGCATCATAAAAAATCAGGTAAATATGACATAACCAGTGGAAACTAATCAAGCTCTAATAACTGATTCTAAAGGAATAGCAATCAGTGTACTGTCAGACAAAAATTCTGAACAATCCTCTTACAGGAAACACAGCCAGACAACTAAACAAAATTGGGGAAACAATGCATGAAGTAAAAAATTAAAAAAATCATCAATGAAATAGGCTGTCTTTTCTCCATTGTATATTTTTGCCTCCTTTGTCATAGATGAGTTGGCTATAGGTGTGTGGGTTTAATTTTGGGCTTTCTATAGTGTTCTACTGATCTATATTTGTCTTTGTGTTGGTACCATACAGTTTTGATGATTGTTGCTTTGTAGTATAGTCTGAAGTCCGGGAGCCTGATACTCTCAGCTCCATTTTTATTTTTCAGCATGGCTTTGGATATTCTGGGTCTTTTCTGCTTCCAAACAAACTTTAAAATGTTTTGTTGGGGTTCTGTGAAAAATGTCCTTGGTAATTTGATAGGGATTGCATTGAATCTGTAGATTGCCTTGGGTAGTATAGTCATTTGGATAATATTGACTCTTCCAATCCAAGAGCATGGTGTGTCTTTCCATCTATTTGTGCCCTCTTTGATTTCTTTCATCAGCATCTTATCCTTTTCAGAGTACAGTTCTTTCGTCTCTTTAGGTAAGTTTACTCCTAGGTATTTTATTCTTTTGGATGCAATGGTAAACGGGATTGCTTCCCTAATTTCTCTTTCTGATCTTTCATGGTTAGCGCATAGAAATGCCATCAATTCCTGTATATTAATTTTATATCCTGTGACTTTGCCAAATTTGTGGATGAGCTCTAACAGTTTCCTGGTAGAGTCTTTAGGATTCTCTAGGTATAGTATCATGTCATCTGCAAATAGTGATAGTTTTACTTCTTCCTTTCCAATTTGGATTCTTTTTTTTTTTTTTTCATCTCTGATTGCTGTGGCTAGGACTTTCAAAACTATGTTGAATAGTAGTGGTGAGAGTGGCCAAAAGACAGACAATTCAATAAATGGTGCTGAGAAAACTGGACAGCCACATGGAAAAGAATGAAATTAGAACACTCCCTAACACCATACACAAAAATAAACTCAAAATGGATTAAGGACCTAGATATAAGACCAGACACAACAAAATTCTTAGAAGAAGTCATGGGCCAAACTCTCTGACATAAACGACAGCAACATCTCAGATCCACCTCTTAGAGTAATGAAAATAAAAACAAAAATAAACAAATGGGACTTAAAAGTTTCTGCACAGCAAAGGAAACCCTAAACAAAATGAAAAGACAACCCAAAGAATGCAAAAAAAATCTTTGCAAATGAAGCGACTAACAACAGATTCATCTCCAATATTTATAAATACTTCCTACAGCTCCATACCACAAAAACAAACAACCCCATCAAAAAATGGGCAAAAGATCTAAACAGACAATTCTCCAAAGAAAACATGCAAATGGACAACAACAACAACAAAACACATGAAAAGATGTTCAACATCACTCATGATTAGAGAAATGCAAATCAAAACCACTATGAGGTACCACTTTACACTGGCCAGAATGGCCATCATCAAAAAGTCTACAAACAATAAATGCTGGAGAGGGTGTGGAGAAAAAGGAGCCCTACTACACTGTTAGTGGGATTCTAAATTGGTGCAACCACTGTGGAAAACACTATAGAGAATACCTCAGAAAACTAAACATAGAACTTCCATTTGCTCCAGAAATCCCATTCCTGGGCATCTATCCAGTGGAAACCATGACTCGAAAAGACACATGTTCTCCAATGTTCATTGCAGCACTCTTTTCAATAGCCAAGACATGGAAACAAACTAAATGTCATTGACAGAGGAGTGGATCAAGAAGGTATGGTACATATACACAATGGAATATTACTCAGCCATTAAAAGGAACAAAATAGCTGCATTTTTAGCAACATGGATGGACCTAGAAATTATCATGCTAAATGAAGTCGGTCAGACAATGATACCAACATCAAATGCTATCACTTACATGTGGAATCTAAAAAAAGGACAGACTGAACTTCTTTGCAGAACAGATACTGACTCACAGACTTTGAAAAACTTATGGTTTCCAAAGGAGACAGTTTGGGGAGTGGAGGTATACACTGTGGTTGTGGGATGGAAATCCTATAAAATTGGATTGTGATGGTCATTATAGAATTATAAATGTAATAAATTCATTGAGTAATTTAAAAAAAAAACAATGAAATAGCCAGCACATGAATAACCAAAATGATAAAAAAAAAAACCAAAGCACATTATAGTGTGGATGAATAATACCATAACTGAAGTAGAGAATTCAATGGGGAATTTCAAAAGTAGACTTGACCATGCAGGAAAAGGAATCAGCAACATGGAGGAAAGGATATTGAGAATTACTGAGTCAAAAAAACAACAAAAGAAGAAAGAAAAGAAATACAGAAAACAAAGAAAGCTTATGGGAATTAGGAGACATAATGTAAAAAACCATTAAGGTATGGAAATTCCAAAAGGAGAAGAAAAAGAAAAGGATAGACTGTGTATTTTAAAACATAATGGCTAAAATCTTCCTGAACTTGGGGAGAGAAAAGGACATTCAGATCTGAGGACCAAAGGACCCCAAATAGGTTGAACCTTAATAGGGCTACACCAAAATACATAATTAAATTGTCAAAAATCAAAGACAAAAAAAGAATTTAAGAGAAGGAAGAGAAATAAGAGAAGTTACATGCAGGGGAACATCTTCATAGGGTCATTGGCAGAATTCCCAACAGAAACTTTTCAGGCCAGAAGAAAATGGGATGACATAGCAAATATTGAAAAAAAAAAAACCTGTCAACCAAGAATTTATACCTGGTAAAGCCATCATTTAGAAACAAAGAAGTCAAGATGTCTTTCTGCTAAAAGATCAGCTGTCATCCTTACAGGGTTTCCCTTGTAAGTTGTTTCTTTTCCCTTTTAGCTTTTAATATTTTTTCTTTGTATTTTTTTTTGTCAGTTTTATTTGTATGTGTCCTGCTGTATTTCTCCTTGGGTTTATCCTGTGTGAGATTCTCTGTACTTCCTCAACTTGAGTGATTGCTTCCTTTTCCATATTAGGGAAGTTTTCGGCTATAATCTCTTCAAATGTTTTCTCTGGCCCTTTCTCTCTCTCTTCCTTTTGAGACCCCTATGATATGAATGTTCATTTATTTGATGTTGTCCCAGAAATCTCTTACACTCTCAGTTCTTTCCATTCTTTTTTCTTTACTTTTTTTTTTTCCTGTGGCCATGATTTCCACCACTCTGTATTCTATATCACTTATTAATTCTTCTGTCTCCATTATCCTGCCATTGATTCCATCTAATGTTTTTCATTTCAAATATTGTGCTATTCACACAATATTGCTTGTTCTTTAGATCTAGCTCTTTGTTTAACATTTCTTATAACTTCTCTGTCTGTGCCTCTATTTTTTTCCAAGATCTTGGATCATCTTTACTATAATCATTCTGAATTCTTTTTCAGGTAGATTAACTATCTCCTCTTCATTTAGTTGTTTTTCTGTGATTTTTGTCTTGTTCCTTTGTCTGATAGCTCTATCATCTAATAATGTCTAACTTTCTATTATTATTATTCCCTTGATGGCAGGTGTGTAGATTCAGGAGCTGGTGTCTAGCATTGGAGTTCTCAAGGGTAGTAGCAGCTCATGTATACCCAGAGCTCGTGATGGGATCTCTGGTGTTACAATACCTCCCCTGGAGCCAGGTGGTTGCAAGGAATAGGGCCCATGAGTTTGTAGTGGTTCATGGTTCATGGGATTGGTTTTGGCAGGCATGCAACACTAGTCCCTGTGACCTCTCTTGCTTCCAGGTAGCTCTCAGCACAATTTCCTGCAATTGGTAACATTGCAAATGCCCCTGTAGTCCCTCCCTCTCAGGGTTGCTCTCTGTAGCTTCAGGGGCTGATGCCTTCCTGTAGTCACTCCCTTTGATGGCCTTGTCTAGGAAGCATTCTCTGTATCCACAAAGGTGTAGGATGCTCCCTATCTCTTGCTAAAAACTGTCTCTATTTCTGTAGGCCCTTTCTGGAGATCTTTTCCCACACCAGGCTGATGGCAGAGTGCTCCCTGTAACTATTGCAAAGTAAAACATGTGCCAGCAGACGCTCTTGACTCCTTTGACTAGTTGTGCAATGTATGTTGCTTCCACGGTCCCCTATTTGATTGTTGGCTGGAATCATGGAGCTTGTGCTCTTCTCAAGGATCCTTCAAGTTGTTTCAGAAATAACTTTGTCTGCCCCTTAGGCAAATAAAGTTACTCAGCCCATCCAAGCAGCCCTGTGTAGACTCCTGCACATCCTTCACTGTTTCCAAACATCCCCTAGATAAATTGGGGCTTTCTACCCACTTAGGAGGTCCCTTCTGACTCCCAGGATCATTTATACTGTTTCAGGAATAATTTTCTCTACCTCCTAGGTAAATCAAGGCTCTTGGCCCACCCAGGGGGTGCTTTGAGAATTTCTGTGCATTCTCTGCTCTTTAGCAATTAACTTTCCACCTCCTAGAAAAATCATAGCTTTCTGCCCACTTGAGAGGCCCTTTCCTATTCCCAGTATCATTTTCACTGTTACAGAAATTACTCCTGTGTTTCCCTGCCCAGCTGCTGGCTGGGGTCACAGGGCCTGTGCTGAGTTCCCTCTGCCTGCTCTAAGAGTTCCCTCTGCTTGCTCCACTTTCTCTGCAGCCTTACGGGCTATGGGCTGCTCTCCAACTATTGCTAAGCAGCTGCTGCTTGGAGGTAGATCCTGTAGCTGGAGCAGTTGGCAGGTCTTACAACTTAAGATCACTCACAGGGGGTAAGTCTGTATTGGTTAATCCTGCCCCTCACTCCAGCACCCCATAACAATGGTGTCTAGCTTCCAAGCCCAACAATGCTTCCTCAGCTTAAACCCTCAAATGTGGTCACTCCAGAGTCTAGTTCCTTCAAGCTGTCTTTGTGCTACCAATCCTAGCTTTTTATTTTTTTCCCCACATAGAGAGCCTCAGATCTCTCTCTGAGTCTGGTATCCAAAGCTGGAGTTTCAGTTCCTGCCCCTGATTGCATCAGCTTCTGGCTGGGAAGTGCAGGGCAGTGAAACTAACCGTTCATTGAGAACCATTTCCATTTTCACTGCTTTACACTGATTGCTTGTTCTCCTCCAATAACTAAATAAACTCCTCTATCTTGGCTGGAATCTTCACTTGTGTGGGGAACTTCTCACAGTGCAGGAGTTCTTCCTCTTTCCAGCTCCCCTCTATGGGCAGAGGACCCAACCTTCATTTCTCTATTTCTCTCTTTTTCTTCTTTTTTCTTTTTTCCTGTGCAGTTTTGTGAAGTTTTTCTGGCTCTATTGGAATCCTGGGGTCTTATGTAAGCATTCAGTGAATTTTCTGTGAGAATAGTTCCACTTATAGCTGGATTTTCAATGTATTTATGGAAGTAGGTGAGACTCACATGCTACTCTGTCATTTTTTTCTCCCTTCAGACAAAATAGATTTTAAATTGAAAATGGTAAAAAGAGATAAAGAAGATTATCATGTAGTTATAGAGGAGTCAATACATTAATAAGATATAAAAATTGGAGATATGTGCCAAATACTGGAACACCTAAAGCAAAAACTAACAGAGCTAAGAGGAGAAATATACAGTAATACAATAATATTTGAAAACTTTAATACCCCACTATCTACAATAGATAGATCATCCAGAAAATCAATAATGAAACAGCACATGTGAACAGCACTAAAAGCAAATGAATCTAACAGACATGTGAAAAAACATATCCAATAACAGAAGAGTACACATTTCTCACATGGAACATTTTCTAGCACAGACCATATGTTAGGCCACAAAACAAAGCTTAGCAAATTCAAGAAGTTTGAAATTATACCAAGTATTTTTTCAGACCACAATAGCATGAAACTGAAAAAATAAGAAGAGGAACTCTAGAAAATTCATGAACACATTAAAATTATCAGTACTCTCCTGAGCAATAAATTAATCAAAGAAATTAAAGGGGAAATGAAAATTTCTTGAGATAAACAAAATGGAAACAACATATCATAACTTATGGGATGCAACAAAAGTAGTTCTAAGAGAGAAGTTCATAGCAATAAATGCCTACATTAACAAGCAAGATGGAGCCCATAAAAGCAACCTAACTCTATGCCTTAAGGGGTGAAAAAAGAAAGAAAAGAAAAAAAGAAAAAAGAAGAAACTAAGCCTAATGTTATTAGAAGAAATGAAATAATAGAGATTAGTGCAGAAATAAATGACATAGAAAACAGGAAAACAATAGAAGATATTAACCAAACTAAGAGTTGATTCTTTGAAAAGATAAATAAAACTAACAAACATTTTTGGTAGACCAACCAAAAGAAAAAAAAAAGAACTCAAATTAATGAAATAGGAGAAATTACAAATAATACTATAGAAATTCAAAGGCTTGTAGGAGGCTACTGTGAAAAATATATGTCAACAAATTAGGCAACTTAGAAGAAATGGAGACATTTTAAGAAACATAATTTACCAAGGCTGAATTAAGAAGAAATAGAAAACCTAAGTAGAACAATTACTAGTAAGGAGATTGCATCAGTAATCAAAAAAAAAAAATCTCCCATGTGGCTCACAACATAACTATTCAGTGCTACTTCTACAGTGGCTGTGGCTCAGCTCCTGGATTGGGAACTTCCTTATGCCATGGCATCGTTTAAAAAAAAAAAAAAACTCCCAACGAAGAAAAGCCCAGGGACAGGTGGCTTCAGTGATGAATTTTACCAAACATTTAAAGAATAATTAATACCAATTATTTTCACTCTTCCAAGAAGTTGAAGAGGAGGGAACACTCCCAAGCCCATTTTACAAGGCCAGCATTACCTTGATACCAAAACCAGAAAAGAATATTACTAGAAAAAAAAATTTGTAGTCCAGTATCCCCAATGAATATAGGTTCAAAAATTGTCAATAAAATACTAGCAAACCAAATTGAACAGAACTTTTAAGATCCCACGATCTAGTGGGACTCGCCTGTGAGAAGCAAAGATGGCTCCATGTACACAAATCAATGAATATGTGGATCATATTAATAGAATGGAAGAAAAGAATCATATGATCATTTCAGTATGTACAGGAAAGCTTTTGACAAATTCATCAACCATTCATGATTAAAAAAATAAAACTCAACAAACTAGGCTTAGAAGGAACATATCTCAACATAATAAAGACCATAACTGACAAGCCTACAACTAACATTATACTTAATGGTGAAGGATAAAAGCTTTTCCTCTAAAATCAGGAACAATACAAAGATGCCCACTTTCACCACTCCTGTTCAACATAGTACTGGAGGTCCTATCTAGACCAATCAGATAAGAAGAAATAAAATGTACCAGAATTGGAAAGGAAGAAGTACAATTGTCTTTATTTGTAAATAACATGATTTTATATATAGAAAATCCTAAAACCTCAACCAAAAAATCTTTAGATCTAATCAATCCATTCCTTAAAGTTGCAAGATATAAAATAAACATACAAAAGCCAGAGTATTTCTATACACTAAAAACAAAATTTCTGAAAAAAATAAACTCATTTATAATAGCATCATAAACAATAAAATAACTTAGCAATAAATTTAATTAAAGTGGTAAAATAATTGAAAGCTACAAGATATTGATGAAATAAAAAGTACATAAAGAAATGGAAAGATGTTCTGTGTTCATGGATTGGAAGAATTAATTACTGTTAAAATGTTAATGCTACCAAAAGCCAACTAGAGATTCCATGCAATCCCTATCAAGATTCCAATGGCAGTTTTTATAGAAGTAGAAAAAAAAAAACACTCCTAAAACTTTTATAGAACCAACAAAGACCCCAAAGAAACAGAGAAATCCTGAGAAAGAAGAACAAATCAGGAGATAATATACCTCCTGATTTCAAGCTATACTATAAAGCTACAGTAATCAAAATAGTATGCGACTGGCATAAAAACAGTCAAATAGATCAATAAAATAGAATTGAGAGCCCATAAGTAAATCCAAGTGTATACAATTAATTAAAATTTGGTAAGGGAGAATACTTAATGGAGAAAAGATAGTCTTTTCAATAAAAAGTGCTGATATAACCAGATATTCACATTTAAAAGAATGAAACTGGACCCATACCTTATACCACTCATAAAAATTAACTCAAAAAAAATTAACTCAAAATGGATTAAAGACTCAAATTTAAGACCTGAAACCATGACTCGCCTAGAGAAAAAAACATAAGAACAAAGCACCTTGACATGGGTCTTGGTAATGTTTTTTGTATATGACACCTAGAGCATAAGGAACAAAATAAAAAATGTTCAAGTGGGACTACATCACACCATAGCTTCTGCATAGCAAAAGAAACCATCAATGAAGTGGTAAGACAGAACGAGAAAACTATTTGCAAACCATATATCTGATAAGGGATTAATATTCAAGGCATATAAGGAACTTGTACAATTCAGTAGCAAAAATTATAAACCCAATTTAAAAATGGGCCAAGAACCTGAATAGCTATTTCTCAAAAAAAGATATACAAAAGGCAAATATGTACATGAAAAGATGCTCAATAGGGAAATACAAATTAAAAGCACAGTGAAATATCATCTCAAGCCTGTTTAAAATGGTTATCATCAAAAAGAGATAACAAATGTAGGCTTGGATGATGAGGGAAAGGAAACTATGCACTGTTGTTGGGATTGTAAACTGGTATAGCCACTGTGGAAAACAATATGGAGGATCCTCAAAAAATTAAGAGTAGAGCTACCTTATGATCCAGAAATTCCACTTCCAAGAATGCATTCAAAGGTAACAAAACACTAACTTGAAAAGATATCTGCACTCCACCCCCCACATTCATTGTGGCACTATTTACAATAGTCAAGACATGAAAACAACTGAAGTATCCATTGACAGATGAATAGATAAAATTTGTAATATATGTGCATGTGTGTGTGTATACATAGAGACACATGTAATGGAATAATATTCAGCCATAAAAGATGAAGAAATTCTACAATTTAGGACAACATGGATGGACCTTGAAAGCATTAGGTTAATCTAAAAAAATCAGAGAAAGACAAATGCTGTATGATCTCACTTATGTGCACAATCTAAGAAAACTTTGTTTTGTTCCTAAAACAAAGGAACAAAAAAATAAAACTCATAAAAAAAATCAGAGTGGGCCAAGGAAGAATTGGAGGAAGGTGCTCAAAGGGTACAAACTTCCAGTTATGATATAAATTGCACTAGGGATGTAAAATACAACATGGTGACTATAGGTAACACTGCTATGTGATATACAGGAAAATTGTTAAGAGAGTAAATCCTAAGAGCTCTCATCACAAGATGAACATTTTTCTCCTTTTTCATCATTCTTTGCTTTTTATTGTATAAGTATAAATTGGAAGTTTGCTGAGCATACTGTAATCATTTCACAGTATATGTAAGTCAAACCATGATGTTATACACCTTAAACTTATACAGTGATGTTTATCAGTTATTTCTCAGTACAACTTATACAGTGTTGTATATCGATTATTTCTCAGTATACAGCAATGGATACATATAAGATGCTCAGCTGGGCCCTTATCCTCACTTGTATTGTAGGCATCTGTATTTTTATAAATATAAGTGATTATTATGTGTAACCCAGTGTTTCTCTTGAATGTTTTCTTGAACCACCTGGGGATCTTGTTAAAATGCAGTTCTGATTCAGGAGGTCTGAGTTAGATCCTGGCCAAGGCCTAAGAGTCTACATTTTCAACAAGCTTCCAGGTGTTGCGGATGCACTGATACTTTGGTTAGGAGGGCTCCAGACAATGACTTCAGCTACATTTTTAGAATCCTAAATAAATAACTTCTAACACATAGTCTATGCTTAATATATATTAATTGAAGGAGTAAAAGGGAAAAAATTTAAAAAAAGAAAAAAATCAAATGATAATTTGGGGAGGCTAGAGGTTTATTGCATTAAAAGACACATAAATATAGACAGAGGTCATTGTTTGAAATGTGTTCAGCATTATGACTTTTTAAAAGATGATATGTCATGATTCTGACATATTTAGAGTCAGCACTTAATGTATTGAGACCAAATGCATATGAGAAACTATGCTGGATAATACAGGGATGACACATGAATTAAACAGTCAAGTCTGCAAAAAAAAATTATTAGGTACTACAGTTCATGAAAACTAACATTATTTGGGAAATGATACCTAAAGATAATGTGGTTGTCACATCCATTGCTGGAGTTGATCAGCTGCTCAGTCATGTCCACTTAATCAATGTCTCAGACAATTCTATCCTGAAGCAGGGTTCTTGCTGAGGAAGAAAAGGAAAATTTATTATGCAGGGTAGGACCATTTAATGGCATAAAATAAGTCATATCTTATTTTCAAAAATGATGATGATGGTAATGGTGAATCTAATAAGGATAATAAAAGCTAACATTTAATGAGCACATATAAATCCTAATGCTTTATAAAATTATTTTCAAGTAGATACTATAGTTTTCACACTTTACGTATGAGAAACCAAGACTCAGAAAGATCCATTAACTTGTTCAAGGTCATACGGTTTAGTAGGTGATAGAGTCAGGATATGAACCCAAGCAGTCTGTATTCTCTGGAGTTCATTCTCTTAACACTGAACATATGCTGTAACAGAGGCATAAACAAATATGATGGGGATTCCAAGGAAAAGAGGCCACTTTTGACTGATAGTATTAAACCTCAAAAGATGGTGAAATTGCAGGGATGGAATAAAGTGGGATGACAGTGTAGGGAGATGTAATAGCCTGAACAAAATGCTCTGAGAGTAAAAAGACCATGACTTTGAAATTTTAATCTTGGGTGAAAAAGAAAATGATAGTACAACAATAACACTAATAGGAAATCAAGAGGAAAATGAAGTTTCCCCGGTTTATCAATAGGTCACACTAGTCATTAGAAAATTTGAATCAGTGTTCCTAAATTCCAGAAAAAAAAAAGTCCATGCTAAAAATATTGATTGGAGAATTAGCCACAAATTTCTTGAATGTGCGCTTTGTCTTTAGAGTGGAAATGATTAGATGAGAGATGGCAAAATTGCAAATGTTTTCATGTGCCTCAGAAGAAAAAAGATCCTTACTTTTAAGGTAATTTTGACCATTTAATATTTTATATTTTATCCTCAATAAAATAGAATTACATTGTGGAGGATATATTGTATAGTTATTAAAATTTAGCAAAAGTCATTTCTTTGCTTTACTTAAGTATAATCAGAATCATTTACTACCAGAAGGACATATAATAATTAGATAAGATGAATGAGTGTTTTCTGTTTATCTCTCAAACAATGACCCTTAAGTCCATGATGTGTTAATGTATTAATAAAATTAAATAGAATAGTGATCAAAAAGGATGATGTATCCTGTGACACATTATTAGTATGAACCTGCAATGAAAATGGCGGAATGGTTAAGAGCTCTGGCCTAGGTTCAAATCCTAGGTTATCAGTGTCCTCTTCTAGAAAATGGGGCCAACAATAATAACAATACCTACCTTTTGGAAATTTGGGGGAAAATAATTTCATTAATACATGTAAATTTATTGTAATAATTATCTAATATATAATAATGGTATAATAATAATGAACATTTGTTGTCTGTCAAGGATTATTATTTTTGGAGTTCCCTTCTGGTGCAGTGGGCTAAGGATCTGGTCATGTCCCTGTAGTGGCCTGGGTCACTACTGTGACATGGTTTTAATCCCTGGCCCAAGAATTTCCACATGCTGCAGGCATAGCCAAAAAAAAAAAAAAAAAAAGAATTATTTTCAATAATAAATTTAAAAATATTTGGTATTATTATTAGTGTCAATAGCCCTTACAGCAGTTTTATTTTATACCAGGAATATAACCTGTTAAGACAATCATAAATTATCTGAAAGATGGCCATGTCAGTTGCTTCTGCTTTTAATATTTCCTTATCTTTCTTTAGTTTAGTTTTAATTCATTTAATCTTTTCAATACTGCAATTGTATAAAGTTGCTATTTAAAACCTAATAACTAAAACTTATAGCAGAGTAGACATTTCACCCAGAGGTATATTACATGTTCATAGGTGAAGTGATAAGACACTTTCTTGTTGATTTAGTGACATAAGATAACATGAGAACTCATTGTAAATTCAATTCTGTTGTAAGAATTATGAATATTTTTATTTTTAAAAAATCTTAATAAATTGAGTTTTACTCAAAATCTATAATATTCCAACTCAGAGAAAAATCTAGAGAGATCTTGAGACTTTTTGACAAAAGTTTTTACTCTCCACAATCAGCCTATGTCTCAAACTCCTTAAGCATAGTATGGAGAAGGACTTAATCATCCAAATACTATTCTATTGGTGACATTTTAAAATTTATATTTTCCATGGAAATAACATGAGTTTCCTACAATTAAAGAACTACTTTTTACCATTATCTATGTGCATTCCTATTCCTTTAGTATTCATAACAACTTTAATTACACAGTCAAAGGATTTCTACTTCCTTTTAGGAAGAACAGATCAGAGACACCATTTTTTCCCCCCAAGAATCTATGGTACTTAAGGGGTTAGGGAGCCACTTAAATAAGAAAATATTGTGTTCATGATAAAAACATAAAGTTTTTCCTATAAATGTAACCTAAATTGTTATGCTTTAATATATAAATAGAGGCAAATGTACTTTGTTATTAATACAAATTTTCATGTTCTATACCATTTATGTAGGCATCGCTTTGTTTTAGGAAAGAAATGTTTATTTCTAAAAGTTTAGTACATTAACTGAAACTTTAAAAAAGTAGATTATCCTGTTCATAGTTCCAAGGCAATTACAGTGGAGGGGCCATAAATTCAAATTCTCCAAGAGGTCAAGCAGTTAAAATGAATGTGTTAAAAGGCCTGATGTAAATCAACGGGAAACATGAGGGATTGATGGCAGCTTGCACACCACACCTAAAGGTGGTATAGAAACATATTTGAGCCAAGTAAACCACCTGTGGTTTGGCTATATTTTTATTCTGTCTTATAATTTGCTGCCATTTATTTTAGTGGTTTTGATTTATGCTAGTTTTAAATACTATTTCTTAGCTTCACTGATCTACATATGTTTGTCTTGTTTTATTCCAGAACTAGAATAAAAATTTATATCAAGATATATTAGCTGTTTAGAGGACACTGATAATTTGAAGTAATTCAAGGAACATATGTTGGATATAAACTATATACCATATACAACCTGCTGAGCATGACATGTAGGAAAACTACTTATAATAATTCAATATAATGTGTTATATTAACTACAGAAATAAGCTTCAGGTTGACCAGAAGAGAAGAGATTTAATCCATTCTTTCCTCTTCTTTCCCACCTGACTGTTTTAACCTGGTTACATGTATACATTTGTCATCTCTTTGATGCTCATTTTTACAAGTCATGATCGTTAATTATGTTCCTAGCTTTGAAGATTGTGGGGGTGGAGCAATGAGAAGCAGCAGCAAAAAAAAAAAAAAAAAAAAAAAAAAAGTAACACTCTCTTGTGAGGAATTCTGTGTGTATGAAAGACACAAGGTAACAAGGTCTCCAGTAGACCTACTGGTACCAAGGAAAGGAGTTAAGCCTTTGTAGAGGGAGTGGCTCTGGTTGTGGATTGAATTAGCTGTCTCCACAGAGTGCAAAAGTAAGGGGAAAGTCTAGGAAAAGGCAATAGCAGATAGAAACGGATGAAGATGACCAAAGCAGAGTGTACTTGTAAATGATGTGCATATCTCCAGCTTCCAAAAATCATGGTCAACAGCAAGATTATGATGCTGTAAAAAAAACTGACATTATCCTTAATAATTCAAACAACATGATTGTTATGTATTAACTCATTAAAAAATAAGTAAATCAGTCCCTGAACAGTGTGTAATAAAAGAGCAGATTCATGGAAAATTTTTTTCAATTATTTGCACTAAATGCTTACATTGCCTTCAGCCTCCTCCTTCAATGTCTTGTTTAATTTTTATGGCTAAAAACATCACCAAGTGCCTCCAATGCCTGTGGCCAAGATATGTCCTATGAAATATTTTGTGGTGAGGACAATCCACTGTAAAGCAGTTGAAGGGAGAAAATATTAGATAAAAATGATGTTTGAAGTGCATATTCATTAACACAAAATAAATACCAACTTGTGGACTATATGGGATTGTGCTACAGCTGCTGGCCTACGCCACAGCCACAGAAACATAGGATCTGAGCTGCGTCTGCAACCTACACCACAGCTCACAGCAACACCAGATCTTTAACCCACTGATTGAGGCTAGGGATTGAACCTGCAACCTCATGGTTCCTAATTGGATTCGTTTCTGCTGCGCCATAATGGGAACTCCCATTCTTCTATTATATTCTATGTCTAATTACATACCATATGATTTTTTTCTTAGTTTTATGATTATTAAAGTTAGAAGATTATTTTTTTGGCATTACACTTTGATTTATTGTCACTTAATTTCAGATTTGTGAACCTGGTTTTCCAAATTATACAATAAACTTTATAAATGTAACACTTCTGTCTTATATTCCCTTTGAGGTTCAGTAGTACCTAATGCATTCTTATAACGTGTGATTTGATTGAAATTAACAGATAGTAATTTAGTCAATAATTACCTACTATACATCTGGTTCTATACAACTAATTATAAAGACTACAAAGATAAGGCATGAATACATTTTTTCCTCAAAGAACATGGTGTTAGGAATAAATTGTTTTCCTAAAGATGTTACCCTCTTATCAAAAACATGATCAAATTATACTCCAGTGTGTTTAAAGATAGAAGCGTTGTTTTATTCATTTTTATCGCATGCATGTTTCTATGCAGTCATGAAGTCAAATCAAAGGTAATCTTGAAAGAAAATTTTATTTGCAACTTCTAGAAGGTCAAAATGTCAATGTCCTAAGTAGATCTTGGCAGCACCTCATAGAATTCTTTTTTTTTGCTAGAAATATTTTTTTTTCTTAATTCTAACCTTCTGTGCAATTCTAAGAACTGACTTAACTTGCAAAATCCCATGTAAGTCAGCAGTCTTATCTTGAATATTTAGGCCAATATAATATTTATTTCAAACTAGAAGCTAACAGTAATTTCTGCAAACCATCTGGAAAGACAGTTTATCAGATTACATACTCTCTCCTCCCAACGTATCCCAGATAACAGGCAGTCTGCTGAATGGAAGATACTTCCCAGAGGAGCCATTTTGGACACAGACTCCTAAATGAGTTGATAAAGAAAAGTTTGGCTTGGCTGTTTCACCAAAGAGTAACAATATTTACATGTGTAACTATTGAAACAGGAGACTGTTAAGCTGTTGTTTCTATTTATTTGTTAGTCTTTTAACTTGCTGATTTTTTGGAAAGTCAAAAGTACTAAGTCATAGGCTTCACAGTCTGTTTTCTGTAAGTCATTGTTTTTAGGGCTTTGTTATTGGAGTGGTTGCAGTGTGGAATGCCTCTGAAAGTATGGCATTTAGACAGGCTCACTGAGTCATAACGTCTATCTGTAGGGTTTATTTTCCTGCATGTGATCATAAAGGAGCATGATGCAAAGGATTTCCTTAGCTGCAAATGGCATCCAAATTCTGCGAAAAAATTAGAAAATGCACTCTCATAAAATGGTTTTGTTTTAGGGAAGATTTCCTTTGGTGAATAAGGAATTGGCTATTTCTGGTGCAGAATATTTGAAAAAAAAATTATACCAGAAATAAAGCAACTAGAAAAATAATTTATCCTTCAGTAAATTAGACTAAATTACGTTGGCCTTTAAGAGAGTTAAGTCTCAAGGACTGTACTTTAAAAACACATTCTGAAAAGTGCCTGGATAGATTCAGTGACTCTCCAAGCTGGACTTGCCTCCTGTTGGATAATTATCTTATCCCAGCTTAATAATTTCCACTAAAACTTCAGATGGTTTGGATCTGCTTTGCATCTTACAAACAGTTAACAACTGTGATATATTACCATCTTGGCCTGTGATTAGATTTGTGTCTGTCCCAGAATACTTTCTGTGCTGGTGTAGATTACTCAAGAAAAGAGATGCTGGAAAGAATAAATATAGTAATGGAATTTTTTAAATTAATTTCTTTAGAAGGTAAAATAAAACTGATATGAGGAGTGTGTGTGTGTGTGTGTGTGTGTGTATTGATTTCCTGTGGAAACTTTTATATACAATTTTATTTAGAATAGTAAAGTTCTGATCAGATTTTTGTATTCTGGTCATAGAAATTCAGTTTACTCCAAATTTTAAAAAAATATTTTCTCTGAAATCAGGAAGTTTGTTTTGCGTAAAAGGGATAATTTTTTTTAAATGGAAATATAGGAGTTCCCGTTGTGGTGCAGTGGTTAACAAATCTGAATAGGAACCAGCAAGTTGAGGGTTTGACCCCTGGCCTTGCTCAGTGGGTTAAGGATCCAGCATTGCCATGAGCTGTGGTATAGGTCGCAGATGCAGCTCAGATCCTGTGTTGCTGTGGCTCCAGTGTGGGCTGGCGGCTGCGGCTCCAATTGGATCCCTAGCCTGGGAACCTCCATATGCTGCAGGAAGTGGCCCTAGAAAAGGCAAAAAGACAAAAAAAAGTAAATAAATAAATAAATGGAAATATAGTTGATGTAAAATATTGCTAGTTTCAGGCATACCGCATAATAATTTGACATTGAAATGTTCACCATTATAAGTCTAGGAACCATCTGATCCCACACAAAGTTATTGCAATATTATTAACCATATTCTTTATGCTGTATATCTCCATGACTGATTTGTTATGTAACTGGAAGATTGTACCTTAAATCCCCCTCACCTATTTTGTGACCTCCTCTCTTCTGGAAACCACCTGTTTGTTTTTTTTAATCTATGAGTCAGTTTTCATTTTATTGCGTGTTTGTTGTTTTTTAGATTCCATATATGAGATCATGCAGTATTTCTCTTTCTCTGTCTGACTTATTTCACTTAGCATAATACCCTCTAGATCCATCTATGTTGTTGCAAATAGCAAGATTTATTTTTTATGGCTGAGTAATATTCCATTGCTTTTATATACCACATTTTCTTCATCCCTTTATCTATCAATGGACACTTAGGTTGCTTCCATGTCTTGACTATTGCAAATAATGCTGCAGTGGACACTGAGTTGCGTATACATTTTCAATTTGACATTTTTGTTTTCTTTGAGGAAACACCCAGTACGAAATTGCTGAATGACATGAAGGTTTTTAATTTTTTGATGAATATTCATACTGTCTTCTATAATGACTACCATGAATAAACTTAATTTAGATATAGCATTTAAATCCCACTTTGATTCTCATTACTTTTATGACTTTGGATGACTATAATTGTAAATCTGTAAGAGCTTTGGTATAGGATGCTATTTAGCTATCTGAGGATCTCTTAATTCATTTATTCACTTAATCAAGAAATACATCTTGAACACTTACTGTATAACAGATCCTTTAATAGGTGCCAGTGAACAGAAATGAAAAATATGGGCTCTGCAATCAAGGACTCTCAACCCAGTAAAGACGATCCAAATATTTCACAGCAGATCAGGATGCAAAATAAGAAATAAACAACATGTTATTATAGCATATAGAAGGGAATGGGTACTTTCTCTAGGTTGTGTATATGTGCAAGAAGGGACATTTGAATATAGAAAACATTTCTCTGGGAAGATGTCAATGGTTCAGAAGAGAGGGTAGATTGAAATGCACTTCATCTCATCTTATGGTAGATGTGGACTCTAAAAAAAAAAAAAAAGCCCCTAATTTTGGATAATGATTTATAGCTCCAAGTACTTCATAAACACCTCCTTATTTGAGTCTCAAACAAATGGGTGAGATGGATGTGATGGCCAAAAGAATGCAAGCAGATGAGCTTTTGTGGAAGAGGAATAGAGGGTCTTTCCTGGGCCTCTGTGAAGAAGTTCAGGCTAGAAGAGTGATACATTTATGACCTTGACTGAGACCTTTTTGTGTTGATGATAACCAGTGTTGGAAGCAGTCAGGACTGAGAAACTCCTTTGTCTAGAAACTGAGGTAAATATTAACAGCAAAGTATTCTCTCTTTTTATCACACCTAATATGATTTGTTTAGAATTTAATTCCAGGAGTCTTAGTTATTTTTTGACTCATAGATTCAAAGAGAAAAATGGATATAACTCCACTGAAATAGTGATGCTAATTTCTGACAAGTCACATCACTCTGTCCAATTTATACTCTGCCACACTCTTGTGAAAGAAAATTAAGAATGAGGTTGATTTTCTTTGTCTTCCTGATGAGCGTGTGTTCTTTTTGGCCTTGGAATGGAAAAGGAGTATGGAATGCCTGTTATTTGCTTTCCTTCAAAAATGCATAACTAGAAAGAAGAGAATACCATATAATTTTGCTAATCATATGTTATACTAAGTAAACAAAGAATATTTTATGATAGATTTTATTTAAAGTCATCACCTTTCATAATTATTTCATTCTGCATCATAATTTCCCAATTAGGCTAAGTAATTATAGGTTGAAAATCTTATAATCATCTGTATTTAGGTTAATTATGTTAGACATTAATTTGAACTACTGAAATGGTAACCTGTGCAAATGAAATGTTTGTAGAAAAGCAACCCCAGTTTCAAGAATTATACCATATATGCACACACTTCAAAGATATTGTAGGTTCCCGACCACTGCAGTAAAGCAAATATCACAATAAAACATGTCACACAAGTTGAATTTTTTTGGTGTCCAATGTATATAGAATTTATGTTTACCCTATATTGTAGCCAGGTAAAATTGCAATAGCATGATATCTAAAAAAATGTACATTCATTAATTTAAAAATACTTCATTAACAAAAAATGTTAACCAGCATCTCAGCCTTCAGTGATTCATAGTCTTTTTGCTGGTGGAGGGTCTTGCCATGATGTTGATGGTTGTTGACTGATCATGGTGGCGGTTGCTAAAGGTTGGTGTGGCTGCAAAAATTTCTTAAAATAAGACAACAGTGACGCTTGCCACATGTATTGATGCTTTTTTTCACAAACGGTTTCTCATAGCATGCAATGCTGTTTCGACAGCATTTTACATACAGTAGAACTCTTTTAAAACTGGAGTCAATCCTCTCAGATCCCACCACTGCTTTATTAATTAAATTTATGTGGTATTCTAAATCCTTTGTGGTCATTTCAAAAGTCTTCACAACATCTTAACCAGAAGAGTTCCATCTCAAGAAACTACTTTCTTTCCTCATCCATTAGAAGCAACTACTCATCCATTAAAGTTTTATCAGGAGATTCCAGTAATTCAGTCACATCTTTAGGCCTTATTTCTAATTCTAGTTCTCTTACCATTTCCACCACATCTGTGGTTACTTCCTCCTCGAAAGTCTTAAATCCCTCAAAATCATCCATGAAGGTTGGAATCAGTTAGTTACAAATTCCTGTTAATGTTGATGTTTTGACTTTTTTCCATGAATGTTCTTGATGGCATCTAGAATGATGAATTTTTTTCAGAGGATTTTCAGTTGGCTTTGCCCAGATTCATCAGAGGCATTGCTTATAAAATGTATTTCTTTCTTTCTTTCTTTTTTGGCTGCACCTACAGCATATGGAAGTTCCTAGGCCAGGAATAAAACCTGAGCCACAGCTAAAACCAAAGTCACAGTAGTGACAATACCAGGTCTTTAACCTGCTGAGCTATAAGGTAACTCCCAAACTGCATTTCTTAAATAATAAGACGTGAAATTGAAATTCCTCCTTGATCCATTGCCTGCAGAATGGATGCGATAGCAGGCGTGAAAACATGACTCTCATTGTACATCCCCATCAGAGCTCTTGAGTGACTAGGTACATTGTCAGTGAGAAGAAATATTTTAAAAGGAATCTTTTCTTTTGAGCAGTAGGTCTCAACAGTGGCTTTAAAATTGTCAATTAATCACATTGTAAACAGATATGCTGTCATCCAGGCTTTGTTGCTCCATTTACAAAGAATAGGAAGAATAAATTAGGCATAATTCTTAAGGGCTCTAGGCTTTGGGGAATGGTAAATGGACATTAGCTTCAACTTCATCATCATCTGCATTTATACCTAATGAGAGAGTTGGCCTGTCCTTTGAAGCTTTGAAACCGGGTATTGACTTCTCCTCCCTAGCCAGGGAAGTCCTAGATGGAATCTTCTTCTAATGGAAGTCTATTTCATCTATATCAAAAATCTGTTGTTTAGTGTACCACTTTTATTCATTATCTTAGCTAGATCTTTTGAATAATTTGCTACATCTTCTACATCAGCACTTGCTACTTCACCTTGCACTTTCATGTCATAGAGATGGCTTGTTAAACCTCATCAACCAATCTGATTAATATAGTTATGAAACTCACTAAATCAAAGAAAAGGGCAGTTAATTTTTCAATATTTGAACAAATTCACTTAGCATTCCTTTAATGTTGATGACAAGGTGTAGATAGAATTATTTTTAGATAAATTTATAATTTATGTCTATCCATAGAACACTAATAAATACTTTGGGGATGAATTAACTGTCATATGTGTTATAGTGGAATAGTGAATGTTTCCTAATGGAAAAAACAACAGAGAAAACCTAACATTTACGATTGTGTTTCCTTTGCATTAATAAATTTGATATTACATCCTCAGTTTAAAATGTCTTTGCCACCTAGAAATTTTCGTACTATGTGAAGTAAGACAGATCACATGAGATAACTAATATGTGGAATCTAATAAAAATGATACAAAAGAACTTACAAAACAGAAACTGACTCAAAGATTTCAAAACAAAACTTAACAGTTATCAAGGAGGAAACTTGGAGGGGAAGGATAAATTAGGAGATTGGGATTAACATATACGCACACTACTATATATAAAATAGATAAGCAACAAGGACCTACTGTATATCACAGGGTAAACTACTCAGTACTGTGTAATAACCTGTATGGGTAAAGAATCTGAAAAAGAGTGGGCATATATATATATAACTGATTTACCTTGCTGTACACCTGCAACTAACACAATTTTGTAAGTCTACTGTACTTCAATAATTTTTTTAAAAATGTGCTTGCCATTGGTGAGTGAAAAGATGTTTGTTTTTACATAGTACTATGTGAATTTCATAAATCCATTTTTTCACCAGGCTCTGTTTATGCCTAAAGTGTGTATTAGTCCTTTTATCAAAGTCAACAAAGAGAGTGGTATCCTCCTCTATTCTTACTAGGACTGTTCTTTAATTTTTTTTTAAACTGTTAGTCAATTGCTAAGGATGAGTTGGGAGGGACTAAATACTAAGCAGGACAAAAATAAACTTCTAATTTTGGAAAGATTTCATCCACCCATCAAATGGGTAGCACTCAATCTATTTTACAATTTAACTTATTTAGTATTTTGAGGGGTACATTTTATTTCTAACATATTATAGTGGAAACATAATTGAATATAAGTATGGAAGTTAATTTAAATATATTTTATAATATGAATGAATATTTGCTTGATAATTACATCTCTATAAAATTATACTAGTTTAGGTATCACTCCCAGCTCTGTACCACAAGAAGTTTAGGAAATCACTTGTTAACTTCAAATGCTTAAATAACTACAAATGAGATTATTCAAAATTCATCTTTTCATTTGAGACCATTATTACTCAGGTGTGCTCCATAGACTATCAACCTTGGTGCCATCCGAGCTTGATGGCTCTACCTTAGAACTACTGGATCAGAATCTGGATTTAAACATGATCCCCAGGTAACTAGTGTACATGTTAAAGTTTGTAAAGTGCTACCAGATCATATGAATTGCTTTTTAGTCAAGAAAAAAGAATACTAAAGTCATTACCTACTAAGTGATCTTTATTTTTATGAGCCCTAGAACCACGGATTCAGGCAGTTACTGTTTGTTGAGCAAGATACTCTATGGGATAATTACATTCTCTATGGGATACTTCATTCTAGTGTATGTTCAAGAACACTCTTATTGAGGAATGATGACCAGTTGTTCATGAGGTAATCAAAATAATATGTATGAAATTGAGCTTCATTTAAAAATAATGCATACATAATTTAAAACTTTAACCTAAAACATAGTCAGTTATTTGCCAAACTTTAGATGTAAGGTCAAGGCAATGCCTTTGAATATGAGATTCTCTTTTTTTTTCTTTTTTTTTTTTTTGTCATTTTAGGGCTACACCTGTGGCATATGGAAATTCCCAGGCTAGGGGTTGAATCAGAGCTGCCAGCCTACACCAGAGCCACAGCAACAGGATCCAAGTCGCATCTGTGACCTACACAGCTCACGGCACTGCCAGATCTTTAACCCACTGAGCTAGACCAGAGATAGAACCCGTGTCCTCATGGGTACTAGTTGGGTTTGTTAACCACTGAGCCACAACAGGAACTCCCTGAATATGATCTCTTTAAATGGAGTTTGAGATCATCTTTTCTGTTAAAATGGAACCTATAGAATATTATTGGATGTCCAATTTTATTTTCTTTAAAATAAAAACAAAATAAAAGCAAAAAAAAATATGTAAGAACACTTGCAAAGTCATCTGAATATGATATCTTAGATTTTGCCTACTTTAAATCTTTTTTGTTGTAACAAGTTGAGTGAACCATACTCTTACTTTATGGCATGTTATTATCATTGCTTTGCTCAAGGTTACTTTATTACCTGATTGATTGGCATAAATACTTCTTTCCTAATGTTGTGTTCCTCTCCATCCTAATGTACTTAATGTGATAACCATTCTAATGTGTTTAACTGCATATATTTTTATTGTATGTGTGCTAGTAAAAGGTATATTATTTTGTACGTTATATTTTAAATGTAGTATAAATTGCAGTATATTTTTGTTTCTGCTTTCATTCAGTACTATATTTTTAACCTTTATCCATGTTGGTTTGTGTGCGATTTGTTTGCTTCTAACGCTGCATGGTATTTCTTGGTATGGATTCATTATACATTCTATAGTCAATTCTCCAGTGAAGGACACACCGCTAAAAATAATATTTATATATTGTGAGATATAAATAAATATATAAATGTTACATAGGTCTCTTTTTAGATTGGCGTGAGAATTTCTTATAGATACACAGGAGAGGAATTGTTGGCCCATAGAACATGCCATATTTCCTCCCAGAATTCCTGCACCTGTCTACAATTCTACCATTACTGCACAGGAATTTCTATATTTGCACATCCTCACCAACACTTTGCGTTTCTTAGTGTTCTAGTTTTTGTCAGTCTAATAGATGTAGAGAGATACTTCATTTTTATTTTAAAAATATTTTAAATTCTAAAACAATTTGAGATTTACATAAAAGTTGCAAATACAGAAAATTTCAGTGTACCTTCCATCCAGTTTTGCTAATATTAACATGGCAATAATGTTTGTCAAAACGAAGGGGCCAACATTGACCCAAAACTGTTAAATAAACTTGAGACCTATTTAGAGCTCACGTTTTTTCCACTTAACTTCTTTTTCTATTCCAGGATTCACTCCAGAATTCTATTTTCCTCCTTGATATGTACCCCCCAAAAAAATACTAATTTGAAAAGATATATGCACCCCAATGTTCATATCAGCATTATTTACAATTGTCAAAGTATGGAAGTAACCTAAGTATCCATAAATAGATGAATGGATAAAGAAGGTATGATATATATATATACAGTGAAATACTTCTCATCCATAAAACAGAGTGAAATTTTGCCAGTTACAACATAGATGGACTTGGAAAGCATTATGCTAAGTGAAATATGTCAGACAGGGAAAGATAAATAGTGTATGATATCACTTATAGGTGGAATCTAAAAAATACAACAAACTAGTGAATAAGACAAAAAAAGGAGCAGATTCACAGATAAAGACACAAAACTAGTGGTTACCAATGAGAGAGGGAAGGGGGTGGGGCAATGTAGCAGTAGGAAGAAACAAAAGTGTTATTAGCAGATTATGTGAAATCGTGTGTGAAGCCTTTGAAAACTGTAAAGCACTATAAAATTTAATGGTTCTTTGTTTGTTTGTTTTGTTTTTAAGACTGTATTCCAAGCATATGGAAGATCCAGGCTAGGGGTGGGAGCCTACGCCACAGCCACAGCAGCTTGGAACTGAGCCACGTCTGCAACCTGTACCACAGCTCATGGCAATGCCGGGATCCCCAACCCACTGAGCAAGGCCAGGGATGGAACCCACATCCTCATGGATACTAGTCGGATTCATTTCTGCCGTGCCACAATGGGAACTCCCTAAAGAATTTTTTATTCAATAAAAAAAATGTAAAAAATTATTGTGTTCTCTTAGACCCTTCCTATATATGACAGTTTCCTGGTCTTTCCTTTTTTTATGACCTTGGGACTTTTCAAGATCACTGGCCTGGTATTTTGTATACTGCCCTTTCACTTGGGCTTGTCAGATATTTTCTCCT
Source organism: Sus scrofa (assembly GCF_054392235.1). Lineage (NCBI taxonomy): Eukaryota > Metazoa > Chordata > Mammalia > Artiodactyla > Suidae > Sus > Sus scrofa. The sequence goes on along the minus strand of NC_139383.1, from coordinate 79,311,163 downwards.
GATTAGACTTAGTTTGAGGTTTGGGCAGAATAACGCAGAGATGACATTCCCTTCTCATCATGTCATATCAAGAGACACCAGGAGTTCCCGTTGTGGCTCAGTGGTTAATCAACCTGACTAGCGTCCATGAGGATGTGGGTTTGATCCCTGAACTTGCTCAGTGGATTAAGGATCTGGCATTGCCATGAGCTGTGGTGTAGATCACAGATGCAGCTAGTATCCAGCATTGCTGTGGCTCTGGAGTAGGCCGCCAGCTGCAGCTCTGATTGGACCCCTAGCCTGGGAACTTCCATATGCCCCTGGTATGGCCCTAAAAAGAAAAAAAAAAAAAAAAAAAAAAAGAGAGACATGAGACACCAGCATGATTTATCATTATTGATTAAGTCAGGTGGATCCCATTGTTTTAAATTGTTTTTCTCCTTTTACTAGTAAGTTCTGGTATTATCTTTATAAATTTAGTATTCTTTTGTATTGTTTCTTCTGTAAATTTCCTATTTATATCTTTTGCCCACACTCCTTTTTGGATCCTGTATCTTTTTGGTTGGTTCACAGACATTTTTGTGATATTAGAGATACTTATCCTTTGTCAATTTTAGACATTGCTAGTATTTTCAATCTGCCTGTCTATTCATGGAATTCCTCATTGACCAGACCCCCCTACTTTCTGTGGAATCACATTGTTTTATTTTTCTTATGGAGCAGGTTTTCTGAAGTTTTGAGAAGTCCTTTTCTGCCCTTAGATCACAGAGATATTCTCTAATTTTTTTTCTATTATTGGTATAGTTTTATATTTTACTTTAATAAGTATTTATTCCATCATAGTCCACATTATACTTGTTTAGAGTAGAAACAGATTTTTATTTTTCTCACATAGTGAAATAGTTCCCAAATTTATTTTCTAAACAACTTGTATTTTTCAATTAATTTGTGGTACCAATTTTATTGTAAATTAAGGGGCTTCTCTGAGTTCTCTATTTTTATTTTACCATTGATCCATTGTCTCTTGCTTTGACAATATCACCATGGTATTATTTTTCCACTCTGATCTATCTATGTAGTATGTGTGGGTGAATATTTGGAAAGGCAAGGCCAAACTTTTAATCTTCTTTTGAAGACTGGCTTATTATTCTATATACATATGTGTGTGTATGTATACACATATTCCATAGAAAGTAAGTTTACTAGTTTTCTCAAATATTCAAATGCAATTTGTATTGGGTTGTATTGACATTAGAAATTAATTTAGGAGAACTGATGTAAATACCTCTATTCAGCTAATACATTTTGACCTCATTTTCCAGTTTAATTTGTGTAAGTATTTTAGGCTCTTGACTAAGAACATTTTTCATAAGTTTGTGTCTATTGTAAAAAAAAAACATTTAAATAATGCCATTTATAGCAATATGGATGAAACTAGAGATTATCAAACTAAGTGAAGTCAGAAAGTGAAAGACAAATACCATGTGATATCTCTTATATGTAGAATCTAAAATATGGCACAAGTGAATCTATCAACAAAATAGAAATAGACTGACAGATATAGAGAACAGATCTGTGGTTGCCAAGGGGTAGTGGGGAGTGGGATGGACTGGGATTATAGGGGGTTGGGTTTAGTAGATGCAAACTATTACATTTAGAATGGATAAGCCAGGAGTTCCTACTGCACAGTACAAGGAACTGTATCCAATCTCTTGGGACAGATCATGATGGAACATAAGAAAGGGAATATATAAACATGTATGACTGGGTCACTTTGCTGTACAGCAGAAATTGGCACATCATTGTAAATTAACTATACTTCAATTTTAAAAAATGGGGAAAAATATTTTCCTGATTTGTTATTACTGATAGAAAAAAAAGACACTATTGGTTTTCATATGTTGATTTATATTCATTAACTCATTTACACCCTACACTTTATCTTCTCCACACTTCACCAATTAATATAGTCTGTATTTATTGAGAGTCTACTTTTTGCCAGGCACTCTTCTAGCCACTTGCAGTAGATCAGATAACAGAATACTTTCATGGAGTTTATATTCTGTCTACATCACAGGGACAAATAGATAAGCATTAAACAATACATAAGTAAATTTTGTACTTTAATAGCAGAATGTGCTAGTAAAAAAAAAAAAAATCAGGGCAAAGGGGATCAGGAAAGTGGGGAAGTGCTTGCAGTCTTACTAGAGGGTTCAGAGCAGGCTTGGTTGAGGACATGACATTGAAGATTAAAGGACTTGACAGAATCTGTTATGTGGGGAAGAGCTTTCCAGTAGGAGGATCAGCCAGTGCAAAGGCTCTGGCAAAGGCTAAAAAAGGGAGAAGGCTGCCATTGAGGAGGCTATTTCAGTAATCCAGATAGAAAATTCTGGCTTTGACCAGGCTAATACCAGTGGAAATGGTGAGAAATAATTGAGTTTTGGATATACTCTGAAAATTTGAAGTGTTTTTTCTTTTTTCTTTCTTTCTTTCTTTCTTTTTTTTTTTTCCCACAGCATATGGAAGTTTCCAGGCTAGGGGTCAAATTGGAGCTGTAGCTGCCAGCCTACACCACAGCTACAGCAACGCCAGATCCAAGCCAAGTCTGTGACCTACACCACAGCTTAGGCAATGCCGGGTCCTTAACCCACTGAGTGAGGCTGGGGATGGAACCCACATCCTCATGGTTACTACTTGGGTTTGTTATTGCTGAGCCACAACAGGAACTCCCAATCTGTTTTATTTTAGATACCCCTATTCACATTCTCATAAACATAAATACAGTTTAATTAACTAGATTATTAAAATGACAACCAGCACAGGATGAAACCAGGTTTAGAACAAATCCAACTGATGTAAGTTTGTATGTGACTCAAGAAAAATATTTATCAGTATAATGCAAAGTTACCTTCCAGTGGGAATATGAATGTGCCCTGGGCAACAGCCAGATGTTTCATAGAAGAAATGGAGAAAGAACATTGCTTAGCCTAGGAAGTAAGCTAAGTGGGGATCAGCTTATACAGGTTTCCATCTCTGCCAATTCAACTGTGTATGTTTCTGTGTGTGTATATATGTACGTTCTGCCTAGTTCCAGGAAGAATTTAAGACAGTTTCATAAACATAAAAAACCATGACAAGGTAAAATGTAATTCCAGGTAAGAACCTGAGGAAAGCAGACAAAAAGGGGAAAGGAAATCAGGAAAGATAAAGATAGGACTGTTTATTTACTACTGATGAGTTTCAAGTCTTGTTCTAGTTTTTAAGTAGGTTAAACTGTCACTTCTTAAAATTCTTTAGGTTGGTCCCTCTTAGAAATACAGTACATTTTGGGGTGTATTTGACATTTTTAACTTATTTTTTCTTTTAGAAATATATCTTAACTGTAAGCTATAGGAATTAGTTAAGGATTAATATAAAATATGAAGATATTTATATATCTATTTGTAGATATATATATGGTCTATGAATAATAAAATACATTAAATTATTTAGTGCTATCTGTAGGAAATACTCAACCTAGCTCCCTTCACAGTACACAGTGTTGTCTTTCTGTGCTGAGTTGTGGTGCTTACTTTCAAAGAACAGTAAGAACACTAGCTTGTTTTCCTCTTTGCTTTGACTTGTAGGAATCTTATGGGTCATCACTGGGGATTTTCTTTTTTTTTTTTTCTCTTTTTGTCTTTACAGGGCTGCACCCACAGCATATGGTGGTTCCCAGGCTTGGGGTCCAATTGGAGCTGTAGCCCCTGGCCTACGCCCCAGCCGCAGCAAAGCTGGATCCAAGCCTTGTCTGCAACCTACACCACAGCTCAAAGCAATGCAGGATTCTTAATCCACTGAGTGAGGCCAGGGATCGAACCCTTGTCCTCATGGATGCTAGTCAGGTTCGCTAACCCCTGAGCCATGACGGGAACTCCATTGCTGGGGATTTTCTTAATATGTTTTTGATAGCACAATAATCTCCTTCATTCTCAACCCCTCATATTATTTGGCTGTTTTGTTTTAGTGTTTCAAATAATATGATGTTTTATTTGTGATATAACCACTTCATATCCTTTTTGGAAGCACAGAGTGTGTGTGTGTATGTGTGAGAGAGAGAGAGAGGGAGAATTGAATGATTTATAACTCCTTTACGTATAATCTTTCCTCAGAAAAATATATTAGTTTTTTTTTTTTTTTTTTTTAAGGTTGAACAGACAAGAATAAAATAGACTGGAAATAGAGACTGGAAAAGGGATCAGACTGTCGGTTACCCACGTTCCTCTCAGCAGATCTAGTTCTTTTTTCCCTCTTACTGTGACTGGCTTCCTTTGCTTCCTCATTTCCCACGCTGGATGGAAGAGGTTCATCTCAGTTCCTTAGGCCTATGGCTTAAAGGTCAAGTCACCTGAGAGAGCTGATGTCAGCCTGCCTTCTCTCTCTCTCTCTCTCTCCCCACCTCTGCCCTCTCCTCCTCCTCCCCCCCCTCCCCTTTCTCTTCCTCTTTTTCCTTCCCCTTCTCTGAAAGATGCCCAGTAGGTCCGGCTTTGGTCAGGAGACCACTTTATAACCCACCTCCTCTGCTTAGTGAATGAAATCATCTGTCCGTTGGTCCTTCCACTGTTTCACAAGACAAGGGTTCACACTTTCAGGCTTTCTCTACAAATGAAAAGAAAATGCCATGGTTTAAAGGCAGAATACAAAAAATGAAACCAAAGCAAATGATACCAGCAAAACTAAAAACAAACAAATGAAAACACTAATGGTTTTGCTTGTGATAGAGCTGTTTGATACTGCTAATTGAAAGCCTTGCTTGTTAAACATGCCCAAATATTTGCATATTTACATGATTTAAAGATATCTCTTTATGCACATACACATATATAACATGTGTGTATATATGTATATATATGCATGTATAATCTAAACATAAGAATTTGCATTGTTTTTTTCATCTTTTGAAGTTCGATGTATAATTAATTTACAATATTGTATTATTTTCTACTGTACAACAAAGCGATTCAGTAATACATACACACACATCCATTATTTTTCAGATTCTTTTCCCGTATAGGTTATCACAGAATATTGATAGAGTTCCCTGTGCTACACAGCAGGTTCCTGTTGACCATTCAATGTGTGATAGTGTGCACTGCTTTTTAAAATTACATAAAATAATGGGGTTCCCATTGTGGCTCAGTGGTAATGAACCTGACTAGTATCCATGAGGATGCAAGTTCAATCCCCAGCCTTGCTCAGTGGATTAAGGATCTGGCATTGTTGTGAACTGTGGTATAGGTCACAGCCGCGATTCAGATCCTGCATTGCTGTGGCTGTGGTGTAGGCTGGCAGCTACGACTCCAATTTGACCCCTAGCCTGGGAACCTCCATATGCCGTGGGTGCAGCCCTAAAGAGACAAAATATAAAAATAAAAAGGCAAAATTACATAAAATAAGAATTTAGTAAAGAAATATTTATTAAGCACTTACTGTGCTTCAGACAATGTCTCAGCTTCTAAATTCTGGGGATATAGCAGTAAATAAAACAGACAATTTTTTTATGACTGTTGAAGGGGAAATATTTTCCATTTTTCTTTTTTGTTTTCCTGCTTTAATGATCATTTCTGAATCTCCTTCCTTCTCCTCTCTCTGATCTATTTCTGAATATTAGCATAGATCCCCTTCTCTTTTCCTTTTTGTTTTTCTTTTTTTGGCCACATCCTTAGCATGTGGAAAATCCCAGTCCAGAGATCAAACCCTTGCCACAGCAGTGACAATGTCAGATTCTTAACCTGCTGAGCCACCAGAGAACTCAAGGAAGAAGTATCTTCCTATCTGCCTATATTTGGCTATGTAGAAAAATGGACAACTGGCTTAAAATCTCTTTACAGAAGAGTTTAAGACAGTATATAGGTTTGTGTATACTACATGGTTTTATACCTTGTGTATGTGCACACATTCGTGTTTGCTTCCATGTCCTCTGTGAAATCAGATCAAGCAAAAAAGTATTGAAGAACTAATGGAACCTCCTTTTACTTTCAAAATCCCCAAGGCTTATAGAATGTGCACAATTGTAAGATTATTTCTCAATTTGCATTATTGTAAAGATATATTAATTGATGTACTTTCATTAAAAAATGGCAAGGATGTTAAATCTGCATTTATGTTCATTAGTGGAAAAGTGACATTGTCACAATACTTAGGCCCACCAGGCCACAGTGACAGCCCAGGTGCTAGGTTATCCTCTGAAGGCTGCTGCCCCTCTGAGGTCAAGGCTTTGGCCTCCTCTGCAGGCACCAGAGCCACAGAAGAGGTAATCCAGGTGCAGTCTTCTCTGGGAAGCAAGAGCTTAGAATTCCTCCAGGAGGTATTTCCTAAAGAGGAGGGATAGTAAATACACAAATTTACAAAGGTCTGCTCAGGGCAAATCAAAGGGTGACACTAGCATCTTCGGTTTGAGTACTGGCCTTAACCATAATAAGAAAGATGATCAGTTTGCTCTGTGATACTTTAAGGTATTATTCTTGGAGATAATATAGTACTGCATTCATAAAAATAATTATATATGTATCTTATTTCCCATTTAAAGACAAAAATAGCATGATAATATTGACCATGCATTTGAGGGTTTTTTGTTTGTTTGTTTTTATTTTTAAGGGCTGCACCCTTGGCACATGGAAGTTCCCAGGCCTAGGGGTCGAATCAGTGCTGTAGCCGCTGGCCTGTGCCACAGCAATGCCAGATCCAAGCCATGCCTGTGACCTACACTACAGCTCAAGGCAACACCAGATCCTTAACCCACTTAGTGAGGCCAGGGATTAAACCTGCATCCTCATGGATGCTAGCCAAATTTGTTTCTGCAGAGCCATGGCAGGAACTCCACATTTGAGTTTTTAAAAATAACAGTAAAATGTTAACAACTTAATTTTAAATGCTTAATATCTATTATTAATGAAGGGGGATTGATATAGGGAATAATAGCCCTTAATAGGTATTTTTGTCTCCTCTTACTCTGGACAGCAAGAATCAACCAATAACCAGTTTCTTCCAGTTTTTAAGCTTTCTCTACAGCAACTCATTTTTTTGTTTTGCATCCAATTTTTTTTTTTCTTTTTTTGTCTTTTTGCCGTTTCCTGAGCTGCTCCTGGGGCACTTGGAGGTTCCCAGACTAGGTCGAATCGGAGCTGTAGCCACTGGCCTACACAAGAGCCACAGCAATTTGATATCTGAGCCGCGTCTGCGACCCACACCACAGCTTAACCCACTAAGCAAGGCCAGGGATCGAACCTGCAACCTCATGGTTCCCAGTTGGATTCCTCAACCACTGTGCCATGACGGGAACGCCCCCAATTTTTTTTCTAAAACACCAAAATTATTCTTTAAAGGTAAACAACAGCTACTCTGTTAATAAACACAGTTATCAATGTCTTTATCATCCTTGACACTTCAGAAGATTTAAAGCTATTACTACCCTTCACTTTTTGAAACACAGGCTTCTCCAGGCTTCCAAGTTATAACACCCTTCTGCCTTTCTCCCCACTGCTCTGGCTGCTCTATTTTTGTCCCTTTTTCAGAAAAGTAACTTGTTGAAAATTGCAAAGACACTGTACTTAATCCAGATTCCCTTCTGAGGGGTTCGCCCCTATACTTTAATCACCACACTAGTTCAGATGATTTATATACTAGAAACTCTCCTCTGAACCCCAGACCAGGATATCCAGCCACTTCTCTTAGATGACTCAAAAGCACCTTAAAACAGGAATATTCCAAATTGCACTTAGGTGGCTTTATAACATGGCTGCAAATTCTTTGAAATTCTTCCAATTGAGTGGTGGGGTTTCTGTTCCCTCTCTTTGAATCTGTGTAAGCCTGTGACTATTTCAGCTAAGAAGAGTACAGTGGAACTGTGGGTGATTTTTGAGACTAGGATGTAGAAGGCCATGCAGCTTCCTCCTTATTTGATGGAATGCTCATGGGAAGCTGTCTTGTAAGAATTGTAGCAACCTCGAGGCTGCCATGATATGAGGAAGCCCAAGCTATATAGAGGGGACATATACAGTCATTCTAGTAAACAGCCCAGGCTAAGCCTAAGTCACTGAGTCAACCCAGTCTAGGTTCCAGAAAGGAGTAAGACAAACCTCCAGATGGTTCCATTCACCATTTCTGGCCAATTGATTTTCCCTAGATGAGGCTCCAGATACCATGGAACAAGGACAAGACATCCCCACTGAGCCCTATCTAAATTTTTGACCCACTGGTAATACAACAGAAAATAGCAACCCTGATCCACTCTCAATATATTCCTGTTTCAAGTCCATCATCAACTCCTATGGATTTTATCCCTTAAATGTCTCCTTGAATTCATGAACATCTTCTATCAACAAAAAACAAAAATCCTAATTAAGTTTAGAAGGCCTATATGATCTGGCCATGTCTTACTCTCCCATTTTGCACTGTCCAACAATCTCACTTGTGATGATTGAGTATTTGAAATGTAACTAATGTGACAGAGGAATTGAATTCTTAATTTTATTTAATTTTAATTAAATTGAACTTAAAATAGATAATTAGTTATTGGAAAATTTTAAGTATGTTTGGAAGAACTTTGTAGGTGCAGTTATTCTTTCCAACTATAAATTTTATGAAATTTAAATCCTTATCAATTATTCCTGATGAAAATTTATCATCTAACTTGAGATATGCTATAAATTTAAAATGCACACTAGTTTTCAAATAGTATAAGAGAAAGGAGATAAAAATATCAAATTCATAATGTTTATGTTGACTATTTTGTAATGATAATATTTGGGGTGTATTGGGCTAAATAAAATACTCTAATAACGTTAGTTTCACCTGCTTCTATTTATTTGTTTATTTATTTATTTGGCCATGCTCTCAGCAGATGGAAGTCCCCAGGCCAGGGATTGAACCTTGAACCACAGTAATGACAATGCCAGATCCTTAACCCACTGAACTACCAGGGAACTCCTTTTTATTTTTTTAATGTGACTACTAAAAAATTTATATTACATGTCTAGCGCTCATTATATTTTTACTGGATGGTGCTGCTTTAGATCTGTTTCCTCCAGACGCTCTGGTCCCCTCTTTGCCCCCTCATACACACAGTGCTTCCTCTCCTCACAGGTCCTTTGAACATGCCCTTGCTATCTTTCCCATCCTTGGCCTAGTTAACCCCTACTCATCTTACAGCTTTCTGTTCAAGTCTCATTTCCTCAAGGAAATAATTTCTGACCTGTGTGTATTGGCTCGATTTTCCTATTATCTGCTTTTACACCACTACGGACCTCACCATTGTAACATCTGTCTCAGTCAGTAGTAGTTTTACTATGTGTACTTCTTAGACATCCCAGCCTACCGCAACTAAGCTGTTAGCTCCATGAGACCAGAGACCACAACTGCGTTGGCTCACTATTTTATCCCCGATGTTTAGCACAGGGTCTGGCAAATAGTAGCTTGGGTTGCAAAGATGAATAAAACACAAGTTGGGCTGCAAGTATGTCAGACTATAGCAAGTAAGAGAACTTTGTATTAAAAAAAAACAATAAAACAGTGCTCTGAATGTTTTATTGATTGAGTTTAATACTTAACTGTTAAATGTATGAATGGATTAATAAATGATACTATCAATTCTCCAAGAAAAAATATTTCACTATTTTCTACTGTTGAGGGAAGAAGATACCAACTCTTTATCTGATTGCTGCACCACTTTACCATTTGAACCCCAGACTCTCATTCTAGTTCAATTCCTACCAATGTCTGCCTCCTGTGGAGAGTGATGGCCATCCTCTAAAGTCAGGTAAACCTAGGTGTGGTCCTACTTTTCTCTGAGACCTTCCCAAGATGCTTTCTCCTGTATAAAAAGGGATAATAATTGTGACCATGTCAGAGGGCTATTGTGAAGATTAAGTGGGATGATAACTTTTTACCACAGTGTCTATCATGTAATAAACTCAATAACTTTAGGTGATTAATATTATCTCAGGCCAAGCACAAAATAATAATAAATACGCCTTATTAAATATCTACTATATACCAGTCACTGTGAGGTATGTTATTTCAACGAATCCTCACCGCAGTTACTATGAGAAAATGTAACAGAGATTGTCACTTGTACAAAACCACATAGCTAGTAAATGGAAACGATGAGATTCCACACAAGTTACAGTTAAGCAACTCTATGCCTAAGCTCCCCTCTTCCACCACTGTATCTCCCTATCTGGCAATAGGCACTCAGGCATCTTAATTTCCCTTTTATTTCCAGGTACTTTATTCTCCTATCATTTAAATAACTATTCCTCCAATATAGCATGCACTTTCACAGCTCCATTTTCCTGTTCACTCTGCTAACTCTCTTATCTAAATCACCTTTCCCCTCCTTTCTCCAAAGGGCAAAATTCTATTCAAGGTTCAAGGCTATCTCACACATTATCATCACCTTCTTCCATTGTCTATGCATCTGAATGCATAATTCCATCCAATCAGCTAACTAAGCACTCTGTTCATTAAATTAGTAAATTGCATCCCATTGCTTGATTGCTCTTTGTATGCAAAGTTATCTCTCCTGTTCTGATATTCTCAAGGTCCAGAACAGGGTCAATCTCCTTTTTGTTACTTCATGCACTTAACAAAATGCTAGAGATGTAGGTATCTCCTCAGTGATTTTATGTCGACATGAAAATTAATCCATGGTCTGCACAAGCTGCTTCTGCTTTATACACACACATAGTCACACATGCATGTCCAATGCACATACACATAAGCTCACATGAACACAAATACACATGCCTACACATTCACACAAACACAATCAATCCTGCATACATAAAAACACTCAAAACAGCTTGGGCACATGCAAATACGGACATGCACATATATGTACACAGCATGCTCACACACATTTGTTCACACATGCAAATGTGCACAAAGAGCTTAACTCAGTTTATTTTTTTGTTGTTTCTGGCTAGATGAACAAAATATTGATGGAAAGTTGAGTTTAAAAAGACTTTGAAGAAATTAACTTAGACTCAGACTTCGTCATTTAAAACAATGAAAGTAATTTGTATAATTTTAATAAGAAATTAAATAGCAGAAGGAGTATTTTGTTGATTTATTTTTCCACTTTTTAATTATAAAAGTGTATTTTGACATAAAGTTGATCTTAGTATTTGGTACCAAAATTTCTCTCTCAGTCTCTCTCTCTTTTTCATATGCACATACATATTCCTTAGACTAATGTTCACTCATATATCTTTGGTAAAAGAACAGAAATATAAAGAAAATTCAGAGCAAGATCACCTTGATAAGATCACACTAAAGGCTTCACATCAATATTTTTATCCAAACTATTTGGCTTTGGGATTTTAGATTCTATTAAGAAATTATAAGCTTCAAGGATGTTTTATTTTATGATCTGAACTTGTAAGGCAGTAAAGCTACCAGTAAAAGATGTTTTAAAGAATTAAATAGATACTTTCGCCTTTTAAAGCAAATTAAAAAACATCACCAAAGTAGCAAAGTGATGCTGCATTATCATTAAAATTTTAACAAAGCAAATTATAAACAATCAAGTGTACAACCGCGTATATACAGATAATTCACCCCGGATTACTGATGGCATTACTAAATCACAAGAGCTTCCCTCTCAGGTTAGGATGTGCCAGGAACCCACAAGGGAATTATAGCCCAATTACATACAGCCAAGTGCACATTACTATCTGTTGGGAGAAGGTACAGGGGTTATAAATGTCTCATATGGTCTGTACTCCATTAGATAAGGCTGTTCAACCCTATGATCAATAAGACAACAAGATGCTATTATGGTCATTGGCAGTTAAAATAGCCCAAAACACTCACTTGCATCCACAAAGAGAGAAAGCATATTTTAGTATCTTTGAGCATCAGACGCGGCCGCATTCTAAATCTTCTGTTTGAGGCCATACTTGTCACTAAGGAAGCAAGGCTCACATTTGCATACTCTGCCTGGTGCCTACAACCTGAGTGACTGAAGAGGTGATGTCACATAGGTCTAATTGATGTCAATTTAAGTGAGCCTCCTAATTTTAGATCTTGTAATGGAGTTTTCATCCTGCCCCCTACATAATGCATGGAAACATTATCCTCAAGCCTTTTAGAAAGTTGTCAAAATGCACGTGAAGAGTAAGGTAGTCTATGTTTGCCTCCATGCCAGCAGCAGGGAGAAGGGTGGGTGCGGAGACATTTCCCCTGTGTATAATTCTAAGTAGCTCTCCAGCTGAACAGTTAATGTAATGCCTGCAGTGTGCGGTGTCTGGAAAAGAATACAGGTAAACGTGGAGCACAGGATTCCTGCCTAATGGATGAAACATATTCATACATGCCCGCCCATGTGATACCGTCGCCCCTCCCCCATCACCCTACCAAGGGCGGAAAGGGCGGTAGCACTTTAGCCAAGTTCCCACCTCCCCAGGGCTCCCTCCATGGGCTTGCCTGTCTTCCTGAAGAGGGGAAAAGGAGAAGGAAGGCCCATAATTCTCTCTGCTGGTCTGGTTCACAGCTTTCCATCTGGTCTTAACAGTGACATTTGATTAAGCAGAACTATAAATCTGTCAGAAAACAATTAGCCCTCACAGGCCTCTTCTGTGTTTTCACAGTGGGCCAGACTGAGCCGCCCAGCTCTAGGGAAATCAGCCCACTTCTGTCGGAGCCACTCAGAATTACTTTAGTGCTCTGCAGGTCAGGGCACCGCCATAGGGACTTCTACACACTGGCATTTCCTGACTCGGCCCCCCCCCACCCCCAACAAGCCTGCTGAAGCCTGGAGGGAGGAAGCCCAGGCCCCTCTGCCCTTTCCTCCCTTAGCTTCACGCCCCTGGTGTGAAGTATTCCGTGGAATCCTAGCCTGGAGGAAATATACTGCCATTTGGGGGCTAGACAAGTCTCAGATATTAACTATTTAGACATAGGATAGGTTCAAACAAATAAAGTGCTAAATGAAACACCAGCAGGGACTAATGTATAATAAAGACAAAAAGCTCATGCTTTGTGATGGGAAGGACAATAACGGAAGTGTCTGGTTTTGTCAGAAACACTTATAAATAAACTGGAATTTGAGACAAGCTACCAAGGACCAAAAAGGGGCAGATGAAATAATGCAGGTCAAGGCCCAAAGGCCAGATGCCCATGGCAACCCCTTCCTCCCAGAGTGGAGATGAAGGATGATACAGGGTTGCTAAATGATGGGACCACCCTTATCAAGTGCTGTTATCTGGATATAAAGCGAACTGGGGAGCGCTTTCAGTTTGGTCACGGTCTATCAAAACCTCCCTCGTCCAAGCCAGGTTCATGGCAGGCATGTGAAGTTACACAGGGCCCTGTGCACAATAAACTGCACCTGGTTTAAAGCTCTGCTATCACTCTCTTGAAATGCTTAAAAATGTTTGAACACGGAGCCCAGCAAATGAGGTAGATGGGCCTAGCAGCAGTCACTGTTCTCACACTTTCATGAGATGCATCAGGGTTCTGCTCTCACACACCTCAAAGCTGACATGGGCACTGTTGGCCTGACAGAGGTGGGGGGAGGGGAGGGGGTTGTGCATAATGCTGGAGCGAAAGTCACTTGTCTTACCCTTGCGCCCTGACCGTGGCACCAAGAGCCTCTTCCACCTACCTTTCCTGTGCCTTGTGACCAAGGTGGGGAAGGTGGGGAAGGAGGCTTGAGTTCATTTGGGTTCTTCTACTACCTTTTCATAAGTCTCCCAGTAATCATGTAACCTTTGAAAATTGTTGGAAAAGATCAATTTTGGACAGTGTACTCTTGACAAACTACTTTCTGATCCTTTCTCTTCCTCTTCCATTTGGTCCCATTGTCTGTGACATTACAAAAATTCTTAATTTCTTTTCTTTCTTTCTTTTTTTCTTTCTTTGCCAGGGATCAGATACAAACTGCAGTTTCAACCTACACTACACCTACAGCAACAATGGATCCTTTAACCCACTGTGCTGAGCCAGGGCTCAAACCTGTGTCCTGGCACCACAGAGATATCATAAATCCCATTATGCTGCAGTGGGAACTCTGAAAATTTAGTAATGTTACCAAAATTTTGTTTCCTCATCTGTTAAACAGAAACGAGCATAACTAGCTTAGGAGTCTATAAAAATTCAAGAAGATAATGTATTTAAAAGTAGTTGCCCCAGCAACCAAGACTAAGGACTTGCTTTTCCACAATTGTTCTCCATCTCCCAATTTCCCGTCCTCCTTTATTCCTTATTCCCGTCCCTCTTTTTTGTTTTTCCTCAATAGAAATATGCTAGGACCACTGCATTTTGATGGTCGATTTTCTCACATACATTTTTTCAGTGGGATGGATATAAAGAGGTAATGCTGAGGAAAGTAAGAGACCTCAGAATCAAAATGGGAACTAGGACTCTGATTTGAATTACTTCACTGGGAGCTCTCCTGCCAAAGGCTGGTAACCACCACACCCGAACTCTTTAAGACATCAAAATTACACGATCTCTCTCTTTAAAAAAATAGGGTTCAATCTAAGACCTTCAGCACATGTTGTCTTATGGTGTGAGGCAGAGAGTAAGAGGTCTGAAGATGCTCAGGAAGGAGGAGGAGATCAGGGCCCTGATGAGGGACTTGCTAGCAGAAGGGTTAGATCTATGTGAGTTGGGATGATGTACACGTGAAAGATGTCATGGTGTTTGTCTCAGAAAACACTAATAATTATTTTCTTGCATACCTTATTATTGTAAGTCACATCACAGACAGATTTCTTCATCCACAGATAAAATGATACATAGACAAGCAGGTTCATCACCGGCTCAAGTTCTTTCTCCATCTAACCTCTCGGATTCAGAAAACATTCTTGCCTTCTCTGTCTAGTTATCCTTTCCCAACTCAGATTGCTCTTCTTGGGAAATTTTGTCTATGTCTTGATCTCCTCCAGTGCAGATCCTTGGTTTGCTCCCAAACTTAGAAGCAAAGGCTCCAAAGTCTCTGTTTTTATTTTCCAATCCCTACGTTATTCCCTTGATTCACTTGACCCTAAAACAAGGGTGGATGCAATCTGCTTCTGAATCTGGAACACTATCTGGAACAATGCAGATGCTCAAGACTGAAAAGGGGAGGGCCAGAAGAGTGCCTTCTTTATTTAGTTTTAGATGAAAGCAGGGAAGGAGACTGATGGAAGAAGCTCAGGAGAGTAAAGATGTTGCATTCCTATAGAATGCAACAATTCTTACCATTTAAGTGGATTTTTACCTTTCCCAGGTATTAATAGAGAGTCAAAAGGAAATCAAATAGGAACAGGCAGCTCCATGTTTACCTTGACTGTAGGTGAGTATAAAGGAGGGTCACAAAGGGAAATTGATGAAGCCTAAGTCTTGATGGATTTAAGACTTTTCTGAATCAACAGAATTTATTCCTTTATAGCTTATAGAAACTGTAACAGTACCTGTTCCTTTCACAGCTTCCCAGGGGACTAGAATCTGAGTGACTTAGATATTGAGTCCACCCATTAGTGCTGGTGGTGTGGAATTAGTCTCAGTCTTGCCTTGAGAAGACCCCTTCCTTTCTAAATTCTCCTTGCCTGGCTGTTCTAATTGTATTAACTTTTGTCAACATGCCCACCATCCAAGGACACCACATCCTGTTAAGGAGAAATCTCCATTACTCAGCTTCATATTCACTACTACATGGAAAATGATGTGAATTCAAAGTCATTCCCAACACATACAACAGCCAATTCTATCTGATATAGGAGTTTTACTGTTAGAAGTTATGTTACTTCCCAAGCAAATCGGGAAAGATTCTTCTATGCATCTCCTTTTCAGAAGTGCTCCCTTAAGTTCCAAACATTTATATTGACCAGTGATCAGGGAAAATTCTACAACATATAGGAAAGAGAGGGAGTTTTCTGATGACAGTATCATAAAGGATGGAATTCAAAGTCCACCCATGTGTCAAGACCTCCCCATCTCACAGGCAAGGGAGTGTGACTTAATAAACCTAAATAAAGTGGCTGTCTGAATTAGTGCTATTAAACCACTTGAGTGGAAAATTTATTCAATTAACCCATACCACATATCAAGCTGAAAGTAAGTAATCAAGCTAATGAATCCAGTTTAGTCACCAAATTTGTCACCAACTGAATCAACCTAATATGTATCTTCCTTCTTGTGTGTGTGCCTTTATTTTTTTTGTTTTTTTCAGGGCCACACTAGCAGCATATGGAGGTTCCCAGCCTAGGGGTCTAATTGGAGCTACAGCTGCCTGCCTACACCACAGCCACAGCAACACAGGATCTGAGCCAAGTCTGTGACCTACACCACAGCTCATGGCAACACAGGATCCCCAACCCACTGAGCGAGGCTAGGGATCGAACCTGCAACCTCATGGTTCCTAGTCAGATTCGTTTCCACTGTGCCACGACGGGAACTCCATGTGTCCCTTGGTTTTAATGTCATTTGTAGAATGTTTAGAATGCCTGGGCAGAAGTTTTAAAGAAAAAAATAATACATTTGTCAAACACTACAATTTTTCTTTTTTTTTAATTTATTTTTTACTGGGGGGTATAATTGATTTACAGTGTTGAGTCAAATTCTGCTGTACTGCATAGTGACCTCATTGTGTGTGTGTGTGTGTGTGTGTGTGTGTGTGTGTGTGTATATAATCTTTTTCTTGTATTATCTTCCATCATGGTCTATCCCAAGACACTGGGTATAGTTCCCTGTGCTATAGAGTAGGACCTCATTGCTTATCCATAGTAATAATTTGCATCGACCAACCCCAAGCTTCCCATTCATCCCAGAATTTTCATATAGAAGGGTAAAAAATCACTCTGAATTAGGAACTTGAGTTTGTGTCTCAATAAATCAATCACATTAAAATTGAATCATGCTGTCCAGAGTAAGAGGAGACAGAAACACCTATTAAGGGCTATTATTCCCTATATCAATCCCCCTTCATTAATAATAGATATTAAGCATTTAAAATTAAGTTGTTAACATATGATTCTTGCTGAAAAGTAGTAGCTATGTTTTATCAAAACAATACTAATTGGATTGTAAAGAGAAACAAATGGATGGATAAAATATGTTGTTTCATTTTTTTATTAGGGATGAACTTTTCCCTAGTCCTGTATCTTAAATTTTTACTCATAATCCTTGGAGTAAATACAAATTTATACAAAGTTTCTTTCTCACCACAGTGTAGACTTGCGAGCTGTAAATATTGTCATAAATCTTCTTTCAAAATTTTGCTATCAGATTTGGAAAAATATCTAGGTGCTGAGGTTTGATTCTGGATGCGACCCACATAAGACCACTAAAATAGACCAGAATTTTAAGATATGACAGAAATATACTTTCCATATCTAGATTTTGTTCTCTCTGAAACATTTTAATGTGATATGTAATATTTTATGTAATATAAAAAAGTAAAAAAAATTGTAATAAAGATTTCCCACATCTTAAAAAGGGACTCAAAGTTTAGTTACTGAAAATACATCACCCACATACAAACGAAACTAATATTGTGGGATAAGAATATTTTATCTCAACATAAAATACTTTTAATGTACATTTGATTTGACACTTGTAAACATATAGTTACTTATCTAATGAATTTTAAGTATCTGCCATGAATTCCTAGAAAATTAAGTTGATGTGGTCTCATACTGGACTAACAAGAATGTAAAGATGCTAGAAAGAGCTATTTCTGGTATGAATACTTCAAGAATCTTTTAAAAACTTGTTATACCAATATAAAATGATGTTTAATGAACTGAAACTAAATTGTTTTCTGTTTGATTATTGAGGTAAAACCTTCAAATCCCTATTGCCTTTGTGACTGCTGAGCTAGGTAGCACTCTGTCTGATCCGGCCGTGTCATTTTGTTGTCATGATCTGTACTTCAAACTGTTATTCAATACCAGTCTCAAAAGAGCATAATGTTCACAATGATTGAGATGTGTGTTCTACAATATGTTCAGCTTTAAATTAACTTTCCTGAGGACCCTGGAAGGGAAGTCATAGAAATGCAAAATGACAATTTATTTTTCTGGAGAGACTGGCTTTTGCCACAACAAAAAAGCCCAGTTTCATTTAGTGAAAGAAATCTTAATTATACACTGAACAAAGTAGTCAAGTATGTTACTTGCTGAGATAAAGATCATTCAACTATTTGATTGATTTTCAACCTGCTGTCTTAGATATGTGGGTTTGGTTTTGGGTTTTTTTGTTTGTTTGTTTTCCCCAGTCCCTGTGAATATAGAGCATTATTTGTCTGAATTGGTAAGAGGAAACATCCGAAGATTAAGAGCCAGAAAATCACAGAATAATGAAGCTATATGGGCACTACCTCTATCTCTACTTTCTCTTCTCTTCCTCTCTTTTCTCTTCCTCTTTCTTTCTCTCTTTCTGTTTTTCTTTCTTTCTTCCTCTCTTTCTCTTTCTTTCATCTTTCTTTCTTCTTCCCTCCTTTCCTCCCTTCTTCCTTCCCTCCCTCCTTCCTTTCAAGTCATTTATCTTCTGCTGTTTTCTTTTATGATTTATCTTCATTACTTTCACCTATTTTTTTTCTACCATCCTGTTTTTTTGTTTTTTTTTTTTCTCTGCAGTCTACTTCCATATTTTTTCAACTTGGCAATTAATTCATTGAATGTCACTATTGATAATAGATTTGACTGCAGGTGATGATTTTTCAGCTCGAGAGTCTGACTCCCAAATAATGCATAATGTAAAAGATCATTGCCTCTTAGCATAGGTGACCAAAGCAAGGGAGAAACAGGTGAAATCTGGTATTGATTTGCTCTAAAACAATCATTTGACTTTTCAGTGTTAGCTTGCTATTTAGGGAATTTCATGAGCCCTGTAGGCAGTCTTTCTGAAATATGAGTAACATATTAATTTCTCTTGGAAAGAAACAATTTTTCAGACCTATAGTGTTGTGTTTTGTTATTTTTATTATGTTTAGTTATTTTTATTATAATGTGCTCTACATATATATACCACAGAAAATTGACATAAATTTACCATATATATGATTCTATGCAACCAAAAACTACTCTACAAATTAAATACAAAATAATAAATAAATACATTAATTTCAAATTTTAACATAGAAATATGGTTCTTTGAATCTATTTTTGTTATTATTACTATCCATTGACTTAAGTCAAAGAGGTTCAGAATATGTCTGGTAGCATTACAATAATATACAAAGAGAGACCAAAAAAATTCAAGCTCAGGATAATCTTGCATTCATCAGAAAGCAATATTCTAATGTTTTAATGAAGGGGCTCCTTGTTAAGTCTATAAAGTTATCTTCTTCGTTTGAAGAAAAAATTTGCATACAGTATTATTAAAATTTGTATTAATTGGGTATGTAATCCAATTATTTCTGGAATCAGAAACTGGAAAATAGTATCTGAAGTTGGTTTCAACTCTTCAGATGATAAGAGAAAATTATACTTTCAACAAAGCCCATCATTGGATTATTGAAGAAAATCACTAAACATTAGAAATGGATCCTCTATTGTTTTGGACTAAGAATATTCAAACCTTCATGAAGAGATATTATTTGGCATTAAGCCTTCACTTGACTTGAATATTTTATTTTAGCATTATGTCCACTGCTCTTTTCTTTTTAGTCTTAAAGGATAAAACTAGTATATTGAACTACCACAAAATGTCATTTCTGCCATGTAGAACCAAAGTCTTTGTTTATTAAAAAATGAAGAAATTGAATTCTTTTATCATGGAAATATCCTTCAAATGTGAATTATTCATGTAGAGGAGACATTATATGGTTTATGTCTAGTAAAATTATTTAATATAAGAACAACTTAGATTAGATATGCTACTGACTCCCAGGTGTTTTCACCAAAAAATTAACTATGTCCATGATCAGTTGTTACAAACATGTCTGTAAATAAGTACAGAAATGTATACACCAAAATCCTGTGGTAAAACTTGGTAATAAGATGATGATTCAGATAAATTATCATAAACAAATTTTAAATAAACTTTGAATTTGAGGATAATTTTAGATTTACAAAAGAATTGAGACAGTAGGACAAAGAGTTCCCATATAAACCCCACCCAGTTTCCCCTATTATTAATAATCTGCATTGGTATGGTGCATTTTTCAATTAATGAAACAATGTGATGTTATTATTAATTGAAATCATTTGTTTAGATTTAAAAAAATTTTTTTTTGTTTTTTTAATTTTTTTAGGGCTCCACCTTCAGCATATGAAAGTTCCCAGTCTAGGGATCTATTAGGAGTGTAGCCCCTGGCCTACGCCACAGCCACAGCAGTGCCAGATCCAAGCCACATCTGTGACCCACACCACAGCCCACAGCAACTATTGGATCCTTAACCCACTGAGCGAGGCCAGAGATCAAACCTGTGTCCTCATGGACGCTAGTCAGATTCATTTCCACTGAGCCATGACAGGAACACCTGATATTGTTTTTTGATTCCAGAATCCAGTCCAGTGCCCTGCCTTACATTTTGTTGCCATGTCTCATTATGTTCCTTTTGGCTGTATCACCTTCAAACACTTCCCTTGTTTTTGATGACCTTGAGACTTTTGAAGAGTACCAGTTGTGTATTGTATATCATGTAGGATGTCACTCTATTGGAATTTCTCCTATGATTTCCTTATGATTAGACTGGGATTATGAGTTCCTGTGAGGAAGAGAATCAGAGATAAATCGCCTTTCCTATCACATCCTACACATTCCATCTTGATACTACGTACTATCAAGATACTTACCAACTGTTGATATTAACCTGATCATTTCATTGAAGTTTGTCAGAATTTTCTTCCATAGAGTTACATTTATCCTCCTTTTTTCCGTCTTTTTTTTTTTTTTTTTTTTTTGTCTTTTTAGTGCTGCACTTGCGGCATATGGAAGTTCACAGGCTAGGGGTTGAATCAGAGCTGCAGCTGCCGGCCTACACCCTGGCCACAGCAATGTGGGATCTGAGCCACATGTCTGACCTACACCACAGCTCAGGGCAACTCCTGATCCTTAACCTACCAAGAGAGGCCAGGAATTGAACCCATGTCATCATGGATACTAGCCAGGTTGGTTTCCACTGATCCATGATGGGAACTCCCTGTCCTCCTTTTCATGTCACTCTTTGGAAGGAAGTCACTGTGTATAGCCCATACTCAAGGAATGGGGAATTACGACATTTTTGAACATAAATTATTTGAAATTCTGTACAGAAGATTTGTTTCTTCTCTTCTGTTTATCAATCATTTATTTATCTTAGTATGGACTCATGGATATTTATTTTATACTTAGGGTTATAATCCAATACTATGTTATTTAATTTGTTGCTTTAATTTTTCCAGTTTTTGCCAAAGTGAGCCTTTTCAGTTGTTTCTTGTATCCTTTTGACATGCTGTCACTATTGTGTTTGCTTGTTTTAGCATTTCCTTTCTGGCCCTACAGATGCTCTAGGCTATTCTTGTGTATGTATTTCCTTCCCCAATACCAGAATTAGCCATTTCTTCAAGGGGTGTGGAGTTCTTTCTACTAGAAAATGGTATTAAAACCACTCTCTGGGTTCTAGGTATGGTCATTGTTACTTGAGGGCCTTTGCTTCGGGATCTTCCTAGTTGATACAGCAATGAAATATATGTATCCATATTAATCTCTTAATATACTTATTTAAAAGCATGAGATGATTTTTTTCCTAGAGCCTCCAGAAGGAATGCAGTTCTGATAACACCCTAATTTTCACCTTAAGATTCATTTTGCATTTCTAACCTCCAAAAGTGTAAAAGAATACATTTGTGTTTGGCTAGGTCACTAAGTTTTTGTAATTTATTACTATAATAAGATGAAACAAATACAGGTAAAGACAAATGATATTGAACATTTTTTCCTATATTCCCTTCATACCCTAGTAAGAATTAGACTATGTATTGTATCATAAATGGACACATATTTAGCTAGAACTCGCTATATTCTAATCCTGTGAAAGGGGCTCTAATGCATAAATGAAATAAATGACTTTGTCCTTCCAGAAATTACCATCTTGTTGGGTTGGTAAAACTATTACTAATAAAATAATTAGCGTATGAGTCAATATATTATTAAGCCCTGAGTGTTTAAATAATAACCAAAGTTACAATACAAACTTCATGTGAAATTGCCAACTTGTCCTTTTTTCTTTAGGGGAGTTTAGCAAAAGTCTGTTCAATAGATTAGTCAAGATCATCTCATCAGTTGCGTTTATTGGAAAGGACAGGAAACGAGTGAAAACTAAAATACCCCTGTAATTAATTAACGCAAGAGAGCTCAGGTCACTGACCCTGCAAATTGTTTTTTAATGCACAGACCCATCAATTCCTCAGATTTTGTCTCCTTGGATGATTTTTGGAATGTGATCTCCATTGGAGTGGAAAAGAATCATTTTTGACTGAATTCCAGAAAGAGATGCCCTACCTTGTTGTGTGTATATATATATATATATGTATATATATATATATGTGTGTGTGTGTGTGTGCATGGATGCATGTGCCCACACACCTGTGCACATATATATACATACATATGCACATGCACAAAGGGAAAGTAAGATACACTGCCTTGTGTTCAATACAAATGCTTAAATGTTTATTGAATTTTAATGAATACCAGTCCTTCACCCCAAATCCCTCAAGTCTTTTGCTTCACATCACAGGCCTGATGAACTAACACCTCATGCTTCCCTGAGGAAAAAAGAAGTCTGAAGACAGTGGCCCTTGGGTGTAAACTCAGAACAGAACTAACTGCACACCAGTGGGAAGAATGCAGTGTTCTTTATGGGAGCGCCATGTTGGTGGGCTTCTTCTCAGGTGGACCATCCCAGTAGCCTCCTATTAGCTACTTTAATGTTTCTCCACCTGAAGTTATTTGTGTACCATTTTTATGATTTTTTCCATGTCTGTGTACCACTTGACATATCATTCATTTGATATATACTTTTGACATATACTTTTATTTATGTCAAAAAATGCTTAATATATATTTATTAGCAGTTATAGCAGTATTACAGGGCATCCTGTGTTACTGCTAGAAATGTAAAACCAGGATCTCATGGCCTGCGTTGAAGAACCTGGTTTTAAAAAGATTTTCCCCAAAATGCTTGGATAAAAATAACCAAAATATTAAAAAAAAGAAAAAAACAGCAACAGCTAAAGTTAGTTCATGGTCCACAAAAGGCACACACATCACTTTTTGGGAAGGTGAACATACAGAAAAGGTCTACATGAACAAAGCTCATAAAGCCTCAGTGATCTGGCTCTGATTTCTCTCCAGCTTCATCTCTTTCTGAATCATGCTTCACATCCCATGGCTTAGCTTCCTTGAGTAATTCATATTTCCCAATTTGCCCTATTTTAGAGGTCTGGCTCAAAGCAGTTCTTAGGTGCCAGAAAACCTTTTACCCCTTTACTTACCTAGAAAATATCTGCACAACTCTCAGACCTCAATCATCATCTCCTCTCTGAACCCTAACTCAAATTTGGTCCTTTTTTTCGTCTCCCCCTTTAACACTTAAATGACCTTCTTTGTTGGGGGGGTCTCTCTTCCTTTACCAGATTACAAATGTTTTCTGATAACTTGTAGGCATGTGATGCTTGTAGAATGAAAAAAAAAAATGAATGCGGAGTAACTGATTATGTGGGGTAATCTCTGTGGTACCCCTTAAATTAGTTTTTCTGCATACCTTCTCAACTCTGAAACTCTCCTAATGGAGATACAATCCCTTGCTTGGAGCACCTGTGTTTACTGTTAAAGTTTAATACCCTTAGGATTGAAATTACTCAATCACGTTAAGGTGCTTGCAGATCCATGTGTAAGTTCTGCATACCCTCTCTTGAGAGTAGGTTTTGATTGGAAGAGAAGTAGGAATGTGAACATTGAGGGGAAAATGGCACCAAAGAGACATGACATTTGCAGAAAGAAACTGTCCATTCTGAGAGTTTACCTCTGAGCCACTGTATTGGTCACTTTGATCAGAACAGAATAGAGTCAGACAGAGAACTCTTAGGTTATGGTGAAAGTGTTACCCCTACTCCCACAGATTCAATCTTGCCTCCAGGGTACAAGTGGCTATGGGAATGGAGGCAATAGGAACAATGCACTGTCTGAGCAAGGAGGAAGTAGAGTGAAGGAACTCCTCTATCCTAAGGAGACGCAGTTCCTGATATTTTGAGCAACAGCCAAAACTGTGTTCATTGAAATGGACCTGAGGAGCCAAGATGTGGCCCCATGGGATGGCGAAGATATTCATTGTTTTTCAGACATGTGTAGTTGCAAGCTTGTATGTAGGATGGAGGGAAAAGAAAGGAAAAACGTCATCTTGGAAAAGCTAAAACTAATTTCATGGTATCATAGCTGAAGATTGTAGTCCATGGAATTGAAATAATATTATAGCAAATAGCCAGTGCACCCCTTCAACACAATTTTCCTAGACCTCAGCTACTTCAGCCAGAAGGAAGTAATTCTGGTCTTCAACTGAGAGTTGGAAGGTGTAATGCTTCCAATTTAGAACAAACTCTGAGGTCTGTTTGCCATATGTTTTTTTGTCTTTTTGTTTTTTTTTTTTTTTAGTGAAATAGCTTTGTCAGGCTATCTTTCTTTTGTTTCTTTGCTTTTTTTTAAACCATTAATTTTCACAAAAAATAACTTGGTATGTCAAAAGGACATTTAAAACATACAACCTCTGAGTTGTTTCTATAGTGAAAAAGAAAGCAAAGAAAGAGTTAGGCCAAGACTTCCTCCCAAACTTAAAAGGATTATGACTATTCCATTTCTATAGGCAAACTTACTTCTTTTCTCCAAAATGTAAAATGTTTCCTTTTGTAGTCTTGAGGAGGTTGTGAAGTGATGGCAGGGTGCATACAGGAGGGTTTGTTCTCAATGAGAAGACCCTGTGGGCCTGTGCTGGATGTTCCTGCCTATGATATGGATTATGTTCCTCCTCTTTTTCTCTTTCAAGAATTCTCGATGAGTAAAAAGAATGGCAGATACAGTAGAAAAATAAATAAATAAAAGGTTGAAGAAAAAAAGGAATTGCAGAATATAACTTTCTATACAAATCTACGTTTTAAGATCATGAAACTAGAAATGCAATAGAATGTAGAAACAAATGTCTAAGTCAATGAAAATCCTGGGAAATAGAAATTTGGTTACCATTACTGCAAGGGAGCCAGCTGTTATAATTCTGGCTCAGTTGGGTCTTTAACTTGGGGGGTCCTATTTATTATTTTAGGAATGCCACATAATCAGTGATGCTCTGAGGATACCATCTAAGAAAATACCATCCAGACAAGTTCTGTTATTTCTGTCACTTCCTTTCTTACCAATTCGTCTCTAATTGTTAACAGAAACTCAATTCAAGTGTGTTCCTGATGCTAATAGCATCTACTTTTTCCTGTTTGCAACCACAAACTGAAGAATGCAAGACTAGCTTATATTTTTTAAGAAAGATTCTATTATGTTTTTATGCTCCAGGATGAACCCACAGTAGTTACTTGCTAAAGTTCCCATTTCTGATATGGTAACTTTTATCATGAATTTTAACACAGAAATCATACATTAGTTCAGAAAATGCAATGCCTGCTTCAGCTGTCAGTTTCAGAAGAGCAGAGTATGCTCTAAAATGTCTAGGAATTGTCTTTGAGTGAAACTTTGTTTGGATAATATTTTACAGTATCCAGCTTCTTTTTATTGGCAAATCCCTTGTCATTATTATTATTTCACACCAAGAGCCCATATCCTGCTACAAAGCACAGTAAGGAGTAGCGTATGTAAAAACAATTTGTACTGTGGAATTTATATCCTAAAATTCCTTCCTTTTGAGATATGTGAAATTTGAGCTCCTGTGGTTCTGAGGAGCTTGATACTGTGACAGATTTTGTGTGTGTGTGTGTGTGTGTGTGTGTGTGTGTGTACTGGGGAACGGGTGATGGGAAGGCAAAGAAATAGTTTGGAATGGAAAGATTCTCATGACACGTGGGCTGATGGAAATGAAGCATTAAATTCCAGAGCATTCTGAAACATCTTCCCTCAGCATTCAGGCTCCTAGAGATTACCATAATTTTTTCAGAGGAGAATTTTGTTTTCAATTTCTAACAGCCAGGATGATGCAAAAGCCCAGTGGAACTTCAGCACGTAGAGCAGGAGGAGACGTCCAGTCAGAAACCCTTCATCATATCTTGTGTTTTATTATATGCTACGTGGCATGAACCTAATACTTGTTTTTATTAAACTCTGAGTATGGTTCCCATTCAGAGGCATGTGCAGCCAAGCAGACATTTTAAATAGCTGAAGGATAAACTATGAAAAGATTTAGGGTATCTGTCTAGGCCAGCTCTGTGGAGCTATGGCTTACCTAGGAGCTGCGGCTTATATATAGTGTGTGCTTCAAGATGAACAAGGAGACTTTTCCCAGAGCTGCAGCACAAAGTGAAATGCTTCCAGGAGGTTTTAATTTCAGCAGCAGTGTAAGCAAACACCCCATCCTTTTCTGTGAAATTATAACTTCAAATTCCAAGCACCTGGGAAATTCCCAGGAGTTCAGCTGGAACAGTTATATTCCAGAACTCTGCCAGCAAGCCCCGGCAGCCAACTCTGGCCTGAGAAACCTCAGTCCTGGAAGAATCCAACTCTGCCTGTCTCCATACGTACCCACACAGTCCTGCACAGATAGGAGAAAAAAAAAACCCACAAAACTGGGGAGATTTGTGCCCCTTTAAATCTGTGGACACCCTTCTTAATGGGGCTTTTAACACTTCATAGAAATTCTAATGAGATTTTTCTGTGAGCTTGCTTTCCCACTTCTGGAATGGCAATTTAAAACATTTTCCACTCAACTCACATCTGTAATTTGCTTTCTTCTTGTTCCTAGCAGATGTCTTACTTCACAGAAAATTAAAATAGAAACCATAAAAGCAAACCTCTTCAACTTCCTGCCATCACAGCTACAAATCTACCTCAATTTGCCCCCTTTCCTTTTCCCCACTCCTCTTGTCACAAGGTAGATAATCCCCCTTCCCCCAGTTACCTCTCCTCTGGGCTTCCCAAGGGAGGCCACAGTCCTTCTCAGAAACTAGGTGTGCCCTCAGCACACCTCTTTTCCGGGTTAAGGCAGAGGCTTCCTTAAGGCACTCCACTCTCCTCCTGCTCCTCTACTCCACCCAAATTGCAACCAGAGAGAACCTGTTACCCATCCCAGGGCCATGCCACTGTCCTGCCCTAAACCTTCCACTAGGGCCTGAGTGGTGACCAACACCCACACAATTCATAGGTTGAATCCCTGAAACCTAATACCTCAGAATGTAGCTGTATTTGGAGATAAGAGTTTTTGAAGAGATTCTTAAGTCAGAATGAGGTTATTAGGTGGCCCCCCATTGAATAGCACTGACGTTCTTTTTTTTTACAGTGTTATATCAATTTCGGCTGTACAGCAAAGTGACCCAGTCATACATACACATGAATTCTTTTTTCGTATTACCTTCCTTCGTGTTCTATCCCAAGAGATTGGATGGAACTCTGTGGTGTTCTTATATGATCAGCAGAGTAGAATACAGATTCACACTGAGAAAAGACCACATGCAGACACAGGAAGAAAACAGCCAATGACAAGCCAAGGAAGGAGGCCTCAGCAGAAACCAACCCTGCTAACATTCAATCTTGTACTTCCAGCTTCTAGAAGTGGAAGAAAATCAATTTCTTGGTTAAGTCATCCAGGCTTTGTGGTACTTGGTTATGGTAGCCTTAACAAAGTCGTGCCCTTCCCAATGATTCTAGCATAAAGTCCACATACTCTGAGGGGGTTTCTAAGGCCCAGGATGATCTGGCTCAGGCTTGCCTCTCGCATTTCATCCTTGCTCACTCTCTGTCCCTCTCTCCACTCCAGCCACACTAGCTTTTGAGCAACTCATTATGTATGTTCTCACATCTTCCTTACTCTGAAAAAAATTTTTTTTGCCTCCCCATGGCATGTGGAGTTCCCAGGCCAGAGATCAGATCTGAGCCATAGTTGTGACCTACATTGAAGCTGCAGCAGTGCCAGATCCTTAACCTACCATGTTGGGCTGGGGATCAAACCTGCATCCCTGTGTGCTAGAGACTGCTGATTCTACTGTGCCACAGAGGGAACTCCTAAAACTTTTATTTTTTAAATTTTATGATGTTCTGTCAATTTCTGCTATACTGAAACTTTTAGAAGTACCACTCCTTCCACTTGGAAGTTCATTCCTGCTCATGCTACTCATTCACCTAGTCAGCACCCTCATCTTTGAAGTCTTAACTTAGATGTCACTCCTTAGAGAAACCATTCTTATTCCAGAGACTAGGTTAGATTCCTGTGTGGTAATCTTCCATTAACTTTCACATTTCTATGGTATGACCCATAACACTCCCAATCATTTGGGCAATACGTATCTTCTCTGAAATATTATAACCTCCAGGGACTCAGGGTCCATTTCTGCCTTGCTCACTGCTCTGTCAGCAACCTGTGTGCCTCTGTCATGTACTTGTACTCTGTATGGGTTTGAATAAAACATCAGGATTAACAGCCCCCAAACAGACAGGATCATCATTTCTGGCAGAAAAATAGGCAAGTATAGTATTGCTTTGGACATGATGTTAGCAGAATCCAATTAAATAGATATTTGTTATCCAAGCTGAAATAGTGATGTGATTGCCTGTAGAAAAATATAGGTTACTCATTCAGTTCATCTCATTAGAGACAAAGGTTATATTTTATCTTCTCAAATGTATTAAATGTTCAGAATCTGTCAGACTAGATGTACATTATGTATTTTTGAATATAACTGAAACCCTGTGAAGGACAGATTTTATTTTTTTCAACTGGTATTTCTTGCTCTTACAGAAACAGTGAAAACATATATAAAATTTGGGCACCATCCTAGGGCTTAGAGTGCTACACGTGTTACTACCACTGGCATTTGGGTTTGCTGCTACTCTTCATCTCTGGTTGATCCAGAGGGTGGAAACCCTTTCACAGAAGCACTTTGAAGTGTGGGTCCTTTTCCCATGGTTCTCTGTGGGAAAGTGCTGGTTGCATGGGGGTTGCTAGCCTGCAGGCTTGGAGGAAGCACTGCTTTTTGCGTGTTGTTTGTCAGGGCCTGTTGTTTGTCAGGGCCTCCATGGCATATGGTGGTTCCAAGGCTAGGGGTCAAATTGGAGCTGTAGCTTCCAGCCTATGCCACAACCTCAGCATCACCATATCTGAGCTGTGTCTGCAACCTATGCCATAGTTCACAGCAATGCAGGATCCTTAACCCACTGAGCAAGGCCAGGGATTGAACTCCTGTCCTCATGGATACTAGTCAGATTTGTTACTGCTGAGCTGCAACAGGAACTCCAAGCAAGCACTGTTAAGGATCACATTTTGCGGAACAGCACATGGATGCTGGAAGAGGAAATGTATAGTTTGTGTTCCTGGCTCTTGTGGTCAAGAAGAGGGTGGATGTGACAGCGACACCATGACAAGAGAAGCCTTTTATGACACTTATGTGATAAGTACAATGGTACCATCTATTTGTGACTGGTATTTTTGAAGGGGTCTGACTATTCCTGAGTGGCCTGGGGACAAAAAAGAGTAATGGAGCAGGCCATCATTCGCACATTTATTTACACGTCAGGGCTTTTGTTCAGATTGTGACTGAAGCCTATTTGTAGAGTCGGGCATAATGAAGTAAACCTCATTGAGATTCACTTCAGGACATACCCAAACAAACAAGATCTTCATTCTGAGCCCATCCAAATGTCTGTAATTTGGTAAATTACTCATTCTATTTGAATGCATTAGTCATCATTTATGAATGTCAGTGAAATTGAATGGACTTCCCTCAAAGCACTATAGAACATTTCCATCATGCTGCAAATGCCTTTTTTTTTTTTTTTGTAAGACATATTTTTCTGTTGCATTTAAAAGTTCTGATCCATAAGCCAGATAGGCATCCTAGGAAATAAAGAATCATGTCTGGGGAGCTAATGGGTATTTATAAAATATTTGTTTTTAGATTTGAGCAGATTAAGGTCATATCACATATGTTAAAATGTATAAAGCTTCATAATCTTCAGATTTAGTCAATATGTATTAAGTACTTGGGAAATCTTAGTAGCCTTCAACATAAACAGCTGCCAATAAGAAATAAAATAGGAAGAATCTTAAGGAACACAATATCTCAATGGCTCACCTTCTCAAAAAATTTTTTTTTTTAAATTTGGAGTGATGAAGAAAATTTGGAATGATAAACATTTTTTATTGAATATATTGATTCATGGCAATAAATAAATAAATTAAAAGGGCCTTGAACAGAATAAGACACAGAATACCTTTTCTGATGCCTTGACATTTCATGTTCTATTTAAAATCAGTGTTTTAGCAAAACAGTAAAGACAGAAATCTGACATTTTGCCATTCATCAAGTATTTGCAGTATTTTAAAGTTATAGCAATTAAAACTTCTTATGCCAACACATTTTACTTGCTAGGGGCCACCTATGTCTTTATCATGTATTGTAAATACATGATGAAGACATGAGATAAGATGAACAAAAGCTTACCATTGACCTTCTGAGTCTATATAATTCCTAAATTCTGATTTCTCTTGGCCAAAGAAATGTCCGAAGTTCTCTTTTACATTTGTTTATGGATGATGGAGGCCATGGTACCTATACATCATTTTTACTCAAATGACTAGAATTCTTATTAATTAACAAGGAGAAGTTCTTCTCAGAAAGGGGTCTTTTTAACTCTTCTTGCAGAGTTGAGAGCTGAACTTTTAAATGAAGGGTTAATAAGTTTCTCAGGTCTGCTAATGTAAAGAGGTACTCTTGTCATTATTCTGTATCTCAG
This sequence comes from Sus scrofa, assembly GCF_054392235.1. NCBI lineage: Eukaryota > Metazoa > Chordata > Mammalia > Artiodactyla > Suidae > Sus > Sus scrofa. The sequence continues at coordinate 79,280,299 of NC_139383.1, read as the reverse complement.
AACTTTCCCTGTGCTCTACATAGGCAACACTATTTTTTGAAAAGGGAAAAATTGGGGCCTTCCTGTCATGGCTTAGCAATAATGAACCTAACTAGTATCCATGAGGATGAGGGTTCAATCCCGAGCCTTGCTCAGTGGGTTAAGTACCCAGCATTGCTGTGAGCTGTGATGTGGGTTACAGACATGACTTGATCCCATGTGGCTGTGGCTGTGGCTGTGGTCGGCAGTTGCAGCTCCAATTAGACCCCTAGCCTGTTAATGTCCATATGCCACAGATGCAGCCCTAAAAGCAAAAAAAAAAAAAAAAAAAAAAAAAAAAAAAAAAAAAAGCAAAAAAAACCAAACAGACAAAGAAAAAAAAAAACACTGACTGTTTTAGAATCTCTGTGCAAAATTTTTTCTTTAATGCACCCATATATTCCAACTGCACATATGTAGTCTACCCTCCCTAGGCCGTCTTTGTACTTTAAATTCTGAGAAGCTTTCTTTGTTGTGTCCTTTTTAATAATTCAGAGTTGAGGATGATTTGAATCACAATTATATGTATAGTTTGTGTTTTTACTTATGCATGTATGTGTGTGTAGCAGTATTTATTAGTGTACCATATTTCATCATGAAGTTGAAAAGCTAGATAATTCTTGGAGGGCTATTAAACTTTCTTATGGAAGCATTCTTGGACTTAAATGCTTCAGGTTCCAGAGAGGATAAGAGATGAATAAAATGGTTTTGAGCAGACTGGCCAAAGAGCACTTGCCTTCTTTTAAGGCACCAGCATCCACTCAGCTGTAGTCAGTTGCTGCTATTCCAAAACAGTCCCAGGGCTGTTAAATCACAGTTAAATCATCCAGGTTTACAAGAATAGTCAGAAACCTGGATTTTCATTTGAAGACTCCAAATATGTAAATCTACGTTGTTAACGCTAAATCAAATACTGTGCGAACCAAGCAAATAAGTTTGTGAGTGCCTCAGAGGCAGTTTCTTCTGTAAAACAGAGGGTATATTGTATTTCTAGAAAGAAAGTGCTATGCAATAAGACTTACCAATTTCATTTAACAACATAAAATGTCTATTAAAATGTAAATGTAAAGTGTAAATGTAAAATGAACACCTAGATAACATATTTGGGAGAAATACTCAGTGGAAAAGAAGAACTTCTTTCTACCCCTGCCAGCGAGGAGCCTGCTGGTACCAGGGCCTGGTTGCACTCAGCACCACCACCTCCTCACCCTGAAGCCCACCTATACAGGTGCAGGGATTCCATTTTCTCAATGCCCACCTCCTTGCTTGCTGTCCAGGGAAATGTGTCTTTGGTTTATGGATGTCCTGGAATGTTAGGAGTGTCTAAGAGGTGACTCCAGGACATTTTCGGATTATGGACACTATCATTCATGCTGGGCACATCCCAAGCAAAGTGATGACAGATAGAACTCTCTGCCAGACAATAGCAGTAAATTGGAAAGAATGGTTCCCAGCCTTGTTGGCCTCAGTGCACAGGGGGACAGGTGCAAGCGGAAGAGTTTATGTATGACCCCTCAGCTCCTTGGCAGTCTTCGAACACCGGTGACCACAGACACAGAGGAGTCAGTATGCGGCAGATTCAGGTCCCACATTGCTGAGGAGCTGAGAGTGAAGCCCTTTGGAGAAATTCTCATCTCTGTGTCCCTGTCCTCCTTCAGGTCTTTCCCTCAACACCACCTCTCAACATCTCCCACCACACTCCTTTCTGGTAAGAAGAGACTTCATTAGCTCTTAGCAGATATTTCTACCCTAGATTTGTTCCTGCCCTAAAACTTGTCCATATTCATAAGGTCTTAGGATTTTGGAAATAAACTCTAGAAGTTCCTCCCTTTCTCCACTTTTCACTTTGCCACATTCATCTCTGAGACAATGAACACAGTGAATAGGCCGCCTGAATGGAGAGGAGGAAAAACTCTCAACACCAATATAAAAAATAAGTTCACGTTTCAAAACTGTTATCCTTACACATAAATATGTTTCAGAATGAATTTTTATTTGTATGTTTATGTTTATTTGTATCAAGTTACAAATCTGGCATTACAATCTTTGTGGCCTATGAAAGAAAGTCATAGTCGAAATCAAAATTTACTTAAATGAGTGAACTCACTCTGCATTTTTTCCTCTTAGTGTCTTTATAGGATGTGGAGCTGCAGGAAGCCCTCAGGTGTCTGTTCTTCCTTTTGCTCCTAAGGAAGAAGCACAGGACAAACACACTTGAAAATACTTAGGACACAAAAAGACCACGATGGAAGATAACATAAGAAAGGAAAAGTATGTATGTATATGACTGGGTCACTCTGCTGTACTGCAGAAATTGACACGGCATTGTAAATCAATGATACTTAAATAAAAATATGTAAAAATAATATAAAATATTAGGAAGCATGTTGTTGCCTAACTTTAAGCATCATCTAGCATTAAGAGTATGACAAGGTGTCAAGTGCTTGTAAACCAATGGTGAATGAATTCTGGGTGATTTTATTACTATATTAGGACTGAGAATCTGATAGAGAAGCCACATTATTTTCCTGAAAGGGGAAACGTAACCTATTACTTTTCTGATAGATGACTAGAAATCTCCCTACATGATCATGAAGAAATAGAAACTATTTAATTCCACTATTTATAAATTCTCATCAGTTTCAAAAAAAAGGAATTCAGTAAAATTTTCGCCTCAGTCACTGTATCATCAAAGTCATCACACACATTTCTTTCACCTTCCAGAAAAAAACCCTCTTAAAAGTTGTTGCCTTCATGCACAATGAGTTTTTAAAAATGAATAAGTGAAACTTGAAAGTGTCTGCTGATGTCTTCAGGAAATGACAGGACGGTAAAGAAAATAAAAGAACTTTGTCTTGAGTGTTCATATCTTTGGTTAGTCTCACTCACCTCTTTCAGATCTGTTAACATCCGCTACGACACTAAACTTCCACATTTCTCATCTTAAAATATCACTTGTTTCACATGATAATAAATTACTTATATATCTGGTAGATAACAAGAACTTTTACATGCTACCCTGCATTAAATTGTGACTACCTATTAATTTGTTCAAATTAATAATCATGTGTTATGGTGGGTATTATATGCCAGATGCTAGATTTTTTGACATAATGAACAGAAGAGTAAGAGAGGTCACAGTAGACTGGGAAAGTAGGATATGTAAATATGGTTGTAAGATGCTGTTATATGTAATAGATGTAAGCAGATGACAGATGACAAGCACTCTGACAGATGACAAAAAAGAGCCAGATAAGACTCCCCAGGAGAGAAGACTATTTTGTCTAGCTTTCATGACGAGGTGATCATTAGTCAGAGCAAGCTGAGGTGTAAACCAACACGGCTCAATCAGAAGAGCTATGAACTTACAAAAACACTGGTGTAACTAGGGCAAAATATGCAATGTGGAGAGTACTGCAAGAAAAGGCTTACAGGGAGACCAAGAATGAAAAACCTCATAATTTATGTAGGGCTTTTGGATGTTACTGCAGTGTGGACCTTAGGAGGAGTTTAGCCAGTAGAATACTCATTCTAATTAGCATAATGGAAAATACTCTGTTTGCAGTTTGGAGATGGCGTTAGGATAACTCTAACCCTAAACCTAACCCTAACCCAAACTAACCTAACCTTAACCCTAACCACAGGCAAAAGTGCAATTGGGGAGGCCACTATAGGGGTGGTTGTCACCCAGGAAGGGCACTGAACAAGTCAATGGCAGCAGAGATGGAGGAGAGGGAGCAGATTCAGACACTATTTAAGAGATAAAATTGGTAGACATGACTCAGTAAATTTTGGATGTGAAGTCTAGATTTATGGCTTTGAGAACTAAGTGTCTAGTGATGCCAAAAATCAGTGGAGAAAATTCAAGAAAAGGATGAAATTTTAAATGGAAGATGGTGAGTTTACTTTGGGACACATCTAGCGCAAATATCTGTAGTTTATTTAAGATCAGACATAGACTGGGTGAAGTTCAGATGTGGTAAACTAGGAAGATCTGAGATTTATCAGGTCTCAGTTGGAGCTATGAAAGTGAATGTGATAAACCAGAAAAATGATAGAAGATTAAGTAAAAATTATAGACCTGGGAAACATTAACATTTAAGTAGTAGGTAGAGGAAGTGGAGACTGCAGGTATAAGTTAAATATAAATCCAGAAGATTAAAGCTCTAAAAACTAAGAGGAAAGGTGATTTCATATATAAATGAGAACAATTCATCACTGGCATTGGATTCACAGAGGGATTAGGCAATAGAAGAATTAAGGTTTATGGAGAGTTAACATCCTGGTGTCATTGGTACCCTTGGGTAGCTCTTTCTTTCAATATGGAATAGAGACAGAAGCCAGACTTTAGGAGTTCAAGAACTGACTGGATTGTGAAAGTCATTGAATATGGTTATGCAAGGACTGTGTTGCATGAGAATTCCCACCAAGTGGATGAGTGTGGGATAAATATACTTACTTGGTCTATTCAATGAGTCCTATGCTCTATTAAAGGTAATACACATCCTGAGGAATTGCAATGTTTTTCTAATTTTTTTGAAGGCATTCAAGGGTTAGCTGAAGCCTGAGGGAGGATTCTTCAGTAATATTAAGTATGAAGAGAAAAAAATGGTAACAGCTGGAGGAATTTAAGATTTGTTTGATTTTGAAAAATCAGCTAGACTTGAACGTACGTAAAGGCTAGAGGCTAAAGCAATTAAAACAGAGAGTTTAGAGACAAAAAAAAAAAAAAAAAAAAAAAAGAATAAGTAGAAGGCCCTGAAGAGAATTGGACCTAGAGATATTTAAGTAAAATTAGATTCAGATAAAAAAAGACATTCCTCTTTTACTGGTATGGAGAAAAGTAATTAAGAATGGGTGAAGATGCAGATGAACTTGTGAGTGAAGAAAAAGATAAAACAAAACAAAACAAAACAAAAAAACCTGAAACTTTGTAGAAATAAATCCAACACTAGCTGAAAAAAAAAAAATAGAGGTACTAAAAATGATAAATCAGCTAATTGAAAAATAGCTACTCCAAACTGGATACAAAATGAGACTAAATAACAGTAGCTTGTCCAGAATGTAGTTAAGGAGAGAAAGAGATAAATTTTAAAAAAGAAAGGATAAGCCACGACATGGAAACAACCTAGATGTCCATTGACAGATGAGTGGATTAAGAAGATGTGGCATATATATGCAGTGGAACACTACTCAACTATGAAAAGAACAAAATAATGCCACTTGCAGTAACATGGATGGAACTAGAGATTCTCATACTATGTGAAGTAAGTCAGAAAGAAAAAGAAAAATACCATATGATATCACTTACATGTGGAATCTAAAATATGACACAGATGAATTTGTCTGCAAAGCAGAAACAGACTCACAGACATGGAGGATAGACTTGTAGTTGCTGAGGGAGAAGGGGAGGAAGTGGGAGGAATGGGGAGTTTGGGATTAGTAGACGTAAACTATTACATTTAGAATGGATAAAGCATGAGGTCCTGCTGTATAGCACAGGGAATTATATCCAATCTCCTGGGATAGACCATGATGGAAGATGATATAAGAAAGGGAATGTATATGTATATATATATATATATATATATATATGACTAGGCCACTTTGCTGTGCAGCAGGAATTTTCTCAACATTGTAAATCAGCTATACTTTAATATTTTTTTTAAATAAAGAAAAAGCTATTGAAATATCAAAACAAAAAACCAAAAAGACTGTCAAATAGTGCCAACAAGATACACCTAAGACAAATGATTCAGAATTGCTGAAAATGAGAGATGTAAAAAGATACAGCATAAAATTCTAACCCAAGTTATGTGGATAGAGCAATATTAATATCAGACAAAATAAAATTTAGGGGAAAAAAGACTAATAAGCATAACTAGGGATAGTAGGTACTTGTAAATAAATTTCTAGCAAAATAGAGAAATAATTTACTTTTTGCATATAACAATACTCTTCAAATTTAATGCAAAATGGATAAAATTTCAAGGGGAATTTGACAGACAATAATTATAATATGGATTTTAACATGTATTTAGAAACCAATAGATTTAACTGACAATAATTTTGTAAATCTACAGATTTTAAAAATAAAATTAGTAAATAGGATATATATTATGATGTTACATACATTACTTTTTCAAGCTGAAATGGACTTAAAAATTGACCTTTTTAAGGCCATTATCTAAAAAAATTCCAAAGGACACATAACGTGCAAAATATTTTCTCTGCACATGATCAAACTGAATCAGAAAGTTAAGATACAAAATGGTCATTTTCCTTATCCAATCCTTCTAAAAAAAGAGAAAATAAAATTAAATGATTTATTGATTAAATTATTTCACTGGAAATTAGAAATTAAAAACTAAAAATAATTTAAAATATTCTATAAAATATAGTGGAATGTACCTGTGGACCAGAAATTTTATCTGTGCTCTGACTCCAATCTTTGAAAAAAATTATAATTTAAATGGTATTATTTTAAAATTAAGAAAATTGGGGGGGAGTCCCTGTCATGGCTCAGTGGTTAATAAGCCTGACTAGCATCCATGAGAACATGGGTTCAATTCCTGGCCTTGCTCAAGGGGTTAAGGATCTGGCATTGCAGTTAGCTGTGGTTTAGGTTGCAGACACCACTCAGATCCTGCATTGCTGTGGCTTTGGCGTAGGCCAGAGGCTACAGCTCTAATTGGACCCCTAGCTTGGGAAATTCCATATGCTGCCAGTGCAGCCCCAAAAGACAAAAAATAAATAAATAAAAATAAAAATTAAGAAAATTGAAGTATAACTTACTAACACATTCAAAAACTAGAATCAATTTAAGAATTAGAACAGAGAAAATATAAAAATAAAAGTATAAATTATTGAAGTAGAAACCATAACCAACAATAATAGAAACAATGGAAGTGTTTTTTAATGATCTTTATTTTTTCCATTATACTTGGTTTACAGTGTTCTGTCAACTTTCTACTTACAGCAAAGTGACCCAGTCACACATACATATATACATTCTTTTATTCATATTATCTTCCATCATGCTCTATCATAAGTGACTAGATATAGTTTCCAGTGATATACAGCAGGATCTCATTGCTTATCCATTCCAAAGGCAATAGTTTGCATCTATAAACCCCATATTCCCGGTCCACCCCACTCCCTCCCCCTCCCCATTGGCAACCACAGTCTGTTCTCCAAGTCCATGAATTTCTTTTTTGCGGAAAGGTTCATTCATGCCAATATTAGATTCCATACATAAGTGATAATATGGTATTTATCTTTCTCTGACTAACTTCACTTAGTATGAGAGTCCCTGGTTCCAACCATGTTGTTGCAAATGGCATTATTTTGTTCTTTTTTATGGCTGAGTAGTATTCCATTGTGTATATATACCACATCTTCTTAATCCATTCATCTGTCAATGGACATTTAGGTTGTTTCCGTGTCTTGGCTATTGTGAATAGTGCTGCAATGAACATACAGGTGCATGTGTCTTGTTCAAGGAAAGTTTTGTCCAGATATGTGCCCAAGAGTGGGATTTCTGGGTCATATAGTAGTTCTATAATTAATTTTCTGAGGTACCTCCATACTGTTTTCCATAGTGGTTGTACCAAAATGTTTAAATAAAAAAATCCTCAGTCTTTGGAAAAATGAACAAAATAGACAAAGCTGTAGTAAAATTAACATAAAAATATAAAAGAGTTACAACTACAGAGTAGATATTTTGACATTATAAGATACATAATCAAGTCATTCTACCAATCAATCAAGTCATTCTACCAATCAATTAATAACTATAAAATAATTTTCGAGAAAAAATATAAAGAAATAAAATTGAAAAAATAAAATCATTTGTCAAGGTGAGTTCCTGTTGTGGCTCAGCAGTAACAAATCTGACGAGTATTCATGAGGATGTGGGTTCAATCCCTAGCCTCCCTCAGTAGGTTAGGGATCCAGCATTGCCATGAGCTATGGTGTAGGTCACAGACACAACTGGGATCTGGTGTTGTTGTGTCTGTGGTGCAGGCCAGCAGCTGCAACTCAAATTCAACCCCTAGCCTGGGAACTTCCATATGCTGCAAGTGTGGCCCTAAAAGACAAAAAAATTAAGAAATTTAAAAAATAAATCATTAGTCAAAAATTATTCCAAAATAAACCAGTTTTAAATTGCTTTAGAAATGTTTTATTGAATTTAAAAGGAGCAGACAATTCCCATGTTGTAAAATTTGAAAGAAAAAGAGAAAGTTCTATCAATAATTTTATGTAGTGTTAACATGCACCCTGGATTAGGACAACATAAGAGAAAAGCCAATGTTGTTTTCATACTGAACATACATGCAGACTTACTTAATAATACATAGGGCACAATTCAAAGGTTTGAAAGCTAGACTGTGGGTAAGATAAATGTTTGAAGCAGGTTGGATGAGGATCAGAAACAATAGTGTAGTGACCATGAGAAGTAGGAGGGCACGCATAAGCATGTCATTGTGCACTTGTATGAATAAGCACTTAGTTTTGTCAGGTTGGCCCATTTTGTAAAGAACAATCATAAACTGATATTTCTAAGTATAATCTCCTGATATTTATTTTTATTTATTTATTTTCGGTCTTTTTAGGGCCACATCCATGGCATATGGAAGTTCCCAGGCTAGGGGTTGAATCCAAGCTCCAGCTGCCAGCCTATGCCACAGTCATAGCAATGTGGGATCCGAGCCATGTCCACAACCTACAAGACAGCTCACAGCAACACCAGATCCTTAACCCCTTGAGCAAGGCCAGGGATCATATCTGCACCCTCATTGATGCTAGTCAGATTCGTTCCCACTGAGCCAGGATGGGAAATCCTAATCTCCTGATTTTTAAATGTTGACAACCTCTCCAACATTTGTTTCCCAGCTTTTTGTGGGCCAATCTTGTATGTCCATTGGCTAGATTTGGTTGGAGGACCAGGAACAGCTCAGGTTGACTATTTTCCAATTTTGCTCTGAGAGCCAACAGCCAGCCTGGGGGAGAGAGTAGATCCATTCATTCCTCCTTCCCTCTCAGTGCTTAGACGACCACCAGAACTTTAAGCTCGGCCCAGAGCCCAATTTCTGACTAGGAGGCAGGGAGGCTCCCACTGGGTCAGCTCTGGTGCTTGCCCTACTCACCATTCTGCTGTTTGTTTACCTTCTGTGGCACCATCATTTTTCTTCACATATTGCTGTTTCTGTACAAATATGTCTGTCAGTTGTTAAATCCAATCCTAAATAGTCTTCCCAAATCTTTTAGAGTCTCTTCTCTGCCTTGTTTTCTTTAAAGCTGTGATGGGAGTGAGGTTGTTCTCCTTTGAAGCAGGTGTGGTCTGTCACCATACTTTATAGTTATTTTATGAGTTTTAGAGTAAAAACTAGGTGGAGGGAGTGAGATGGACTGGGAGTTTGAATTTAGTAGATGCAAACTATTACAATTAAAATGAGTAAGTAATGAGGTCCTGCTGTACAGTACAGGGAACTCTATCCTATCTCTTGGGATAGACCATGATAAAGATAACATGAGAAAAAGAAAATATATATGCATATAACTGGGTCACTTTTCTGTACAGCAGAAACTGACACAACACTGTTAAGTCAACTATAATAAAAAAATTAAGTAAAAACTAAGTCTGCAAATGTCTTCCCTCAAATAAAGATTATCTTTCCAAGAAAATGCACAGCTAAAACATTTCCTGCCAGTTGTTCATCATCAGAAATATCTGTCATTATTCAATTCTGAGAGGTTGGTGGTGTAATATGCAGAACATGTGGAATTGATATTCTTTTTTGTATTCAGTGATTGTTGACTCATTGTTAGTCTTTGCTACATGACCCAATGTTGTAGGTTTATTGAAAAGATTTTGATAAAGTATTCTTTTTGTTTTTGTTATTTCTAGTACATTGCAATATTGACACATAAGGTTTCTCTCCACATATGGAGTTGTGCCAATAACACAATATGAAGATCACAATCAGAAATAATTCAAATATATGTTGTAATAATTCAGAGGGCTTATCAGAACTGTCCTGTAGCTTGATGAGAAATGTCAGGTTACAATAGGAAATCCAGTTACTATTAAGGCAATGCTCTTGTTACAAACTTTCTTAATCAGATTATATCTGTCTGTACACAGAAAGGAAAGGGGATTTAACCTAATATTTTTATCTTTAAACTCATTTTTGACTGACAATATTAAGAAAATTTATGCCAGGATGGTATTCAAAGTCTCCAGTTTTCTAGTTTATTCTCTCATTTCTGCATTTTAGTTTGACCATTGTGATACAGTCTGTATCAGGAGGTAGAATGAGAAGCACAGTCCTTATTTTAGTCATATTGTGGGAAATTTAGGGGATTCTTAGAATGGGTACATGCACTGTTTTAAACTATGCAAAGGAAGGCATTTTTTAAAATTATGACTATCTGTCCACTACATCTTAAGTTTGATACTGCTTTCATTATTCTGCTTGTAGAATAAGACTTATATGAACTATGAACATTAATGTGTAGAAATTAACTTGAGCAAGTATAATTTCTATTTTATTTAGCATTCACAACCAAAACAGGGCTATTTTTGATGACTACAATCAACTGCCTTCATACCCAAGCCTAAGCTTCCTAAATCAGAAAGTGCCAGAAATTACACTTTGAACCTCCAAACAGTGTGAGTTGAACAGAAGTGTATTTTTGGATACCAAATGTGCTCTCATATCCTTCCAACTCTGCAAAGTCAAACAAGCAGGAATTTCATTATCTGGGCGTTCAGCCTTTATCCCTCACAACTGGCCCTGTCTTCCTGTGACCCTGTTCCACTGCATCAGACAGAGCCATAACTGTTTCTCAGTGTTCATTTCCACCCTACCACCACCCCTCCCTCTACGTCCCTCTCTCTACCCCTCCCCTTGCAGCAGGGAAAAGCGTCAACAGAAGGGAGAGAAAACGCAAAGAATCCCCCTTTACTAACTAGAACTAAGATGAATTGTGTCAGAGTTCAGAGCCCCGTTGTTGCTTTGGCATGAAATCACTACCCTTGGTTTCTGCCAAGGCGGGTGTCAGCTGGTGAATTATAACACTGGCAGACAGGACTGAGATAAGCAAAAAATACAATGACAGCTGCTACACAGAACTATTCTTTCTGGCCTAGTGAATACAAAAATACATTGTGTAAATAAAGACAGACAGCTTCATTATGCAATTGTCTGCTGCTGTGTCACTGCTAAAGAACAAGTATTGATTCTGGAAAATACATCTAGACTCTTCAAGCTAATACGACCTTGCTCTTGGCATGCAGGGAGCATTAAGTAAAGTAATCATCTAATCTACTTCCTAACTTTAGAGTTGAACCAATATGTAAATGTAATATAATGTCTCATTACTTTAGAAATGCAAAATTTAACTTTTTAAAGAGCCTATTTTATAGTCAAGGCCATATATATATATAATTTTAATGTAAAATTCTAGGGCTTTGACTATATTTTTATGAATTATAAAGTGTGTAGTATTCTGCTCAAGTTGCCATAACAAAATACCCTAAATGAAATATCAAATACCATAGAGAAAAGTGACATAAAATACTGATGGCATAGACAAGAAAAGTTACTTTTCTTACAGTTACAGTTGCTGGAAATTCCAGATTAAGATCCAGCAGGGTTCTTTTCTGGTAAGGACTCTTCCTGGCTGTGTCCTCACATTGTGAAGAAAATAAGAACAAGCTCCCTGGTGTCTCTTATAAGGACACCAGTGCCATTGGATCAGGGCCCCATCCTTATGACCCCATTTAACCTTAACTACTTCCTTAAAGGCCCTATCTCTAATACACCTATACGGGGAGTTACAACTTTGACATATAAATTTGAGGGGACAAAAACATTCAGTCAATAACAATGTTTGGGACAATTTGATTTTTGTTATAAATAGCTCATCAAACTTAACCATTAATCTTTTGGTTAGTGATTCTTAACTAATAGCATTTTTAACAAGATAGGCATAGTGACTATATTTTCTTATTTAGTAACACAATACTAAGAATAAAGCAGGAAAAGTAAGATGTGTATGGCATAGCTATACACTTTTTTTTTTCTTTTTTGGCCACACCCACAGAATATGGAAGTCCCCAAGCCAGGGACAGAATCTGAGCTGCAGCTTCGACTTATGCCATAGCTGTAGCAACACTGGATCCACTGCACTGGGCCAGGGATAGAACCTGTGCACTGCCACAGAGACAATGCCAGATCCATAGCCCACTGTGCCACAGCAGGAACTCTGAAGCAGCAGGCTTCAAAATATGACTCATGGACACACCTGTGTGTCCCTAAGACCTATTCGTCAAGGTCAAACCTATTTTTAGAATAACACTCAGTTGCAATTTGCCCTTTTTATGTGTTGAGATTACTGCTAGTGCAGTTTGGTGTCACCATCTTAATTCATATTAAGGTATTAGTGATTTTACCCTCATCCCTTTGGCACAATGAGTATGAATACATATATTTATATACATATAAATTTATATACATTTACATACATATCATATATATTTGTGTGTTGTATAAATATTATATACACATACATATATATACCAGTTTCACTGAAAATTATCCTTGATGAAGGATGAAATTTTTATTTTTATTTCTAATAACTTTTATTAGATTTTTACTTTAAATCACCCATCTCTTTAATAAATATATTTGGGTCACAATGAGAAGTAAGCATAAAGCACTTGCTAATACTTAATTACAATGGTTGATGATACTCCCGAGGAAAAGCATTTTTGTAACTGAGTTGTGAACTGAATTATCCATTTTTTTTCATGAAACGCCATTTTTGCTTGAAAGAACAATTAATAAATTATAGTTACTCAAACGTGTATTTGACAGACATTTTCTTGAAAATTAAAAATGTTTGTAAAGTGAACATTGTCACTTCAAAAAACCTGACAGAATTTGCTTCCAGTGATAAAATTTGAACTTTCAAGAAAAAAATGCAATCTTGGAAAACTTGTATTTACCATTGTGGTTTAAAAGTACTGTTAAAACTTCAGTGATATTAACAGATGTGATTTCATTTTTTTATTGAAATATAGTTGACTTACAATGTTATATTAGTTATTGCTTACAGCATAGTGATTCAATATTTTATAGATTATACTCCCTTTAAAATTATTGTAAAGTAATGGCTGCATTTCCCTGTGATGTACAATATCCTTTTTGCTTATTTGTTTAACAATGACATTTTTAATTTTATTTTATATTTATTTATTTATTTTTGTCTTTTTGCCTTTTCTTGAGCTGCTCCCATGGCATATGGAGGTTCCCAGGCTAGGGGTCTAATCGGAGCTGTAGCCGCCTATCTACACCAGAGCCACAGCAAGGTGGGATCCGAGCTGCGTCTGCGACCCACACCACAGTTCATGTCAATGCCAGATCCTTAACCCACTGAGCAAGGCCAGGGATCGAACCCGCCACCTTATGGTTCCTAGTAGGATTTGTTAACCACTGTGGCATGATGGGAACGCTGCCTGTTTGTTTTATATGTAGTAGTAGATATATGCTATATATTTTTATTCATTTGTCTGTTAATGGACATTTATGCTGCTTCCATGTATTGGGTATCATAAATAATGCTGCTACGAATATTCAGGTGCATGTATCTTTTCAAATTAGTGTTTTCATTTTCTTTGAATGTATACCTAGCAGTGGAGATCACGTAGTACTTCCATTTTTAGTTTTTGAGGAAACTCCATACTGTTTTTCATAGTGGCTGAACCAATTAACATTCCTACCAACAGGTTATAAGGATTCCCTTTTCTCCACATTCTCATGAACATTTGCTACTTGTAGACTTTTTACTCTTATCCATTCCGACAAATATGAGATGATACCTCATTGCGGTTTTGATGTGCATTCCTATAATAACTAGTGATGTTGAGCCTGTTAGGCATCTATATGTCTTCTTTGGAAAAATATCTATTCAAGTCTTTTGCCCATTTTTTAATTGGGTTGTTTGATTTTTTTTATATTGAGATGTATGAGCTATTCATATATTTTTGATATTAACCCTTATTCATCATATCATTTGAAAATATTTTCTCCTGTTTAGTAGGTTGTCTTTTAAATTTGTCAATGATTTCCTTTGCCATGCAAAAGCTTTTTAATATAATTAGGTTCCTTTTGTTATTATTGCTTTTATTTCCTTTGCCTTAAAAGACAGATCCAAAAAATATTGCTGTGATTTATGTCAGAGAGTATTCTGCCTATGCCCTCTTCTAGGATTTTAATGTATTCAGGTCTTATATTTAGGTGTTTGATTTTTTTTTTATTTTTTTTTATTTTCCCACTGTACAGCAAAGGGGTCAGGTTATCCTTACATGTATACATTGCAATTACAGTTTTTCCCCCACCCTTTCTTCTGTTGCAACATGAGTATCTAGACATAGTTCTCAATGCAGGTGTTTGATTTTGAGTTTATTTTTTACATGGTGTGAGGAAATGTTTTAATATCATTCTTTTACATGTTTAACTGTCCAGTTTTGGCAGCACCACTTATTGAAGAGACAGACATTTTTCCATTGTATAGTTTTGCCTAATTTATCATATATTAATTGACCATAGTCATGTAAGTTTATTTCTGGATTTTCTATTCTATTCTGTTGACACATGGGTGTATGTTTTTGTGCCTGAACCATGCTGTTTTGATTATTGTAGCTTTGTAATACAGTCTGAGGTCAGGAGCATGATATTTCTAGTTTTGCTCTTGTTTTTCAAGATTGCTTTAGCATTTTGGCAAATTTTGTGGTTCCAACTAAAATTTAGGATTATTTGTTCTGGTTTTGTAAAAAATGTCATGAGTATTTTGATAGGGATTACATTAAATCTGTAATTGTTTTGGATAGTATGGTTATTTTAACAATAATTCATCCAATCTAAGAACACAGAGTGTCTTTCCATTTCTTTTTATCATCTTCCTTTTCTTGCCTCAATATTTTATAGTTTTTAGAGTATAGGTCTTTTATCTCCCTGGTTAAGTTTATTCCCAGATATTGAATCTTCTTAATGTGATTTTCAATTTTTTTTTTTTTTTGTCTTTTTGCTATTTCTTTGGGCCACTCCCACGGCATATGGAGGTTCCTGGGCTAAGGGTCAAATCGGAGCTGTAGCCACCAGCCTAAGCCAGAGCCACAGCAACTCGGGATCCGAGCCGCATCTGCAACTTACACCACAGCTCACGGCAACACCGGATCGTTAACCCACTGAGCAAGGGCAGGGACCGAACCCGCAACCTCATGGTTCCTAGTCAGATTCGTTAACCACTGCGCCATGACGGGAACTCCAGACTCTCTCTTTTTGATAGTTCATTATTAGTGTATAGAAAAGCAATAGGTTTATGTATTTTACTCTTATATCCTGTAACATTACTGAATTCATTTTTTAGTTCTAATAATAGCTTTGTGGTGGAGACTCTCAGGTTATCTATAGACAGTATCATGTCCCGTTGAAATAGTGACAGTTTAACATATTCTGTTTGTATGATGTATCTTTTTCTATCACCTCACTTTAGGTCTTTGTGTGTCTTTGCCTCTGAAGTAGGTCCTTTGTAAGCAACACATAGATGTGTCTTGTTTTTTCATCCAATCAACCACCCTATTTTTTTTTTCTTTTTATGGCTGCACCTGAAGCATATGGAAGTTCCTAGGCTAGGGGTCAAATTGGAGCTGCAGCTGGAGCCTCCAGCACAGCCGCAGCAACACTGGATCCAAGCTGCATCTGTGACTTACACCTCAGCTGGTGGTAATCCAGTGGTAATGCTGGATCCTTAATCCTCTGAGCAGGGCCAGGAATCAAATCCACATCCTCATGGACACTAGTCAGGTTCATTACCACTGAGCCACAATGGGAACTCCATACTCTATGTTTTTTGATTGGAGCATTTAGTCCATTATTATTCAATCATTGGTAGGTATGTACCTATTGCCATTTTGTTACTTGTTTTCCGTTTGTTTTTTTTTTAATTCTTCTCTGTTCATTTCTTTTTTCTTTTGTTTCTTTCTTTGTGATTTAACGATTTTCTTTTTTGTCTTTTTCTTTTCTTGTCTTTTTAGGGTCAACATGTGTGGCATATGGAAGGGATCAAATCAAAGCTGCAGCTGTTAATCTACAACACAGCACAGCAACATGGGATCTGAGCCACATCTGTGAACTATAACATAGCTCATAGTAATGCCAGATCCTTAACCCACTGAATGAGGCCAGGAATTGAACCCACATCTTCATGGATAGTAGTCCAGTCTGTTACTCCTGAGCCATGGCAGGAACTCCCTTTTTTATTATTATCTTTTAGGACTGCTCCTGCAGCATATGGAAGTTCCCAGGCTAAGGGTCGAATGGGAGCTGCAGCTGCTGGCCTACACCACAGCCACATCAGTGCCAGGTCTGAGCCACATTTTTGACCTGTGCTGCAGCTTGTGGCAACACTTAATCCTTTAAACCACTGAGTGGAGCCAGGGATTAAACCCTCATCCTCATGGATGGGTTTGGGTTGGGGTTCTTAACCTGCTGAACCACAGTGGGAACACTTGATGATTGTCTTTAGTTATATGGTTGTGTTCCATTCTTTAATTTTTATGTATCTATTGCAGTTTTTTGATTTTTCAGGTGCCATGGGGTTCAGATGTGTTGCCCTATAACTATAACTATATATATATTTAGTTAATATGCAATATATATATATAATTCATATATGTCAACCTGTAACTATATATATACATATCTGTGTCTGTGTGTGTGTGTGTGTGTGTGTATATACACACAGTTCATGTATGTTAACCTGTAACTACGTACATACATATATATATATATATGTATATATATACACACACACATATATACACCACACACACCCACACATATAATCTTTAAAACTGGTAGTCATTTAAGTTCAAATACAGTCCAAAATATTTACCTTATTTACTCATCTCCCTTATATTTTGTGATTTTTATGATATATTTTACATCTTCACATCCTTTTTTATTGTAGTTATATTTGCTTTCCAATTTTTTATCTTTTATCTTTCATACTAGTTTATTTAAGTAGTTGATTCTCAGCACATGCTATATATTTGTGTCTCCTAGTGGATTTTTTCCTTTCCTATAGATTCTTATTTCTTGTTATAGCTTTTTATTGTCCCCTTGGAGGAGACACTTTAACATTTCTTTTAAGGTTGGTTTAGTGTTGAGGAACTCTTTCAGTTTTTGCTTGTCTAGGAAGTTTTTTTAAATCTTTTCTTCAATTCTGAATGATAATCTTTCTGGAAAGAGTATCCTAGTCTGCAGGTCCTTTTCTTTCAACACTTTGAATATATCATGCCACTGGCTTATTGCTGGCAAAGTTTCTTCAGAAAACTAGACAATAGCCTTATGGAGGTTCCCTTGTATATGACTTTGTGTTTTTCTCTTGCTGTCTTTAGAATTCTCTCCTTTTTCATTTTTTTTTCCACTTTTATTATTACATATATTAGTGTGGGTCTATTTGGGTTTAATTGTTTGGAATCCTCTGTGCTTCCTATACTTAGATATCTGTTTTCATCAGGTTTGAGAAGTTTTCAGCCATAATTTTATCAGACACATTTTCAACCCTCTTTTCACGTTCTGGGACAACAATTATGCAAATGTTTGTATGCTTCATGTTATCCCAACGATCTCTTAAGCTTCTCTCATTTTAAAAATGTATTTATTTTATTTATTTATTTATTTATTTATTTATTTATTTTTTTGCCATTTCTTGGGCCGCTCCCGCGGCATATGGAAGTTCCCAGACTAGGGGTCTAATCAGAGCTGAAGCTGCTGGCCTACACCAGGGCCACAGCAATGCTGGATCTGAGCCGAGCCTGCAACCTACACCACAGCTCACAGCAACGCCGGATCGTTAACCCACTGAGCAAGGGCAGGGATCGAACCTGCAACCTCATGGTTCCTAGTCGGATTCGTTAACCACTGCGCCATGACAGGAACTCCCTAAAATTTATTTTTTATTTTGCTGTTCTGTTGGGATTATTTCCATTATTTTGTCTTCCATGTGATGTAGGCATTTTCTATATTAACTAGTCTGCTATTCATCCCTTCTAGTGTGTCTTTCATTTCAGTTACTGTGTTCTTCAGTTCTGACTGATTCTTTTCTATATTTTTTAGTTACTTGTTAAAATTCTCACTGTTTTCATCTATTCTTTTTCCTAATTCAGTTACCATTCTTATTAGCAATGCCTTGAATTTTTTGTCTGTAAAATTGTTTTTTTTTTTCTGTTTTGCTATTTTTTCAGGAGTTTTCTCTTGCTCCTTCAGTTGAGAACTGTTTCTCTGTCTTTTAATTTTCCATAATTTTGTCTCCATGAATTTAGTTAAAAGTTACCTATTGCAGTCTTGAAGAGGTGCCCTTGTGTGGGAGGGTCCCTATACAGTCTGTGTATGATCATTGCTTTTG
This sequence comes from Sus scrofa, assembly GCF_054392235.1. Classification (NCBI taxonomy): domain Eukaryota; kingdom Metazoa; phylum Chordata; class Mammalia; order Artiodactyla; family Suidae; genus Sus; species Sus scrofa. The sequence continues at coordinate 79,261,801 of NC_139383.1, read as the reverse complement.
GTGAGAGAGCTGGATTTTAACTGAACAGAAGTCTCATCTTCCCTGAGGATGTGCTGGCAACTATCATCTTGATAGGAAATGGGGCTGGTGATGGAGGGGCTTAGGCCAGAAACAGGTGTAAGAGAAGACTTCCCCCTTTGTTCAGTGGCCACCACCACCCTATTGGGGACAGAATTGGATCCTAAGTTGATGGAGCAGAAGTCCTGATGTTTGAGTCCAGGATGGGTCTATTCCCTCTAAGTGTGTGCTTTCCCTTCTCCCAGCACCAGTACCCTTGCCCCCAAGGGGAGCAGTGCTGAAGCAAGAGGGGCCCATGGAGGCTCCCAGCTTGTGACAAGGCACAGGCTATGATGGGCTTTCCATAGGCAGAAGACTTGATGGCTTCCAAGGTTCTGTCTGTGCACCTGCTGGCAATGGGAGTCCCTTCTGTGTTTAGGTCTTCTTTGTCTCTTATAGTTGATCACTCCCCACCAACAGCCTCTTCCAGCCCAACCCTGCTATAAAGCTACTTGCAGGAGGGGACCTGTGTGGTATGGGCTGCAGCAGTCTGGCCTGTGATTTCCATTTTTTTTTTTATCTTAAGATTTATGTTCACATTTAGAAGTGATAAACCAATGTTGCTCAGTGAACTACTATTTTCTACATGATCAATGCTTGATGTTATACAGTCATTCATGAGTAATAGACCAATGTATTTCAAACTAAAAGACTACAAAAGATTCCTTGATGTAGTTTCAAATTGCATTGGAGCTAACCTTTGAGGAGCTCCCTCTGATTGAGCTTTTGGCATAATATCAAAGATGAATATATGTAATAACTAAAAGGCTACTGACATCCCTTATCTATCTGCATGTCAGTGTAAGACTAGCTTTTCTTTGTATATGCTACCCAATACTATATATTTTGACAGATCAAGCAGAAGTTGATCTAAGAATCCAGTTTTCCTCTATTAAGTCAGACCTTAGAGAGATTTGAAAAATATGTAAAAAAAGTTTTACTTTTCCTAGTATTTTTTTCATTTTGAAAAATAAAGTTATTTTTAGTAAAAAAAATGTGTTTTCTATATTAGCATATGATATGCTTATTATTATTGATTTAAATAATAAATAATATTTCATAAAATTTCAGTTTTATGAGAAACCTTGAGAACGATGGCTCATATAAACCAAACCTCTTTGGAGTACTTAATATTTTTAGCAATATAAAGTGTTCTGAGACCAAAATAGTGTGAAAACCACTGGTATAGTGGAAAGATAAGAGTATTTGTCAATTAGAGACCTAATTTCTGCTAGTTATTTTGTGAGCTGGGGCAAGTTACATAAAATGAGCTATAGTTACGTTATTTATAAAATAGAGATAATAAAGCCTAGTTTACATAGTTTTTGTAAGAATTTATTTAATGGGATCAGGACTGTGAAAGCACTTTAAAAACTGTAAACTGCTAAATATTTTCATTTGTTGGTGTTTGTCTCCCGTATAGACTTACAGGACTGGCAAGATACTGAAAAGCTCACAAAATTTTCCAATACCTCTTTATTCTGATCTTCCCATCTTAATCTTCTCATCAACACCAACAAAACAAAGATGATAAATGTCATCCTTATATTCAATGCTCTCTACAATATAGCTCAAATTTACCTGTCCCCAGTTACTTTCCACAAGTGCTGGATGTGACCAGGTGAGGCTTTGGCCAAAGGAGCTCTAGTGAAAGGTCCTGCATTGTACTTTCTGCCCATGCTGTTCCCTCTACCTGGGATCATACATGAAACTCCTCCATCTTCAGAACTTGCTTCAAAATCCTTAGGTAGTCATTTCTGCCATTACTTTCCCCTCTTGAATTTGGAAATAATTTTGTCTACTTCAACTCTGCTTATTAATTTAATATCTTTAAATGTGCTTCTCCTTGTTCTTGGTCTTTGCAGTTATTTAGACTCAGACTACTTCTCTTTGACCATAATCCTCATCAAAATATTTTATTAAGCTCACTTCTTTTATTCTTTACAGGGAGCAATTACTCAGAGGAGGTGTTTAATAAATTTTCATTGAGTAGAATTAAACTAATAAATATGCCAAAGTCTATTTTATATGGTGAGAATAATTTATTTATAAGGGACAAGATGGCATATGAGGCTTGATTTCTTTCAAAGTCTGAAAGCAATTCTCTTAGCACATATTGCAGAGGGAACTTCAAAAGATTATTTGTGATTTTCTTATCAAAGCAGGTAAGTAATTCTTTCCTCTCTCATCTCTCTCATAACTTCCTGTCACTGCTGACACATATATCATGCTCAGCTTTGTGGCACACTTATAAGTTGACATGGACTAATTCTATGAATTGATTCAATAAATTGAGCTTAAAAAATTCAATTTTTTTGCAGGTCACTTCATAAACTTTATTTCCTTTTTTTTTAACTTTTCAGGAATTTTTTCACTTCTATAGAGATTATTGAATTATTTTCTCAGGCCTCAAAGTATCTCCAACCTTTAATTCACCTTTTCCAGATGGCCATACGAATTCCCTATCCTTCTTGGAAAACTGCAAGATTGGTGTGAAGTAGTTCTGATTGATAGGGCTTTTTACAATAATGGAAATAGTTTCTAGCTGTGCTTCCAGCATAGAGTCACTAGTTACAAGCAGCTTTGAGCACATGAAATATGTCTAGTGCACTACTAACAAACTCAATTTTAATTTATATTCAGTTTGATTAATTGAAGTTTAAATTTAAATAACAGTGACTAGTACTACTGCATTTGATAGCACAGGTGTAGGCTGTGAGCCAAAACTTTTGCCTGTCTGAGACCCATGAAATGCTAAATTGAGGGAAATAACCTAAAAGTAATTAAGATACCCTTTTATCTTCAAGAAACACAAAACAGTATTTTTTTAATTTATTTTTGAACTTAAGAAGTAGGGAAGAAGAATTTATGGTGAGAGACAAACAATACAGAAAATAGAAACACAAACACAGATATACCAAATGACCAATACAATTTTCAACTAAAAACTGAAGGAAAGGAAAAAGTAGGCAGGACATGGGGATTCAAAGGAGTTAATTAAATATCCAACCTACCCTGTGTTGCCTTTGGATTGTGTCTTCAGATGATTATCACTTCTAGTCCTTTTATGTTCTTGTCATTCACTGCTCATTGTTCTCTAAGTGTTTTCTTTCTTTAGCCTTAAAGAGGACTGGTATTCCCTTAGCTAATCTAGAAATTCACAAAGATGGAATGAATTCACTGTGCTGCTTCAGTAATGTCCAGAAAATATATTATCCTAAGGGATGCATAGAAGTAAGTCAAGGGACATTGTGGGTATGGGTTTATTTAGAAATGTAAGAAAGGAAGGATCAGAAAAGTAGTATCCTTATTAATTGAGAAAGAGATAGAAATTCTGTTTTAACTATTATGGGACATTTGGATAAATACTGGAGAATCTGCTCCTTTATCCTTGATTCCTTTATCATTGATTAAATGATCTATGAAGCTGTAAAGCTAAGGTGTTAATAACTTTCAAGCACATTTAGTAAAGGTCATTAGGTTCCATAAAGAAAATCTGATAGTATTTGTTCCTTATTACCTCTAGCCTGAGTAGTATTGCTTATTCAGCTACATCTGCTAAAGCAGGTGGTAGACCTAATGACCACTTTAACAATAAATCTAGTTCACAACATTACTGTAAAAACTGATAATGTTTTTAAAGATCACCACTAAAGTTGAGAAAGTAGTAAGTTGGAAATATTGTGCATGATCTCAGCTAAGCAAACTATACAGTTGAAAATAGAATAAATTTAATTTATGCTCCTTCTAAGAATACTCTGTCTCAAACTTTCAACACTCTCAAAATCCTTTAAGAAATAATTATCTATAATACTACCATAATCTCACTAATATTAAAAAAACAGTAAAAGGGAGCTTTGAAGTAAGCTTCGTTATACATTAACTCTAAAATAGGCAGTATTTCTTTAACGGTCCAAGAATTTTTTTTAACATATTCATTGAAATTTCCTTGTTGATATTTTTGGGTTAAAAAGATGGTGAAATTATGTGTTTACTATTTTAAAATACAAATATGTGGGGAATCTGAGTATTTATCATGGTGTTTCTGTGTTTAATTGATACTGGGCACTCTGTTGGCCCTTTCAGTCTTGAAATACATGCTGTTCAGTTCTGGGACATTTTCTTGAATTATTTCTTTGGCGATTTCCTTTCCTCTGGTTCCTTTTGTTCTCCCTTTCTGGACCTTTTTTTTGAATATACCCCTAATGGACTAATTAGCAAATTTCTCATCATTTATTTTCTATTGATGTTGTCTTTTCCTCTACTAAAAGGTTTCCACATCTTTATAACTTAAAACTTCAATTAGGTATGTTATTTCTTCTACCATCCTTTTAGTATCCAAGAGCACCTTCCTTCCATCTTTTTAGATGTTCCTTCTTATGAGCCTACGTCTCCAGACTATAAGCTTCACAAGAGTTTCCCAGATTTTTTTTTTTTTCCTTCCTCATTAGGTGGAACAGGTTGGCTATAGCTGACTGGAATTGGGTATTTCCCTTCCCCAGGTCAGTTAGGCATTGATTATACCCCAGCAGATTAGGATCTGGTTAATTAGTTTCCCCTGAAGGCAGACCTTAATAAGAACAGAGTGTTGTGGTAAGTTTCAAAATGGTGCCTTTTCCCCTCTCCTTACTGAAAGTTCTAGGAAATTTTTCTTCATTACTTACTATTATTGCAGGGTTGAGCTCCACGAAGTAAAACTCAAAAATTTTGAAAGTCTCCCATATGACTGGATCACTGGGAGTTTTAAACTCTCAGAGTTGTCTACACACTGGCAATGTAGGTTCCCATTCAGATTGTCCTACCCTTGGCAACACTAGTTCCTGGTGTCCGTGGCTGTTTCTGCTCCTTCATCTCTCTCTGGTAAGCTGTGATATGTTACTGTTTTATAGCATCTTGTTTCATGGTTGCAATGTGTTTTCTTATCCAAAAATGTCTGACGATGATTTGCAACTGTTGATTCACGATTTTAATTGAATTTTGCAGTCTCTAAACACAGCACTCATCTAACTCCCATTTATTTAGGTTTTACTTGCTCTCAATTATATTTTAGGTTTTTTTCTATGGAGGTCTTGCATATCTTTCATTAGATTTATTTAGAAATTTGGTGTTTTTTAATTTGCTTTAGAAAATGGTGTTATTTAAAAATACTTTTTTTATAAAGAAAGATAAGGAAATAGGGATTCCTATAAGTTAAACCTTCTTTCTAATATTTCCAGTACATAGGAATATAATTTCTGGATATCGACTTCAATAGATTTCATAAATTAATGACTTCATACAGATGTGATAAATTCATTTGAGTAATAAAAAATTTAAAAAAACCAAAATAAATAAAAATAAAAGTAAAAAATAAAATGATGAAAAACCTCAAAAAAATTAATTAATGACTTCATAAATTAACTTTTTAATTTTGTTAATATATTTGTGTTTTCTTTGTGATTCCTCCCTGTGCAATCATGTCTGCTAATAAAAACAGTTTTCTCTCTTCTTGGTAATCCTAATACTTAATACACCTTTCTTTTCTTATATTTGTCTGATTGCACCAGTGAGGACAAGCATGGGGTGGGAATAGCAGGCATTTTTGTCTCATCCCATTGTTTAGTTGTAAGTATGATATTTAGGTTTCTTTATCTTTAAAGATATTTATCAGATTAGGGGACATTTCCTTCTATTATTTGTCTATGATATATTTTTAAAGGTAATTATTTGATATTGAATTTTATCAACAGCTTTTCTGCATCTAAAATTATCACATGGTTTTTCTGTTCTATTCTTTTGATGTGGTGGATTAGATGGATTGATTTTCAAATGTCAAACTAATTTTCCATTCTTGAAATAAACCCATTTTGGTCCTGGTATATTATTTCTACATATTGCTAGACTTTGCTAATAATTTGTTTATGATTTTCACATATATGTTCATGAAAGTGATTTATCTGTTGATCTGTAATTTTCCTTCTAATGTCTTGGTTAGATTTTGGTCTCAAGTTTGGTTGGTCTCAAAAAAGAAATTGGTTAATATTTTCTCTATTTCTGATATTTAGAAAATTTGTGTTAGGTTGATTTTATATCTTCCTTAAATGTTAGGAAGAAAAATAATAGCATCTAGACATCTATATCTGGAGTTTTTTTTTTTTTTCTTCTTTTTAGGGCCAACAGGTGCAGCATATGGAAGTTCCCAGGCTAGGGGTCAAATTGGAACTGCACTTGCAGCTGCCTACCTAAACCACAGAAACATGGAATCAAAGCCACATCTGTAACCTATGCAGCTTATGGCAATGCCAAATCCTTAACCCACTGTGCAAGGCCAGGGGTCAAACCTGCATCCTCATGGATACTAGTCAAGTTCATTACCACTGAGCCACAATGGGAACTCCATAGATCTGGAGATTTCTTTATTGGAAGATTATTAATTATAGATTCAATTTTTAAAAATTGATATAGTACTACTCAGGAGTTCTCAGTCAGTCTAGTAGATTAAGGATTCAACATCATCACTGTTGTGGCATGGGTTTGATCCCTGTCCCAGGAACTTAGACATTTTATTCCTTTTCATATTGATGGTGATCATTTATGTTTTCCTAGGAATGCATCAGTCTCATCTATTTTTTAAAATTTATTGTTCTAACATTGTTTATGATATACTCTTATTGACTATTTACTGATTCCAGGACCTATAGTGAGTCCCCTCTTTGTATTCCTAACATTAGTTATTTGTGTTTTCACTCTTTCTCTTTTTCTTTATTTTAGTCTTATCTGGGGTTTATTATTTTTATTAACCATTTCATATAACTAAATTTTGGCTTTTTTCCTTCTAAGATCTATGTTTAATTCTGTTTTATTTCTGCTATTATTATTTTCTTCCATGTAGTTTCTTTGGACTTACTTCCTCTTATTTTTACTTTGCCTCTGTCTGCCCTTGGGTTAATGAAAACCAAGGACATTGGGTATTTTAAAAATGTGTATCTTCTCAAATAGGTCACTGGGATGGGTGTAGGAAGGGATAATGTAATGATCTATTAAAAAAATAATTAAAAATATATTTAACACTTCCTGTGAGAAAACTGCAGTTTTTTTTTGAAATGGGAGTTTAAAACATTCTGATAATATCATTTAATTGAGGAAAAATCTATGAATTTTAAAAGATTATTATTAAATGTTAAGATATATTAGAGAAAAAAGTTGCTAAAAGCAGCTGTATTTCTAAAATTTTAAGGAAGAATTAAGTATAGGGATTCTTTGAATTCAAAATAAGGTGATCTACAGAATGAAGACATTAAAACTATATGTAGATTTCAAATATATTAGAATTATTCATGTGCTTTGCATTTTAAAATAACATGGAAAAGAATTTATATTATTGGTCCTACTTTCAGAAAAGGAAAAAATGAAGAGACTATTACTAAGATCTTCCCTATGTAATTTTTAAAATTTATGTATTATGGATCAGCCTCAAAAATCTGAAAATTTGTGAAATTAATTTTTAAAATATGAATGACACTGATTTAAAAATGTCCTATTTTTGGACTTCGTGCTATGACACAGAGGGTTAATGATCTAGCTTTGTCTCTGGTAGAGCAGGTTCACTCTCTGGCCTGGAGCAATGGGTTAAGTAAGCATCTGGTGTTGCCGCAGCTGTGGCATAGTTCAGTCGTGGCTCAGATATACTCCCTAGTTGGGGAACTTCCATATGCCACAAGCACAACTGGCGGGGGCGGCGGGGGGGAAGTACTGTTGTCAAATAGACTATGGTTGGATTACACAATTAAAATTTAACGGAATTAAAAATTGCTATAAATTTTTGAAAACACCTTTCATATTCTGCTCTTTTTTTCTTATACTTCTGCTTTGATAATCTTTCTTTTAATCTCTTTTTGTTGAATATGTAGAAGAGTCTAAATTAGCCTCTATTAAAATACCATTCTTTTAGAGTATCCATAGGCAGTATGTTATGGAAATAAGCTTTCTCTTGAATATTTATGGAGAATGAACATTCTCTCCAAAGCAGTAGTGATGGTTTGGTCATCAAAGTTTTCATTGATAAGGTTATGGCTTTTGCACTGCATTGTTAAAGAATCCTTAGGGAGAAAAATAGTGGATATCAGGAGTTCCCGTCATGGCTCAGTGGTTAGCGAACTCGACTAGAAACTAAGAGGTTGCGGGTTCGATCCCTGGCCTTGCTAGTTTGGTTAAGGATCTGGCGTTGCCATGAGCTGTGGTGTAGGTCGCAGAGGAGGCTCAGATCCCACGTTGCAGTGGCTCTGGCATAGGCCTGTGGCTACAGCTCCGATTCGACCCCTAGCCTGGGAACTTCCATATGCCACAGGAGTGGCCCTAGAAATGGGAAAAAAAAAAACAGTGGATATCTGGGCTTGTAATCTAGATGTTTATAATTTATTAGTGATCAAGTATTTAGTATGTGCTGCACAGTATATCAGTCTACTTACATGCAAAATCTCACTAAATGTTCACAAGTGACTGCCTAAAGGGGGTATTATGTGACTCCTTTGACAGATGAGACAGCTAAGGGACTACAGGGGTTAAGTTAAGCCATTGTCCAAGGTCACTTGAGTAGTACTGAGATTTGAACCCAAGAAATCTGATGAGAGTGCTTACTCAAGGCATTTTTTAAAATACAGAATAATGAAAATAGATATTATGGTTCTCTATTTAAACAAATGTCATCATGGAACGCAATGTTATCCTTCATAGGAAGTATTTTTATAGTTCTTTCATTACCACTTAAGGCTTTCTGATGTTTGAGATGATCCTGAATTTTGAATAGGAGATTTTTCTGGACTCTTGATAACCAAATATACCACTGAGAACAAATAGCAAAAAGTTTTCTTACTCTCTGCATAGCCTCCTATTTAGAAAGTGTGCTAACTTTGAACAGTTTTCCAGTAATTTTATTTGACCCTCAAAGAAATGATGATCTTATAGGCATCAGCAATAATGATTTCTATTCTTTAAAATAGACAGTTTCCCTCAAAACCTGGATTTTCTGTTGAGACAAATGTTAAATATGTATGTAGGACAAAGGTACAGATAATACAAATAATTTAAATTGCTTCTTTTTAGGTCCAAGTTTACTCGTTAATACAGACAAATCTTAATTTTTAAATACCACAGACTTTAAGTATTTAGCCTTCATTTCTCTTGGTCGTTTCATACTCAACTGCTTACCATTTCTTGGGCTTTCCACACAAATAGATTCACTCCTTTAGCCATGGCTGCTATACCCATGTCTTTACCTCAGTTATAAGCTAAGTTTTTGTTATGTTCAGGGAAAGAATTGGTCCCTGGTTAGGTAAGACCGATGGAAGAAATTCAACATATCTCTCCCAGAAGGGTTGTTTACTCAATGATTTCGGAAATGCATTTTACAATTACAAGTAAATTTCTAAAAATGGTGGTGACAAGTTTAACCATTTTGAGAATACGGTTAAAAAGGAATGTGGATTTGGTAGAGGATTTTTTTCTTTTTGGTTGACTTTAATGGTAGGTAATAGAATTTCAAACTCAGAGAAAGAAAAGGAATTCCCTTTTGAAGCATAAAACAAAGTATCTATTAACAAGCACCCCATAGGATTGTTTTTTGCAATCTTTGTGTTTTTTGTGGCAGTGAGATAAAAATTAATGTTCTTGGCTCCTTTTTCTTGTTGTTGATAGCAAAATCTGATGCTGTATATGCATGGTAATTCTATTATGCCAGAATCTCTATCTATGAAGTGAATTTATTATAAAGCTTATATGTCTTCTAACTAAATTGGAAAGCAGAGATGTAATCATCTCATGTATTTTATTGCTATTGTCGTCTCATGTGATCACTCAATGTGGAATGTTGTTCACATGAGGACTTCATATAATTTCTTCCAAATTTATTCATTTTGCTCTGCATTCACAATGCCCTAGCTATAATTCTTAAATATCTTTACCTCATCTTATTCCCAATCCATCTCCAATTTTAAGCCCTTCTCAATCTCCTCATAAAAATAAAAAATCTCCTTATAAAAATAAAAACACAACAAACAACTAAAGAAGAACATTAATTGCAAGTGTTTTTTGTTGTCATAAATGAGTTGTTTCACTGTCAACTTTAAGGCTGTCCAAACAGAGGTGTAACAATAGGCTAAGTGATCAAGATGCCATAATTGCATCTGTTCTTTTCTTTACTGAGAAGCAAACAGGGTTTACAAGCCTTTGTTTCTATGTTCATTAGTAACTGAAAACCAGTCCTTAGAGTTCCATAACAAGTTCAGTTATGTTAATACAAAATATGGTCAGGGCTTGCTCAGTATGTATTTTAGAATGAAAGAGCTGGAAGGCCTCTTAAACCTCATGTAGTTCAAACTATGCATTTTAAAGTTAGGACAGATAGAGAATGGGGAATAGAGACATGGACTATTAATCTCTCAAGGGCCCTCCACCAAGCAGCAGATCATGAACAAACCTAGGGTTGCTCACTCCCAGCCTGGCACTCTTCGTAGCATCATTCTGCCTTCATTAGAATCTAGCATATTTTAGTTTGTACATACTTCATGTTCTAGAAAAAAAAATATATATATACACACACACACACATACATATATATGTACACACACATATATATACAGACTTTGTGCTTCTCTCTGTCTGTAAATGTACACATATTGGTACAAAATCAAAGCAAGTTATTAGAGTGTGGGAAAGCATGGAATTTAACCAGTGTTTTGAAGGTAACAAAGCAAGGACATACAGAACAAGCGAAAAGTATTTTAAGCCATGAAGGTCATTATGAGCCCATGTTTTATCAACAACAAACTTGAATAGGCTGTAAGGAAAGGAAAATATATCCCAAGGAAGTGTTGGGAAATGTAATAAGTTGAAAAGCTTGAGCCAAGGATGAACAAAATAAAGAGCTTACACAGAAAAGTTGGTCCAATGGCATCTTTGGTGAAAATATTTGAATTGCGTGTTTTTGTTCTGCAAACTAATCAAAATAATTCGTAATGTAGTGCTGAAAATGAATGTAAAATAATAATCACCTATTTATGTGAACTATAAGAATCAAGAAAATATAAAAATGTTTATATTTGTTTATTTTCTATCAAGAGACCTCTGCTTAAATAATTCATTCGACCTAGTACTTTTTTTTGTTCTTACCTGAGAATATGTCTTGTCTGAAATGTCGTAATACTGCATTTTTTTTCTAACTTGCATGTATATATTAAAGATAGATGTAAGCTATATCTTGCATCTTATTCCCCATAACTATTATGATAGCAACTTCTCAAAGCACTTTTCATTTGAGAATGTCAAACCGTTAAAGCTCTAGGAGTAGCACTGTACTGACAGTATAATAAAGATGTCTTGAAGAGATTTGACTTGATTTTTTCTCTAAGTGATATAAAAAATATTTTAGGGAGTTCCTGAAGTGGCAGAGCAGAAACATATCTGATTAGTAACCATGAGGTTGAGGATTTGATCCCTGGCCTTGCTCGTTGTGTTGAGGATCCAGTTGCGGTATAGGTCGCAAACACTCCAGCATTGCTGCAGCTGCTGTATAGTCCAGCAGCTGTAGCTGCGATTCAACGCCCTGGGAACTTCCATATGACTCATGTGCAGCCCTAAAAAGGCAAAAAGACCCAAAAAATTATTTTAAACATATCTAGACATTAGTCGGACAACTACACAATGTAATAATCAACGAATTGCACAAATTAGGATGCTTGCAATCACCAGGTACTCTTCACATGTACTAACCTTAAAAATAATGTTTGCCTTCCAAAGTTTTGCTTTCTTAGGTGTTTTTTGTTTGTTTGTTTTATTTAAGATGCTCAACAGGATTCAAGGATCACTATCTCCAGAGAAGGATTATTTTGCAGATTAGGCATTGTTTGTGCTACTATTGAGAGGGGTGGTGGGAAGTTCCTTGGCCAATTCCTGCTTCCTCAGGGTCTCAAGTAGTAATTGTTTCCTCTGGACACAAATACTCTGAAGGTTTGCCCTGCCCTGTTGATTTGTGTGTGCCTCAGAGGAAGGGAGGGGCCCTTTTTTTCACTCCCTGATTTCATGGAAGATTGAGACAACGGAGTTGGGGAGGAAGGCTCTGTCACAGAGCTTTGGGACAACTTCCTCCAACTGCTGGACTTTTCCTTCTCCTTACAGTGCTAAATGCATTGCAGATTTTTGCAAAACATTACCCAGTTGGTTAAAAATTTGCAAACAAAGATTCTTCCAAAATCTGTGCTTGCCTTTTAAAGACAGTAGATTTTTTTATGAGAAAATAAACTGATCATGTAACACTCTTAGTAGGGAGCAACAAATGGCTCAGAATATCTCCTGTTTTACTTAAAAACTATATTGGATGCATTTATCCTATTTAAAGTGTCTAAGAATAAATCAAAAGAGTCTGCCATATTCACTCTTTTCAAAGCATTTATAACCTGGCAGAGGAAAAACGTTCCCCTTACAACATTTATCTGAAAGACTCAAAGCAGTGTTTGATTTTTAATTGTTCTTTTGTTTAATTTAATAAGCCTTTATTGAACTCTTATGTACTAGGCACTATAATGGGTGCTAAGAGTATGAGCATGAAGAAAACCCCAGCCTTAAAGCTTCCTAATAAAATAGAAAAATGCTTACTATACTAATAATATGCATAAGGATAAAATAAGAAATTACTAATCTATGAAAAATGCTAATGTATAGAAGGCAGAGAGGCAGCCCAAAGGAAAGAGAGATGAAGGTGATGGAATCAGGCAAGGCTTTTTGAGGAGGACATGTCTGAACAGGATTTGATAGTTGAATAATGATTTTCTCAATGGAGATGAGCCAATAGGGTTTGGTAATCCAAGGGTTTGGTAATCCAAGCAGAGAGACAATATAATGGGTTCTTGATACTGTGGCATATAACTTTACTTGGATCTTTATCAAGTTTAGGTCTTTAGCAGTTTAAAATGAGGTCACTAGGACAGGCCCTGTTATATCACAACTGGTGTCTTTATAAAACAGGGATATCTGCAAACAGATTGGCAAACAGAGAGAAGGAATGTGAACAAGTGGGGAGCCCAGGGTGCTATGTCCAGATTCTCCCTCATAGCCCTCAGAAGACACCTGGGTCTCAGACTTTCTAGTCTCCAAAACTATCAGACAATACATTTCTCTTGTTAAAGCCACACGATGTGTGTTGCTTTGTTAGGGCAGCCCTAGCAAACTAGTAGAGATCAGCAAAGGCTTGGAGGTAAGGAATAAAAGGTATAAGATGCTGGAGGAACTAGCAGTAGTTCTGAGGGCTGGGCTCATAAAAGACTAGGGCCAAGTACCTAGAGGTGAGGTTCTAGCAATAAGACAGCAGTGGTTTCCAGAAGGTTCAGCCCAGGAGTTAGATTTTGTCAAGTAGGGGAATCAAGCAGAAATCTTAATTAACAGAACAATGTTACTATACTTCTGTTTTTAAAAAAAACAATCTGCTAACAGTGTGAATGCTATTTTGGAAAAAGAAAGAGCAGGAGGAAGAGATACTGTGGCAAGGATCTATCTCCTTGCCCACACTTAGCAGAATCTACTGATGTTTGGGTGACTTTAAGATAAAGGGCAAATTGCTGATGGTACCAAAGAGTTCATCCCTGCAGAGACCCATGCATCAAACAAGCCAGTGGGAAGTTCACTCACATGTGTGTTCTCCACATTAACTAACTTCAAAGAATAAGGAAAATGCTGCCTGAGTCTCATAAAAGATCAGTATTTCTTTTCTCCAAATTACAGTCATTAAACTCCATGGAAAATACTTACTGGATAGAGATTTTTCTTGACTTGTGAGAAATAGACTCCATATAATAAGGGGCATTTTACTAATCACAGGCTCTCTTACTCACTAATGGACAAACCCGCAAAGGGCTAACCACTGTCTTTCATTGGGTTTTTATTAAGTAGCCTGCAGAGTAGATAATCATTTTCACTGAATCTGACATCCATCCTAGTTGAACCCGCCTGGTGAAAATCGTAGGTTAAAAAGCCAAAATCTTGGAAGTGAAAATTACAAAGCCGAGAGTACTTTGAGCCAGCTGATCTATTCAGTACCAGTGTTTGACAGTATTATAAAGGAGCATGACTACAAATAAAAATTCTAAAAATACACTTCTGTGTGTTTAGCAAATGATTACTTTTAACATGGATGCTCAAATGCCTCTTTGTGGGGTTTTTTTTTGGGGGGGCATAGGCTTTGCACGTATGCTGGTATATTGATATTTACATCTCTGGGGTCACTGGACTTCTGGGCAGAGCCATGCATGCTCAGGCTGATATATTTTCTTGTCCTATAATAATTTCTTACTTATTTATATCAATCTATTTATAGGTTTGTTTAATCATTTCTTAGTTGTTTGCCAGAAGACAACTCCCACCCACCCCAATTGCCAACAGAAATAAAGTCAGATTATCATGTAAACAGTGGGGAGAAGGATGATTTCTGAAGCATCCACTATGAAAAAATAGATGATATGAAAGTGAAACCCATGCTAAATTGTCTGTTGTATTCAGGATATTGTTCCTCCAAAGCCATTACGGAAGTGAAATAGAGCTGTTACGAGAACAACCAGGGTTGCAGGGTTCCTATAATATATTAATAATTTCCAGCATTTACTGAGTCCTTATCATAAACTAGGTACTTTACCATAGTCGTTATAATTTTACTGTATTTAATTCTCATAATACTAATGGGGTTATTATTATCCTTATATGAGGAAATAGAGTCTTAGGAAGGTTAAGTAGGTTACCTAATAAGTTTAGTAAATTCTGAGGCTGGTTTTTCATGGGACAAAACAACCATAGGCAGAACATTGTCAAATGCTCATAGGAAATGGTGTGTGTTTGCATGTGTCAATGAGGTGTGTCTGTGTGCGTGGTGTGCATGTGCATGTTTGGGGTATATGAATGTGAGTATGTGTTGTGTGTGTGTGTGTGTTTGTGGTTTGTGTGGTGTGTGTTATATGTTGAGATCAGGCTGAGGGAGGACAAGGGAAAATTCTTCATTACCTTTAGGAAGCTAGTGTTGGTGTGACTCATGCTTGGAAAGGGGGTAATATAATTAACTTGGTATTTGGAGAAATATGTCAGTATTTACTAGGCCATCTGAAATGAATTTTGATATGAAAAATATTTTTTTGCAATCAAAATGTACATGGCCTTTTCCCTTTTTTTTTTTTTTAAACTCAACCATTCCCCTAGGAGCCAGTGTGCCCTCTGCAACTCCACATAAGGCCACAAACTAAATGACCCAATTCTTAAAAGGCCTAACAAAGAACTTCTTCATAAAACAAGCAGGAATGACCACATTAACATGAAGCTGAATGGGGAATCTTGCAGAACACACCTAATTAGGTACTTAGAGCCCCAGCCTATGCATATAGATTGTGCCAAGCATAAACCTAGTTGGTAGGTCTTCTTGCTGGGGTTGATTTATTCAAAGAGAAAAGATGGGGCTACAGCTTAAGGAAGGTGTTTCCAGCAAGTCTAATGGTTTGCAAACAGATGCTTGCAAAGTCCGTCTCCCGACCCAGGCATGTTTCAGTAGTCTAACATGTCCACATTTCTGATGGAGGGTTATTTTCCTCTCACCTTCAAATATCACACTAAACCTTGTACTTCTATTTTTTGGTCTCCGTTTCTCCAGATGGAAATTTTTCTTAGGATTCAACTTTTATAAACAAATGCAAATATTAAACTTGTAAATAAAAGACTAGAAATATATTTCTCACCTTAGACTCTCCGTGACCTTGGAAAATGGCTGCCACTTGGCAGTGGCTGCTGTGTATCATCACGCCCTCCTTTGACCTCAGCTACGCCTTTCCAAGAACTGAAATGCTAAGAGAGTTCTTAAATGAGAAGAGGGCTGCTTAGTTTAAACCTTTTGTTTTCAATTCCCTCACACCTGCTACTGGACTCAGGGAGGGGGTTTGCAAGCATAGAGAGATACAGGGGGAGAGACCTTAGGTCAGGGCTGTGAAAACAATCACTGTTTGTTTGTTTTGTAAAAATGAAAAAAAGGACCATTTCCTCTCTGAAGAGCTGTGATAAGCAGTCCTGGGGTTATGTGCTGGGCTCTTAATGAAATTAATCTTCCTATCTTAAGTCACAAAAAGAGTCTACAGCTTCGTTATTAACACGTCACACCCCAGTCCCTTGATGCTAGCCCTTCTTTTTCACCTGCGTCTTTCCTCTTCCTTCCGGCTCCGCAAAACCTGAGGAGGGTAAAGACATTACCCCCCGCCCCCAACACACACCTCTTAGACCCCATAGTGCTAGCAGTATTTTCAGAGACTGACAGTATCTAAAATACAGAAAAACAGTATTTTCAGCTTGCAGAGGGATTATCTAAAGTGGAACAACATAAATGAAATGCGTGCATTTCTTTTTCTTCTCCATTAGTGTAAAAATACATTTGAGTCTACTGGTAAGAGGAAAATAACCTCAATCCTGTGGAAATACTCAGTGTAACGATTTGCTGATTTGCTTCTTTGTTGCAACAAATGTTTATTAAGTGTAACAGATCTATTGGCTTTGTATTAGAAGAGTGGAAATTCAACTTTCTAATATGTATAAACAAATCAGTACAGCTTTGCTAATTCTCAGAAGAGAGATAACTCTTTTAACATGTTGATTTGAATATGAGGTTTACTTATTTCTGGGACAAATCATGGGGGATTTGCTTATTACATCAATCTTCTGGAAAGACATCTTAAGAGGTAAATAAATATTAACCTTCCTGGAAAGGAATAGACAGTAACTCATAGCCACCATAATATAATTGGAAAGAGATACTGGCTTCCTAACATAACTTATTATTTATTTTATTGGAGTATAGTTGATTTCCAATGCATTAGTTTCAGGTCTACAGCAAAGTTAATTAGTTATACATACATCCATTCTTTTTTCCTATGTAGGTTATTACAAACCATTGAGTAGATTTCCCTGTACTACACAGTATGCCCTTGTTAATTATCTATTTTATACAGTAGTATATATATGTTATTACCATCCTCCTAGTTTAGTTGATTTCATAATCAGAGTGTTTCTGTTTTATAAGTAAGTTCTTTTGTATCATTTTTGTTAGATTCCACAAATAAGTGCTATATTTGTCTTCCTCTGCTTGACTTACTTCACTTAGTATGGTAATCTCTAGGTCCACCCATGTTGCTGCAAATGGCATTATTGCATTATTTTTATGGCTAATAAGCCAGTGTATGTATTGACAACATCTTCTTTATCCATTCCTCTGTCAATGGACATTTAGGTCGCTTTCATGTCTTGGCTACTATAAACAGTGCTGCAATGAAAATTGGGATGAATGTATCTTTTTGAATTAAGGTTTTCTCTGGATAAATGCCTAGGAGTGGATTGCTGGATTATGTGGTATTTCTCTTTTTTCAGTTTTTTAAGGGAACTCCATACTGGTTTCTATAATGGTTGCACCAATTTACAATTCCCACTAACAGTATAGGGGGGTTTCCTTTTCTCCACATCCTCTTCAGCATTTAGTGTTTGATAATGGCCATTCTGACTGGTGTGATGTGATACTCATTGTAGTTTTGACTTTCATTTGTCTAATAATTAGTGATGTTGAGCATCTTTTTCATGTGTTTTTTGGCCATCCTTCTTTCTTCTTTAGAGAAATGTCTGTTTAGATCTTCTGCTAACAGAACTCCTGTTTTCCACATCACATGACCATCCATGCAGATACATTTTGTAAAACAGGTTTTGAAAATTTTCTTCTCCCCAAAAAAATACAACTTGAAATTTATGGTTAGATGTCCCATGTAGGGTATCCAGGAGTTACTTAGAGTGAACAAATTAAATTTAAAGGAAATTTATCTTTTTCTATGTGTTTACTTAATTTTTCATTGTCTATGTATGTCTGTGTTTCCAGTATGACTAATAGTCACTCTGTATTGTCAGATTAAGTTTTTGCTCAACCCTTCTATCTTATTGTCAGTCTAGCACATTTCCCCTGTGGCACCACTTGTTTTAAGATTCTTATATTTTTTTCTAATGTTAGGATTAAGTTTGTATTTAATAATAGATTTGTATTTTTAAAATAATTTTTGAAGAGCAAGTCCAGAGAGAGTGGCTTCCTCTGCCTTAGGAAGGGCATATGCAGTTGACTGTGTCTGTCAGATCATCAATAATACCCACATAGTGCATTCTTCAGGCTTGGCTCTCAGCTTATGCTGTTGAATAAATAGAATCAGAGTCCTGGCTCCTACTCTTGAGAAACTGATAGTTTTGTAGTTGAAGAGACAAAATGACTTGCTGTGAATGCAAGTCAAGTCAGATATGATAGAAGCATTTCATATGAAAATCAACATTGCTGGCTCCTCTTGAAAAATGGCAACACTTGCCTGCATAATTGCAATGGCAATCATTTTCTGAAGTTAGTAGTTGCCATCCACATGAGATGCATCTACAATGTGCAATGTGCTTTACATCATCTGGCTCCGATAGGTATTTGAATTTGCTATTCCTGGTCTAGGTAATTATCAATGTCCTTTTCAGCTTCTATATTTGATTAGAAGATTCTTCACCTAGTAATTTAGAAATCTTTTTCAAAGAACTCTATTGTCAAGGTGAAGTTGGGTCCATTCTCCCACATAATTTCTACCAAAAAACATAAGCCTTTAGACATTCCTTTCCTTCACTAATAGTAGGAAGTACATCAAGTGGCAGTTCAAAAAATAAGCAGTATGGAAAATCATTTATTATCTGGATGAACTTTCATGATAATAAAATTAGCTCAGTATTTGGCAGATCTAGTGTCTACTATTAGTGCGATTTTTTTTTTTTTTTTTTTTTTTTTGGTAAACACATACTGACACAGGATTGTAAAAAAATACTACCTACATCTTTATGGTATCTAACAAGGGATAATCTGTGTTACAAGATGTTGTGAGGTTATTGTTTACTGGATCATTCAGAATTGAGAGTAGTGAGATGCCATGATGGAAAACTGAGTTGCCAATTTTTTCCATATGTTCTTAGAGATTTAAAATGCTGTGTTTGTCACATAAAATTCCCTGTTGGGAATTATAATAAGCCAAAGCTGTGCTTATTAGGTTTCCCCAAGGAAAACAATATGTTAGTAGTTTGTGGTATTTTTTCCTATTAAATTCTAGCAGAATAACATCCTGAAAAAAAAAAATTGACAACAGGGAAAGGACTATACTAATGTGTAGAAATAAATGTACTATTATAAGAATATTGAAATTTTTTCATTATATTAACAGAATAATAATAATGATTGTATCAACACTATGTCACTTTTTTAAAAATGGTAAATTATTATTTCTACTCTAATGTGTATCAGAGTATTTTAGAAAATTAAATGTATAATTAGAAGTACTTTTTAGACTTTTTCCTATCATTGAATAACACATGGATATTGGTAATTTAAATTTGGGTCAAAGAAAACATTATTAACAGTGAAAAGGACATTCTAGGCAGAATGGAATAGTTGTCTGAGAGAGAGGCCATGACCATGCCAGATACGAAATCTAGTTTGTATTGTTTTCTATATATTAATTTGCTGGTTCCTCATTAGTCAAGGGCTAACAAAGAAATTAACAACCAATTTTTATCAACTCTTCCTATATGGTGAATAGCTTTCTAGATTTTGTGAAGGATACAGTGAAATCCAAGAAATAGTCCCTTTCAAGTATATACTCTGTCTTGGGATTCAAGTAAACAGATAACAGATGCTAGCTGGTAATTTGTAAGTCAGTCCTGTAGGATTTCAGTAAAGTTTAATGAAAATTCTAATGCTGGAATAGCCCTGGAAAGCTTCATGGATGAAGTAGGACTTGATGAAGAAAAGGATGAGGCTGACTCATAGTGCTTGCATATGATAGAAGTGGTACAAATGCCAGGAAAATTTAGGCAGATACTATTATACTTCTTACTTTATCTCTGATTCTTCTCAATGTATAATGTTAGGAAGTCAACTTCATTCCATTCAGATCCTTATAAGGGAAAAACCAAGGCCTGAGGAGGGGAAGTGATTTGACCAAGATTATTCAGTTGTTTCTAGATGTCCATAAAGAAAATAAATTGATAGCTACTATCCTGGATGGATTGTACAAGTGACAGATTAAACATGTGTACAGGACACCCTAATGTATGACCTCAGAAATATTTGAGGGAAAGATGGCAAGAAATTTTATGTGGACCTTAAAACTACTATCAAAATGAAAGTTAAAACATTAGATGTTCTTATTTTATAGTTCAGTATTGTTTGTATCTTAGATTGATATAAATGAATGGTTAAGAGTGGTCACTATGATTTTTTTAGAGTGTAGCACTTTTAAAATTTTCGTATAGTCCCTGTGTATGACACCTATTTTGATCTTTTATTTTACATTTTTATTAAAGTAGATTTATGGGTGACCAATAGGCATATGAAAAGATGTTCAGTATCACTAATTATTAGATAAATGAAAATCAAAACTACAGTGAGGTACCCCCTCACACCAATCATAAGGGCCATCATACATAAGTCTACAATTAACAAGTGCTTGCAAGGGTGTAGAGAAAAGAGAATCCTCCTACACTGTTGATGGGAATGTAAATTGGTACAACCATTATGGAGGTTCTTCAGAAAACTAAATATAGAACTAGCATATTATGCAGCAATTCCACTCCTGGGCTAGAGTCAATAAATCTATAATTAAAAAAGATACATGCACCCCTACGTACATTGCAGCACTATTCACAATAGCCAAGACTTGGGAATAACCTGAATGTCTAATGGCAGATGATTGGTCTTTAGTTTTAAAACCATCTTTACATTTTTACCAGAAGAATCTCAAATTTGCTTTATATATTATTCATGCTTCATGTAAAAATCTCGTGGTACTATTAGGCCTTTCCCAAATTTGTAGGCTCTTTCCCTGATGACCACCTGCACTTAAGAGCAGATCTTTATTCCCTGCACACAGTGTGGGTGGGGACAGAACCAGGCATGCTGATGGAGAGCTCAGGCAGCAGTCATAGGTGAGTGCTCAGTGACCTCACTATTGGACTTAGCCTTTCTTGTAATATCCTAAAGGGAGGAGAACTTTTGGGGGACCTCTGTACAAAGGTCACACACATATAGACAAGAAGACAGATGTCCTCATCAGAATCAGTCATGCTTGCCATGTTAGAATATACTGTTATGAATCAGGCTTCCAAAGATCAAATGGACCATGTACTTGATCTAATCCTTACAAAAGACCGTATTACTAAAAGGTGCATTTAATGAGAATGTGGTTCCATCAAAGTTGCTACACCAGTGTAAGGAGATGGAATTTCATTATCCATTAATTTGAGTGCTACATTACTTTCAGTTAAAGGGATAACTTTTGTCTGTATCCTAAAGTCATCCAAAAGGCTGATTTGGCCAGTAGCATGAAAAGCAGCACTGGATATTTGAAATCTGTGCCTTTGGCATGATGTGGAAAGCTTCTTGTAATAATAATAGCACAAGATAAAACAAGGCTTCAGCTTTAGCCATTTGAATTTTTTTTCTTGCCAATTATGCTGATGTGTTTATTTAACTGAAGCAAATCCATTATGTGATGAAATTTTACATTTTAATAACTTGTGGTGAAGTAGATTTTCTCTCTAGCTGTTGAGTCAGTCCTAGCTGATACTGAGTTAGGTAACCCTTTGATAATGATTTCTGCAATTCACAGTGCTAATGCCTCTAATGAATGCCAAGTGGGTGTGAATTGATGAGGGTGATATAAGTTTAATTTGTCAGTGCCATGAGGAGAATGAGGAGCCAGTGCTTTGTAATAAGAAAAGACATCAAGCATATCTTTACCAGATTCAGTTTAAGAGTTTTAACTTGGATTTGACATTTTCTTTGGATGAAAATTGGAAAGGATAGCAAATGCAATTGACTTGCCTCTTGCCTTTTTGTTCATTTATGACACACAAATATCTTCCACAAAAATCAGGGGGAAAAGCGCTCCCATAGGAGAGGTGTGTCTGGCAGCATTGTTGGAGATCCTAATTGTCTTCTCTGCTCTACCTGCAGTATTGCTTAATTGAATTATGGAGTTATGGGTATAACCATAGCATTCCCTGTGGGCTGGCAGTGATTAGGCCTTTCATAATTTGTTTATGTTGTATGTTATCAGAAACACACTGAGGAAATAGGTTTTCTGCCTGCATTAAGAACTTGATTTCTCTGTTGATAGTTCATGAATATTAGTCATTGTGTGACAGATTTTGTTGTGTGTGTTTGTATATTCATTGCTCTCCAGAGTGGTTGTTAAATCCTGAATACGCCAGCTGTCTCTTGGGCCCGCTTCACAAAATGAGAGGCTTTTCTCAAAGGGTAGTATTTTTCTTCCCATAAAGTGGAAGTCAAGATCTATTTTTTTTTTTGCCTTCATTATTTGAAAAAAATTAAATATTGGGAAGGAAAAACATTTCCTTTTCAAATTATTTCTCTCCCACAAATAGCACTTAGTTCAAAGATTCTTTTTTTTTTTTTTTTTTGCATTTTTTTCCCCAAACAGATGAGTAGCACAAAGAAGTCTGACTTGAATTTTCATGGATTTACATGGTAAATACTGCAAAGCACATAGAATCGTCTTCAATAATGACGTGTAATAAGACATTTATATCAATGGAAGACTGTAGAATAGAATCCATTACTCCTAGAAATTCTTTATACTTAATGTTTACATCTATAAATAGGAAATGGATATCTTGCCAAGAGGAAACATGAAACATACTGAATTTGGACAAGGATGATTGCGTCTGGTGCTAAACAAGAATATTCTCATTTTTTCCCCACTACATTGAGAAGTAGCTGCAAATCCTATCAGGAGTAGCTAACACTGAAATCTACAACATTTAAAGATAAGTAAGATTCATGGTTTGTAGAAAGGATCACACCTTCAGGCTAAAGCACAGTAGATAAAAAGTTAGGACAGTCACAAGTCACTGCTGAGGCTAATGAGCTTAGGAGACAGCAGTGAGAAGACCTTGACTAAGCTCAAGTCTGAGAGATTAGTGAAAATGGGATTACTTCTCAAATTGTCAGATGTATGATAGACCCTTCATTATTCCTCTGCATAAATTTATGGCTGACTGATGGAAAGTTCTATAACCAGAGGGTGAAGATACCATCTCTAGAGCCCAACTACCTAGTATATTTGGGGACAATTCAGGGCACTTAATAAGAATCCAGCTATTTAATAAGAATCCAGCCAATGGAAGATGAAGGAAAGTGAGCTATAGAGAAAAATGATTCAATGGAAATTAAAGCCTTCTTTACTGGAAAACTGAAGATATTTGCATATTGAAATTGTCTTGATTTGCAAATCCTTTACCCCAAAGACAAATTAAACAGTGAAATAAAGATGCATATGGTATAGAAAGAGATCATGCTTGGTCCTCAAGTGGGGGCGTGGGCAAAAGATCCTGTTTCTGGTGGTATTTACATTCAGAAAGGTGGTATTTGTCAACTTAGGAGCCCATGTACACTCATTCACTGCTTCAATATCTGAGCAGTTATTTTGACCTCTTCCAGTTAGATGATCGGAATAGGTCTTGAAAATCTTATTTTTAGAATGTAAAGCCAGGGCCACTGATGGTGGAGCCTCACTACTAAACCAGGAAATGACTGCTTCCTCTGCCTTCTCAGGTCCATGTTGAATGAATGTGCCTGCACTTCCATCAATATAACTTTCTATCCCTTACTGGGACTGGGATTGGTCCTGTCCATATGTAATTCAATATGCCTTTTTTTTCCCCCTTAAGATTCTAAGATAGCTTATTAATTGGCCGTATATACATGAGTTAATTTCTGGGCTCTCTATTCTATTCTGTTGTGTGTGTCCTTTTTTTGTGCCAACACCATGGTGTTTTGATTACTGTATTTTTGCAGTATAGTCTGAGGTCAGGGAAGGATACTCTAGCTTCATTCTTTGCTCTCAAGATTGCTTTAACTATTTGGTGTTTTGTGGCTCCATACAAATTTTAGGATTATTTTAGTTGTGTGAAAAATGTCATGGGTATTTGGATATGAATTGCATTAAGTCTAGATTACTTTGGGTACCATGGACATTTTAACAATACTCTTATAATTTTCTAACGTGCTATATATTTCCATTTATTTATATTGTTTTCAATTTTCTTCATGAGTGTCTCATGGTATTCAGAGTACAGGTCTTTCACATCATGGATTAAAATTATTCCTAGATATTTTACTGTTTTTGACATGATTATAATGAGACTGGTTTACTGATTTCTTTTTCTGACATTTCATTAGTAGTTTAAAGAAATATAACAGATTTATGTATATTAATTTTGTAAACTACAACTTTACCAGATTCAATGATTAGCTCTAGAAGTTTGTTAGTGGCTTCTTAAGGGTTTTCTCTATGTAATACCATGTCACCTGCAAACAATGACAGTTTTACTTTTTCCTTTCCAATTTGGATTACTTTTATTTCTTTTTATCATCTGCTTGCTCTGTCTAGGACTTCTAATACTATTTTGAATGAAAGTGGAAAGAATGAACATTCTTTTGTCATTCCTGACCATAGAGGAAATGCTTTCAACTTTTTATCCTTGAATATGGTGTTTGTTGTGGAATTATATATATATGGCTTTAAACTGTTGATGTGTGTTCCCTCTATATCCAACTTGTTGAGAGTTTTTTTTTAAATTTTATTTTATTGGGGGTATTGTTGATTTACAGTGTTGTATTAGCTTCAGATTTACAACAAAGTGAATCAGTTAGACACATATCCATTCTTTTCCCATGTAGGTTATTACAGAACATTTAGTAGACCTCCCTGTGCTATATAGTAGTTTTTTATTAGTTATCTGTTTTATATATAGTAGTTTATGTACATTAATTCTATCCTTCCAATGTATTCCTCCCCACTATGGTTTCCCTTTGGTAACCCTAAGTTTGATTTCAAAATCTATGAATTTGCTGCTGTTTTATAAATAAGTTTGTTTGTATCATCTTTATTAGATTCCACATATAAGTGATATCATGATATTTGTCTTTCTCTGTCTGACTTATTTCTCTTAGTATGATAATCTCTAGGTCCATCCATGTGGCTGCAGATGGCATTATTTTGTTCTTTTTTATGGCTGAGTAATAGACTATTGTATATATGGACCATAACTTCTTTATACATTCATCTGTTGATGGACATGTAGGCTGTCTCCATGTCTTGGCTATTATAAATAGTGCTGCAATGAACACTGGGGTGCATGTATCTTTTTGAATTATGTTTTTTTCTGGATATATGCCCAGAAGGGGGATTGCTTTTTAAAGAACCACCACACCCTTTACCCATGGTGACTGTACCAATTTATATTTCCATCAACAGTTTAGGGAGGGTTCCCTTATCTCTACACCCACTCTATCATTTGCTGTAGACTTCTTGATGATGGCCATTCTGACTGTTGTGAGATAATATCTCATCTCCATTTTATACATACTATAATCAAGTCTTGTCAAGGCAGAGTAGCTCATCCAAAGTCACATAGCACGTAAATGATAAGAATTCAGATTTAAAATACAAGTTTGTTGAATCCCAAAATCCATCCTCCTACTAAAAGGCTATTTCTAACAGCTGTTTGCAAAAGATAGTTTCTTCATTTGGAACAAACAAATGGTTAATAACATTAACACAGAAAAATAAAGCAAAAATAAAGTAGTAAAGATGGAAAATATACAGAATGTATAGAATGCAGCATTAAGAAGTAAGCAAAGAAAAATAACTAATGGTCAATAAAGAAATTTTAAAAATTAATATGAGAGCAAAATAAATACAAACAAAAGCCAATAAGATATCATGCTTAAACAGAAAAATTAAAGCAGAGTTTTATTTTATGTTTTAATGATATCCAGTGATGGTGAATATGCAAGAAAACAGATATTCAAATAAATTATTCATGAGTAAGATGATACAGTCTTTTCAAGAAAAGGATTTAGCAGTATTAATCTGAAGCCCTAAAAGTGGATGTTAACTCTGGCTCAGTAATTCTATAATTAGAAATTTATCTTAAATTTAACAAAGATTGGGTGAAATAGACATTATTGCATCTCTCACAATGATGCAAAATCAAAAGCAAAGTAAATGGCTAGTAATAGGGATTGGCTAAATAAGTTATAAAATGGAATGTGGTGCAGATTTTACAAGTGATAGTGCAAATATATGTAGATCGATTGAAAATACAAACATAATATAAAATAGAAAATAAGGATATATCAACCACCACCTGCTTTTTGGTTAAATAATTTTCTTTGTAGAAAATTCTGAATCTATAGGCTTAAAATATTAACCTACTTCCTTCCTTCCTTCCTTTTTCCTTCCTTCCTTCCTTCCTTTTTCCTTCCTTCCTTCCTTCCTTTCTTTCTTTTTTGTCTTTCTAGGGCCGTACCTGTGGCATATGGAAGTTCCCAGGCTAAGGGTCCAATTGGAGCTATAGCCACTGGCCTACACCAGAGCCACAGCAACACAGGATCTGAGCCTCGTCTGTGACATACACCACAGCTCACGGCAATGCCGGATCCTCAACCCTCTGAGCAAGGCCAGGGATCAAACCCATGTCCTCGTGGATGATAGTTCGTTAACTGCTGAGCCACGACGGGAACTCCAAAATTTTTTTTGAGTAGTGGACTTATGGATGATTTTCTCCTTGTTTAAATTTCTAATTTTTCTTGATTGAGAATATTTAAATAAAAATTGAGGGAGTTCCTGTTGTGGCTCAGTGGTTAACGAATCCGACTAGGAACCATGAGGTTGCGGGTTCGGTCCCTGGCCTTGCTCAGTGGGTTAAGGATCCGGCGTTGCTGTGAGCTGTGGTGTAGGTTGCAGACACGGTTCGGATCCCGCGTTGCTGTGGCTCTGGCGTAGGGCTTCGGCTACAGCTCCGATTCGACCCCTAGCCTGGGAACCTCCATATGCCGCGGGAGCGGCCCAAAGAAATAGCAAAAAGACAAAAAAAAAAAAAATAATAACAATAAAAAAATTGAACTAAAAAAGAATCTAGTACACACATACACCCCCGGCCAAGAAACTCTCAAATTTAATAAGGAAATGAAGTTACTACCAGATTTTCTAGATGGAAAAATATTCTTCAGAATTTCCAAACAATTTCATGTCTAGTAAATCAGCTCCTAGATGCAATCTAAGTTATAATTGATATAATTTACCTGAAGACTGGAGAGCACTAACATGATATGTTCTATGAAGACTAAAGTCCAGAATAAAAGAACAGATGCTTGACTAGATAGTCCCTTGTTTAACGAAAGGAAAAATCAACATGGAGATGAAATGTATCCCACAGATAATAGCTAAGTAGGTCAATTCTTGCTTATTTTAATGATTAATCCTGCCCTTGTTCCCCAATGTACCAACTGTCTGAGCATTATTTACCAATACTTTTCACCAACAACAGATTAATTTATTTAAAAACTATTAATTTTTGTGTTACAAATTAAAATACTTTGATTTTTATTTTCCAAATGAGTTTTCTAACTTTAGGAAAGCAATAATATTAGTGGTTATTTAAGTTAAATGACAAAGTCTCATTGATATACTTACTAATTTTATCCTCATATGTGTGAACTAGATTATATGTTGCAATTATAAATTGTCTGATTTTATAGTCTCAGAATACATTTTAACAATAACTCAGATTTTAATCCAATATTCTTGTGGAATAACAGAAGAAAAAAAATGTAATATTTAGTTTAGTTTTTGTTTTTGCTTTTTAGGACTGTGCTTGCGGCATATGGAGATTCCCAGGCTAGGGGGTGAATCAGCGCTATAGCTTCTGGCCCATACCACAGCCACATCAATGCCAGATCCAAGCTGTGTCTGCGACCTGCACTACAGCTCATGGCAACACCGGATCCTTAATCCACTGAGCAAGGCCAGGGATCAAACCAGCAACCTCATAGTTCCTAGTCAGATTAATTTCCACTGTGCCAAAAAGAGAACTCCTAATGTTTAGTTTTTTTAAAATGTGCATATGTACAAAATAATACTAAACTGACGGTAACACTTTTGGTCTCTGATTCCTCAGCTATCAAGACTTAGCTTTTATTTTTCTATTGTATCATTTATCTGTCTGTCTCTTATTTATTTGCCTTCTATCTATCCTCTACTTATTGTATACAAAACATTTATTTTGTAAGGAATAAAAATAGACATATCACTCTCCTACCTACTGGAAATACAATTACATACAAAACAATTCATTTTTGAAATTTTATTTTATGAATTAGAATAAGTCTCTCAAAAACTGTGATTAATTTTCTCCCCAAAGAGTCTACATTTTGTCCCTCTATAAAATGCTTAAAAGAGTTCCATTGTGGCACAGTGGGCTAAGGATCTGGCATTGTCACTGCAGTGGTTCATCTCACTTCTGTGTCATGGGATTGATTCCTGGCCCAGGAACTTCTCTATGCAGCAGGCACAGCCAAAAAAGAAAAAAAAAAAACTTACTACAAATTTTAAAAATCCTTTTATGTTGATTTATAATGATCAACAAGTGTCAAATTTATTTTTATCAATTTTGGAACTACATATTTTTCTATCACTCTTTCAGTATTTTCTTATTTTTGCTATCTATATGGGATGAAGGATGTTAACTAAACCTTTTTTGTGGTAAACATTTCTTTCTTTCTCTCTCTTTTTTCCTTTTTTTTTTTTTTTTTTTTTTTGTCTTTTTGCCCTTTCTAGGATCACTCCTGTGGCATAGAGAGTTTCCCAGGCTAGGGGTCTAATAAGAGCTGTAGCCGCTGGCCTACGCCACAGCTGCAGCCAGGCCAGATCCAAGCCACGTCTGCGGCTTACCCCACAGCTCACGGCAATGCTGGATTCTTAACTCACTGAGCAAAGCCAGGGATTGAACCTGCAGCCTCATGGTTCCTAGTCAGATTTGTTAACCACTGAGCCACAATGGGAACTCCAAACATTTCTAATATATGAAAGTCAAGACATTACATTGTATATACCTTAAATATATATATATTACTGTATGTCTACTATATCTCAATAAAACTGGATAAAAAGAGAATTAGAAGTATGACTAGACTGAGGAAAAAAGTCATAAGATTTTCTTAGCTTGAATAAAAATCATTCTTACTATTTTTGTATTTTTTGGTAACATACAAAAATAGTACCAGAAAGAAGACTTTGTCCTTAACAATGAGGAAATTTCTTATCGTGGAATTCTTAACATAAGACCACAGAACCTGTGATTAACCCCAGACTTCTAACCCACCGTTTCTTTCACTTAGGTAGAAAACCAGTGGGTCCTAAATGGCCTCACATCTCTGATGTTAGGTCTCATTCAGTACAATAATAAAACTGAAGCTGTTTTTTCAATAGTTAACTATCTGCTTGAGTTGGGGCTTCCTGTATCTCATAAATGATTTGCTTCTCTTCTGATATTTATTGTTCAGAGACCTACCCTTTCTTCACCATTGCTGGAAAGTGCTGTGTCGGCAGGCAGTGTTTGGGTAGAGCGGACTGTGCTTTCCTCTCGAGCTGAAAACAGACAGAGGAAAGGAACGTGTCTTCCTGTGGCCCTGAGCTGCCCTCCTGGTAGGATGCTCTCCGCAGCTGCAAGGCTGGCCACCTGGGCCGGCGGCCCTATTCAATAGCTGGATATCCTGTTCTGCTTTTCTACTGCTGAGCTGTCCTGGATGATCTCCTGGGAAGTGAATTGTGACTTTCCAGGGTTTTAAGCTTGCCAAGATTAGTTAGGAAAACACAGTTTGGGGTTATACAAATTCTAAATCTTCTGGCACGCTTGTTGCCTGAAATTTGAGAGAAGGAAAAAGTATTGGTGGGAGTTGTAAGCTTAAGTGTATTGGAAAGTGATGATTTTTTTTTTTTTTTGAAAATATATAAATGATCAGTGAGCATATTTTGTATGCAAGCACAGGGGCCCTACTGAATTTTTTTAAATGATATATTTACAAAGCTATGAATTCCTTCTGTGCTGTGTGGAATAACGTGTAGAAATTGTTTTCAGAGGCAGTATGGCAAAATAAATGCTGAGTATTAGAGTTAAAAGGCATCTTTGAGATTT
The DNA here is from genome assembly GCF_054392235.1 of Sus scrofa. NCBI lineage: Eukaryota > Metazoa > Chordata > Mammalia > Artiodactyla > Suidae > Sus > Sus scrofa. The sequence goes on along the minus strand of NC_139383.1, from coordinate 79,231,642 downwards.
GGTTGAATAGTTAATGCACTTAGATTTTAAAGGAATACTCTTATTTTGAAATTGTTCTCATACTCCAGGAAAAAAAAAAAAAAGGAAAAGAAAAAAAAATGTTTTGAGGTTAAAAATTGTTTGTATGCTTCCTCACTGGCAGTCCTGATCCTTCTCATGGATGTGCTGCTGCTAAATAAATTCATGTGACAATTGGTTCAGGAAGACCCCACAACATCAAAAAGTCTGCTTCAGCCTCTTGAAATGGATAAAGTCATGAATCTGTTACCTTAGAAAATCAAGTGTGACCAAATTCTCTCCACTTAACATTATATGGACTGCTGATGGCCCTGTTTGTAGTTGCCTCTTAGGGAAAAAGTAATGTTTTCATTTGGTTTCAGATTTCAGATCATGTTTTCTTAAGTCCTGAGCTTTCTCACTAAAATGTCTAATTTTGGGGGTCAGCTTTAAGATAAAGGCTGTTTCTTTTTCTATTTCTTTGGTTCGTGGAGTGCCATTAATAAATGAAACAATTCGCTCTACCTTGAAGATGTTGGCTTATGCAATGACTTGGACCTGTTCAGAAAAAGGAATGTCTTATTTCAACACAAAGTTAAATCATGGAGATGTCATATCTTATTATGCTGGAGAACATTTAGCATGCATAGAGCTTTATAGTTGAGATCCCTCTGTATAGCATAGGGAATATATCTAGTCACTTCTGATGGAACATGAGGAAGGATGGAGGCTAATGTATACACGTGTATAACTGGGTCAATTTGCTGTGCAGCAGAAATTGGCAAAACATTATAAATCAACTAAAATTAAAACAGTAAAAATTAAAAATTACTCAGCACTTTAAAAGTGAAAATAAATGTATCACTGAGAAAAGAAAACACATAACCCCCTCCATCCCATTTTACCACCTCTGCCTCCACCCCTATCCTCCAGACACATTATGGTTCTCTGCTAGGCTATTTCAAGGAAGATATTTATGGGAGCATTTTCTTCCCCTTCTAGATCACCAATTCTCTTTTTGTAGGAATCATAATGACTAATATTTTGAGAGGTATATACAAATACATCAAGAAACTAAGAATTCACTAAAGGCTGATATTAATTTTTACATGTGAATCAGATAACCAGAGCTTCATCTAGATATTATAGTTCACTATTCTCATGCTACTCTACAGAACTGAGTTGTAGAACAAAGCAATTAAGCTTTCACTAGGCTCAAAGAAGAACAATGATTTTTTTTACCACCGCTAAACTTCTTGAACTTAATTCTGAGACTAGGATGTTGGTCTCCAATATTCTTTCCACTAAAATCACCATTATTAAATGGAAAGCTAAAATATCTCAGTATTTTAAAAGCATTTTTATTTTTACATTGTGTTAAGATCTACAGTTCAACTTGAAAATAATTATAATACATTGACATCAAAAATTGTTATATTTACCTCTAAGTGTATCTTTTGAAAAGTTTAGTATGTAAAAGTAAAATTCTTAAAGACTCTTGCCAAGAATGAAGTTTTATATCCTGGCATTCAAACTATGAATAGGACTTACTCAATCTTCAATTTAATTCTAAAGAACTGTTTCCTAAATGTATATGTAAACATACACCCATACAGACACACATGCACATGTATAAGTATATAAAAAACTAAGACTATGGATCTTCAAAAAGGTCAAGCTTAAAAAAATTATTACTCATTTTGATTTTATGCACAGCTATGATTTTCCCTCTTCTGTTTTTAGTAGGGCTATAACTTACGTTTTTAGTGAAAACAAAACAAAGAGCAAATTGGAGATTTATTTATGATGAGGCTAATTGTTAACATTCAATTTCTAGTTCGGGTGAGTGTTGACATGTGTATGTATTTGTGTGTTTAGTTTCATCTACCAATATGGTAACCATGATATTAAATAATTTACAAGAGGGGTTTCAACTTTTCAAATGAATATTTAAATTTTCTAATAAAGAGAAAGATTTAGAAGTTCCCTTGTGGTTCAGCGGGTTAAGAACCCAACATGGTGTCCATGAGGATGTGGGTTCAACCCTTGGCTTCACTCAGTGGGTTAAAGATCTGGTGTTGTTGCAAACTGCAGAGTAGGTCACAGATGTGTCTCAGATCTGGCATTGCTGTGGCTATGGTGTAGGCTAGCAGCTGCAACTCTGATTCAGCCCCTAGCCCAAGAAGTTCCATATGCTGCAGGTATGGCCCTAAAAAGAAAAAAAAAGAGAGAGAGGATTATGCTTAGAATAGCAACATTAATGGAGAGGATATTTGCTCAGCATTAATGTAGAGTAATACATGTCACCATGTCTTGGAGACCAAATTCCCCACTTAACTTTAAACAATCCAGGCTGAATGGTCTTTGATGGCCATGTTTCATTCATTTCATTCATCCAGTCGACAACTCTTTACTGTTTTTAGTAAAAGATTGTTTACTCAATAAATTGACCATAATAACAGAAAAAGCTTATGAATAATTTTATATTATAATTGACTTCATTGCTTATCCTAAATTGTTGATATCATGAGGTTAAGAAAAGCAAAGACTATTTTAGGGTTGTTTATAGACAGTTCTACACATTTTAATTACAAATATGATATTATAATTTCAGAACTTTAAAATATTTCACTTGGGCTACAATCTGCTAGCACATTAAAAATGTTCAGATTCAATGATGAAGTAGGTAAAGATACATATATAGTTCCAAAAAATGTGAAAATATAAGATATAACATTGCAGAAAAGTGATTTTTTGTATAATATTTTAAAAGATATATATGAATGTGTATGGCATATTTCATTTATGTGCTTTATATTTTATATTAAGCATAAATTATAAAATGCAATGCAATTAATATAGATCTAATATTTTAAAAGTATTCAAATTATTGTTTAAGTAGATAGCTTTTAATAAATTTAAAGAGGAATTTTAAGACGACTTAATTTAAAGAAAAAAAAAATAACAATCTTTCTCAAACTCGTCTAAAAATAAGGGTGAACACTTCCAAACCTATTCTACATAGCCAATACCTCTCTGCCACCAAAGCCAAAGACACTACGAGAAAAAAAAATCATATCAATATCTCTAGTGAACATAGATGTAAAAATCCTCAGAAAAATACTAGCAAATAAATTTCAACAACAGGTTAAAAGGATCATATACCTTGATGAACTGAGCTTTATCCCTGGGATTTAAAGACATTTTAACATATGAAAATTGGGAAATGTGTTATAGCACATTAACAATATGAATGATAAAAATCATTTAACCATCTCAATAGATAGAGAAAAAATATTCCATAAAATTCAACATACTTTTGTGATACAAACATTCACAAATTAGGTGTAGAAGGAATATACTTCAACATAAAAAAGGCCATATAATATAAGCCCATAGTGAAAAGCTGAAAGTTTTTTATCTAAGATTGGGGAAAAGACAAGGATGCCTGTTCTCACCATTTCTGTTCAACACAGCACTAGAAGCCATAGCTACAGCAGTTAGGCAAGAAAAAGAAATTAAAGGCATCCAAATTGGGAAAGAAGAAACAAAATTTCTGATTACAGAGTAAATGACTTCTTATATAGAAAATCCTCAAGTCTCCACCAAAAAAATTAGAGTTAATAAATAAATTTGGCAAAATGGGGGATATGCAATATATATACAAAAATCTGTTGGGTTTCTATATGCTAACAATGAACAATTCAAAAAGTAAATTAAGAAAATAGTACCATTTAAAACAACATCAAGAACAATGAAATACTTAGGAATTAATTTAACCAAGAGGTGAAACATATGTACAGTGAAAATTATAAATATTAAGAAATTGAAGAAACAAATGAGGATATACACTATGGTTATGGATTTGAAAAAATAATATTGTTAAAATGTCCATACTACTTAAAGCAATTGAAAGATTCAATTACTATTATAAAACCAATGGCATTTTTCACAGAAGTAGGAAAAACAATCCTAAAATTTGTGTGGAACAAAGAAAGACCTCAAAAAGCCAAAACAATCTTGAGAAAGAAGAAAGCTGGAGATATCACACTTTCTGATTTCAAACTATATTGCAAAGTTATAATAATCAAAACAGTATAACACTGGCATATAAATAAACACACAGACCAATGGAACAAAATGGAGTGGCCAGAAATAAACCCATATATATATATGATCAATTAGTAGTTGACAAAGGTAACAAAAATACACAAAGAGTAAGGATAGTTTCTTCAATAAATGGTATTGGGAAAACTGGTTATCCACATGCAAAAGAATGAAATTGGAGCCTTATCTTATACCATATACCAAAAAAGTCAATTCAAAATGGATTCAAAACTTCAAAGTAAGACTAAAATCAGAAAACTCCTTGAAGAAAAGCATAGGAGAAGAACTTCTTGACATTGACTTTTGCAGTGATTTTTTTGGATCTAACACCAAAATCAGGGTCAATAACAGCAAAAATAGGTGAGACTACATCAAACTAATACCTTTTTGTAGTGCAAAGGAAATAATAAAATGAAAAGATAAACTATAGAATGGGAGAAAATATTGCAAATTCTATATCCAATAAGGGATTAATATCAAATAAATATAAGGAACTCAACTCAATAGCTAAAAAATAATAAAAATAATAACCCAATTAAAAAATGGGCAATATACCTGAATAGACATATCTCCAAAGAAGACATACGGATGACCAACAAGTATATGAAAAGGTTCTCAACATCACTAATCATCAGAGAAATATGCAAATCAAAACCATGATGAAGTGTTACTTCATACCTGTTAGGATGCCTATTATCAAAACCCTTTTGAGTTTTAATAGCAAGTGTTGGTGAGAATATGGAGAAAAAGAAACTCTTATAGAACATGAGTGGGAATATAAATTGGTACAACCATAATGGAAGTTTCCACACACAAAAAAATTAAAAGTAGAGCTGCCATAAGATCCAGCAATCCCATACTGCTGCATGTTCACTGAAGCTTTATTCACAATAGCGAAGAGATGGAAGGAATTAAATTTTCCTTGACAAATTAATGGATAAAGAAAATTGGGGAGTTCCCGTCATGGCTCAGTGGTTAATGAATCCAATAGGAATCATGAGGTTGTGGGTTCAATCCCTGGCCTTGCTCAGGGGGTTAAGGATCTGGTGTTGCTGTGAGCTGTGGTGTAGGTTGCAGACATGGCTCGGATCCTGCACTGCTGTGGGATAGGCTAGAGGCTACAGCTCCAATTCGACCCCTAGCCTGGGAACCTCCATATGCCGTGGGTGCGGCCCTAGAAAAGGCAAAAAGAGAAAAGAAAAGAAAAGAAAATTGGTGTGTAATATGTGAGTGTGTGTATGTATATATGTATGTATATATATATGTAGATAAATGTTTAGTCGTAATGCAATTCTGCTATTTCCAACAACATGGATCAACCCGAAAGATGTTATGCCAGGTAAAATAAGCCAAACACAAATACCGTATGAATTGCAATATGTGAAAAATCAAGTCAAACTTATAATAACAGAGACAAGAATGATGGTTACCAGGGCTAAGATTTGAGGAAAAAGAGGACAAGTTGGTTAAAGAGTAAAACCTTTTAGTTAAAAAGAGAATTTCTTGAAACCTAATGTACAGCATAGTGACTTTATATAAGAAAATGTTTAAATTAATTTATTACATAGATTATATTTTTAGGGATGAAGCATTAAGGGAGTGAGGGAAAAAAAGCTACCACAAAATATTCCTTAATTCCAACTTCAAGGTTTTTCAGTTTTTTGGTGAGCAATTTTTTTTTTTAAATAGTAACTAACAAGGCAAAGATTACATTAGGTTTATATGACTGAAAGGAAATGTAAAAAGTCATCACAAGAATTTTCATTTGGGATGGAAATTATTACCAAGGTTTGTCCTTGTCTCATTTCTTATTTTATTAAATTCATGACATTATTGAACACTGTGTCCTATTCCGCTGACATTCTGCTGAGTGAAAAATGATAGAACTCAGCTAATGATTTGATTATGGTATAGAACTGTATCTGATCTGTCAAGATAAATGTTAACACTGCTACAGAATTTATGGATTTGTAGACAGTATTTAATTTTTGGAAAGAAATCTTTTATCAAAATTATTAATCATTTATTATTGTCAACATAACTGTGTGGCAGTTTTCATTACACTGCTGTAAAAGATGTTGAATGTAAAATCTCTTTATAGCTTGATTGTCATGCAACACCCAAAGCATTTTGAAGAAGAACAATTTTTAATCTGTGCTTTCACAAAGATTTACACCATCATCAGTTTTATGTAAAGAGAAACCCTGGGCCTGTAGAGAAAAGATATCTGCAGGTAAAATATACATCAGGATAAATGTGACTCCATGAAATTGCTGTAGCCAGGGGTCCAATTACTAACTATTTTCTGTTTGTGGTAAGACAAAAACAGATACTAATCTTCAAAACACTAAGTTTTTTTTTTTTTTTCTACAAAGATGTTTTTGTATAAATCAATTTAAGAAGAATTAGAAGATAAGTTCTGCTTTTATTTCAGGTAAAACAACTCCCCATTATGGCTGCATCTGTTCAATATCTAACATGCCAATGAAAATGTAAAAATACTAACTTAAAAAGTGTTCTCAAAACTGGAATATTTTAAGTATAGCCATGTCCTTCTGCTGAGTGAAAGGCTAAATTGAAATGTGGCTTTTCACCTGATTATTTTAGTAATTGGTAACAATTGTTATTAACTATAATGACACTCATTTTAGAAAATTAACTGTTTTTTGATGCATAGTAAAACAAATGAGAAAACAGGAGGAAAAAAAACAAAAAAAAACACTATGTAGCAATCTAAGTTTAAAAATCTCTGCTATTATTTTAAAGAAATAACTGGTTATAATAAGATAAAAAAATAAGTTTATTTCTCAGGATAATTCATCTTAAAGTAATTACATGAATCTAAGATTTAAATCATATATGCTAAAATCATATGAATTAAATGCTCTAGTGAGTCATTTGAAAAATAATAACTTTAGTATACTGGGAACTAAACCCTAGTGGCTTTGAAGAGTTAATATTTTTTTTAAAAGGGAAAAAAAAAGCTCGATTTACTCCCAGGGAATAATTTATGCACTGGGAAAATTGGGTTGAAAAATGAAAACTTGTAAATGAAAGCCAGTCTTTAATGAGTACTAGCATAAAAACCTATAGACTACACACAAGATAGTAATTCAAGTTTTACTTGAATTCTTTTGAAAAGAGATCATCTTGATTGGATTTAAGAAAATGGCTCAACAGGGAAATTATGCGTCTGTATTTTGAAACAATAATTTATGTTAAATGGCCTTCTGTATGACATGAGAAAAAGTAAAACTGGGGAGTTTGAGATTTACATCGAATGTGTACTTGGTCTTAAATTCTTCCAACTGATGACCTTCTAATATGTTGAGCCTTAAACCTCTCTTCTTAAGAACAGATGTTCCATGTGCTCATTGTTGAGTGAATTCTCCTGTCAGTACCAAATTAAATGGATAGCAATGGAAGAAGGTGGAAACAGTTTTCTGGTCATACATAAGTAGTTTATAAAAAAAGTACTATTAATGAGAGCTTTCTTTTTATTAAAAATAATTGGGATCAGTGTCTACATATTGGATAAACAGTGGATTTAGAAGAAAATAAGTAAAATACCATTTACTACAAGCATCCCTAGAATTGCCTGTGCCTACGTATGGATGTTTAACCCAAATCGAAACATCTATTGCTACACCTTCCCAAAGAGATAAACTACAACATGTGACCACTATTTCAAGTCCTTCCCTGAGTGTCATGATCTATCTTGAGTGTTCTTGAGTTGTATTCACTTATAATCTGTTCTTCTTCTATAATGTAACTCCTACTTTTAAATTTCATCATCTGAATTTATTCTTCCTTCATGAACTCTGGGATGCCACTCAGGGACTTAGCTCAGTTTTCCTACTCTTGCTCTTACTCTTCCCAATTCCACATTCAGTTTGTCAAAGACTCATGGAGGTTTTCCTCCAAAGTTTTTATAGAATGTGCCTCCTGCTCTCCTCATTACTACTATTTTCTTAATTCATAGTTTCTCTTACATCAAATATTACAGTACCATGCTCACCAGTGTTCTTGCCAAAGTCTTTGTCAACTCACAGTCAACACACTACACTTTTCTACAGTAATCTTTCTAAAAGAAAATTGATATTAGTTACCTGCTTAAAACCACTCAATGTTTAATCCCCTTTTTTATCTGTGATAAATTTAAATAGAGTTTTGAATATGAAGATCAAATATGCTCTGTCATAGGGGAAAATGGCATGGATGAGTTGAGATATGAATTAGCCCCCAAAGTATGAATAGCATCACTGAGGCCTATCATAGAGTAGAGGATCCCAGGTCTTACCTGGGAAATAAGGTGCCCAACTCTCCCAGTTTGCATGGAACTGAGGGGTTTCCCAGGACACAGGATGTTTAGCTCTAACCAGATGGTCCTAAGTGCACCAAGGTGGTTAGACACATTAAGTGAGACTCAGAACTAGACAGAAAAAAATCTTCCTCTCATATGTGTCCATTGTGTTCTAAATCTTAAACCCTTCCCTCTCTATATTACAATTACTTTATGTCTGATTCCCACACCAGGCTATGATTATCTTCATTGATTGGGTCTTACCCACCTCTATGTCTTTAGCAACTACTTTGTAGCGAGTCACATGTTTTTCCCCCAGCAATGTTTGATAACTATGAGTGAAAGAATTCATGAGCAAATGTATGAATAATTGAATGCTGTACAAAAAATCGAAAAGGAGAGGACAGGACTCATGTCCCCAAACTTATAGACAATTAACAAATTGACAAGAAACTAAAACCTAGGGAAAAGATGTCAGAACCAAGCAAGAAAACCTGCTTCTAAGTTTCTGAGGCAACTGAGTATTGAGATCAACAGAAGTCTCTAGGCCTCTAGAAATGTGAGGGTTATTAGTTTGAACTCTGGTTCATATATTGCATGGAAGTCTAAATCTCTCTACAATACACTCATAAATTCTGGGGCTGTGGATAATTATATTCTGATCTTCACATCTGTCTTTGGGTTCTTTGTTACTCCAGGACCACATGTGCTTTAACCAGCCAAAACCGTGAAAAACTCAGTCTTGCCCATCATTTCCAAAAACAGCTCACTCACTCAAAGCTTTTGCGAAGTTGTAGAATTTACTGAAGGTTTGGAGTCAGGTAGAAGAAGCGCTTATATAACAAAAAACAGGAGTAACAACAAAACTTCAAATTGAACATGCGACGTCTGTGATCCCGTGCTAATATATCCTCTGGCCATGTACACCTGGAGAGTTTCTGCTTGCTGTTTCTGCGAGAGCCCCCTTATCTCACACTAACTCTCTTATTCCTGTCCCTCTTCCTTTTCATCTCTGCTCTTGTTTCTCTTCCTTCTTCCTTCATAGAAATAATTTATCCTTTTGTCTCCTACTAGCAGTACAGATTTGGTTCTTCCAAACATCCAAATTTTCTTGGGCTCACCATCTAGTCCAAGGGGCTTACCAAGTTATTTTCCCGAGAAAAGACAGTTCCCTCCCGAGAAAGTTGTGGCCAGTCTTTTTAGATAATCACATTTCAATCCCATTATCAAATTAAGTCACTGAAATAAGTGGCCAGTTCAGAGTCAAATAATCCATTAATTTGCTTGCCGAAGAGAAACAAACGGCTTGTGTATTAAACATAATCAGTTGTTAGCTGTTCTGAGACTTGGCGATACAATTCCACAATTTTTTAAATAGTAGAAAAATTACTAAATAACCCTTGTTACATCACTTGAAAAGAAATCTTTATGTCAATTAATACTTATTTTAAAAAATAGTCAGAAATAAAACCACAAATAATTATTTTGCCTAAGTATACTACTACAGAAGACATGTGATTGATATAGGCTCAAAATTAATATTAAGGGATTAAATGAATGTACATATTACTTGGACATTTGTAATTAAATTATTCAGGGAAAGCAAATAGGCTCATAACAGAAAGCTTTTAATTTAGCTAACGCTGATAATTCAAAGTTATGTAAAATGATAAAGGCTTAATTTGTTTTAATAAACAATTCATAAATCCCCAGTGATGTCAACATTATCAAAACTGTAAGAGTGATTTCTTCCCATACCAATGTTAAAAGACTATCATCACTGATAGCAGTAGTAAAGGTAATCATCAATGTATGTGAAATACATGAAAAAAAAAAAAACAAAAACAAGAAACAAAACCACACTGTCACAGTTACCTAAAGGCAATGCTTTAGCAGGAGTAGTTTCAGAAGCTTTTGTCATTTATAAAATCCTTCTGTAGTTTTGTAGTTCAAATATACATTCATTAGAAATACTTTGCTTTGGGGGGCCCTGAAAACAATGTTTTGATATTTTACTCCTTTTCAGTTATTCTTCCCATGGATTATTTTTGTGCTTTTTAAATTCAGAGTCAAAGAAACAATTCTAATGACTTTTAAAAATTCAGTTGTTAACAGAGAAAATTACAGATTATTACCTAATGGGATTCTATTCTGATAGTCAAGAGAACATTTAATGATTTTGTAAGAGACAGAGTGATGGAGAATCTAGGTATTGTTTTAGCTCACGAAATCCAAGAATTAAATAAGCATGAAAACGCTTAAAACCATCAGTGGGTTTTCTCATAAAATGTCTCTCTCAAGTGTGTGTTCTTCCCCCCTTCCATTTTACAGTGATCAGAATGGGAAAACGTGCCTTTCTTTTGTCCTGGCCTTGGTTTTTCACTGGCCCCCAGTGTGACTCAGACATCATAGCTGTTTTAGCTAAAACATGAGCCTATTTTGTAATACGAGTAAACTCAAATTGTTAAGCAGATCCTGTTACAAAAATTCCTGCTTTGCTATTTTTCTCAAGGATAGCAGGAGTTGCTAGCATTCCAATTTGAGGAAAAAGAAAAAAAAAAAAAAGCAACTAAGGGGAAAGGAAACTAGTCTATAGTGTTTTATAAAGCCTGGTGTGGTGGAAAGGAAACAACTTTGATTTGAGTGGATCGTTTTATCAATCTTCTGAATGATTGAAATGCTAATGCATATATAGCACACATTTTCATCTTGATATGTCATTTTTAGGAGCTTCTTATTTAAAAATTGAAATAATTGTAAATATGGGGCAAAATGGGTGATTTAAAATGTTTCTTCTGAAAATCTCTCCCACACTCTGCTTTGCCTTACATCAATTATGGATCCACAGAGATTCTGTTGATTTTACTTGGATTATTTATGGCAACACAGTCTGACTGACTGACTTCTATGGGTAGAAAAAGTATCTGAGGAATGTTTTATACAGTTTTTAAAATTGCCACATCATCCATCTTTTTCTTTTTTTCCCCCTCCCACTAAAGAACACTTCACTTGTGTTCATAGAACATCAGTTGGGGCTAAAAACTTCAATATTTCCAAATGGGATAAGACTTCCTTATGAAGAAAAATAGCAATATTCACTACAGGCAATACTATGTGTTTACTTATTTATTTGTTTTCCTTGCTTTCTTCGGATGAAATATATGATCACCCAGGGCCAATGTCGTGAGCAAGCAAGCTGTCCTAGTTGCTCTCTCATGGGCACCTTGGGAGTTGCCTCAAGTGGAAGGGAGATCATGTAAAAGGGCTTTTAGTGAGTTGAAAGAGTTCAAGCAACTTCCAGTGGTACCTCCTAGGATGTAATTGACATGCACAGAAAATCCACCTCATTTTTCTTAAAGTCCAAAATGTACGCCCTCTTCCCTAGCATATTTATAAGCAGTATTTATTATCATAGATGTTGGAAAAATAAAGTTATTCATACTACCATTTTCCCAGAAGTATATTTTTTTCAATATATCCTGACAACTTTGCCTAGTCAAACTTCGATTCCAAGGTTTTTTTTTTTGTCACCAACTAGAAAAAATACTAAATTAGCATCCTAAATTTTTTCTGTGATCTCTAATTCCTCAGTATTGGATCTGTAAAATAGGCAATTTTCCTTCAAGTTAACTTTCCTTGGTTAGAGTTGGATACTTTCTCACCCCCAAATTACCAACTTTATTGAAAACAATTCCCCTAAGTTAGTTCTCTGTGCTGATAGTCTTCAACACCTGTGGAGTAAAACAACTAAAGTTCTTTTTTCTTCCATAGAAATTTCTTGAAGTAATTTATTAGTCTTGAGTATTTCTCTTTTTGAATTGTTTTGTATATTTTGCTGCATTTTTAAGCTCAGAGTATCTGTGCTATATTTAATAGCAGAAAATTCATTAGTGTTTTGCTCTCAAGAAGTATAATTGAATTATGTACATATAAGTCAGTTATTCATTTGTAATATCCTTCTACTGCAAGTACAGGCCAGTGCATTTTTCTAATGAAGTGGTTTAATCTTAAGTATAATAATTTTACTTTCCTTATTTTCTTTAAATTTGTTAAAATTTAAATGTACTCTTTGCCTGTATGTATACACATATTAAATAAATGTGCTATTTATATATTTAATTGATAATCTATTGAAGGTTAGCTGTGTCCCTATTCTAGGCATTAAGAAATAGTTGTTTCAATAACTCAAGAAAATTATTTTGTTTATGATAACACCTAATCTTTCTTAAAATTTCAGATAATTACTCCAGAGTATCATTAAAAATGAATTAATAAGATTACTTATTACTCTTATACCTAATAGATGCTTAAATGGCAAATATAAATTCCTCATACTCACTTATAAGTCTATCCACAATCTGTTCTATTACTGGTATGTGCAGCTAATATGCAAAGGGATATCAACAACTTTCCACAAGGTAATTTGGGGTGAGAAAGTATGCAACTCTTACCAAGGAAAGTTAAGTTGAAGGCAAATTGCCTATTTTACAGAGCAAATATTAGAAAATCCAGATATGTATCTCTTTTGTCCTTTTGCACATTTTTCTGTTGGTAAAGAGATATATTGGGTTGGAAAAAAAGAATTTGACTTCTTAACATAAAAGAAAAAAATGTCTTAAACCGATGGAATTAGATGTTTTCTTCTTGAGTTGTTCACTAGAACTTGGCAAACCTTGGGTACAGATGGTTTACCTTCTTAATTGAGGAAATAATTTTTTAAAAGGATTATTCAGAACAATTGTAGATTAAATGCTTTTCTTACAAAGAATTCCTACATCATAAAAAGTTACATCATAATGTAAATTATTACTTACTGTAAGTTGTGTCCGACACTATACTCCAGACAGCATGTTCTCTATTGAAAAGAGTTTTGAAAAGAATAGCTCACCTTTATGGCTACCTAATCTTTCTGTAATATCAAATTTATCTCATATAAGCTAGAACTCAAGTGAAAAATAAAATGAGGCAGACATTACTTCAAAAATTGAATCGTGTGGTAGCTACTCAAGTATATGTATATGTCTCTTTGTGTGTGCATTATATATAAATATGAAAATTCCTCTATTATACTGTGCTATAACCTTCCAGAGAGTCTGAATATAGCTTCTAATAGGGAAAGAAATAGGAGACAAAAGACACAGTCTAAAACAATAAATATTCACATAAACCTCAAAGTTAAGACTGTTGGAACCTGACACATTTTTATAAAAGTTACATGCTTGCTATTGAGTATTAATTTCAGGTTAATTCAAGTTTCTTTATAGGCTTTTTGAATTTCTACAGGTGTGGGCTGTGTGTGTGTGTGTGTGTGTGTGTGTGTGTGTGTGTGTGTGTGTGTATGAAAATGCCTGGCATCGATCTCATGGGACAACTCGCTAAATTCTCCTAAGAATTCAATTTAGGGAGTTCCCGTCGTGGCGCAGTAGTTAACGAATCCGACTAGGAACCATGAGGTTGCGGGTTCAGTCCCTGCCCTTGCTCAGTGGGTTAACAATCCGGCGTTGCCATGAGCTGTTGTGTAGGTTGCAGATGTGGCTCGGATCCCGTGTTGCTGTGGCTCTTGTGTAGGCCAGTGGTTACAGCTCCGATTAGTCCCCTAGTCTGGGAACCTCCATATGCCATGGGAGCGGCCCAAGAAATGGCAAAAAGACAAAAAAAAAGAAAAAAAAAGAATTCAATTTGTATATTCTGTATTTTTTTAATCAAAATTAGAGTAGAAGTGAACTGATTTTAAAATAACTGATGAATTAAAGTTTTACTATTAACATAACAAATAATTTAAATTAAATGTACCCATTAAATCCACACCAAAGGCAGTGTAAACTCTTGAAAGCTAATATTATGTAGGTGCTTGATGGACTTCAAGCGCTGGACTTATTTAAATTTTAAATGGATGATGCATGCGCATGCTCATGTTCTTGCATATTTAGAATAACCTCTCAAAAGTCAGATTCATTTCTCAATAAAAATGTATCAAGTCAAATATTTTGAACTCAAGTATTAACATCTTTCTCTTTTATGTTACTAAATATTTATGAGTAGTATAGAAACCATATTACATTTATTGTTTTGTAAGATTTAGAACACTGGAAAAATATCAGAGAAGATCTACATTCTTTCCTGCTTTTAAAATTTGTGACGCCAATTTTATGCCACGTAAGATTCAACTTCATAGTCTCAAAGGCCCCTGAAATGTTCTAGAGATTCATGACCTGAGCAAGACATACTGTCTACCCTCACCAGGTGACAGTTTCATGCTTAATATTAAATATTCTCAGACAAAATAGCAACAACAGTATTTTTCAGACAATTGTACAATACTTGATTTCTGGCAAGGAGTCAATTGTGACGTTTAAGAATCCTTAGAGTCAAGCCATATCATGGCATAGTTAGTTACAATCCTTTATGCTGAGCTAATCTCACTTTCTCCATTGTGCTCTCAGTAAAAAGAAAGCCTCTGACAGTGCTAAACTCCAAATGTATTTATTGAATGAATGAATAAACAAACAGCCAGTTATATGTTTTGCTTATGAGCCACTCTTTGGCCAATGTTTAACTATAAAAATTAATAACTCAAATTGAATTTTCCCATTTTCCATACTTTCATTGCATTGAGCTCTGTTTTAATATACTAAATGTAATATAGCAGAACACTAAAGCTAAAAAGTCCACATGTAAAATTAAGCTTTTTCATTTATTTCCTGCTTTCAAACCTGTCAGCTCCTGTCTGTGCTACCGTAGTCTCCCTCTATTCTTTCTCTTTCTAGTCCAAGTCCAGTCTTCCTACTTGTGTGCAGTGCATTTCACCCTTTTGCCCTAAGGCAACTTGCTCTACCTGTGATTCTGTTTCCTCTTCTGTGGTTACACTTGCTCCTTCTTATATCTAAGAGTATTTTTAGTATCAAATGTCTTCTAGCTTAAAAGAGTAAATCTGAAGCAGTTCACACTTTGCTGCCTTTCTTCTTTGCTTTGCATGTTTTAACCAAGATCCAGGCTCTCCCTCATCACACCATTTAAGCTATTCACGTAGTTTCATTCCTGGCCACTTTACTGTCCATTTTTCAGTTTTTATCTTGACTTCTCAGTGGCATTGACAGGACAGCCAGTGATGATATCTGCCTTGATGGAAACTTGCTTTCAGAAAAACCATCTAGTCTAGGTTCTGCTCCTAACTATTTAGGCTTTGCTTTTCAAGTTTGGATAGACTTATCTTTTCAAGAACTCCTTAAATGCTGCTGCCTTCCTTCCCCCAGAGGACAAGGATGGGTCCTCTCATGAATATAATCATGACTCTTTATCTCTTCTCATCCTGCAAACTCTCTCTGTGAATTCATCTATACTGAATCCTCCACTGCCACTGAAAGGAATGACTTTATAAAAAAATCTAAATTTCAATCCCAGAATTTCTTTCTGGGACATTTGAGGGCAAGGTATAATCTTATAGACCCTAAAGTACTTCAGCTTTTAGAAGGTAGTGACTATAGTTCTCCTAATTCTAACTTACCTGATGTAACTCTTTATGTTTTTTGACATTCTGTCCTAGCCAACTGATTTTAAATAAAAACAAAACTCTTGGTTTAAATTGTCAAGCCTATCAATATTATGATTTTTAATTCTATTTTATAAATAGAAGAAAATCTAAGGATTTATTTGAATAAATGTGGCCATAGACTATAATAATGTTATATTTTATATAATTTTATTATTTTCAAGGGATATTCTCATAGTCAATACGTTCTTATAACCATAATATAACTTTATTCTTATTATTTTATCCTAGGAAATTTAGGTTTATACATGTTTAGAAATGTACCAAAAATCGCACTAGAAAGTGACAGAACAAGACTTGAAATAGTTAGGAAAATTAAATATCTTTGCATAAATACTACACGGTCTTTGTTACCAATCACAAATTAATCAAATCCTGTACCATACCAGCAAACAGTTCTCCTCAAACACGCTACAAAGAAGGAAATATTAAGTTTCTTACTTTACTAACTTGTCCATTTTATTTGGTAGAAATAATAATTTAGTTCAAAGGCATAGAAAAAGTGGAAGAATAAAGGGGGTAGATCAAGGACCATTTATCACTTATAATTTGAGTTTTATATCCTAAATAATCAACCGTTAGTGACTGTATGTATGATTTCTTTTGTAAAAGATTCAAAATAAATCCAAGCCAGACAATATGTATCTAAAATTGGAAGATGGATCTTACTTTTTTTTTTTTTTCCTTCAAAGATTAAAAAGCTCCTTCCACAAGATTTAGAGCTGTTGCCTGTGTGTAGTGGCTTTTGCTCAATTTGCTCATAGGGCTCTGGCCTTTTGACATTTGCTTTTAAGGGCCTTTGCTGACCTTGCCACTCATTCCACAGGCTTCCACCAACCAGGAAACATAATCCCTGAATGAAGCAAGAGCAGGGACCCCAGATGCTCTTCAGAGTTAGACTGGAATGAGACTCCCGGCCAGCAAGGATGGGCAGTAACATTCCTCTCTGGCGCCTGTAGAAGCAAATCTCAAGAATGGTCCTAGGCTTGTTTTAGGGTTTTAAAACTATCAGTCTGGGATCAGCAGTCTGTTCGGAGAGGCTGGGGATGCTGAATTCCAGCTGTCACAACTTGCTTTGTGGGAGGACCTCATGCTCAGTCAGTCAGAGATTTTGGAAGATGAACTTCCTTAGGAACAAGCATCACAGCTCTTTTTATAGACAGACCAAACCCAAACCACAAATCTCCCTCTTGAAAACCCCAGCCCTTCCTTCCTGGTTTGGAATACAGCAGGGTCAACATGGGGTTATCTGTAGGTTGGGTGTGAGCACCCAAACAAAATATTTAGCCAACTGCATGACTAGTTTGTGGTTTCAGGTTTTCATTTCAAAATCTTTGCAGCCCATTAATCACTATCATGAAAGAGTCTTCATCAAGAGTTCATACTCAGTTCACTCAACTGGGCTATGGAATCAGTGTTTGTATTTTCAAAGCACAAAGAGAAAAGCACTAATTGACCAAATTGAATCAGAGACATGCCTAGAATTTGAAACCTCCAAGCAAAGATTTTTCTCTGAACAAGATTTTCATTTATCTGCACATGACTGTTCAGTAGTTACTTGGATGATATAAGTTTTCCTAGGGAGGAGAAGGTAAGGTTTCAGCTCCACGTGTGCATCCCCAGGACCAGAACCATGACTAATGAATTGCTCATCAACAAGCTGAGCTTCAAAAAGTTAAGTGTTTAGCTGCAGTGAACTGGTTAGCTGCAGTGAACCTTATACTTTAAGTAAACTGTTTATTGGACCTGAGTAGTCTCTGATTACACTCCTTAAACAGAATTTCCCAAATTATTATTAAGAGAAGTAACAGTTTAAAATAATTGAATTCTTAATAGGTGCAGGGTACTGTTCTGAGTATTTTACTTGTATTAATGCTTTTAATTTTCACAATACTACTATGAGGTGGCTCTTTTCATTATACCCATTTTATTAATGAAAAATAATAAATAATGGGCCCAGAGAAGTTAAATAATGTGCCCAAGATATGATGATAGCTAGAGTGTAGAAAAAACAAACAAACAAAAAAACCAGGATTCAGCCTTGATGTGTGATTTAAAATAATAGAAAGCAATAAATGGAAGGCTATGTTTATTACTGTGGAACTTAGTCTTCTGTCTTTCCTCCCTAAATTTGTAGGATCTGCTTATACACTAGGTAGTATGATTGGATTTTCAGTACCATTGATCTTCCCATTATTATGGTTTAACTTTGTTGTATGAGTAGTTATTTTCAGTAAGTCAGCTGCAGTGTTATAACCCTTGGTCAGTGTTGTGGATGGTGCACTAGGTTAAGAGTTAGAAGGCCGGAATTTTAGATTCATCTCTGGCACAAACTCTGTCCTTGACAAATCACTTAACCATTTTGAGTCTGTTTCCTCTCTATCTTATGGTAATAAAGGTTGCCCTGCTCTGCCCAATTAACAGAATTTCTTGACACATCAGAGATAAGAAACATGTTAAAGGATTATGTCCATAAACACATCATATGGATGTAAGCTCTAGTTAATTATTGATAAAATAAACACCCACTCACCTTAAAGCCATATGAGTGATTTCAATAAAAACTGATAGCTATTTACTCATAAAGCCAGCAATTCCATCAGATGTTACAAAAGTTAACTTTGATAAAATAAAACAAATCCATTTTTTTCTTTAATGCTCTTGATGTTGTATCTAAAAACTCATTATCAAAAGCAAAATTATCTAGATTTTGTCCTATATTTTATTCTAGAAATTTTATAGTTTTCCATTTTACATTTATGTCTACAATGTAGTTTGAGTTAATTTTGGGGAAAGATATAAACATCTATGTCTAGATTCCTTTTTTGCCTATGGACATCCAATTATTACCCTATTTGTTGATGAGAAAATGCCTTTGCCTTTTTGTCAAAGACCAGTAAACTATATTTGTTTTTTTTTTACATTTTTTTAATTAAAATACAGTTGATTTACAATGTCGTGCCAATTTCTGCTATACAGCAAATTGACCCAGTCCCATATATATGGGTGTTTATTTTATCAATAATTATATATATATTCCTTTTCTCATATTATCTTCCATCATGTTCTATCCCAAGAGATTGGATAGAGTTCCCTGTATTAGACAGTAGGGCCTTATTGCTTATCCTTCTAAATGTAATAGTTTGCATCTACTAACTCCAAACTCCCAGTCCATCCAATCCCTCCCCGCTTTAACTGTATTTGTACATGTCTATTTCTGGGCCCTAAATCCTGTTTCATTGATCTACGTTTATCCTTTAATCACTCAGTCAGTCAGTACTACCCCATCGTGATTGCTGTAGCTTTATGGCAAGCCTTAAAATTGATGGTATGAGCCCTCCAACTTCGTCCTTCTCCAGGATCCTATAGGCTATTCTAGGTCTTTTTACCTTTCCATATACATTTGATAATGAAGTTGTCAGTATTCTACAACATAACTAGCTGAGATTTTGTTTGGGATTATGATTATGTTGAATCCACAGAGCAAGCTGCAAAGAATTAATTTTTTAATGATACTGAGTCTATCAATCTGTGAACACAGAATATCCCATAATTTATTCAGATCTTTTTTCATTTATTTCATCAGTTTTATAGTTTTTACATATAGATTCACTACACATTCTGTTAGATACCTAACTACTTTAGTTATAAAATATTTATTCGTTGATACTATTGTAGATGTATTTTTTCCATAAATTTCAAATTCTAATTTTTTATTGCTGGTATAAAGTAAAGCAATTGATTTTTATATATCTTACCCTGTGTCCTGAATCCTTACCATACTTTAGTTCAAAAAATCTTTTTAATCGATCCTTTCAGATTTTCTATATATATTTTTATGTCATTTTATATAATTCTTTGTATACATCATTGTATTTGATTTGCTACTATTTTGTTGAGGAACACTGCATCTGTGTTCATGAAAGATATTAGTTTGTAATTTTCTTTCTTATGATGTTTTTACTATAGGATTTAAGTGTATCAGAGAACTAATTCAAATATAAATCAGGATACTAAATCCAGGGGCAAAACTAATTTATGGGTGCAGCTAATAGCATATTACAGGCATTTTTTTAATCACTCGCTGATACATATTAATGCTACATCTATTCATCATTCTCATCTCTCTAGAACACAGCCCAGAACCTAAAGGCAAGTTTAAAAAGTCTTTGATGGCCTGCAATATGTATCTATTAATGAAAATACAGAGAAGATCATCATCAGAGATTATTTGGTTCTATCTGATATAAAATATTAACAACCTTGGTAACATGACCTTTAAGTCCATAGACTAAAAAACAAATAATTTGAGTGGGGTTGGAGGAACACCAAAAGAAATCTTATTTACAGAGTAAAAAATTTAGTTTCCAGTTTTGGAGCACTGGCCACATGAATTACAGTCCCAGAAGCAGTGATATAGGCATAATTCAAAGACTTCTCACATCTCATCAGATAATAAAATGACTGTGTTATAACTATACACATTCATTGCTTTCACACTCATGTCCTTAAGTCCTCAAGTAAAGCTGGAATTGTATCTCTAATGTTTTCATTCTGCATATCCACCCAGTTTAGAAGAGATAAATACTTGATGTAATTCAGGAAAACTGCCATAAAAGTAGATAAATGAACAAAGTGTTATGTAATACAATAATTTCATTTATCTTCAAAAGTCCAATGCAGAGCACCATCTTCCCTACAAACAGCAGAACAGGTCAATTTTAGCACATTATAGTACAGTATTTGATTTGCAAAAGAATTTTTGGATATAGCATTTCTTCTGAGCTTTTTCTTCCCAAGGAAGCACACTGGAATCAAGGATAGAAGAATGGGCAATGGCAGCAGGCCAAGAAAATGGTGCCTTTCATCCTCCACTCACACAGGACCGTCACCTGAGTCAAATTTTTGAGGCCATATTTGCCACTTGGTACCTTCACTTCCTCCTGTTCCTTTAAATCAACAGTGATCTGGATTCCACCTCCTACTGTTTAAGTAAACTCATTCTCACTATTGATTCCAAAGCACACTTTCTCATCATTCTGTCACTTGAAATTTGGTATATTCAACACTATTGACCACATGCTTTCTTTAATCCCATTTTCTTTTGGTTTTTTTGACATTAGGCTGTCCTGGTTTTTGTCAAAACCTTTGGCCAAATCCTCTTGGTCATGTTCACAATCTTTTCTTCCACTAATTCATAGATACATAGATCACTCTTCCCTAGAATTTTCCCTCTAACTTGTTCTTATAACTGTATTCCCTACTGTATTTATTTTCTGTTTCTCTATAAACTTAACACAAACATTGTGGCTTAATAAAATGCATGCTTATTGTCTTACAATTATGGAGGCAAGAAGTCCAATATAGGTCTCACTGTGATAAAAGGGGGATAATCTGTTTCTTTTCCTTTTCCAAGTTATATATAGACCACCTGAGTTTGGAATTGGCATATGCACACTGAGGTATATGGAATGATTGGCCAGTGGGAACCTGCTATAGAGCACAGAGAACTTTATCCAACATTCTGTGATTGTCTATGTGGGAAAAGTATCTGAAAGAGAATGGATGCATGTATATGTATAACAGAATTACTCAGTTGTACAGAAGAAATTATCAAAACACTGTAAGTTAATTATACTTCAATAAAACTTTTTAAATTGGGGGAAAAAAGAACAGGACATCAAAAAATAAAATTCAGAGTTGACTTTTTTTTTCATTAAAAGCCTCTTTGAGTGGATCCCTATATCTCAGACTGTAACAATCAAATATCTGAGACTGCCACTCAAGGCATTCAGGCCTGACTCCTGCAAACCTATTTGTGCTCACTCCTAGCACACTGCCTGCCCCCAAATATTCAACTCAGTTCCTGATTCAATGATGCTATTCTTGCTTTCTTTTCTTTTGCACTTGCTATATCTTCTATGTCAGATGCTGTCCCTGCTTTAACACCTGTTTTGTAGCTATCCACTCAGCCTTCAAACTCTACACAAACAAATCTTCCTTCAGAAGGACTCATCTGCCCTGCCTGGTGAAGTGTCAGCCCTCATCTCTGCTCACAGTGTACTGCGTTTCTATCAGAATACATGATCTACCATGTGATGATCTGGTTTACTTGTCCATCTCCTTCATGACCTCCTTGAAAGCAGGAACTTTGACTACTGCTTGGTGCTATCAGGGCTACAGAGGTCTTGTAGAAGCAGATAGACAGAAACTGCTTCATGAATGAATGAGTCTTGGGAACATTAATCTAATCATGAAGCTAAAGGAATATCTCAGCTTCAGCTTACTGAGATTTATACTGGAGTTAATCTAGTCTTCTAGGTTTTCCCCAAGTAGAAGAAGGAGTTCTAACCCTTGACATCTTAAGAACTAAACCAAGTTTTAGGTGCTTTCTGTGAGAGGAGGTTAGGAAAATATTTCTTCTAGCTCTTGTTTAGAGCCACAGACAATGAGGTAGCATATGAAAGGCACCAAGGATGCAGGCACCAGATAAATATTACAGGAGTTGAAATGACATTTCCCTCTTGTCTCAGATCTTAATTGGCTGCTCCTGGTCACTGGGGTGTTTATATAGCCTTAAGGCTGGCTCCATTCTGCTGCCATCTGTCTTAGTTATAAGTACACAAATTCCATATGGCTTCTTCATTCCAATGACCCTAAAACATTCTCATATTCCACAGGGCCAGTTGAGACAAATGACTCACCTAATTTGTTTTGGGTTTAAAATAACTAGGAAATGAAACTAATAGTACCCCAAATCTCTCAAAATGCTTTTCCTTTAATGGAAGAGGATACTCTGGGCATCTGGCATCTCTGTCACTTTTTCTCACATGTATATCCACTCTTTAAAAAGAGAAGACATATTTGCTCTTAAAGTAATAGAAAGAGGATTATGTTTTTATTTGTAGACAAGAAAACTAATACTATATACTTGTTTCATATTCAATTTAATTTCTTTCATAATACAGATTGTTATTTTTTTAGATGGTGATGATGAGGATGATAGCTGCGCTATTTTACCTTCCTTGAGTACCCCATGATCAAAATTATGTATATGTTTATTCAATCAAAGATTTTTATTCAAAGAAAAGATTTCTCTGTTAGTCACCTGAATTGTTCTTTCTGGAGAACTTTCTGAATCTTCATTTCCCTTGCTCTTTTATCCATTTCATAACTACCCCACAGCATCCTAATCCTTGACTTATGCAACCATCTGCCTTACCAATTATAACTAAACTGGAGAATTTATGAAACTAAGCAACTTGGCCTCAGCACAAGCTGACTGTATCGCAGGCCTGATGGAGCCTCGGTTTATTATCCATTCTTTTTTTATTCTTCAAATGCATCTACCTTGCTGCCCTCAACAAAAATTCTAAAGCCTTAACCATTCTTTTCATGATTTAAACTCTTAATTTTATCTCCCACACTCTCATTCAACTTTCCACTTTTATAGTTACAGACTACTTAATGGAGCCACCTCATCGTTACTCTCTACATTCTAATCTGGGATTGGTTATTCCACTGAAGGCTAATCCATCCAACTGTGCTCTCCAACACATTCCTTATCTTCTCAGGGGGCCTTGCTTTATCCATTGCCTACTCTGTCTTGACTCATGATCTGTGTTTTTGTTTTGTTTTGCATTGTTTTGTTTTTTTATTTTATTAGATTCTTCTTTTCCTCAATTAAACCTTCAGGTCAACCTACCATCCCTATGTAAAACAAATACCCTTCTACTAATACTATCTTTAGATTATATCAATCTCCTACATTCCTTTGTCATCAAAAGTTCTTGAATCTATTCTCTGTACTTGCCGTCTTCACTTCTCTCTTTCCTTTCCCCCTACCTTCACTCCTGTTAACTGTCTTAAAGGATGTATTCTCACTGCTCATGGAACTTCTCTTCTGTCATCTATGTGGGCTCCTTTTTTTCTGTCCCTTGAACTGTCAGTATTTCTAAGATGTTGCAAACTGACCTAATTAGGCAATTCCTGATCCTAAGTTTTACTTTTTTTGGTAGGTAATTGTAGTTATTCTAAGAGTTTGAGGTGGCAACAGTTAGCTGTTTCTCTAGATTTACTACAAGATTATAGTGAAAACAAAGTACAGACCAAATTCTGTACATGGACTACAGATGTTTATTCAACAAATGTTCACTAGACCAGCAGGCATTAAATGAGTCTCTATAAGATTTATTTGGTCTTTGATGTTTATACTGAGGTCCCTCTGCATCCTTCTTTAGTTTTGTTAGCATCATTATTTGAGTTATTTTAGGTGTGTCTAGATGAGGTGGGTATGTGGATGAGTGTGAGTCCTTGTACCATTATGTTGGTATGTCATGAAACAGGTGGAAACATTCAGTCACAAAAATCTTAGATATATTTCCACATTCATCTGTGTTAACTGAGAGAGAGAGAGAGAGAGAGAGAGAGAAGCAGTTAAAAAATATTTATTTTTATATTCAGGACCCATCAGATAACTATTATATTTTTACTCTGTAAATTCTCCATAAATAGTGATCCTTGTAGAAAAATATTTTGGAAAATATATTTGTATATACATAAATACATTATATATTATAAATAGATGTATGCACCCTTCTCTATATATTTATATGTATATATACATATGTAACAAATATCCTTATTAGAATAAAATAATAATAATATCCTTATTAAAATAAAAAGGACTAATCTAAAGATCTTAGAATGAGAAACTCTTCTTCTTTACACATTTATCTTAAAAATTAGACTTGGATCAGTTGGAAATTTGTTAGAAATCTATTAGTCCTATTTCTCTCTCTTCTGACACACCTTCATATCTGTCTTGCCACATTATCTTGACCACTGCAGTGAAATTACCCTTGTCACTATTATAAAATGCCCTTATTTCTTACTTTGCTTGACCTGTGTATGTAACAGAAAATTTAATCCACCTGACATAAATGTACCAGAGTTTATTTATTACATCAAACATTATATCTAATCACTACCTCTTTAATGAAATCTTTGATGAAATTCTCTTTTCTCTTGATTTCTAGAACTTTAATCTCTTTTGATTTTTTACCTCTTTCTATGTCTACATTCTTTCAGCCATAAAAGTCTCTCTTTCTTTAGCTGTATCACAACCATTACTGGTTTTTAAAATTCCACCTTCAACCTCCATTTTACTCTGGCCCTCTTGGGTTGATTTCATATACTTCTGTGTACCACATGTTGTTTAGCTATGTTATTGTCCCACATGTTGTTTAGCTATGTTATTGTCCCACATCTTCTATTAACCTTTCCTGATTTATATATGTGTGTCTGTACTTATTAAAAGTACACAAGTAAAGAAGTTCCCATTGTGGCCCAGTGGAAATGAATCTGACTAGTATCCATGAGGATGCAAGTTCTATCCCTGGTCTCACTCATTGGGTCTGGGATCCAGTGTTGCTGTGAGCCGTGGTGTAGGTCACAGGCACGGCTCATATCAGGAGATGCCACGGCTATGGTATAGGCCAGCAGCTGAGCTCCAATTTGATCCCCTAGCCTGGGAACTTCCATATGCCATGGCTATGGTCCTAAAAACAGAGAAAAAAGAAGTACACAATTGCATTTCCCAAGTTATCTGCCAAAATGACCTAGTTGTCATCCTACCAGCTGGATCTGTCTTATCTTCTTCATTCTCTCCGTCAAGGAAGACAATGTTATTGTTAAGCCAGAATAAAACAAAACATCAACAACATATGTAGCATAACGGTTAGAAGTATCATTGTCCTCACTCTCCCACCCACAAAGCCAGCAAATGAGCAGTATGAAAGAGATATTTAAGAAAAAATAGGGAGTAGTATGGAGTGGAAAAATGTAGCAGTGAGTCTTAAAGTTTGTTCGTCAGTATAGGCCACAAAACTGAAAAGCTACCCAATAAAAAGGAAGAAGGCTTGCTTCTTTTTATTGTGGGCTTGTAGCTTTTGATAGCATTGGAATAAGTTAGGAGCTCTTTCAACACTCAAGGGGTCTACCTAGTCCCATGGAAGTGCTTCCCTATGCCTTTCTGATAGCCTTATCAGGCTTGCAGCGGCCTGGCTGTAACCTTTCAGACATGCTTTGCTGTTCATCATCTGATCCCAGCCTACTCTTGCAGTAATCAATGACATTCATATCCTGTGGCCGCCTGCTCATCCTAGGGTTTCCTGAGCGAAACCTCTTCTAGGTTTTTTCTTTGGTAAGGATAAGATATTGAAAAAAAACCTAAAATTTTTTGTCTACATTACCCCCATATTTTTCTTTCTTTCGGCTAATTTGAATGTGTTTTCAATCCTCACTTTCTTCAAGATCGCCTTTCTTTCCTCCCCTCTTCCCTAGTCCTGGTTGGGTTCTCGTTCTCTGAGCTCTCCTTGCCATACCTTTTATGATGTTACAATCTAATTACCCTTCTGGCTAAATCCACTATGAATTTGTGGAGGTGAGGATATTGTCTTTTTTCTCTGTATCCTTAAAACTAAACATAGAAATCTCTGAGGAAGTTATTCTAATATAGATTCTATTATACTGTCTATTAATATTGCTGTGAAATGTTAGCCAAAAGGAGTTTAATGACTCTTGGAATTTACTACCCAATTCAGGATGTGTAGCCCTTTCAAGCCCTAATTCCCGTGCTAGGGATTGAAGTGATTCTATTTCAATATTTTTCAGCAAAATTTATTTGGGCAACAACAAACTCTAAGTGACAGTCACGACTTGATGGTTGTGTGAGGGTAAGCCTATGTTTTCCATGTTGAAATTAGCATAATAAAATTGTTCATGGCCCTCACAAGACACTATTTACCTATTTTAGAGTATAAAAAGTAAGATGAAATCTCCAGTTCCATTTTACAAAGAATTTTGCATTTGGGTTGCACAAAAAACAGAATTTACATTTGGAACTCTGTTTTTTTTTTTTTTTTTTTTTTTTTTTTTTTTTTTTTTTTTTTTTAAGAAACATCTTTTAGAAGCATCTGGTCAAAGGGATGCTATATTCCACAAGCTGACTGCAGCTCCCTATGGATATCACACAGTGGGAAAACTGCAGTTTCTGCATTTGACACACAGAGCACTTTCATAGCCACTTAAATAATTGTAAACAGAAATGTGAAAAAGAAGCTAAAGGGGAACTGAGGTTTTGGAAAAATGTTGTGCTGGTGAAACATTAGGAGCCTGGCCTAGTTTGGGATTTTAACTATTTATTGGTGCCATTACTCTGGTTGTGCTGGTTCCACTTACAATTTTTATCTTCAGAAGTGGCTATAACAATTACTGTTGAGTTTCCCTTGGTCTCATAATATTCAAAATCAATATTAAAGACAACATCTTTATTCTGAGAAACATAACCAGTTTAAGCTTATGAATAGCCAATACTTTTTCAGAAAGGCTTTTCTCAACTTTATGATTTACTGTGATAATAATGATCATAATTTTGCCTTCTTTCCAGGTAAAACAATGCACATAACAAAAGGTATTTGATAAATTATTCATAATATCCTCCATAGGCAAGAAAGCAACAAGAATAATAAGCTCCATTTTTTAGGACAGCAAATAAGTTATGATGTTTTATGACTTAACCATGGCACATGCCCTGCAGATCAGTAACAACCAAAGAAGCAAACTGGCAGCCACATAAGTATTTGCAGATTCCCAAACATACCAACCCCAATGGCAGGCATGGTAATAAATCACCAAGAGTGAAGAACATTTTTTTTTCAAATATTCCCAAGTGGAATTTTTCTCAAATAGAGATTTTTTTTCAGGGGAAAAAAAAAAGATATGAAAAATAAACTTTTATCTCAGACTGTAATTTTACCCATGTCTGTGTATTTTTTCAAATTATTTATTTATGGAGTTCCCATTATGGCTCAGCAGAAACAAATCTAACGAGCATCTGTAAGGACGCAAGTTCGATCCCTGACCTCGCTCAGTGGGTGAAGAATCTGACATTGCTGTGAGCTGCAGTCTTGGTTGCAGATGTGGCTCAGATGTGGCATTGCTGTGGCTGTGGTGTAGGCCAGCAGCTATAGCTTGGGTTCAGCACCTAGCCTGGGAATCTCCATATGCTGGGAGTACAGACTTAAAAAGCCAAAAAAAATTTACTTATTTATCTGTTTATTCATTTAAATAGATAACACATACACACAGTAAAACAAATCATTAAGTACAAGGTGTATACAAAGAAAATATATCTTTGCCTTATCCCTTCCCTGGTTCCCATTTCTCTCGTGTCAAAGCAATTACAGATTCTCGACTGATAGTTAAGACTTGGGTGTTTGTATATTTATAATACACTTTTCCTTGTTTAAGAGATTTAAATACATTCCAGTCTGAATTCAAAATTTTCAGCTACTAAAAGGCCAATATTAGAATATTATCTGTTTTCTATTTGAAGAAAACCACCAACTCAGAGCCATTATCCGTCCTAACCAGATATCTAGCTTTAAAGAGAAACACATTTGTTTCAGTCAAAGCTGGCTGTACTTGGAAGGAACACATAAATATTTAAAGAAATAGCAAAAGCTGCAAAGTAAAAACAGTGATATTGGCTGAACTCTCGCAGTACATCTTATGTACACTATGAGATGCTTCTTTTAGAGTCATTCTGGAAAGGTTCCTATAGAGGTCTATTTATGAAGTAAATTTTAATACCAGAAATACTAAATGTCCTCAATTTCCTACTAAAAAATAGTTATTATAAGAGAATACAACTTTATTGTGAACATAAACTAAAGTGAAATGGAAAAGTTACTTCATTTTTCACTTCAGGAATTTTTCTGCTTACTTAAGTTCCTTTTGTTTTCATATCTAATGTGAATATACCAGGCAAAATAGATGATCTGGAGATATCAAGGAAGAAGATACTATGTTTGCTTTTATCATCTTCTAATTATGAATATCTTGGGTGAAGTATTTATTCAGTGGATGACTTACTTGGAAATAGAATTGCATTTTGAAAAATAGCTTAAAAAACTCGTAAAAGAACAGTGGATTAATTGAAAATCTCTTCTATAAGTAATCACAAGTATAAATGGAGATTAGAAAAACTTTAGTTTAATCAAATTTTGTGGTCAAGATGTTGGTTGTGATGGTTTACTAAGATTATGTGGGGCAGCTTTTCCTGGGTTAATTTTATAAAATAAATTATGCAAAATTACCAACCTTAAGTTTTGCTTTTGTTATGATTTGTGAATCTATTTTTGTAAAATTGTAATTACTTAATTATAACTCACATTAAAATTTAGTAAATATTTTTCACATTGTTTATAGTGCCTTCTTTCCCATACATCAAATACTTGATGTATGCTGGATTCTTTTCACAAAGAATGATGTGTGTGTGTGTTAAAATTACAAAATTTTAATTACTTTATATTTTAATTGGTTGTAATATGTGCAAAAGAGATAGTATAGATTCTTTCATAATTCCTTTAAAATCCACTATTATGATATATAAAGGTGATAGTATTGTAGCATTTAATTACTTTGTAGTGGACTTATATCTCATTGTTGCTACATTTTAAAATATTTTGAAAATACAATTTGATAACATTTATATTCATAGTTCCAGATGAATCTTAAATTAATTTTGTTTTTCGTCAGGTAAAATCAATTTTTTTTTCTGGTATTATATAAACCATATACATTAGATTTTGAAGATTGAGTAACATGTATGACTTATTCATCAAGGAAAACTTTGGAAATTACTGTTTGAGAGTTTTTTTGTTTTTTTTTAAATTTTTTTTGTCTTTTTGCCATTTCTTGGGCCGCTTCCGCGGCATATGGAGGTTCCCAGGCTAGGGGGCTATTCGGAGCTGTCGTCACCGGCCTATGCCAGAGCCACAGCAACGCGGGATCCAAGCCATGTCTGCGACCTACACCACAGCTCATGGCAACGCCAGATCCTTAACCCACTGAGCAAGGGCAGGGATCGAACCGGAAACCTCATGGTTCCTAGTCGGATTTGTTAACCACTGCGCCACCACGGGAACGCCAAAGAGAGTTTTTTTTAAAGTTACAGTTCTTTTCTAGGAAATATTATTAATAGGAAACTGATGCAATACCAAGTGACCAGAAAATTATGGTTCTTTGTAATCATGTCACTTTACATGATTATTTCATTTTGTTTATTTTATTTTTTAATTTTTAATTTTTAATTTTTTAATTGCTGTGCCCACAGCCTATGGAAGTTCCTTGCCAGGGATTGAATCTGAGCTCCAGTTGTGGCAACACCAGATCCTTTAATGAACTCTGCTAGGTCAGGGATGGAACTCACAACTCCACAGCAACCAGAGCTGCTGCAGTGATTCTAAACCCACTGCATCGCAGTGAGAACTCCTATGATTATTTCATGTTAATTAAACATTCTACTTTAAATTAATTATGGATTCAGGTGCAATTGTAAGAAACAGAAGAGATTCTGTGTATATTTTACCCAGTTTCCCCCAAGGGTAAAATATTGCAAAACTGTAACTCAGTTTCACAATCAGGATATTGGCATTGATAGAGTCAAGATATGAAGATTTCTACCACCGTGAAGATCCCTCTGGCTAACACATGCTTGTTCTCTTCTCTTTTTCTGCAATTGTTTCAAGAATGGTATATAAATGGAGTTGTAAGAGTATATAAACTTTCAGGATTGGCTTTCTTACCCTTCGTGTAATTCTCTGGAGAGTCGTGGCAAAGTTGCATTTGTCAATGGTTCTTTTTTTACTGATGAGTAGTAGTCCATGGTAAGGATCTGTTTGACCACTCACCCATTCATGGCCAAGAGGATTATTGCTAGTTTTGGACTTTTATGAATAAAGCTGCTAAAAATAGTCAAACAGAAACTTCTGTGTAAATATGAGTTTCCCCTTCTTTAGGACGAATGTCTGGGAGTGCAAATTATAGTTTTTAAAAGAAATTACTGTTCTCTAGAGTTTCAGTCCATTTTATATTCCCACCAGCAATCAGAATCAATGATCCAGTTTCACCACATTCTTGCCAGCATTTAGTATTCTCACTGTCTTTGCTTTTGCCTTTTTAGCATAGGTGTATGGTAACATCTCTCATTGTGGTTTTAATTTGCATTTTCCTAATGGCTAATATTTGAAAATATTTTCATATACCTATTGGCCATCTGTATATCCTCTTCAGTGAAAACACTCTTCATGTCATTTCTAACTTTCTAATAGGATTTTTTTTTTTTACTGTTGCATTTTGAGTATTTTTATATATTCTAGATTCTAGTCCTTTACCAGATATGTGGTTTGCAAATGTTTTCTTCCGATCTGGAGCTTTTCTTTTCATCCTCTTTACAAGATTTTTACTGAGCATATGTTTTTAATTTTGATGGAGTCCAACTTATCAATTTTTTCTTTTATGGATTTTGATTTTGGTATCAAGTTGAAGAACTCCACCCAATCTTAGATTCTTAGGATTTTCTGTCTTAAAACTTGATAGTTCAGCCTGTGATCCATTTTGATTAATTTGTGTACCACATATAGAATTTAAGCTTGTTTTTCTTTTCTTTTTTTTCTTTGGCCAGTGGATGTCCAATTCCTTCAGCATCATTCACCGAAAAGACTCTTTTCTGTTTAATTTTTACCTTTTTTTCAAAAATCCGTAAGGACTATTTGTGTGAGTCAGTTTGTGTGTCTCTCTTCTGCTCCATTGATTGATGTCTATCCCTCACCTAACACCAGACAGTTTACATAACTGTAGCTATGTAATTATCATCATAAGCAGGTAAACTGATTCCTCCTACTTTATTCCTCTTTTTCAAATTTGTTTTAGCTATTCTAGTTCCTTTACTTTTCCATAAGTTTTAGAATAATTTTATCCATATCTTAAAAATTATTTGGGGATTGTATTAAACCTGCACATTGATTTATTGAAAATTGATGTTATTACTATGCTGACTCATTTACTTAGTCCTTTTTTGTTTTCTCTCATCAATATTTTGTAGTTTTCACTATGTAAATCCTGTGCTTGTTTTGTTAGATTTAGGCCTAAGTATGACATTTTTTTGAGCCATCATAAAGAGTATTATATTTTAAATTTTCATTTCCACATGATTGTTTTTAGAATATTAAAATATGACTGATTTTTGCATGTTATCTTATATCTCTGACCTTACCAAAAGCACTTAGTAGTTCTAGGAGATTTATGTAGATTCCTTGTTTTATTCCTTATAGACGCTCAGTATGGACTCAATATTAGGATACAGCCAATATTCATATATTGAAATCTAATCCCTGATGTGATGGTATTTGGAGATGGGACCTTGGGGAGGTTATTAGATTATGAAGGTGGAGCCCTCATGAGTAAGGTTAGTGTCCTTGTAAGAGGCCAAAGAGCTTGCTTGTTCTCTTTCTGCCATATAAAGATACAACAAGTAGATGACATTTCATTCTCTTTTTCGGCTGGGTAATATTTCAGTGTGTGTATGTGTGTCTCTGTGTGCGTAAGTAATTGTATTTTATTAAACCAATCATCTGTTGACGGGCATCTGGTTTGTTTCCGTGTCTTAACTATTGTAAACAGTTCTGCTATGAACAGTGGGGTGCGTGTATCTTTTCGGATTGATATTTTAATTTTTTTCTGGTTATGTACCCAGGTGTGGAATTGCTAGATCATATAGCTATTTGATACAATATAGATGGGACTAGAAAATATCATACTAAATGAAGTAAGTCAGGCAGAGAAAGACAAATATATGGTATCATTTGTATGTGGAATCTAAAAAATAATACAAATGAATCTGTATACAAAACAGAAACAAACTTCCTAGAAAAGGAGGTTATGGTTACCAAAGGGGAAAGGGTGGGGAGGTATAAATTAGAAATGTGGAATTAACAGATAAAAACTACTATAAGTGTTCCCATCATGGCGCAGCAGAAATGAACCTGACTAGGAACCATGAGGTTGTGGGTTTGATCCCTGGCCTCAAAGAATCCAGCATTGCCATGAGCTGTGGTGTAGGTGGCAGATGCAACTCAGATCCTCCGTTGCTGTGGCTTTGGCGTAGGCCAGCAGCCCTGGCTCTGATTGGACCCCTAGCCTAAGAACCTCCATATTCTGCAGGTATGGCCCTAAAAACAAAACAACAAAAAAACAACCAAAAAACTATATAGGAAATAGATAAGCAACAAAGATTTACTCTATAGCACAAGGAATATTATTCAGAATCTTGCAATAGCCTACAATGGAATATAATCTGAAAAAAAAAAGTTTATATAACTGAATCATTTTGCTGTACACCTGAGACTAGCACAATATGTACATCAACTATACTTCAATGAAACAAAACAAAAAAACAAGAAATAGATATTCTGCAACCCAAAAGGGGTGATCACCAGAATCCAACCAGGCTAACAACCTGATCTCAGACTTGCAGATTCTAGAACTGAAAGAAATAAGTTTCTGCTGTTTCTAAGCTACACAATCTGCCATACTTGGCTGTAGCAGCCATAACTAGCTAGGACAGCTATCATGTTATCTGCCAATATGTACATTTTTACTTTAGCCTTTTTTATCTGTATGCTGTTTATTTCCTTTTCTTGCCTTTTTACTAGCTAGAACTTGTGGTTTTGTGTTGAATAAGAATGGTGTTGAGTTCTTGCATACTCTTGTTGATTTTTCTATGAATTGTTGACAGAGAAATGTTGAGGTCTCCAAATAAAATTGTTTGTTTATTTCTTCCTTTAGTTTTTTTTTTTTAGGGCCTCACCTGTGGCCCATGGAGTTTCCCAGGCTAGGGGTTGAATCAGAGCTATAGCTGCCAGCCACAGCAACACCAGATTCGAGTTGTGTCTGTGACACACACCATGGCTCACAGCAATGCCAGATTCTTAACCCACTAAGCGAGGCCAGGGATTGAACCCATGTCCTCAAGGATCTTAATCGGGTTCATTAACCACTGAACCATGATGGGAACTCCAAGTTCTCATGGTTTTGATTCATATATTTTGCAGTTCTGGTTTTGTGGTGCATACTTGCCTAGAATTGTTATGTCTTGTTGGTGGATCAACATCTTTTTACTAAGTAATTTCCTCCCTGCCTCTGGTAATTTTCTGTGCTCTGAAGTCTGCTTTATCAATATTAATATAGCTCCTCTTACTTTCTTTTGATGAATATTTACATAATAGATCTTTTCATGTTCTTTTTATTTCTACTTTCCTGTTAGTAGATTCCTTTTAGACAGTGTATATTTAAGCTATGTTTTAAAATCCACCCAACCAACATTCTGTCCTGTTATTTGTTCTATTTATTTATTTATTACTCAATGAATTTATTGCATTTATCATCACAATCCAATTTTATAGGATTTCCATCCCACATCCCCCAGGGTATCCCCCACCCCCCAAACTGTCTTTAGATCATTGACATTTAATGTAATTATTGATACATTAGGGCTTAAATATGTCTTTTTGTTTCCTTGTTTTTTTTTAATTTCTGTTTTCTTTTACATTATTTATCTTTATTACTTTTTTTCTGTAGGTTATTTAAACACATTTTAGAATTTTATTTTAATTTATATATATTGTTTTCTTTGTGAATTGCTTCATGAAGCTTTATTTAAGCAATTGCTCTGTGTATAATGTTACAAATACTACAGTCTGCTGGTGGTATCATTTTCCCAGTTTAAGTGAGATCTACAAACTATCCCTGCCTTGTGACCTTTTACCCTACCTATTCATAATTGTCTTAAATATTTCTTCCCCATATATTTAGAACTACATCAGATGGTGCTATAACTATTGCTTCAACTATTAAACATAATTTAGAAAATTCATAAAAAGAACCAAGGTCTTCTTTATTTACCCATAATTTTGTTTATTGTGTAATTTTTTTCCTTACTGATGTTCCAAGAACTCCTCTTTATTTAATTTTTTTTTCTGCTCAGAGAACTTAACCTTAGTCATTATTTGAGTTTAGATTTGTTGGAAACAAATTCTTAATATTCCTTTATCTAAGAATGTCTCAATTTCCCCCTTATTCCTAAGGAATATATTCAATGGATATAAGATTTTAAGTTGAAATCCTTTTCTTGCAGCACTTGGAAAATGGCATGAATTTACCTCTAACCACTCTAGTTTCTGATGAGAAATTTACTGTTATTGAATTGCTTTTCTCTGATTGATAAGGTATTGTTTTTTCTTTTGGTCTTCAAGATATTTTCTTTGTCTCTACTTTTTAGAAGTTTGACTAAATGTGTTATAGTGTAGATTTATTTTGATTTATGCTTTGGGAGATTCTTTTCATTTTCTGAAATTTGTAGGTATATATATTTAACCAAATCCGGGATCTCTTTCACTTCTCTGTTCAGTTTTCAATGGCCATAAATATTAGAATTTTAAAGAATAGTCCCACAGTATTCTAAGATTCTGCTTCTATATTTTTCAACCTATTGTTTCTCTGTTGCACATATTGGGTAATTTCTATGTTTCATCTTTCACTTCACCAATTCTTTATGCTCTTCCCTCCACTCTTCTCTTGAGAGCATAAATTAAGTAATTTTATATTGATATAATATTTTTCAGCTCTAAAATTTCCATTTTGATTTTCTTTATATCTTCTATTTTCCGAAGCTCTTCATTTTTTTAAATTTCATTTCAAATGTATTAGTAACTGCTATTAAAATATCTTCATAAGGGAATGTATACATAGATATGTATGACTGGGTCACTGTACTATACAGCCGAAATTGGCACACTATTGTAAATCAACTATACTTTAATTAAAAAATAAAAACAAACATCTTTATAATGGCTACTTATAATCACTGTAAGGTAATTCTTATAGCACCATCATCTTGATGACATCTATTATCTTCATTCAGTTTTAGATCTTCCTGGTTTTTAGTATGATGTACGATCATTTCTATTAAAGCTTGAAATTCTATGGCATGATGCTAATAGACCCTAGATCTTGTCTAAATCTTCTATTTTAGATGGTTTTGTATGATATGACCTATCAGAAGAAAGGGTTTTGTCTGATATTACCTATCAGAAGAAGAAAGTGTTTCTTACTACCAGGTGGGGACAGAAGTAGGGGTAGCAGTTCAGGTTCCCAACTCAGGCTTTGCTGATATTAAGAGGAAGGGGCTCATCCTTCTGTGGAGCTGGAGTGAGATTTCTAGCTCCACATCAGGCCTCCACTGTTAACTGCCCTGATTGAAAGAGGTAAGAGTATCTCATCACTATTCCTTATGTAGCTACCAGCTACATCATTGTGGGGGATGTGGTACTCCTTACCTGGGAGTGGTGAATGTCTTGGGCTAGGTGGTCATGACAGTCATGACTCTTCTGGATTTCCTTGTACAATGCCTCAGCAGAGAGATGGAGGGATGCATTATTACTGCTGAGTGAGAGTCAAAGTCCAGATGCCTCCATGGTCCCTACTAACACCATTTACTGATGGAGAGATGGTCTCGTTAATGCCAAATGGGATAAAAGTTCTGGCTTCCTAGCCAGCCTTCTCTGACACAATGTTGGTGGTGAAGGGGAAATAGACTGAATCACCTTATTGCACCCTGGCAAGGATGGAAGTCTAGGCTGACCCTCAGCCTTAATTGAATGGGTGAGGCTGGGCCGTATGTTTTTCCCCTATTGGTGTTAGGTTGGAGTAGAATAGTTATTCCATTTTTTTTTTAATCTTGGCTCTTTTCTTGTACTTTGTCTGAGAGAATATTTTTTGTTGGAATTTATTTACTTTTTACTTTTTCATCCAATGGTGTTTCTGGGTTCTTCAGCTCCAAGCCTGGTATATATAAGGCAAAAAAGAAAACACAGGAAACCCACCACATCCCAGTATTAGATGGTCTGTATTCTCTGCTCCACCTTTCAGAGTCTTCTTATATTTGTTTTATATATGATGTCCAAGATGTCTAGTTGTACTTAGCAGGAAAAATACAAATGTATATCTAATTCACTGTCTTGGAGGCAGATGTCTGATTTTTTTAAGACTTTTAAAATTCATAAAGTATAACATTTTAATATATATGTTTCTTAATTTTTAGGAGAAATCTAAGTGCATTTTTGTAGTATAGCAATCCAATATTACTTAAGATAACAAATCTGAAACAAAATCACCAAATAATCAATGAACTAATCACAGAGCTTATTCAGAAAGGTCCAATATCAATTTGGAAATAAGCTAATGAAAAATTTTTATCAGGTCCACCATAGAAAGTATCCAAAGGTTGTAAAGTCTGTTGATTTAAAGAATCTCATGGGGGCATCATTATCTCTCTCTGTTTCTCTGTTTTATTAAAATTGCACTAAAATTCCTAAACTGGTCCAATATGATTTCATTTGGGAGGAGTACAACTGCAAAGATAAAACCCCAGAGTTTTAAATTTAACATGTTTTACATTATCTTTCTTTTATTTATTTATTTTTTTTTCCTGCTTTTGCGCTGGTGTAAAAGCAAAGATTTGCTCAACATTGCTTACAGTAAGCCCCCAGTTTGATGAAATAGTAAGTTGGTTCAAAAAGCTGCAGCTTGTTTGAGATACAAAGGCCTTTGTATCTCCAAAGGCCTTTCTCCTCTTTAGCACATGGATGTGGGTTTATAGCCTGAGGAGGGGAAGAGTGTGCATTGCAGCAGGCAGAGCCAGTGGAAAGCCCTGCCTGTTAATGTCTGCATCTAGAAAGTCCTTCTCTCTGCTCGGAGGTCAGTACTCAACCATGAGCCTGTGGGGTGGCCACGTTCAGGGCTGCACCTAACTCTGTTCAGGTGGATACATGTCATCAGCAGTAGAACATCCTTATTACCATACTCTCTACCCATTTTCCACTGATTTCCATTTATTGTTAAAGAGAAAAAGATACTTTTATTTCAGGAATAACCTATCCCATCCTGATTCAGGTAGAAGAAGTTGTTCCAATAATTGATTTGGGAAGAAAATTTTGTAGTTCATGATAAATTCAGTCTCAGTAAGCTTAGATGGATCAGAACATGAAATATTTTGAATCAAAGAGTCACACACACATCATCTTGTCACATGACATATACTCAATAACATTCCAAAAGCAAACCATCCAAATATTTTTTACAGGCGTCCTCCTAGAAATGGCTAACCATTGCCTATGCTAATTTTCCTTCTTGAACAAAGCTTCAAATGTTTATTTAAATTGCAGCCACTTTAGAATGTACAGCAGATTTTCAAAACAATGAACTCTTACAGTTCTTTTCTGTATATGCACATATGCTTTTGGGAAGCATCTGTACTTAAATCTTTCCCACTGAGAAATCAGTTCCTATGGAGGTAAACACAGGGAAATTACTTCTGTTCCTTTATCCTCTGTCTGTGTGCTCTACTAAGAACAATTGAAAAGAGAGAACAAAACACAATTCTTGTACATTTGATGCAAGGCATTACTTGAAGCTATGTTGACATCTAACTAGGATGTCCTAGTTTCTAGCCAGGTGATATCACCAGATATTACTTTAGAGTGAAGTTTACTTTCAGAAGTATCACAATAGAGGGAGGACATGTAATTTGGATTTCCTTTATTTTGAGGTAAATCTATACATATTTCAGAAAATCCATATGTGAAAAATAGGTCTATTAAGATAGAAATATATAAATAAGGACCAATAACTTTTAAAAAACTATGCATATAAAGAAAGAAGCATGGGGAAAAGCAGACCAATTGTAAACAATGTTTTTCTTTTCCACAAACTACAGATCTGAAAAAGAAATACGATACCAGATTAATGGCTCATTGAATGTGAGGATTAATGACTCTCTTTCAAGAGTTATGCTCTGAGCATCAGGACTCAGCATAAGCATGACATCACCCTCTAGTAGTTTCCATTCAGATTAGATTTCATGCACTGTTTCAAATTTGCAGTCGTTACTGGAGCCAGGCACTTAGATTTTCTGTTATGTGGATACTGATATTGTTAGACTGTCACCTGCTTAGGGAAATTGGTATCTCTTCTTTTTAGTGGTCATCCTAGAAAACAGAGCACATGATCAATGATGGAGATTATTACTACATTACATAACTAAGCTGAATTGTTGTTGTTGTTTGTTTCTTCATAAGAGTTATAAGATGTTGACATTCAGTGAGCTCTCATTGTGGCTCAGTGGGTTAAGGACCTGATGTCTCTGTGAGGATGGGGGTTTAATCCCTGGCCTCACTCAGTTGGTTAAATATCTGGCATTGCTGCAAGCTGCAGCACAGGTCTCAGATGTGGCTCAGATCTGGTGTTGCCATGGCTGTGGTGTAGGCCTCAGCTGTAGCTCCAACTCAACACCTAGCCCAGGAATTCCCATATGCTGCAGGTATGGCAAAAATTATTTTTTTTAAAAAAAATTTGTTGACATTCAGTTTAAAAAAAAAACATATTTTTTTATTCTTGGAAAAGAAAATGGAAATGTGCTCTCCTCATACATAAAGATGACAGACTCCTTGCCCACCAGAGGTTTATATTCAACTCATATCTAGCTCCAGTGTCTTATTAGGAAAAGTCAGGAAGAGATGTGAGAACTACCTTAACTCCCAAAACCCAGCCCAGGTATGTAGCTCACTGCAGCAGTTTTTGATTATTTGCCTTAGAATAACTTCTCATTTTGTAAAATTTAGTAATTATGTTAATAATTAAATATCAGGCAATTTGTAACTTCTTAAAGATAATAAAAATAGCATAGTAATATAATCATATTATGTAGAACTTTCTATTTTCAAAAGTGCTTTCATTTGCTCCTTATAATAGCATACCATAGAGACTGGGGAAATGTCATTTTTCTCATTTTTCAAAGGAAATTGATGTTCACAGTTTTGACTCATACAAATAGGAAAACACAGACTCAGTCTGGAAACCAGGCTCTCTTATTCCTACCTGACCTAGTGTTCTACTCAACAGATTAATTCCCAACAATTCCAAAATAAAATTGTTTAAGGCTGAGTTCCTTAGAAGTAGACTCCAAAAGAGAAATTATTTTGCAAATGACTTACCAAGGGAGTGTTCTCTGGAGAATCTTCTAGGGTGGTGAGGAAAGCAGGATAGAGCAGAGGAAGAAGTCAGGGAGAAATGGGGGCTCAGGAGAAGTCCAGCCTCAGCCTGATCCTGCAGGCAGCTTTGGTGTGTGAATGATCCCTGGGGTTTCCCAGTGAAAATGAGAGAGCCATTGCTACTGCTTTTCCTATCAGCCATTCCTTAGCTATGGACACTGGGGGAGGATTGGGTGGCAGAATGGCAGACCTCTAAGAGGTAGTCCTACATGTGAGATAACTCCCAAAGTAAATTAAGGACCACACTCTGAAGGCTGGAAGAGAGGCGAGTACCAGATGGCAAGGGGTCAGCAGATCACTAAAAAGTACCCAACAGAATCTGCTACAGAGAGCTCATTATAATTCTTTAAGAATTATTTCATTTTTCCATTTTACTGTGAAAAAGTTGGGAACATAAACCAAGGTAGAGATAAAAGCATGATAAACCCCTGTGAACCTATACACATCATCAGTAATAACCAACAGGTGGCTTATATCATTTCCTCTGTGGAAGTCATTTCAAGATACAGTGCCTGTTGTTCTCTGTATGCAGGACACCAATTTTCACAGCATGGTTTGTTTGTTTATTTTTTTCTTTTTAGGGCCACACTTGCAGCATATGGAGGTTCCCAGGCTATGGGTCAAAACGGAGCTACAGCTGCCAGCCTACACCACAGCCTTAGCAAGGCGGGATGTAAGCCATGTCTACCACCTACAGCATAGTTCATGGCAATGCCAGATCCTTAACTCACTGAGTAAGACCAGGGATCAAACCTGCATCCTCATGGATACTAGTCAGTTTGGTAACCAGCTGAGCCACAAAGGGAACTCCAGCATAGTTTAAACAATTATTTTGATTGAAATAGTCTTGATAAGGAACAATTTAGTATACTAAATTAAGACTAGAATTGATGACATATGTATTTCAGTCTTTGTTCTGCAAAGTTAGGGAACCAGATCTTTAGCATCAATTCTGTGTAACTTAAACACCTGATAGTTTCCCAGTCAAAGGTAGCAAAGAGTAAATAGCTTATAGTCTCAAGTGTGTTCAGAAGTTTTGCACTAGTCCCCTGATAACTACTTGATACAAGACAGACTCCCAGGGACAGCTTGTACAGAGTGGCCTTCTTCATCTTGTCAGAGGACAAGGGGCCATGCCAATTGGAACTCTAAGGCAAGGGGTCCTGGCAGATCCCTGTTTCTCATAGGATGAAGTCCACAGTCTTAGGAGGAATGCCAGGGTCTACACAATCTCCCCCCATCACTTTGCTGCTTCACTTTCTTCAAGTCCCTCACACCCATGATGTGTTCCTGTCACACTCAACTGCTACTCCTAAGTCACCATGCCCTTTACTGTTTCTCTGGGCCTTTCAACTTCGTATTCCTCTTCCTAGATTCTGAGTTTCCACATTTTATTTATTTATTTATTTTTGTACTACACCCATAGTACCAAGAAGTTCCCCTGGACGTTCTTGGGCCAGGGATCAAAACACGCCACAGCAATGACAATGCCAGGTCTTTAATCCACTGAGCCACCTGGGAACTCCTGAGTGTCCACATTTGTGTGTGGAAAAACTGTAATAGTATAAAATACAAGTTGAACATCATCTATCCTCAGAAATATTTTTCAGCCTTCATTATTTTGGCTTTTCATACTTTCTATTTCCCTTCTTTCTACCCTTCTCTTCATAGGCAAAGAGTGATTTGTCTCCAGTTAGTAATCTAGAAATATCTAGAAATATTCCTAGAAATATCTAGGACAGCACCTTGGTGCCTTGTTTATATTTGCATGAACTAGAAACCTAGAAAACAGTGCCCAGTAAATGATTGTTTAAAATGAACAAATTAATGTAGATCTCACTTTTGGTTCCCTCGACATTTTCACGTGTATCTACATACATTTCCCCATGCTTATTTGCTTTTGCTTACCTATTGTGATGGCTAATTTCATGTTTCAACTTAATTGTGCTTAGGGATGTCCAGATAGGGGTAAAACTTGATTCCTGGGTGTGTATCTGAGGCTATTAAGAGAAGAAATTAGCATTTAAACAGCAGACTGAGTAAAGGAGGTCACCCTCACCACTGTGGGTCTGCATCTGCCATCCACTGATGGTCCCACTAGAGCAAATAAGGGAAGGCAAATGTTCTCTCTGTCTCTTCAAATTAGAACATCCATCTTCTCCAGTCCTCAGACATTGGAGCTCCTGGTTCTCAGACCTTGAATTCAGACTGAATTATACCATCAGTTCTCCTGGTTCTTCAGCTTACACAGGGCATATGGACAAAGTAACTGATATCCCAGACTCCACAATCACATGAGCCAATTCCCATTAATAAATTTTCTATATATTTGTATGCAGTTGATCCCTGAATAATGTGGGGATTCAGGGCACAGACCTGCACAGTGGAAAATCCTCACCTAATGCTTTACAGACAAGCCCTCCATATCCATGGTTCTGCCCCCTCCAGATTCAACCAACTGAAGATGATGTAGTAGTGTAGTACTTGTTCATTTACTCTTTAAGTTGCACATAAGTGGACCCTTGCAAATGATGTGGTTCAAGAAATAAACTGTATATCCTATTGGTTCTGTTTCCCTGAAGAATCCTGATGAATGCACCTATTGTCTTAATTTGCCTATTCCCAGAAAGAGATCCTGTGATAAGGATTCTAGAATAAGTAGCTTCTTTGTAGCATAGTATCAGGAGACATGGCTAGGGGAGTGGACAAACAAGATGGAAAAGGAAAAACCCACAATGTGGGCAAATGGAGCTTAAACCTGATGAGGAGCTTTGAAACTTGTGTAGAACACGGACTTCAGTGCTATACTAACTGCAGGAGATTGGTTTAGGGCTGTTTCTGAGACACATTAATTTTCAGGATTTCAGCCTACTTCACATGGGCAGAGCAGAATTTGATGGCCAATGAAAGCCCTCAGGTAGAGAGATTCAAGGTCTGACTATTGCAAGTTAGTCTGATGTGCAGGAAAAGGGTTGTAACAAGGGCATTGAGTGTGGCAGCAAGATTGTGTTTCTTATGGATTGTGGGAGTTGCTGGTTTTTAATCAAGATCTATTTTGCTTTTACCCTATCCCATCACGCTAATGATAATGTGGAGCACCAAATTAAATGCTATAAAATGAATAAATAAATGGATAAATGATTAGTATGATGAATGGCTCTACTAAGTTACAAACATGCTAAATCCAACTAGGCTTCAGGGTTCACCGAGAAAACCTCAGACCAGCCCAAAAATTCTGTCCTGGAATGTAATATACTTCCCCATACTGACAACCTTAAAGACACTCAGACTGAATCCTTTCCAACATATAAGTACCACTAAAATGCCACCCCAGCTATATGTGGTAATTCTACTCTCCAGTTGTGGCTTGTTAGCTGAAACCATAAAACATAATCATAAAAGTCCTCGATATTGGTAACCTAACACATTCTAAATTTTTTCCAAGCCCATTTTAAGTTGCCAGTGTGTGGTTATTTCAAGTGGAATGTGATCCATATGTCTCATTTGCATTTACCTCTCTGGATATTGCTTTATAAAAACAAGTTAATATCCTGAGGAAAATTTTCAAAGGTATTTTAATTTGAGTATATTTCTCTTTGCCTTGGAGATAACTTGACCCAGAAAAATGAAGTTGATTTTTGTGGGTTTTGAGTATCAAAAGGTTTTAGGATTGAG
The DNA here is from genome assembly GCF_054392235.1 of Sus scrofa. NCBI lineage: Eukaryota > Metazoa > Chordata > Mammalia > Artiodactyla > Suidae > Sus > Sus scrofa. The sequence continues at coordinate 79,188,000 of NC_139383.1, read as the reverse complement.
TTGGGTATGCACTTAACACAACCCAGATTTGCCATCAATACTATGTAAGGCAATGGGGAGTGTTGATCATAGTTACTGTATCTGGAAAGTGAGTGTGATTATAATGATTTGGTGTTAAAATTTTTAACTAGGAAAAAAAATGCACTACGTCACATCTTTCAGAGTAAACAAGAGATAGGTGACTTTGGTTTCTCTGAGATATTTGGTATAAAATGACTTTTTAAGTATATGCTAAGGATATTAAAACAACAAAACTGTCCATAGACCTTAAAAAAGCAGGTATCAAAATATTAGTATAAGATTATCTTCAATTTTTTTGTCTTATGTTCAGATTTATGAGCCTATATATCTTCATAAACATATATAATATTGTGCATGCTCACACATATACACACAGGGGAGAAACTTGTATTTCATTTTACTTGTGAATGTAATATTGTTGCTGTAGCCTAACATATATTTCTATCATGTATTGTGAAGTTGATAGGCTTAGGATCATCACAGGTAACCTCTTATTTTCCTGAAATCTGTGAAAGTTTAAGATTTTATGTTAAAATTTGTTTCTCATGACTTTCTTAGAAAAATTTCAAGTATGCAGAAAAGTTAAAATAGGTTTACAATGAATGTCCACCTAGATCATGGCATTAACATTTTACTATACTTGATTTATTGCATAACTACATATCTCTCTGTTCTATCACTCTTCAGTTTTTTATGATTCAACAAAAATCACAAATCTCTGTGCTTCTCAAATATTTCAGCATAATAAAGTTCATGATAGATTACCTTTGGAAAAAAACATGTTTTGGAAGATAAATAATAATTTCAATACCATTGCATTTTGTGGCCTGTCACAGTTCACAAAAAGTCTCAAAAACAATTTTATGATACTCATAAGGAAGATTTTATGTTCCCATTATAAGAAAAAATGAAAAAAGTGAAAAAATACAGCATTTGTCATAGTTTACAAAACTAATAGAGCCTAGAGATCACAAAGGTAAATCTTATGTCTGCCAATCCAGTGTATTACCAAATATGCTATAAAGCTGAGTTACTTACATTAAAGATACATGGGTAATTTTGGTTAAATGTATAGATATTTTTAGACAATACTATGATTTTTGCTTCAAATGTGATTTATAAAACTCAAAAGGAGGAGGAAAGTCTATAGTGTTTACCTAGATTTTTCACAATTTCTTCAAGATTTCCCAAGAAAATTTTTTGCCTTTATTGTTATTTTTTTTCAAGAAATTCCATTAGAACTTCTTCAAAAATTACCTTCTTTTAGGGCAGGTCTTCTGGTGACAGATTCTCTTAGTGTTCCTTTATCTGAGTATCTCTTGATTCACCCTTCATTCCTGAAGGATATTTTGCTAGATATGGAATTTTTGGTTGACAGTTCTTTCAGCACTTGAAATGTAGTATTACTTCCTTCTGGTCTCTATTGACTCTGATCTCTATTGATTCTGATAACAACTATGCTATAATCCTAATCAGGTTTCTACTTCTAGATTGCTTTCAAAAAAAATTTATTTATTTATTTTTATTTTCCCACTGTACAGCAAGGGGATCAAGTTATCCTTACATGTATACATTACAATTACATTTTTTTCCCCACCCTTTCTTCTGTTGCAACATGAGTATCTAGACATAGTTCTCAATGCTATTCAGCAGGATCTCCTTGTAAATCTATTCTAAGTTGCGTCTGATAAGCCCAAGCTCCCGATCCCTCCCACTCCCTCCCCCTCCCATCAGGCAGCCACAAGTCTTTTCTCCAAGACTATGATTTTCTTTTCTGAGGAGATATTCATTTGGGCTGGATATTATATTCCAGTTATAAGTGGTATCATATGGTATTTGTCTTTGTCTTTCTGGCTCATTTCACTCAGTATGAGATTCTCTAGTTCCATCCATGTTGCTGCACATGGCATTATGTCATTCTTTTTTATGGCTGAGTAGTATTCCATTGTGTATATATACCACTTCTTCCGAATCCAATCACCTGTCAATGGACATTTGGGTTGTTTCCACGTCCTGGCTATTGTGAATACTGCTGCAATGAACATGCGGGTGCATGTGTCTCTTTTAAGTAGAGTTTTGTCCGGATAGATGCCCAAGAGTGGGATTGCAGGGTCATATGGAAGTTCTATGTATAGATTTCTAAGATATCTCCAAACTGTTCTCCATAGTGGCTGTACCAGCTTACATGCCCACCAACAGTGCAGGAGGGTTCCCTTTTCTCCACAGCCCCTCCAGCACTTGCTATTTGTGGCCTTATGAATGATGGCCATTCTGACTGGTGCGAGGTGGTATCTCATGGTAGTTTTGATTTGCATTTCTCTTATAATCCGTGATGTTGAGCATTTCTTCATGTGTTTGCTGGCCATCTGTATATCTTCCTTGGAGAATTGTCTATTCAGGTCTTTTGCCCATTTTTCCATTGATTGGTTGGCTGTTTTGCTGTTGGGTTGTATAAGTTGTTTATATATTCTAGAGATTAAGCCCTTGTCAGTTGCATCATTTGAAACTATTTTCTCCCATTCTGTAAGTTGTCTTTTTGTTTTCTTTTGGGTTTCCTTTGCTGTGCAAAAGCTTTTCAGTCTGATGAGGTCCCATGGGTTTATTTTTGCTCTAATTTCTATTGCTTTGGGAAACTGACCTGAGAAAATAGTCATGATGTTGATGTCAGAGAGTGTTTTGCCTATGTTCTCTTCTAGGAGTTTGATGGTGTCCTTTTGTATATTTAAGTCTTTCAGCCATTTTGAGTTTATTTTTGTGCATGGTGTGAGGGTGTGTTCTAGTTTCATTGCTTTGCATGCAGGTGTCCAGGTTTCCCAGCAATGCTTGCTGAATAGACTTTCCTTTTCCCATTTTATGTTCTTGCCTCCCTTGTCAAAGATTACTTGACCATAGGTGTCAGGGTTTATTTCTGGGTTCTCTATTCTGTTCCATTGGTCTGCCTGTCTGTTTTGATATCAGTACCACACTGTTTTGATGACTGTGGCTTTGTAGTATTTCTTGAAGTCTGGGAGAGTTAGGCCTCCTGCTTGGATTTTGTTTCTCAGGATTGCTTTGGCGATTCTGGGTCTTTTGTGGTTCCATATAAATGTTTGGATTGTTTGTTCTAGTTCTGTGAAAAGTGTCATGGGTAATTTGATAGGGATTGCATTGAATCTGTAGATTGCTTTGGGTAGTATGGCCATTTTTACAATATTGATTTTCCCAATCCAGGAACATGGAATATCTTTCCATTTCTTTACATCTTCTTTGATTTCTTTGACTAAAGTTTTATAGTTCTCGGCATATAGGTCCTTTACCTCCTTGGTCAGGTGTATTCTGAGGTATTTGATTTTGTGAGGAACAATTTTAAAAGGTATCGTATTTTTGTATTCCTTTTCTAATATTTCATTGCTGGTATACAGAAATGCAACTGACTTCTAACTGTTAATGTTATAGCCTGCTACTTTGTTGAATTTATGAATCAGTTCAAGGAGTTTTTGGGTTGAGTCCTTCGGGTTTTCTATGTATAGTATCATGTCATCTGCATACAGTGACAGTTTTATCTCTTCTCTTCCTATATGGATGCCTTTTATTTCTTTTGTTTGTCTAATTGCTGTGGCTAGGACTTCCAAAACTATGTTGAAGAGCAGTGGTGAGAGTGGGCATCCCCGTCTTGTTCCAGATTGGAGTGAGAAGGCTTTCAGGTTTTCCCCATTGAGTATTATATTTGCTGTGGGTTTATCATAAATGGCTTTGATTATGTTCAGGAAGGTTCCCTCTATACCCACTTTGGCAAGGGTCTTGATCATGAATGGATGTTGGACTGTTTCAAATGCTTTTTCTGCGTCTAATGAGATGATCATATGATTTTTGACTTTTCTTTTGTTAATGTGGTGTATGATGTTGATTGATTTGTGTATGTTGAACCATCCTTGTGAACCTGGGATGAACCCTACCTGGTCGTGGTGTATAATTTTTTTGATATGTTGTTGCATTCGGTTGGCTAAGATTTTGTTGAGAAGTTTTGCATCTATATTCATCAATGATATTGGGCGATAGTTTTCTTTTTTTGGTGGTATCTCTGTCTGGTTTTGGAATGAGGGTGATGGTGGCATCATAGACTGTCTTTGGGAGTATTCCTTCTTCTTCAAACTTTTGAAAGAGTTTAAGGAGGATGGGCACCAATTCCTCTTCATATGTTTGATAGAATTCGCCTGTGAAGCCATCTGGTCCTGGACTTTTATTTGTAGGGAGTGTTTTTATGACCTCTTCAATTTCATTTCTAGTGATTGGTCTGTTCAGTTGGTCTGTTTCTTCTTGATTCAGTTTTGGCAGGCTGTCAGATTCTAGAAGATTGTCCATTTCTTCCAGATTGTCAAACTTGTTGCCATATAGTTGTTAATAGTATTCTCTTATGGTTTTTTTGTCTTTCTGCAGTATCCATTGTGATTTCTCCTTTTTGACTTATAATTTTGGTTATTTGGGTTCTTTCTCTCCTCTTTTTAGTGAGTCTGGCCAGGGGTTTGTCAATTTTGTTGACCTTTTCAAAGAACCAGCTCTTGGTTTTATTAATTTTCTCTATTGTTTTTTGAATCTCTATTTTATTGATTTCTTCTTTGATCTTTATAATTTCCTTCCTTCTGCTGACGTTAGGACTTTTTTGTTCTTCTTTTTCTAATTCGTTTAGGTGGAGGGTTAAGGTGTCCATTTGGGATCTTTCTTCTTTTTTGAGAAAGGCTTGTATTGCTATAAGTTTCTCTCTGAGCACTGCTTTTGCAGCATCCCATAGATTTTGAGAGGTTGTGTCTTCATTATCATTTGTTTCAAGGTAGTTTTTAATTTCCTTCTTGATTTCCTCATCAACCCATTGGTTTTTTAGTAGCATGTTGTTTAGTCTCCATGTAGTAGGATTTTTCTCTTTCATTTTCCCATGGTTGATTTCTAATTTCATGGCATTGTGGTCAGAGAAGATGCTTGAGATAACTTCTATGCTCCTAAATTTATTGAGGTTAGCTTTGTGTCCCAATATGTGGTCGATTCCTGAGGATGTTCCGTGAGCATTTGAGAAGAATGTGTATTCTGATTTTTTGGGATGTAGTGTCCTGAAGATATCAATGAAGTCTAATTTTTCTATTGTTTCCTTTAGGATCTCTGTTGCTTTATTGGTTTTCTGTCTAGAGGATCTGTCCATTGATGTGAGGGGGGTATTAAGGTCTCCTACTATGATTGTATTCTCATCAATATCTCCCTTTATGTCTGTTAATATTTGTTGTATGTATCTGGGTGCTCCTGTATTTGGGGCATATATGTTGACCATAGTAACATCCTCTCCTTGGATGGATCCCTTAATCATTAAGTAGTGTCCTTCTTTGTCTTTCTTTATGTCTTTTGTTTTAAAGTCTATTTTGTCTGATATGAGTGTTGCGACTCCTGCTTTTCTGTCATGTCTATTGGCGTGAAATATTTTCCCCCACCCTTTCACTTTCTATCTATATGTATCCTTTGTCCTAAGGTGAGTGTCTTGTAGGCAGCATATTGAAGGTTTTTTCCTTTTTATCCACTCAGCCAGTCTGTGACTTTGATTGCGGCATTCAGTCCATTGACATTTAAGGTGATAATAGATAGATGATTATTTATTGCCATTTGAATCTCGTGTTCCAGTTGATTCTATGGTTCTTCATTCTTCCTTTTTTTTTTTTTTTTGGTTGGATGGTCTCCTGTTATTATCTGCTTGAGTGTTTTTGTTTTTTTTTTTATTTTTTCCGAATGCAATATTTGGTTTTGGCTTGTGGTTGCCCTGTTTTTTAAGTAAGCTAACCCCTTCCTATAATTGTGTGTTTTAGCCTGATGGTCCTGTAGGTTCAGACACTTCATTACTATATTAAAATTAAGAAGAGAAACAAACAAACAAACAAAAAGGGTTATTCATTTCCTAACATCCCTTGCCCACATTTTATGATTTTGATGACTCTTTTTTTTTCTTTTTAATTCTATTTTGTTTGAAGTATGTTCATGATTAAATCTGTATGCTGGCTTATTTGAGTGACTGCTCTCTGATTGCAGTTTCCTCAGTCCTAGTTCTCTCCTTCTTCTTCTTCTTTTTTTTTTTTTTCCTTTTCTTCTTTCTTCCCTTTCCTTCCTTTCTTTTTGGTTTAGAGAAGCCCTTTCAGTATTTCTTTTAGTGTGGGTTTTGTGTTGCTGTATTCTTTTAGTTTTTGTTTGTTGGAAAAAATTTTATTTCCCCTTCTGTTTTAAATGATATTCTTGCTGGATTGAGTATTTTTTCCTTTGAGCACTTTAAATATCTCTTGCCATTCCCTCCTGGCCTGTAGTGTTTCTGTAGAGAAATCAGCTGATAACCTTATGGGGGTTCCCTTGTAGGTAACATTCTGCTTTTCTCTTGCTGCCTTTAGGATCCTCTCTTTATCACTAACTTTGGCCATTTTTTATTATGATGTGTCTTGGTGTGGGTCTGTTTGGGTTCAGTTTGTTTGGGGCCCTCTGTGCTTCCTGTATCTTGAGCTCAGTATCATTTAGATTTGGGAAGTTTCCAGCGATAATTTCTTCAAGTATATTTTCCATTCCCTTATCTTTTTCTACTCCTTCTGGAATTCCTATTATGTGTAGATTGGCCCGCTTTATATTATCCCATAGGTCTCTTATATTGCTTTCCAGTTTTTTGATTCGGTTTTCTGTCTGCTGACCTGATTGGGTGATTTCCATTATTCTATCTTCCATATCACTGATTCATTCTTCTGCATTATTCATTCTGGTTTTTACTGCCCTTAGTTCAGTTTGTATCTCTGCAAATGAATGTTCTAGTTTTTCTTGGCTCCTCCTTATATTTTCTAGATCCTTTCTGAGGGTGTCTGCATTACTGTTCATATCTTCTCTTAATTCCTTCGGTATTTTTACTCTTTCTCTTTTGAACTCCAGGTCTGTCAGACTGCAGAGATATGTTTCATTGTTGACTGTTTTAGGTTAGTTCTCCTGTTGGTTTGAGTGGGAGTGGTTTCTCAGCTTCTTCATCTTGCTTGTTGTTTTCTTTCTCCTGAGGGAGTTGTACTCTCCGTTATCGGGCAGTGTTTGCCTTGTCACTGCCATGGAATATTTCCTGAGGCTAGCATTGTTGGTCAGTCTTTTTGGAGGCAGTGTGGCTTTTCTGGAGTGTTGATGGGGCTAACAGGGTCTCTTTGAAGCAAAGGAGGACTTCCTGAGGGCAGACAGGACTGGGAGGTCCACATCACGATGATAGCAGATTTCACTTGGTCAGACAGAGCTTGCTCTGGTGTTTTTAGGCTGTGGGGTTCTTGCAGGGGGTTGGTGGTGTTGGGCAGCTGTTCCTCAGGAGTGCAGCACCCCCTGGGAGCTGGAGCAGCTATCTCGGTCACTGAGAACCCAAAAGGTCTTCCCTAGGGCAGCCCAACTCAGAAGGACGGTCTGAGAATGTAGGCAGATCTTTTCACAGTCTGGCCAAGCTTGTTGTAGCTTTTCTGGGCTGCAGGGGGTCCTGCCTGGAGCTGGCAGTCCTATGCAGCTGATCTGCGAGAGCTCAGCTCCCCCTGAGGGCTTTGGAGGATAGATGGGCCACTGCCAACCCAAGAGGCTCCTCCCCAGGGCAGCCCAACTCAGAAAGACTGTCTGAGAATTCGATAGATCTTTTCACGGCCCAGCCAGACTTGTTGTAGCTTTTCTGGGGTGCAGGGGGTCCTGCTGGGAGCTGGCAGTCCTGTGCCTTTGTTCCGTGGATATGCAGCTCCTCCTGAGACCTGGAGCGGCTACCTGTCCTGCTGCGAACCCAAGAGGTTTTTCCCCAGGTCAGGCCGACTCAAAAAGACTGTCTGAGAATTAGGCAGATCTTTTCACGGCCTGGCTAGGCTTGTTCTAGCTTTTCTGGTCCGCAGGCCTTTTTTCCGGGGCTGGTGGTGTTTGGTGCTGCTCTGCGGAAGTGTAGCCCCTCCAAAGGGCAAGCAGGCCTGTGCAGGGACAGCCCCTGTGGGGGTAGACTTCAGGCAGTTGTTGAGGCCAGCCCTCCCAGATGGCAGGCAGCCCCAGGTCCAGCGAGTGTGTAGAGGGTGGTGGGGGTGGGGGGAGGGGATGCACTGGGAAGCACAGCTTTCTGCTAGGTAGCGGGCCAGTAAGGTTGCTGTGGCGTGGGGAGTATTCTATGGGGACCCATCCCTTCTTCTCTCCCCTCCCCAGCACGGGCGCAGACTAGGCTCTTCTCCCAGGTTCCCTCTGATGTGGCTTTCCACTTCCCCGCCCCTAGAGGATTGCTCCCTTCCCCTGCGACAGCTTTGCTTTCTGGTCTCCCAGGCAGTCTCTGTCCCATCAAACTTGAGAGACCGGTTTCTAGACCTCTCAAGCAGTCTCTGCTCCACCCCACCCCCCAGCCCTTTCCCGGGGACTAACCTCCGGAGCCACCGAGGTCTCGGTGCCCAGCCCCCACCCAGGCATCTCAATTTTTGGTGACTGTGCCCATAGTTTAGATGGTCCATTCAGTTCTCAATCTGCTTTTCAGAACTCCAACTTACTGCTACACTCTTCTCTGAATCTGGAGATTCCTCCGATTCGTTTGATCTTTACCCTGAGTAGGTGACTTTCCAGGGTGCAGGATCCCTTTCTCCTCCGCAGTTCCCTTTCGGGAGCACCTGTCCAGCTCGGATTCTTCTCTCACTCTCCTCTTTTCTCTTGTTTTACCTAGTAATGTCACAAACTTCTTGCCGTTATTGGAGTTTAGGTTCTTCTGCCAGTGATTGGTTGCTGTTCTGTGCGAGTCATTTATCTTGTAGATGTGGTTTTTGTGTGTGTGTGTTTGTGGGAGATGGCAAGCTTGTCCCCCTACTCTTCTGCCGTCTTGTCTCCTGAAAAAAATTTGTTTTTATTTTAGTTTTTAGAAATTTGATTATTTGGCATGGCTTTTCTTGAGTTTATCCTATTTATGATTTACTAAGCTCAAATGTGCAGAATTATGTCTTTTACCAAATTTGGGAAATTTTCAGTCTTTATCTCTTCAAACTTTTTATCAATCCCATCCCCTTTCATCTCTCTTCCTAGAGCTCTAATGTCATGGATATTAGGTCTTTCATTTTATTTCTGAGAGTCATTGAAGCTCCATTTACCTTTTATAATCTATTTTTCTGTTTGTTTTACAGATTGGGTAAATTCTATTGTTGTAATATCATGTCCACTGATTTTTTTTCTTCTGTCCCTCCGTTCTACTGTTGAGCTCATTCTCCCCCCCACCCCAGGGTTTTCTTCATTTTATTTCCAAAATTACAACTTTTTTTTTTTTTTTGCTGAGAATTACTATTACTTCATTTATTTCAAGTGTTTTCTTATTCGCTCATGGGAGCATTTCTATAATGACTACTTTAAAAATCTTTGCTAGTGAATTCTAATGTTTGTATCATCTTGATTTTTCATATGTTCTTTATATTTTCTAATTCAAGCTGATATTTCCCTGGTTGAGTGATTTTTTAAAAATTGTATCATGGATATGAGACTTGGCATTTTATTAACAGCTTACACTATACGGGAGGGAAAGAGCAGTCTGCCTTGTTATTTTTGATGGAGTGGCAATTGAGCACCTGTCCCCTCCTTTGGTCTCTGTTGAAACCCCAGTGTGGGTAGGATACCTCATTGCAGCTGAGATTTGATGAGAGTTCAGGCTCCTCAGTAGGTTCCCAAGGATACCACCCTGATTTCCAAGGGAAAGAGTGTTGAGTTATTATACCCCATGTAGCCTGCACTGACTCTGTAGTCAGGGGGATACCATATTCCTGATAGAAGGTAATAAAAGTTCTTGTTTCCTGCTTGGCCTCCTCTGATTCTACTCCTGTAGGGAGAGAAAGTAGTGCCTTATTAATTTTAGATGGGTGTAGAAGGCTCCTTTCATGGTCTCTACTGGTATGGCTAGTCAGAGTCCTCATTATTCACTAGTGGAAGTCAAAACCCCATTTTCCCACTTCTGTCTGCAATATTATAATATTATAGCTCTGATATAATCTTGGTGGGAGGGAAGTAGGCCTTGTTATGTCAGGGCAAGGGTGGAAGTCTAATATCCCCATTTGGCCTTTGCTGACATAGACATATATAGCCACTTTTGTGTGTGTGCATGTGTGTGTGTGTGTGTTATTTTGTTGGAATACAGCTATTAATATCCAAAAGTTTTCTGTCTTACTAGAATGGTCCTAGCCTGGTCCTATGGCTACAGAGGGCAGGTTTTCCTAAGGCTTTTTGTCTGAGCCATTGGTTGGTTTTTCCATGTGGCTGACTCCCTCAGGGTCCATTCTCTCTATAAAAGAAACCTTAGGGAATACACCAGTTGGTCTTTTCTTGGGTCTTTGGGATGCCTTCAGAGTGCTTTTATGTTTGTCTCATTTGTAGTATCTATGGTGTTTAGCTATATTTAACAGGAAAGAGAAGGATGTCTAACTTTACTGGAACTCAAATTTTTTTGTTTTAATAGATGTATAGAAAGAAAAGATATTTTAATGAGAACATACAATCATCTCTATTAATATTAATCAAAGCTATAAAACTTCTGCATAAAATGGTTAGCAAACACAGATAGAAGAGAAAGATATAAATAATACTCAGAAGTCTACTGTGCTTAATGTTTAGTCCTTTTATCAGAAGTAACCATTACAAACAAATTTTGCTTTCATAGATGTATATATATGTCAAGGAAAATGACATGAAGCTGATTATGTAGATATAAAACAAAGTATGAGTATTACTTTTTAGTAGTTTTTTTTGGAAGGAGGGATGATGATATGGTTAGAGATCTATCTTTCCTATAATCAGTGTATCTTAGGAATCAAGACATGAATACACTGATTTCTTTAGTAGCTATATGGAGTCCATCACAGGGCTGTACCTTTACTTATTTATCCCATCCTCTAAAACCACTTGGGCTTTTTGGTCATAAATATTTTAACTATATAAATAGCAGTTTTGTTGTCATATCTATTAGCAGTGGATTTTGTAGGCCAAAGGGCACATATACTTTTAATTTGTAGATATTTCCTTAAAAGTTCCAGTTTACACTTCCACTAGTAGTATATGAAAGTGCCTCTCCCAAAACCCCACCAACTGTCAATAGCACTAAACATAAGCTATCTGTTTTTAAATGAATACACGTGCACACGCACACACATATAATGGCTGAAAATCGTATGTTATTGTCAATTTCACTTGTATTTAATTATGACCAAGTTTATATCTTTTTTTTTTCATTGTTTTTCCACTTGTAGCTCTTCTCTCTAAACTACTTACTGGGCCATTTTTAAACTGAGCTCTTCATCTTATTTATTTTCAGGGACTCTTTTTCAAATAAGTTGTCTTTTGGGTTTATTTATGGTATTTTTGCCAAATATAATGTTAACTTTTTTTTCCTTCAAATTTATAAACCTCATACTTCCTGGCTTTTGGGTTTTATGATTTTCTTCAAATGTCTTTTGGGATTTTGATTAAAATCATATTGAATCTTTAGGCTAGTTTGCAGAGATGACATCTGACAGTATTGAATTTTGAACACCATAAATCTTTGAATTTTTGAAGTCACTTATTTTATCTCAATAATGTGTTATAGCTTTTAGTATGGATCTCCCCTTGGATTTACTCCTAGAAACAAATTTTTTTTTATGGTATTGTGAATGTTATTTTTTAAATGTAATTTTTTGGGTAACTTTTTGCTGGCAATTAGAAATATGATTGAATTTTGCTTGATGACCTTGCACTCAGCATCTTAATTCAGTTATTTATTTGCATGTTTTGTTTTTAATCTTTGAGTTTTCTTTATTCAAAAACATACCAATTGCAAATAATAATTACCTTATTTTTTCTTCAATCTTCATATCTTATATTTGTTTATTTTATTTTCTTATTACACTGACAAGCCTCCCATCAGTAATAGATGGAAGTGTTGACATAGGGTGATATTCTTGTCCCTTTCTTGATTTCACAGAGAATGCATTCAATAACTTACCAGTAACTATAATGTGTGCTGGACTGTTTCTCATTTGTAAATATTCTTCATCAGATAAAAGAAGGCCCTTTTACTCTTGGTTGGCTATGACTTTTTATCATGAATGGATATTGCCTTTTGTCAAATTCCACTTCTGCATTTCTAAAAAATCATGTTTTTCTTTTTTTGTGTGTGTTAATGTGGCAAATTGCATTGATTTCTTTTCGTATGCTAAACCATCTTTGCATTCATGGAATAATAAGCATCCTTACTAGTATTTTTTTTAATGTTTGAATATCATGCTCATATCAACTTCACAAAATTAATTAGAAATGTTTCTTCATTTTCCATACGGGATGTATGGAAGCTTTCATAACTGAAGCCATCTAGACATGGGATTTTCTTTTTTAGAACAGATTTAGATAGTGAACCTAATTCTTTGATGTGTTTGTGTCTTTCATATTTTCTATTTTTCTTGTCTTGGTAATGTCAATTATATTTTTTAAGGAATTCATCCATTTTACTTAAATTTTCATATAGATTTCTGTAAAGTTGTTGGTAATATTCCATTGTGGGCTTTTTTTGTAGTCAACAGGATCGCTAATGATATTCCTTTATTTAATAGAAAGAGTATTTTGTCTATTAATGCAGTCTATGATAAATGTCGCAGATAGGACTATTGTTGCCTCTGACTGCCATTGCCAAATAGAAACACAGAGACAGAGTTTTGGCTGATGGAGAAAAAGATAGCTTTATTGCTTTGACAGGCAAAGGGTGCCACAGCAAGCTAATGTGCTGCCCTTGGAAAGGATTAGGAGGCAGTTTTATAGTTTGGGGAGTAGAAAATAGGGCTGCAGATAGGGATCAGGGTAGAGGCAAACTTGCACTGTCTTTCAAAACTGGTGTTTAGTGGTCTGCAAGACTGGTTCTGGTGGTCCTCCTCCTTCCCAGAATGAAGAAAACTTCATCAACTAGTTCTTCCATCTGTTGGGGGTTCTAGTTCTGCAGAAAAGGTTCAAGGATATTGTTATATATATTCCTTAAGGAGGAAACAGGACCCTGCCCCAAGGCTGCACTATTTGCTGCTCCTCCCTGGTCTCTATATTCCCTGGCTTCCTTGATTAGGAACTGCCCTTCGGAACTCAGGGAAGGAAGGTCATGGAGGCGAGGCTGAAGCTTATTCCCTAAAAACAAGAAATGGAGGACACACAGAAAGGCTTGTGTGCCCAGAAGCCCCACAGGGCACTAGCTCAGTTATACTATCACTGCTTTGTAAAGCAAGCTTCCCTTTGTTATTCTTGTCTTTAGCTGGGTTAACCTGAATTAGCTTCCTAAAAATAATCAAATATTAAAATAATGATTTTGTAATGGGAGTCTCTTTTATAGGTTATAATTGGATTTTGATAAAATCTATTATTTGTTAGATAACATGATGTTATAAAGTAGATAAGACCATTTCAAATAAGTACCTATCTAATCATTTTTTCTTTCTGATTTGACAATTGTTTTGCTTCCATAAAAATACATAGAAAATACTATTTTCACATTTTAGGTAACATCATAGAGAAGTAAAATTTTCTTTGATTTTTAATGAGGTTTATTATTAAAATTTTGATAGTGTCAAAATAGATTTGACTGTGGAAAATGTCAACCTTGCATAATTTTTAATTACTGTCCATTGTTCTTTTTATCACTAGCTTCCTTCATCCTTCTAGCTATTGGTCCATGGCAGACAAATCTTCCAATGACTTTTCAGAACTATACTATTTATTATAAAGACAATTTATAGCAGTCAAAACTTGGGAAAGGCCAAAGAAGAATTCTGCAACCAAATTCTTAATCAGTCAAGTAATTATTTAAAAGGTGCTATGATGTTTTTATTTTTCAGGATTTACATGAGAAAAATGAAAAGTGTTGGTTATTATACTTGTTTCCAATGGTCTATATTATTAGTAATAACTTAGTATTTTTAATTTTGGCTATATTCCCTCTCATACATTATATTCTTTTAGCTTATTTATTTTACATAGAATATAAAATAATGATCTATATTATTTCACTAACAAAACCCTGATATCTAAAATAGCTTGGGGAGTTCCCGTCGTGGCGCAGTGGTTAACGAATCCGACTAAGAACCATGATGTTGCGGATTCGATCCCTGCCCTTGCTCAGTGTTCTAATGATCCGGCATTTCCTTGAGCTGTGGTGTAGGTCGCAGATGCGGCTCGGATCCTGCATTGCTGTTGCTGTGGTATAGGCCGGCGGCTACAGCTCTGATTCGACCCCTAGCCTGAGAACCTCCCATATGCCGCGGGAGCGGCCTAAGAAATGGCAAAAAGACAAAAAAAAAAATAAAAATAAAAGAATAAAATAGACAAGAAAGGATGATAAAGAGTATTTTATCTTGGAAGTTATGTGTGGAGTTGGTTAGAGTCTTCAAAAAAGATCCTAGATCCTTTTAATAAATCATTTAAGAAATGCCATGACCACATCTGTGCCTACATGATACCAGAATAATCTATTGGAATATATAAAAAAAAAAATTACTCATACTTGCTAGGTCCAAAGTGGCAGTATATTAACAAAAATAATGTTTACATTCAAAATTTTCTTTAAAATACCAGTTGAATATGCCTAAACAAATGTTGCTAACAGCTGGTTAAAAACTAAAGGAAATGATTAGTCAAATAATAAATGAGTTGTTTAGTGTACATTAGTCTAAGATAATAAGTCGGGATGAATTTCATTTTACTGAACTAAGTGATTTTTATGTACTTAAGTAAGCCTAATATCATTTGCTCTTTCCTGCACTATTGCAATTCATTTTTTTTTTTTCCTTTTTTAGGACTGCTCCTGCGGCATATGGAGGTTCCCAGGCTAGGGGTCTAATCGGAGCTGTAGCTAATGGCCTACACCACAGCCACAGCAACACCAGGTCCAAGCTATGTCTGTAACCTACACCACAGCACACAGCAATGCCGGATCCTTAACTCACTGAGCAAGGCCAGGGATCGAACCCGCAACCTCATGGTTCCTAGTCGGATTTGTTAACCACTGAGCAACGACGGGAACTCCTGCAATTCATTTTTTATCTTGGAAAAGATTCAGAGACTAAGAGAGTACTCAAAAATAAAGGTTAATACTAGATTATCAAAGTGAAGGAGGAGTCTATATACAGAGTCCAGTGATAGCATGGAACCTGAAAAGTAGATACAAATATTCCCTCAGATTTAGAAACCTGTAAACTTTTAAATAAATGCAAAGTTTATGAGAATTCTATCTTGGACTCATAGCTCATTTAAATTTTTCTTGATCTGCAGATAGAAGATAAATAAGGGCTACTTGAAGAATTTTATTAGAGTTGACATAAGTATGATCCTTTGTCATGTCACATGACGAAATAATTGCAGCTGCAGTATGGGTATGTAATCTCCAGGGAAATACTGCATAGCAACTTTATAAATAATATTCAATTTCTAAAATGCAGTATTTCTATCCTGTGAAATTGAGATGATGACATAAACTTAAAGAAAAATAGTAGTCTTACCTACTATAGTTTCAAAGTAAATTTTGGGCAGTAAATATTTGAGGAATATAAACTGTACTATATTTTGAGGTTAGAGTTTTAAAAATCCATGAAACATAAAATCTATTACCAAGGATATGGACATCTTGAACCTATATATTGTGGGTGCAAGTGTAAAATAGTACAATAACTTTGGAAATCTGGCTGACAGTTTCTAATAAAGTTTAACACACCTACCCTATCATCCAACAATTTCACTCCTACGTATATGAAATGAAATGAATACAAAACACATACATATGTACACAAATACACACAGATGTGTACAAAAATGCTTGTAGAGGTTTTATCCAGAATAGCCTCAAATAGGCAACTCAAATGTCTATCAACGGGAGAATAGATAAAAAAATTGTGGCTTATTCATATAACAGAATATCACACACCCATTGATATAAACAATGACACATATTAAATATAAAAAAATGTTATGCTAGGAAAAAAAATACTATTCTAGATGAAGAAGCCTGAAACAAAAGAGAATATATTGTATGATCCCATTCTTAGGAAGTTCAGGATAAGCAAAATTAATCAATGATGATAGAAATTCGAAGAGTGGTTGCCAATGGATTAACATGAAAGAGCATGAAATAATTACTCTGGTGATAGAAATGTATATCTTTAGCTCTTTGATGTTAACAAGCATTGTGTCCTGGTAAATGTAATAACAACTTGTTTTCTGAGGGTAAAAGAAGTCCAACTTTGCAGCACTCAAATTTCTAAGTTGTAGGAGTTCCTGCTATGGCTCAGTGGAAACAAATCTGACTAACATCCATGAGGACGCAGGTTCAATCCCTGGCCTTGCTCAGTGGGTTAAAGATCTGGCGTTGCCATGAGCTGTGGTGTAGGTCACAGACACTGCTCAGTTCTGGCATTGCTATGGCTGTGGTGTAGGCTGGCAGCTACAGTTCCTATTGGAAACCTAACCTGGGAACTTCTATATGCTGTGGGTGGGGTCCTAAAAAGATGGGAAAAAAATGTTGTAAATACTTTTCCTGTGGTTGATTTCAGATTACCAATATGGCATTACTGAAGTAAAGCTGGGAAGAGATATATGCATCAGCTCTTGTGAGCCTCTATGAGTCAGGCTTCATACATCACTGATTGCAAGGTGCATACGTTTTTAAAAAATCATCAAACTGAACTCCAAAAATTTGTGTATTTTACTATATTTAAATTATATCTCAAAAGTACAAAAAAAAATCCTTAAAGAAGTGAATATGGAAAATTGGAAATATGGAAAGTTCTTCTAGCCCCATTTAGTAACCTGAAATTTAATAGTGAAAAGCCACTCACTAACACTGACATTTATTTCTTGGACATATTATGAAGCATCTAAGTTTGCTACAGTATGGTTAGTGAGTTATAAAGATGAATAAGCTTTGGGCTCTATCCCCCAAGGTGCATATATTGAAATAAAACAAATACATTGAATAATTGTAACATACAGAAAGAAGTACACAACATACAGTAAGAAATACAAAGTACATACAAACCTGCATAGATACAAACCTGCATACATACATTTGTACAAAGTACCTGGTATTGTAAGTACCTGTATATGCTAAGAGAACAAAAGAGAAATCTTCATACTACTTTCCCTCTAATTTCTTGCCTGAATTGAAACCTCATTCCCAAATTTGCCTGGGCAAAAGTGGTTCAACATTTTTCTAGCTTTCTGATGATGTTCTAAGACTTGCACCTCCATGCACCCTTGATTTTTATTTATCACTGTATAGACTACCTGCCTTTAAGTATAAACTACCTGCCTTTAGGACACATAACATACACATGGTGGACTTTCCACTTGCTTAAAATGGCTTTCTTTACCTCAAATTGTGGCATCACAGGAAGGTATCTCCACATCCATGAAGATGCTAGTCCAACTCAGGGTTACTTAATCCCTGTGATCTTCACGTCTGTTCTACCTCAGCCATCCTCTTTCAAGTGTGTACTGTAGCACTGGCATCTGAAACTTCTATAACTTTGAACTCAGATGTTAAACTTTCCAATCTTAAATTTGTGTTTTCCAATGTTTTCCACTCCTCATTTCTCACATCTATTTAAAGTATCTTTATAGTATGAGAAAAAGAATGTGTATATATGTATGTGCGTGTGTGTGTATGAATGACTGGGTCACTATGCTATACAGTAGAAAATGACACAACACTGGAAATCAACTGTACTTTGATTAAAAATAAAATAAAACATTTAAATTAAGCATCTCAAATTTCAAAAACATTTGCAGCCCTTACCCTTGAAACTTTATCTAGGGTTAGTAGTTCTGTGTCAGGTTTTCCTCTCCTCCTCCTCTTCTTCTCTGGCTCACAAGATATTTAACTATCTATGTGGCCCTGGAAACATATACAAAAGTTTTGATAGATATTAGTTGAATGAATAAGTGAAAGTCCAATGAATAAATGAAAGTCCTTAATGCTCATTGCCAGAAATAAGCACACAGTGATTCTTACTAAAACATAGTTTAGGAAGAAACTGTGAAAAAATTCATTGTGAGTTAAAATGACATTTTTATTTAAAACATTATATTAAGGTGGGTAAATACAACTTTTTAAGAAAAATACATGTCTGTATGTTACTCATCTATGTTGTGACAGTGTATTCAGACTTATATAATATTCTTTTTTGGTAAACTTTTTGTTCTAAATATTTGCAAATTGTGATTAAAATTTTCTTCAAAATTTCCAATTGAACTTGTATGTATGGTTTGATTCCATGTGTTATCTGGCTTTACATTGTCCGTACCTGATCAAGCTCCACAAATCTTCTTTTAACTATTTAGGAAAGATGGAGATTTTTATATTAATGGTCAAGAACAGTACCACTTAGGGGGGTGGCACCTTGCCAACATTTTTATACTCTCTCTTGTTTTTATCTTTTTTTTTGTGTGTGTGTGTGTGTTTTTTTGCTATTTATTTGGGCCACTCCCGCAGCATATGGAGGTTCCCAGGCTAGGGGTTGAATCGGAGCTGTAGCCACTGGCCTACTCCAGAGCCACAGCAATGCAGGATCCGAGCCGCGTCTGCAACCTACACCACAGCTCACGGCGACGCCGGATCGTTAACCCACTGAGCAAGGGCAGGGACCGAACCCGCAACCTCATGGTTCCTAGTCGGATTCGTTAACCACTGTGCCATGACGGGAACTCCTCTTGTTTTTATCTTAAAGACCCAGTGCTGTAACATTACATATTTGTAATTTTAATTTTATCATACAAATTGTCTATCTTGCCGCTAAAGTGATACATAGTCCTCAGGTGCATTTCTGAGATTATTCTCAATAATTTTGATATTAGAGCTGTTTTACATTCCACAAGTATTTCAACATCACTTGCACTCAAACTCAGTTATTGTATTTGAAAGATATGGATAATGCCCCAACTCTAAACTTATGTGACTAGACATCTAGAGATAGATGTAATGTATTTATTTATTTATTAAGGATATTGTTTATCCAAAAATATTAAAAATAAAATCTAGTTCATTTTGGACTACTTTTCACCTCAAATCATAAAATTCTACTCTAGGAAAATCTGGAAATTTTTTTGCTAGTAAAACTATGTTAGGGTATAATAACAGGAAATAAAACTATTCTATCTCAGCAACTGATAAAACTACTTGGTGTATAGAAATTAGTCTTTTTCACTGTGAAGTAATGCAATTAGCATAAGCTGAGGGATTTAATAAGAAATAGCCAACAAAACCCCATGTTATGTTTTCACACATGGTATCAAAGAGGGTCTACTACAGATATTTTTGAACAATTTGTCTATTTTTGTAATATCATCATGTAAAGAGGTAAATAATTTTGTAAAATCCCTCATGTAAGTGATTATATAGGATGTTTTATATTGACCAATAAAATGCCTACTGGCTAATTTTTTTTTTTTAGGACCTCACCTGTAGCATATGAAAGTTCACAGCCTGAGCCACATCTGAGACCAAAGCTTCAATTTATAGCAGTGATAGATCCTTAACACACTGAGCAAGGCCAGGGATCGAACCTGCATCCTCACAGACACTATGTTGGGTTCTTAAGCTGCTGAGTCACAATGGGAACCCTGCCTACTGTCTACTTTTAATATATGTGATCCAGTTACATTAAAAAACACATGGTTAGTCATTTCAATTTTTTTAATTTATTTTTTTTTTGAAAAGGAGAAGGTATAAATAAATAAGATACTAAATCAACTACTTAAGTACATTCCTATTCAAGGGATTTTCTAAGTACAATTTTAAACTGAGATTTATTTTTACCTTAGAAATGAGAGTATTTAGTAACATTAGGATTAGTTGAGAATGCCTCCTTGTTGAAACTGTGGTTTAAGAGAAGATCAAGTTTATCTTTCTCAAATTGAGTCAGTGTTCATTTGACCAATTTTTGGAGCAATTCAGAGTCTATTTTACTATAATATGCTTTATATTTGAAACTAAATATTAAAATATGTTTTAGATGCACAAGATAGAATGGAATGAGATCATGACAGTTAATCTATTTTGGCACCAGGAATTGATTCTGCTTAATGTATTTATTTTGTTTGTGAAATGTGGTTAGATATTTTTGGAAAGAAATAATTTTCTATCTCCAAATGAATTTTAAAATATGACTTCCATTTAAAAACAAATTAACAATGACATTTACCAGGTATATTTATAATAAATTTGTTTTACCATACACCATGATCATAGTGCAATTGTATTCTTTTAAAGTCTCACTCTGTAACTTATGGGTTAAATGCCAAAAATGTATTTGTTTTGTTTTGCTTTGTTTTAACTTTTAGTTTATGTGAATTGCTTAAGTCTGCAAAATTCAGAAGGAAATCTCTGCAGGACAGATTTTGTTAAAAGATTTCCAGTATTTCCTGCATCTGTTGGGTGGAAATGGTACCCACTGCTGCTTTTACAACTATTTCAATAAAAAAACAGAGGTAGATAGAATTTAAGTTTAGAACAATGCAGAAAAAAATTGTTGGTTATTTTTAAAGTTAAGAAATGTGTTTTATGGCTAGTTCTTGACAAGTTTAAACTATTAGTTATTTCTTACCCTATCTGAAGTCCATCATTCCCTTAGTCCTTAGGTTGAAAGTAACTTCAGGAAAGGTTTACTATATTATGTGTACAATCACATGTATAACTCTTAGTTTCTAACAGTTTAAACTTCCCAGTATTATTATTTTTCTATTAATTTATAAACAATAGTTAATTGAGGTTATATATTAAGAAATACTCAATTTTATTTTTATAGCTCCAGTTATTCCAAATAGCATTATTTAAAATTCCACTTGGTATTAGCAGTTAATCTATATATGTTCATGTATATATCCAAAATCCCTTAGAAATCACAACAGTAAATAAAAAAGAACGCTTGTAATAGAGAGAGTTCATTTTTGATGTTTGATCACTGATGGATTTCAAGCCTCATCTTCCCCTTTTTTGCACCCTCTGAGAAAACTGATAAGAACTCTTATATACACTTCCTCTTTTGGCACCATTAAGAGGTTTAAGCCTTGCCACCCTCCAGCCCAGGTTCTGGAACTTTTCCCTAGCTACAACTCCTAGCCACTATAAAACTAAGCCTACCTGTTCTGTCTCACTCAGGCCAGCTTGAACTCTTTTGTACCTGTTCATTTTCCTCCTTAAATCATCCCTTTGAGGAGACACAACACATTTTTCATCTGGCTCCTCATAGGAATACCTCTTGAGCCTGGCCATGACACCCAAGATTTGCAGTAAGATCTTAACAACCAACTTTCTCCAGAAACACAAGTATGACATTGCATTAATGACCTCAGCCCCATAGCTGGATTCACCCCTCATTCCCTATACTGACTTCATTCCTGCAGGTGCACTCACTTTTCATGATAACATTGTTTACACAGCTAGATTCATCCCCAATGATGACCTCAACTCAAAAGTGGAACACTTGGATTCTTTCTGGGTAGAAGTACCCACAAACTTGAGTCCCATTATAAAACCAATGAAAAATAGTTTCTGCCTTCATATTCCCTTCTACTTGCCCATCTTTGAGCAACAACCACCCTGATTAATCAGTAGTCATCAACATCTAGGCAAAACGTTCCATCAGTCAAAAGATTATGACTTGCTGAAGGCTCAGAAGATGGCATTTTTGAGCAATAAAGTATTTTTAATTTTTTTTAAATTTTTAAAATTTTTTGCTTTTTAGGGCCATACCCACAGCATATAGAAGTTCCCAGGCTAGGGGTCGAATCTGAGCTACAGCTGCTGGCCTACACCACAGCCACAGCAACATGGGATCTGGGCCACATCTGTGACCTACACTACAGCTCATTGCAACACCGGGTTCCCAGCCCACTGAGCAAGGCTGGGGATGGAACCCCACATCCTCATGGATATTGTCTGAGTTGCTGCCTCTGGCTCTGGGGTGTTTTTGATTTTTTAATTTATTTTTATTTTATTTTATTTTTTTGCTTTTTAGAGCTGCACCCATGGCATGTGGAGGTTCCCAGGCTAGGGGTTGAATTGGAGCTACAACTGCTGACCTATACCACAGCCACAGCAACACCAGATCTGAGCCACACCTGTGACCTATACCAGAGCTCAGGGCAACACCAGATCATTAACCCACTGAGTGAGGCCAGGGATCGAACCTGCAGCCTCATGGTTCCTAGTCGAATTCACTTCCACTGCACCACAATGGGAACGCCTAAAGTATTTTTTTTTGATTTAGGTATATAATTTTTTTTAATAACACAATGCTTTTTCCCACTCGATAGACAATAGAGCATAAACATAAATTTTATATGAACTGGGAAACAAAAACATTTGTGTGACTTGGTTTTCATGATGATCACTTTATTGCAGTGGCCTTGAACTAAACCCACACTATCCCCCAAATATGACTGTACATATATATATTTTTGTCATGTTTTCAGTTCCTTTGTTTTTGGATTCTGCCAACTGCCAATCTTGTGCTTTTCTGCTTCTTATACAATATCTAAAAATACTAATTGTCATGTCCTCTCCTTCAGCTGGTTACTTTGACTTCTGGCCCATCTCCTGTACTTAAACTATCTGCTTCCCTCGGCACTTAGTTTCACCCATCCATCCTTTTTCTGTGAACATGTGCTCCCCAGTCTGCATGGATTTCCTGTATCATGTTGCCCTCTATGCCAACACTTACACAGGGTCTTCCTGACACTTTCTAGTCTCAGTCCTTTGTCTTCTCCAAAACATCATGTTCCCTCAACAATCACTCAAATGTATCACCTCTTTAACATTTTTTTCTTTCACATTTTGAGTCTATAAAGAGTTAGGAAATATGGCTGTCTCTGGTGTTATTACAGTGTGTACCTGTTATTTATGCTTACCCAGTGGTCATTCACTCTTCCTTTCAAAAGCCCCTATTTAACTATGAGATAATACCTCCTCCAAACTTAGTCCATGCCATTTGTTTGGGAGAAGATCAATGCACCTCAGTATTTTAGAAGATTTATAACTCAGGAGAAGCCTCTTGGGGTTGATAATATTTAGAGAAAGGGCTTTTGTGGAAGTATAGGAAAATAAATCATTTATTTTCTGAGAAATTTCTATAAGATTAGATAAAAGCTTGGAGATTCATTGTCGTCATCCCTTGGAAGAGAATGCTTTCCTTGTCTCTTCTTGTGGTAAGAATGGAGGTCTGGACTGGATTCATTGGTTTGTAAATCATCATCAGGTGGGCTGCAGTGTAAGCCAAGGATCTAAGTGAGCCCCCTGAGGGACTGACTCTCCATAGAGTGAGAAAATTTGCCAAATGGAACTTTGGAGGAATGTCCATTTTCTTCATGGTTAGGTGGAGGAAGATAAATTCCTAGAAGAAAAGAGAATGGTCAAGATATTAGGAGAAAAATTGGGAGCTATAGGTAAAATAAGGCAGAGAGAATGTTTTGAGAAATAGGATATGATCAACAGAGTTAAAATCTGCTGAGAGGCCAAGCACACTGTAACTGAAAGCTGGGTGGTCTGTGGTGATCTTGGCAACAGATATTGAAGTAAATTGATGAAGGAGGGGAAATGAGGAAATGGAGATAGCAAGCATACCTACTCTTTCATAGAGCTTGACTCTGAAGGGAGGGAAGAGGCCAGGGAGCAGCCAAAACCCAAAAATATATATATTTTTAAAGATGAGGAGTTCAGCAGAAACAAACCTGACTAATATCTATGAGGATGCAGATTCAATCCCTGGCCTCACTCAGTGGATTAAGGATCTGGTGTTGCCGTGAGCTGTGATGTTAAGTTGCAGACGTGGCTTGGATCTCGTGCTGCTGTGGCTGTGGTGTAGGATGGCAGCTGTACCTCCAATTAGACCCCTGGCCTGGGAATTTCCCATATCCTGTGGGTGCAGCCTTTAAAAAAGCAAAATAAAAAAAAGGAAAAAGATTAACATATGCTAATACATTGATACAAAATATGGGGAGAGAGAGGGAGGGGATCTGAGAAACAGATGGAAGAAGGAAAGAAGAAAATGAAGAAAAAGTTATTTGGTAGAATAACTGAATGCAGTCTCTCAAGATGCTGGCGGGAATATATTTCAGACAACAAGGTGAAAGAAGATTGCCTCTCTTCTTCACCCTGTATCACCTGTCCCTATTCTGCTCCCAGGGCTGAGATTATGACCAGGAAATTTTATTTTATATTGATTTAAAGTTATCTCAAAATATATTAAATCATTCCTTACCTTTTCTCTGAAAATCTATTTTCCCTCTTATATTGCTTATCTTGGAACCACAGTGTATTTCGCATGGACTTTCCCATGTCCATGACCTTACATTCATTCTTGACATTTTGATCTACCTTACTCTTGCTAGCTCATTTATTATCAACATTCAAATCCTTCTCATTAAGGTGATCTCTAAGAAGGTAATTTCTAAGAAACACCAAAGCCCTCTTAAGAACCTCTAGTCTCCTTCTTTTTATCCTTCATAGGCAAGCCTTTCTCTAATTGCTGCTGAAATAAAATGTAAAATGAAAAAAGGTACATTACCTAGCTCAGAAGTCAGAATTCATCATTTTATTCAAGGGTAAAATTTAACATACCTAATCTGAATATTGGATAATCTTGTTTGGATTGTTTTAACCTTTCCAGTATGTTCCTGATATAGGACTTCTTGCGTTTCCCAAATTATAACTTTCTCTGAGACTGTGTAGAATTCTTTCCCTGCCTAGTTTTTCCTTTTTTACCTTCTTTCTCTATCTTTTATAAAGCCATTTTACTGAGGGATGATTGACATATTTAAAGCTGTATATATTTAATGTTTATAACTAGATGCATTTGAAGTAAATACATAGCCATGAAACCATCACCACCATGAACATAATACATATACATACCTCCTAAAGTTTCCTCCCATTCTCTTTATTATTGTTTTGTTGACAATAAGAAACTGAACATAAGATCTACCCTTGTGGTAAATTTTAGTATAGAGTACAATATTACATCCTGAACTTTTCTTTTTTGGGAGGTTTTTAATTAGTAATAAAATCCCTTTTTTCAATATTGGTCTATTCCAATTTTGTTTCATTATGATTCAATTTGTTAGATTATGTGTTTCTAGTTCATCCATTTCTTATCAGTTGTACAAGTTGTTGACGTAGTTGTTTATAGCAGTCTCATTTCTGTGTTATCATTGATAATATTTCCTTTCTCATTTATCCTCTTGTTTTTCTTTGAGTCTAGGTCAGTTCGATCATCTCCAAAAATAGCCCTTATATTCGCTAATACTTATTTTTTGTCTTTTTTTTTGCCATTTCTTGGGCTTCTCCCACGGCATATGGAGGTTCCCAGGCTAGGGGTCCAATTGGAGCTGTAGCCACCACCCTATACCACAGCCACAGCAACACGGGGTCTGAGCCATGTCTGCAACCTACACAGCTCACAGCAACGTTGCTGCTGCTCACAGTAACGCTGGATCCCTAACCCACTGAGCAAGGCCAAGGATCGAACCTGCAACCTCATGGTTCCTAGTCAGATTCTTTAACCACTGAGCCACCATGGGAACTCCTATTCTCTAATACTTTTAATTATCTTTTTAGTCTCTACTTAATTTATTTCTGCTGTGATCTTCGTTACTTTTTTCCTTCTAAATTTGGACCGAGTTTGTTCTTTCTTTTCTAGTTTCTTGAAGTGTAATCTTAAGTTGTTTATCTGAGAATGTATATTTTACTGCTGTTGGATGGAATGTCCTTTAGATGTCTGTTAGCTCCATCTGCTATAACATATAAAGTCGAGTGTTTTCCCTTATTGATTTTCTGTATGAATGATCTATCAGTTACTAATAGTATGGTATTGAAGTCCCCTGCTATTATAGTATTATTCTCTATTTCTCCCTTTGGATCTGCTAAACTTTGGATATTTAGGTACTCTGGTGTTGGGTACACAAATACATACAATTGATATAGCCTCTTGATGAATTTCCCCTTTATCATTATATAGTAACCTTCATTATCTCTTGTTAAAGTTGTTGGCTTAAAGTCTTTTTTTTTATGTAAGTACAACTACCTCTGATTTTCTCTGGTTTCCATTTTCATAGAATATCTTTTTCCGTTTCTTTACTTTTAGTGCATGTGTGTCCTTAAAACTGGAATGAGTCTCTTGTAGGCAGCATATACATGTTATTTTTGTATTCATTCAGCCACTCTATGTAAAGTGTGTCATACCTTTTCCAGGAAAAGATTAGTGAATGAACATTTTTGCCTACCCACTCTGTGCTGAGCCCTGGGATAGTAGACATACTGAGTGATTCACACACCTATTAAAAACTGCTTCTTTTTGTTTTTGCTATAGTCCTACAGAATTCATGGATACAAACAAGCCCCTACTGGCGTTTAGAGCTAGGGGATTTTGAGACCTGTCCTTTGGAAAGGAGTCTTAAAATTTGGGGTGCTTGGTGTACAATCTGAACTCTCTGCTCCTCAGTGGTAGTCTTGGGGGTTGGGAATTCTCACCTGATTGTAAGGTAGTATGCTGGGAGTGGCATTTATGGCAAAGAAGATACAAGAATGTGTCTCTGTCTTCCTTATCAGTTTTGATGTGGGTATTTTCTCATTTGTCTGATGGGCAGGGGTTATCCAACTAGCTTCTATATTTCTCTCAAAGGGTGTTTTTTCATGAGTAGCTGTTGATTTGGTGTGTCTTTGGAAGGAGGAATGTTCAGGAACCTCCTATGTTTTCATCTTGGCTCCTCCTCTCTGCTTGTCATTGTTTCTTTAAATAAGCTTTTTATTCTTTTCTTTTTTTCTGCTTCATAAGGGACTCCCATTTCACATACATTGATTGATAGTATTGTATATTTTCTGGAGGCTTTCTTTACCATTTTTTTTTTCTTTTTGTTTCTCTGACTGGCTAATTTCAAGTGATGTCTTCAAATTTGCTAATTCTTCATCCTGCTTGTTTGAGTCTGCTGTTGAAACTTTCTGTTGAATTTTGCAGTTCAAATATCACATACTTCAACTCTAGAATTTCTGTTTTTTATGGTTTTTATTTCTTTATTGAATTTCTCATTTTGCTCAGGTATTATTTTCTTGTGTCTTTGCAGCTCACTAATCTTTGAGACAATTATTTTGAATTTTTTGCCAGACGATTTTTAGACTTCCATTTCCTTGAGGTCAAGTCACTGAAGCTTTATTTCCTTTGGTGGTATCATCTTTCCTTGATTATTTGTGTTCATTAAAGCCTTGCATTACTGTCTTCTAATTTAAGAAGCAGTTGCCTCCTCCAGTATTTACTGATTGGCTTTAGGAAAGAAAGACCTTCATTTGTCATCTGGTTAGAGATCTTTAGGATATCTCAGAAACTTTATATGCTAATGTATGATTTGCTCCTCTTCTTCTCTCTTAGGTGGAAAGTCTTAGGATCATGTGCCTTCTCTTGGTTTCTCAAAATCAAGTTGAGTGCTAAGAGCCTCTTTTTTATTTTCCAGGAAGTTTCAAAGTTGTACTCATTTTCCCAATACAGCAAAGTTGAACCAACTGTTAAGATCTTCATCTGCTACTGAGATTCATCTCTCTGCAAGAATACCTATATGCCATCTTCAGTGGCACAGTGGGGTCCTAGCCACAGGAGACATTCAGGGTGCTTGGGGCACATATTGTCTGGTTGCAGGGGTCTTTAGTTGAGTCATCCTGTGGAGTCTCTAGGCTGGTCTCTTGTTGGTGTCCATGTAGCAAGGAACAGGACCCATGGCTAGCTCTTCATATCCATGTGATAGTCACTTAAGCCTTGACCATTTTCCTTGCTACTAGCTTCCCCCTGACAATTCAATCCTGCCAATCCCCTCAGTATTCTGGAAGGGATAAGATAGAAGTGAGCCTTTTGGTCAGTGTCCCACAAAGTTGGGGAAGTAAGGTGCTCCCTTAGCTCTCACTTTTTCCCCATGGTAGAAATTATAAGCTCTGGTGACATCTCCTGGCACCAAATTGTACCACCTTGAGAGGACTGATGTGGATAAAATGAAACTTTTCTGCTTACTTTTCAATGCATATGCATTCTCAGACTTTTTGCTCTACCTGAGTGCTTGTATCTCAGCTAGATTCTGGGGTTCCAACAGTGGTATGTATTCTCATCTGTAAACTGATGCTGAAATTACATTATATGGAGGAATGAGTTATGAAACTCCCCATTCTTACATTTTCCAGATGTCACCTCTTCCTCCTATTTCTAAGCTCTCTTTATCCATCAGGGTACCATTTCCTTTGGCAATCTCGGGAGGTGAAATTTGGGATCTGAGATAAAAACACTCATAACAACCTAAGATTCACATTATACCTTTTAATACTGCGTTATGATTTTTTTCCCTGCATACTGGATGATGTTTTCAACTCTTTGAAATAAATTGTGTTTTGTATGGCTATTTTCCTAGCGCATATGATAATAACTGATATTCAGCATTGATTCCAGTTATTTTTGTTTGTTTTTTTAATTTTTGAATAGATTAATAATGTTGCAGAATTGCTGTATATAAAAATCTTAAAACAGGCTTCTTGATATTTTCATCTCTCCCCTTTACATTATCTCTTAATTTCCTCTTTTCAAATTTTTAGACTCTTCATCATGTCCCTAGGTCTTTCATAGTCGGGATCTAAGACACTATCTGTCGAGCATTCCTCTCTTCTCCTGGGAATGCTTCTTATCCTTCTCTCCAACACTTTTACTTGGCTCATGTTAGAACTACCATGTTTTCATATGACGTTGATTACTAGAAATAGTTGACCAGGTATGGAGTTATCCAAGACCTGCTATGATACAATTAGGATTCTTCCCTGTGATTGTGTGAAAATCACACTGAGAAAGTGACAGAAATAGTTTTTATTTGGTGGTGTTTCTTAGGAAATGTGAAACTCCATATTTTATAGAAGAATTTATATAGTCAAAGTTATATAGTCAAAGATTGTACACACACACGACACACACCTACACATACACACAAACATACAGACAAATATTCAGAGAGAAAGAAGTTGGTATATACATATAAATAAGATTTTGAGAAGAATTTCAGATGAGTTTCAAACCCTTGGTATTAGTTATTTGTAACCCAGTTTTAACTGTATGTCTACTCTTATTAAGGTCACGCCCATTTCTTACTACAATATTTCAGATGATTTTCTGTCACTTGCAACTGAAGGATTTTTGAATAACAATCTCTATTTATAACTTTTAGCTAAGAGATATGAAATATTGTATCCTTCAGAGTTGCTGAGACTATTTTGCGGTAACAAACAAAAGTAAGTATTACTGGCTTATAACAACAAAGGTTTATTTCTCACTCCTTTTATGTATAAGTTGAGCATCAATGTGGGTTTATTCATCATGTAATCCAGAAAAAAGAACCAATTCTTATTTAGGCTAATTCTTATTTAGAATAAGAAACAATTCTTATTCTCATGGCAGAGGGAAGGAGCAATTATAGAATGATGAAGTAACTCTAAAGCTTCTGCCATGCATAATAACATTTCCTACCTTACTCTATTGGCTAAACCAATCACATGGCCAAACCTTTGTCAACATGATGCAAAGTATTTTTATCCTACAGGGAAGTTCTCTAAGTCATATAGCAATGAACTTGATGTATGACTCTTATAAGGAGGATGATGAATAATTGATATCAAGAATACAATCTACCAACCTAATTTTTCCCTGGAGCATTCCAAGTTCTAAAGTTACATTTTCCACTCATCATACCACTTCATCAAGGAGTGAATTAAAATTTTACTCCTTCTCTTACCTGATCTTAATACATATCAGGAAAAAAGAAAAAAAGATTGGGCCTTGATCAAAGCCTTTCCAGAATTATTTCTATTGTTGAAATAGTGGTTGGTTTAAAAAAAATAATTTGAAATTGTTCAAGTATTAGAGGAAATAAGTAAAATATCTTAGTGTGAGAGAAATACATTTTGATTTGTATCATATTTCGTATGCCTTATGACTAGTTAATTTCTTCTCTGCTTTACCTTATGCTCCATGAGAGAAGATATCAAGAGCAGGGAAGCATGGCATGGTAGTAGCTACACATCCCTTACTTTGCAGTTAGACCACCTGGGTTGAAATTCTAGTTCTACTGTTTCCCAGCTATGTGACATAAGATATTTTTCTTTTCAGTATCTGAATTTCAACCAAATAATACTTTTATATGGGGTTTCAAGGATTAAGCAAGCCTGGAAAAGGAAAATAATTTAGAACAATATGAAGCATTGCTATAAATCTTTGTTATTATTATTATTATAGAGATGAATAATATCTTGCTTATAACCACATTCCCAGGGCTTGGCATAATGCCTGTATATAGAAGGCACTGAAAAATGTTTATGTATTGAGGGGATGAAAAGCTATATAAATGAATAGATTATTATATCTTTGTATATACTTTTATGCATGTGAATATGCATCAACATTGTGTGTATATATATATATTTAATTGTTTTATCTTTTTATGCTAATGCATTAAGGCAAATACCTTTTAAATGTGGAAGTAGTAAAAGTCTTAAATTTTTAAAGCTACAGATTCATTAATTTTGCAAGATGTCAGAATTTGAAAGGAAATTATCAGTGAAAAGCCATAGAGATATTTCTCTGTAATGGAGGACAAAAGGAAAAAGGGACAGCATTTTTTTCTTCTGTCCTGTCACTTTGGTTTTATGTCAGCTGCTTAAAAGGTGGCACTGAAGCCTTAAAAATGAAAAAGAAAAATGATTCTTGCATCTTAACACAAAGGTCCAGCAGATTTAAAAGACTGAAAGAGTGTG
This sequence comes from Sus scrofa, assembly GCF_054392235.1. Classification (NCBI taxonomy): domain Eukaryota; kingdom Metazoa; phylum Chordata; class Mammalia; order Artiodactyla; family Suidae; genus Sus; species Sus scrofa. The sequence goes on along the minus strand of NC_139383.1, from coordinate 79,157,168 downwards.
AGGAGCTGAAATAGTCACATTTTATTGTAGATACTAGGGTCTCTTTACTATCCTGAAGCTGACAACTAGGACCACAGAGTATTAGACACTGCTTGTGTACTGATGAGTCTCTGCATTCAATACACATTTGTCATTTTAGGGAATCTCGGTAGTGGTAGCCAGCTGGGAACTTCTGACAAATAGAATCATAAGATGCTGAAGCTGAAAGGAAACTCAGGTCATCTGACTTCAGGTCCAACCTAGTTAGTTTTATGGAGCCTGTTAGGCCAAGGAAAGAAACCATTTACCAAATGTGACAAATCACAAATAACTTGAACATATACAAATTACTTATTAAAATTCAGGGAATATTTTTCTTTTTTTATATTTAAAACAAGGTAATTGGAAAACGGAAACTCAGTGCCTCCCCAAACCATTAGTAGTTATGGTAATAATTAGAGATTTATTTAATAAACATTAAGTAAATTGTTTATGATTGACTACTGGAAAATGATTTTTTTTCTTTTTTTTTCTTTTCTTTTCTTTTTTTTTTTTTTGTCTTTTTGCCATTTCTTGGGCCGCTCCCACGGCATATGAAGGTTCCCAGGCTAGGGGTTGAATCAGAGCTGTAGCCACCAGCCTACGCCAGAGCCTCAGCAATGCGGGATCCAAGCCGTGTCTGCAACCTACACCACAGCTCACGGCAACGCCGAATCGTTAACCCACTGAGCAAGGGCAGGGACCGAACCCGCAACCTCATGATTTTTTTTCTTTTTAAAAGATTGTTTTTAGTCAAATTTATGTACAATAAAATGTTTCAATTTAAAGTATCCAGTTCAGTGAGTTTTGGCAAATAGAAACAGCCCAACCATGTAATCATTGTGAACAACATGTAGAATATGTCTTTTAGCCCAGAAAGTTTTTTCATGTCCCTTTTCAGTTCCTTTCTCTACCAGAAAGTCAACTGCTCTTTTTGCTTGTTCTTTTTTTTGCATCATGCTGTATGAACTGTTTTATTCCTGTGTTTGCTCACTCAACATAAATTTTTTTGAGATCTGTTTTATGTATTTGTGGTTCATTTTTTTAATTGTTGAATGGGATTCCATTGTATAAATGTATTATAATTATTTTCTTCATTTTCCCATTGCTGGATATTTGATTGTTTTGCATTTATTAGTTATTATAAGTTTCCATGAATGTATTGATATCAGCATTTTTGTGCATATGTTTTCTACTTCTCTTAGAAGTGAAATTGATGGGTCATTAATTTCATAGTAAATTACCAATTATTCTTTGAAGTAGTGGTAGCATTTTACACTCATACAAAAAAATGTATGCAAATTATGTTGGCTCCATATCCTCCCTATGTCCATATTGCCAACCTTTTAAGTTTTAGGCATTATAATGACTATGAGACAGTATCTCATTATGCTTTTAATTAACATCTATCTGGTTACTAATGATGCTGAGCATTTTCACAGGTGCTTAAGTTCAGGTCTTTTCACTTTTGTGTATGGGTCTACAACACATCTCAAATTAACATTTATATCTGAGATAGAGGTCAAAGTTTTTGTTTGTGTGGTTTGTTTCATTTTTAAATGTATGACTATACAGTTGTTCCAAAATAATTTGTTGAACAGTCAAATTTCCATATTGAAATATGTGGTCATATATGTTAAAAAATGTAACTGGTCACACGTGTGAGTTCATTTCTGAAAAATACTATTCTATTCCATCTATCAATTTGTATGCAAATGCTACATTATCTTGATTACTGTAGCTTATATTGAGTTTTACTATCAAGTAATATAGTTTCCCTAAGTTTGCTATACTATTCAAGATTGTCTTAGAAATTTTAGATTCTTAGTTTTTCCATCGTTTTTAGAGTCATCTTTCCAGTTTCTACAAAAAAACCTGATAATTTTTTGAATGGGATGACAATGAATCTATAGATAAATTTGCAATGAATTAATATCTTAATGATGTCTTCCAATGCACAGTTATTTAAAAATTATGTAGAGAGATTCCTCATATTTTACTATTCTTTTCCTTGTTAAAAAAATCTATTCTAGTTTCTTTGACTTTCTGTAAAAAAATTTTAAATAATTTTATTAAAATCTATAAAATGTCATCATTTTGACAGGGGTTGCCTTGAACACATATCAATTTAAAGAATGCTTATATTTTTACAATGTTAATTGTTCCAATCCATGAACATGACATGTATCTCTGTATCCTTCCATCTTCTTTGATTTAAAAAAAAAATGCTTTATTTTTTTCAGCATGCAAGTCCTATACATTTTTTTATTTATACTAAGTATTTATGTATTTTACTTAGCATTATTTATTTCAAAATACCTACACATATATACATATACATATATATACATATATACATATATATACACATATACACACATATACATACACACATATACATACATGCATATACATATATATATATATATATATGTTTTTTTTTGCTTTTTAGGGCTGCACCTGCGGCACATGGATTTTCCCAGACTAGGGGTCCAATCAGGGCTACAGCTGCTGGCCTATGCTGCAGCCACAGCAATGCAGGATCCAATCCGTGTCTGTGACCTACACCACAGCTCATGGCAATGCCAGATCCTTAACCCACTGAGCAAGGCCAGGGATCAAACCTGTAACTTCATGGTTCTTAGATTTGTTTCCATTGCACCTCAATAGGAACTCCAAAATACCTAAGTATTTTTAAAAATAAATTTATACCCCCTTCATCTACTTCACTCCTCACCCTGTGCCTCTGTCAACTACCAATCTGTTCTCCGTATCTATTAGCTTGGTTTTGTTTTATTCTGCTTTAGATTTGTTTTGAAAATCTTTCTATATTTGACTTATTTCACTTAGCATCATACACACGAGTTTCATTCATATTGTCACAAATGACAAGATTCTATTTTTTATGGCAGAATTATATTCCACATGTGTGTATCATGATTTTTTAATCCATTCATTATTCATTCATTGAGGGACATTAGAATGTGTCCATATCTTGTCTATTGAAAATAATGCTATGATGAACATAGGGTTATATAGGACTTTTTGATCTAATGTTTTCATTTTCTTCAGATAAAAAGAAATGGAGTTGCTAGATTATATAATTAGTTCTATTTTTATCTTTTGAGGAACTGCTATAATGTTTTCCTTAGTGGCTGCACAACAGAGCACAAGGATTCCATTTCCCTTAGATATTTACCAACACTTGTTATTTGTTGTCTACTTGATAACAATCATTCTAATAGGTGTGAGGTGATAGCTCATTGTAGTTTTAATTGCATTTCCCTGATGATTAATGATATTGAGCATCTTTTCAGGTACCTGTTGACATTCTGTATATCTTTGGAAAAATATCTATTCAGATCTTTTACTTATTTTTTTAAATAGAATGTTTTTTTCTGCTATTAAGATGTATGAGTTTTTTATATATTTTGGATATTACCTCCTTGTGAGCTATGTGACTCACAAATATTTTCTCCAGTTTAGTAGATTGGCTATTTATTTTGTTGGTGGTTTCCTTTGCTATACAGAAGCTTTCTAGTATGATATAATCTCATTTATTTGTTTTTATGCTTTTGTTACTTTTCCTTTTGCTGTCACGTTAAAAAAATCATCACTGAGACCTATGTCAAGGAGTTTACTGCTTATGATTTCTTCTAGGAGTTTCATGGTTTTAGTTCAAGTCTTTAATCCATTTTGATTTCATTACTGTGTATGGTGTAAGAGAGTGGTCTAATTTCATTCTTTTGCATGTAGCAATCCAATTTTTCTAGAACTATTTTTTTTTTTTTTAAGGGCTGCACCAGTGGCATATGTATGTTCCCAGGCCAAAGGTTGAATCAAAGCTGCAGCTGTTGGTCTACACCACAGAAACAGGATCCTAGTTGAGCCTGTGACCTACACCACATCTCATGGCAATGGAGATCCTTAGCCCACTGGGTGAGGCCAGGTACTTAACCTGCAACCTCATGAATACTAGTAGGGTTCGTTAACACGGGCCACAATGGGGACTCCTCCAGCACTATTTTTTGAAAAAACTCTCTTTTCCCCATTGCATAGACTTAGCTCATTTGTCATAAATTAACCATATACAAATGATTTTATTTCTGGGCTTTCTATTTGTGTCCTAATGATCTATGAGTCTGTTTTTAATGCCAGTTTCACACTATTTTAACTACTGTAGTTTAGTAATATAGCTTGAAATCAGGGAGCATAATGCCTCTAGCTTTATTCATTTTCAAAATTGCTTTGGCTATTTGGTGATTTTTGTGGTTCCATAAAAATTCTAGGGTTATATATTCTATTTTTTTGAAAAACGCTATTGATATTTTGATAGGGATTGCACTGAATCTCTAGATGGCTTTAGGTAGTATGGACATTTTAGTAATATTTATTTTTCTAATCTATAACATGAAATATTTTTCATTTATTTCTGTCTTCAATTTTATTAATGTCTTATAGTTTTTAATATGTCTTTCTTCTCCTTGATTATATTCATTCCTAGACATTCCATTCTTTTTGATTCAGTTGTAAATAAGATTGTTTTCTTTATTTCTTTCTCTGGTAATTTGTTATTTGTGCATAGAAGTGCAACAGAATTTTGCATATTGATTTTGTATCCTCCAAATTTACTGAATTCAGTTATTAATTCTGACGGGGTTTTTTTGAGATTCTTTAGAGTTTTTATATATGTATCATATTACCTGCAAATAGTGATGTTTTTATTTCTTCTTTTCCGATGTGGATGCTTTTTATTTTTCTTGCTTGATTGATCTGACTAGGACTTCCAACACCCTGTTGAATAGAACTGGAGAGAGTGAGCATCCTTGTCTTATTCTTTAGAGGAAAGCTTTTAGCCTTTTGCTATGGAATTTGATGTTACATTTGAGTTGGTCATATATGGCCTGCATTATATTTTGAATGATTATAAATTGTATTATATTTTAAGTTTTGGTTTCCACTATTTCACTGGTCACTGGTGAAAATAAAATTAATATTGTCATGTTGGTTTTGTATTCTACGACCTTGATGAAATCAGGTATTCTTTCTAGAATTGTTTTTGTAGAGTGTTGGTTTTTTTTTTTTAATAAAAACAGTCATGTCATATGCAAATAAAGACAGTTAATGTCTTATTTTATGTTGTTTATGCCTTTTTTTCCTTTAGTTTTAGCCTTCCTGAATAGGTGAGAATCTCTATTACTAGGTTGAGTAAGAGTAGATATATTACCTTAGTCTAGACCTTAGAGGATAAACATTCAGTCTTTTACTACTACATGTGATGTTAAATGTAGGTTGAGTTTTTTTTTTTTTTTTTTTTTTTTTTTTGGTCCTTTAGCCTTTTCTTGGGCTGCTCCCGTGGCATATGGAGGTTCCCAGGCTAGGGGTCCAATCGGAGCTGTAGCCACCAGCCTAGGCCAGAGCCACAGCAATGCAGGATCCAAGCCGCATCTGCGGCTGTACACCACAGCTCACGGCAATGCCAGATCCTTAACCCACTGAGCAAGGGCAGGGATTGAACCTGCAACCTCAAGGTTCCCAGTCGGATTCGTTAACCACTGCACCACGACGGGAATTCCAAGTTGAGTTTTGTTTTGTTTTGTTTTGGCCATACCTGTGACATGCAGAAATTCCCAGGCGAGGGATCTAACCTATGCCACAGCAGTGACAATGGCATATCCTTAATCCACTAGGCCACCAGGGAACTCCCTAGATGTAGGTTTTTTTGTAGTTGAGGAAGTTTTCTTCTATTTTGCTGAGGATTTCTATTGTAGGCAGGTGTTATATTTTATCAGTTGAATTTTTCATCAGTTCATAATGGTAATGTGATTTTTTCTTTTTTTAATTTGATGAATTTTATTTTTAAATTTTTATTTATTTATTTTTCTTTTTTAGGGCTATACCTATGGCACATGCATGTTTCCAGGCCAGGGGTCGAATTGAAGCGGCAGCTGCCAGCCTACCTCACAGCCACAGCAACATCAGATCCAAGCTGCATCTGCAACCTACACCACAGCTCGTGGCAACAGTGGACCCCTAACCCACTGAGCAAGGCCAGGGATCAAACCTAAAACCTCATGGTTCCTAGGCAGATTCATTTCTGCTGAGCCATGAAGGGAACTCTGTTTCTTAAAATTTTTTTTTTAATTATTATGGTTGATTTACAATGTTCCATCAATTTCTGCTTTATAGCAAAGTGACCCAGATTTATACACACACACACACACACAGGTATATATGTATGTATACACATTCTTTTTTTTTTCATTTTTTTTATTACTCAAATGAATTTATCATATCTATAGTTGTATAATGATCATAACAATCTGATTTCACAGGATTTCCATCCCACAGCCCAAGCACATACCCCCACCCCCCAAACTGTCTCCTCCAGAGACCATAAGTTTTTCAATGTCTGTGAACCAGCATCTGTTCTGCAAAGAAGTTCAGTCTGTCCTTTTTTCAGATTCCACATGTCAGTGAAAGCATTTGATGTTGGGGTCTCATTGTATGGCTGACTTCACTTAGCATGATAGTTTCTAGGTCCATCCATGTTGCAAAAAATGCTGGTATTTCATTCTTTTTAACGGCTGAGTAATATTCCATTGTGTATATGTACCACTTCATCTTTAACCACTCCTCTGATGATGCACATTTGGGTTGTTTCCATGTTTTGGCTATTGTAAATAGTGCTGCAATGAACATCGGAATACATGTGCTTTTTGCAAGTTGTGGTTTTCTCTGGATAGATGCCCAGGAGTGGGATTGCTGGATCAAATGGTAGTTCTATGTTTAGTTTTCTGAGGAATCTCCATACTGCTTTCCACAGTGGCTGCACCAGTTCACAATCCCACCAACAGTGTAATAGGGTTCCTTTTTCTCCACACCCTCTCTAGCACTTATTGTTTGTAGGCTTTTGGATGATAGCCATTCTGGCTGGTGTAAGGTGGTACTTCAGAGTGGTTTTGATTTGCATCTCCCTAATAATGAGTGATGTTGAACATCTTTTCATGTGTTTCTTGGCCATCTGTATGTCTTTTTTTGAGAACTGTCTGTTCAGCTCTTCTGCCCATTTTTTGATAGGCTTGTTTGTTTTTTTGGTATGGAGCTGTGGAAAGTGTTTATAAATTTTGGAGATTAATCCCTTGTCTGTCAATCCACTTGCAAAGATTTTATTCCATTCTGTGGGTTGTCTTTTCGTTTTGTTTAGGGTTTCCTTTGCTGTGCAGAAACTTAAGTTTTATTAGGTCCCATTTTTTTATTTTTGTTTTTGTTGTCAATACTCTGATAGGTGGATCTGAGAAGATGTTGCTGTCGTTTATGTCAGAGAGTGTTTGGCCTATGTTTTCCTCTAGGAGTTGGATAGTGTCTGGTCTTATATCTAGGTCTTTAACCCATTTGGAGTTTATTTTTGTGTATGGTGTTAGGGAATGTTCTCATTTCATTCTTTTCCATGTGGCTGTCCAGTTTTCCCAGCACCACTTATTGAACAAGCTGTCCTTTCTCCATTGTATATTCTTGCCTCCTTTGTTATAGATGAGTTGGCTGTAGGTGCGTGGGTTTAATTCTGGGCTTTCTATGCTGTTCCACTGATCTATATTTCTGTCTTTGTGCCAGTACCATGTGGTTTTGATGATTGTTGCTTTGTAGTATAGTCTTAAGTCATGGAGCCTGATTCCTCCAGCTCCATTTTGCTTTTTCAGGATGGCTTTGGCTATTCTGGTTCTTTTGTGCTTCCAAAGAAACTTTAAAATATTTTGTTCGATTTCTGTGAAAAATGTCCTTGGTAATTTGATAGGGATTGCATTGAATCTGTAGATTGCCTTGGGTAGTATAGTCATTTTGATAATATTAACTCTTCCAATCCACAAGCATGGTATATCTTTCCATCTATTTGTGTCATCTTTGATTTCTTTCATCAGTGTCTTATAGTTTTCAGAGTACAGGTCTTTTGTCTCTTTAGATAGGTTTACTCCTAGGTATTGTATTCTTTTGGATGTGATGGTAAATGGGATTGCTTCCCTAATTTCCTTTTCTGCTCTTTCATTGTTAGTGTATAGAAATTCAATCAATTTCTGTGTGTTGTTTTTGTATCCTGTGACTTTGCCAAATTCACGGATGAGCTCTAACAGTTTTCTGGTAGAGTCTTTAGGATTCTCTAGGTATAGTATCATGTCATCTGCAAACAGCAATAGTTTTACTTCTTCCTTTCCAATTTGGATTCCTTTTATTTCTTTTACTTCTCTGATTGCTGTGGCTAGGACTTCCAAAACTATGTTGAAGAGTAGTGGTGACAGCAGACATCCTTGTCTTGTTCCTGATCTCATGGGAATTCTTTCAGCTTTTCCCCATTGAGAATGATGTTCGCTGTGGGATTGTCATATATGTCCTTTATCATGTTGAGGTAGGTTCCCTCTATGCCCACTTTCTGAAGGGTTTTTATCATAAATGGGTGTTGGATTTTGTCAAAGGCTTTTTCTGCGTCTATTGAGAGGATCATATTGTTTTTATTCTTCAGTTTGTTAATGTGGTGTATTACACTGATGGATTTGTGGATGTTGAAGAACCCTTGCATCCCTGGGATAAATCCCATTTGATCATGATGTACAATCTTTTTAATGTATTGTTGGATGTGGTTTGTTAGTATTTTGTTGAGGATTTTTGCATCAATGTTCATCAGTGAAATTGGCCTGTAGTTTTCTTTTTTTTGTGGAAAATTTGTCTGGTTTTGGTATTAGGGTGATGGTGGCCTCATAGAATGAGTTTGGGAGTATCCCTTCCTCTGCAATTTTTTGAAATAGTTTCAGAAGGAGAGGTGTTAGCTCTTCTCTAATTGTTTGATAGAATTCGCTTGTGAAGCCATCTGGTCCTGGACTTTTGTTTGTTGGGAGTTTTTTAATCACAGTTTCAATTTCAGTTCTTGTGATTGGTCCATTCATCTTTTCTATTTCATCTATGTTTAGTCTTGGAAGAGTGTACTTTTCTAAGAATTTGTCCATTTCTTCTAGGTTTTCCATTTTATTGGCATACAGTTGCATATAGTAGTATCTTATGATCCTTTGTATTTCTGTGATGTCCGTTGTTAGTTCTCCTTTTTCATTTCTAATTTTATTGATTTGAGTCCTCTCTCTTTTTTGCTTGATAAGTCTGGCTAAGAGTTTATCAATTTTGTTGATCTTTTCAAAGAACCAGCTTTTTGTTTCATTGATCTTTTCTATGGTTTTCTTTGTTTCTATTTCATTGATTTCTGCTCTGATCTTTATGAGTTCTTTCCTTCTACTAACTTTAGATCTTGTCTGTTCTTCTCTCTCAAGCTGCTTTAGATGTAAAGTTAGCTTGTTTATTTGGGCTTTTTCTTGTTTCCTGAGGAGGGCTTGTATTGCGATAAACTTTCCTCTTTGAACGTCTTTTGTTGCATCCCATAGGTTTTGGAGTGTCATGTCTTTGTTGTCATTTGCTGCCAGGTTTTTTTAAATTTCCTCTTTGATTTCTTCAGTGATCCATTGGTTGTTTAGTAGCATGTTGTTAAGACTCCAGGTGTTTGTGTTTTTTGTAGTTTTTTTCTTGTTGCTGATTTCCAGTCATGTAGCAATGTGGTCAGAAAAGATGCTTGATATGATTTGTTTTCTTAAAGTTACCAAGATTGGATTTGTTGCCCAGGATGTGATCAATCATAGAGAATGTTCCATGTGCACTTGAGAAGAATGTGCATTCTGTTGCTTTTGGTTGAAATGTCTTATAATATCTGTTAAGTATATCTGATTTAATGCGTCATTCAGGGCCTGTGTTTTCTTACTGATTTTCTGTCTGGTTGATCTGTCCATTGCTGTAAATGGGGTGTTAAAGTCCCCCACTATGATTGTGTTATTGTTGATTTCTCCTTTTAAGATTGTTAGCAGTTCCCTTATATATTGTGGTAAACCTGTGTTGGGTGCGTAGATATTTAAAATTGTTATATCATCTTCTTGGGTTGATCCTTTGATCATTATGTAATGTCCTTCTTTTTCCCTTAAAATATTCTTCATTTTAAAGTCTATTTTGTCTGATATGAGTATTGCTACTCCAGCTTTCTTTTGATCCCTGTTTGCATGAAATATTTTCTTCCATCCTCTCACTTTCAATTTGTATGTGTCCCTCGAAGTGAAGTGGGTCTCTTGAAGACAGCATATGTATGGGTCTTGTTTTTGTATCCATTCAGCCAGTCTGTGTCTTTTGGTTGGGGCATTTAGTACATTAACATTGAAGGTAATTATTGATATGTATGTTCTTATTGCCACTTCATTAATTACTTTGGATTCGTTTTTGCTGTTCTTTTTTCTTCCCTTCTTCTCTTGTTCTTTACTGCCTATAGAAGTTCCTTTAGTATTTGTTGTAAGACTGGTTTAGTGTTGCTGAAATCTCTCAGCTTTTGCTTATCTGTGAAGGTTTTGATTTCTCCTTCAAATCTGAATGAGAGCCTTGATGGGTAAAGTAATCTTGGTTGGAGGTTTTTTGCTTTCATCACATTGAGTATATCATGCCACTCCCTTCTGGCCTGCAGAGTTTGTGTTCAAAAGTCTGCCAATAACCTTATCGGGATTCCCTTGTATGTTATTTGTTTCTTTTCCCTAGCTGCTTTCAATATTTTCTCGTTGTCTTAAATTTTGGTCAGTTTGATTAGTATGTGTCTCGGGGTGTTCCTCCTTAGGTTTATTTTACATGGTACTCGTTGTACTTCCTGGATTTGAGTGAGTGATTCCTTCCCCATGTTAGGGAAGTTTTTGGCTATTATCTCTTGGAATATTTTTTCTGTCCCCTTCCCTCTCTCTTGTCCTTCTGGCACCCCTATAACATGGATGTTAGTGTGTTTAACGTTGTCCCAGAGATTTCTGAGACTCTCTTCATTTGTTTTCAATCTTTTTTCTCTTTTCTGTTCTGCATCCATGATGTCCACTAATCTGTCCTCCACCTCACTTATTTGTTCTTCTGCCTCCTGTATTCTGGTGTTAGCTGCTTCTAGTGAGTTTTTTATTTCAGTTCTTGTATTTTGCATCTCTTCTTGTTTAAATTTTATATCTTGTATCTCTTTGGTCAGTGTTTCCTGTATGTTATCCATCTCTGCCTCCAGTTTATTTCCAATGTCTTGCATCATTTTCAGCATTGACAGTCTAAGGTCTTTTTCCTGGAGGCTAAGAATCTCCTCACTTTGCTGATTTTCTGGGGTTTTTTCTTTATCCCTCATCTGAGTTATAGTTCTCTGTCTTTTCAGTATTATAGGTTTTGGTGTGGTGACCTTCTTACAGATAATAGAGTTGTAGCCTCTCCTACTTCTGATGTCTGCCCCCCTGTGGCTGAAGTCAGTATGAGGGCTTGCTGTAGGCTTCCTGATGGGAGAGGCTGATGCCTGACCCTGGTAGGTGGAGCCGATTCTAATCCCTCTGGTAGGTGGGGCTTAGTCTCTGGATGGGATTAAAGGCAGCTGTGTGCCTGAGGGGTCTTTAGGTAGCCTGTTTACTGAGGGGCAGGCTGTGATCCCACCTGGGTTGTTGTTTGCCCTGGGGCTTCTCAGCAGCTGACTGATGGATGGGGCCAGATTTTCCCAAAGTGGCCACCTCCAGAGAAAGGCACAGCTGCTGAATATTCCCGAGAGCTTTGCTTTCAATGTCCTTCCCTCACAACAAGCCACGTTCATCCCTGTTTTCCCAGGATGTTCTCCAAGAACTGCAGTCAGGTTTGACCCAGATTCCCATAGAGACTTTGCTCTGCCCTGGGACCCCATGCATGTGAAATTCTGTGTGCACCTTTTAAGAATGGGGTCTCCGTTTCCCCCAGTCCTGTGGAGCTCCTGTGCACAAGCCCCACTGGCCTTCAATGCCAGATGCTCTAGGGGCTCTTTCTCCCCATGCCAGATCCCCACACATGAGAGTTTGATGTGAGGCTCAGAACTCTCACTCCTGTAGGTGAGTCTCTGTGAACCAGTTAGTTTCCAGTCTGTGGAGCTTCCCACCCAGGAGGTATGGGGTTGTTTATATAGCGAAATCACCCATCCTACCTTTTGATGTGACATCCTCTTTTTCCTCTGGTTTAGAGTATCTTTTTTAAGGTTTCCGGTCTATTTGGGTGAAGAGCGTTCAGTCTTTAGTTGTGAATTTTGTTGTTTTTAGGAGAGAAGTTGAGTTCCAGTCCTTCTATTCCGCCATCTTAATCCCGTCTCCTGTATACACATTCTTTTTCCTTACATTATCCTCCAAAATGTTCCATCACAAGTGATTAGATATAGTTCCCTCTGCTATACAGCAGGATATCCTTGCTTATCCACTCCAAATGCAATAGTTTGCATCTACTAACCCCAAAATCCCAGTCCATCCCACTGACTTTTCTTTTTTAACTTATTAATATGATAGATTACATTGACTGGTTTTCAAATATCAAGGCAGCTTTTCATTCCTGGATAAACCCCCCTTAGTTTTCATGTATAATTCTTTTTATATACTATTCATTTTATTTGCTGTTATTTGGCTAAGGAGTTTTACAGTTATGCTTATGACGGATATTAGTTTGTACTTTTCTTTTTTTCGTTACTGCCTTTGTTACTTGTTGGTATTAGGGTAATATGGGCTTTATAGAACAATTGGCAATGGCCCCTTTTCCTTTCTATGCAAGACATTATGTAGACTGGTGTTAATTCCTTAAGAATTTGGTACTTCTCCAGTGAAATCATACAGGCCTAATTTTTAGAATTTTAAAATTCTGAGTTCAGTTTCCCTAATATTTTCAAAGCCACTCACACCTGGGCAACTAGATGCTCTGGTTTTTAAAGAACTTCAGAATTCTGGGAAATACACTTTCTTACAGAAAGGGCATGTAATGAAAAGAGAACCTTGAATATGTCACCTTACTTTTCCCACTACATATCTAATATTTTGTTACTCTTCTAAAGCAATAGTGTCCAAATGTTTCTCTCATAAGATGGGAATGTGGGATCCCAATATAAAAAAGAGATAAAAGAAGTGGTCAGTATTGGAGGGGTTCTGCCTTGTGTTCCCTCCTAAGGGGTCTCTTTGAAATAAACAGGACTCTGTGGTACACACTTATCAGTAAACTTAAACTAGGAAAATAGAGTCCTGCAGTATCAATCAGTAGCCCTGACCTCCAGAATCATCTCTGCCATAAAATTTCTGACTTCACTTAAGTCTCATCATTTCTCTAAGTCTCACTATTCACGCTGCAGAATGGAACATTGAAATTGATCACATATTCCTACCTGGCCTACATGTAACACATGAAATTACACTCAATATTTTGCTTGCCTATGAATACGTATATTTTTCTTGGTGGACTATCCAGAACTTGTATCAAATTTCCAATCATTTCTGTGACCTAAAAATGTTTTGGAAACATGGAACTAGAAAATGCTCTCTGTTTCATTCTATGGTGAAAAATCTATGATTTTAAGTAATTTTATTATAAATCTAAGCCATTTTCTAAAATGTTATGATTTTAATTTCCTTTTATTCACATTTGATTCTGATAATAGCCTGATGACATGGTAGGGCACTTCCTCTTTTTATGTATCCTGTAGGTGGTATCCAACATAAAGAACCTCTATAGGGAAGCTGACAAATGAAGCCTTTAGGCTTCAGATCCACTTTTTTTTTCCTTTCTCATGCCCTTGCCCCCATATACTCCTTATAAGGTAAGTTTTAGAATCATCATGAGGGTAATTTTACCTTAAAACAATCTGCAGTGTCTCAATTTATTTAGTGTCACATGAGGTAAACTTAAATTCTAGACCTGTTATTACATTTACCTCCAAGTTAAAGTTGAAACCACTCTACTATCTAAAGTGTGGGTAAAACCAGATACAAGAAAAGAAATCTAAAAGCTGTATTTAAAACTTTTGGATTTATTAGAAGGCATATGACTTCTTTCACAGTTTTGTTTATATTTCATTTTTTAAAAATTTTATGTTCTTAGGAAATATTTTAAAATCATTTTTGTATTACAAATGCAAACCTTAAACCTCCTAAATTTCTAGGATCTTGCTTCTAAAAACTCAGAGAACATTACCTCTTAGAAAAATGACAGAGAATGATTGTAAAGTATAAGTATTAACAGGAATTGGGAAAGTAAAGTGAAGGTCCAGGGGAGATGATGATTAAACTATACTCCATTGCTTTGATCTTCCTATGCCTGAAAATGGTTAAATCTTTTCTTAAAAACTTCTCAAGAAGAAAAGCTCCATGGTCTGTTGCTGGTACCAGATTCCTAAAAGTGTTTTATGGAAAGGATTTTGCTGACAAGAATATATTTTCTCTTACCTTAAAATTTTAACTTAAAACTCTATCCTGCTGAGTGGACTTTAATAGGAACTCAGAAACACAAATTCAGATTTATTAAAAAAAAAACTCTTCATAAGATAAACTCTGTAAAGGACTCAAGAGTGCAGTTATTCAATATGCTAAAAGGTTTTTTAATAGGCTCCTCCCCTTCTTCTTCAGAGAACATCTATTCTTCCTAATTAGAAGTTCCATAAAGAAGGTTAAATACTTGCCTTCACAATGACAGCCTGAAAATAACAGTTGCATATTAATGGCCATCTAGATTGTTATTGCACATAAAATTTTTGAAATAGTAAACATCTTTTAATATTCTGTACATATTTCTGATAAAGCTATTGTATTCCTGCCTTAAAATAATTAGAATCTAGTTTGTTTTCATATTTTTCAGAAAGATGGTGAACTAAGGTTAACTAATTTTTACAAATAAGTTTCAAGATAATCAGATTTGAATATCCATATTTGTCCTATTAAAAGAAACTATCATGGTTCAGAGTCATTTTCTTTGAGCTTCATACTGATAAACAAAATGTAGAGGGAGTTGCCTTTAAGCTTGAAAGAAAGAAAGAAATCAAAGAGATCCTATGTTTCAGCTGACTTCTGCTAAGTAGGAAACTCATCTACCCTTTGAGCAATGGAATCTGAAACTTGAGTGAGGAGAGGTTACACTGAGTCATGGCCTCATTCAGTATTCAGAAATAAAACTCTCATGGCCTCATTCAGTATTCAGAAATCCACCACAGTGAAACTATTGTTGTTGGTGTTGCTCAAAAGCCTCAAAAAATATACATGCCAATATTTGTGGGAAAATGTGATAATCTTCAGAAGAAACAGGAAGACCATTACTTCAACCTGTTGGAAAAGGAAACTGCCCAAAGCTTTTATTTGTTTTTAGTGTGGTAAAAACCACATCACATTAAAATCTGCAATCTAAACCATTTTGAAGAGTAAAATTCAGTAATATTAAGTATAGACACATTATTATGAAAGATATCTCCAGAACTTTTTCATCTTGCAAATTTGGAACTCTGTATTCATTAAACAATATTTCCTATTTCCACCTTCTCCTCAGGCCCTGACAACCTCCACTTTACTTTCTCTTTCTATGAATTTGATTACTTATGATACCTGATACAAGTGGAATCAGAGTATTTATAGTTTTGTGCCTGTGGCTTCTTTCACTTAGCATAATATCCTCAAGTTTCATCCACACTGTAACATGGACAAGATTTCTTTCCTTTTTAAAGGGTGAACAGTACTCTGTTTTATGTGTATAACACATTTTGTTAATACATTCATCTGTCAGTGGGCATATGGGCTACTTTCATCTCTTGGCTTTTTTGAATAGTGGTGCTCCAAAGCTTTCATTTTATTTTACTTTTCTAATTTAATCTAATTGTTTAGCTTACACCAAAGCAAATATAGGAGAATATATTTAGTTAACTGGCTCAGAGTTTTGTTTTGCTATAGAGTGAACCAATATCATAAATATATATAAATGAATTTTAATAAATGAGATGGGTACAATTTCTCTAAAAGAAAAATTAAAGTGGGAAAGTGCTCCAGGAGTGACTGTGGAAACTGGGAATGGGGATGGAAATTGGGACTGAATTGGGAAGGGAGGCGAGAAATAGGGTTGATTTGCCTGCCTCAATAATCCAATAACCCATTCAAACACAGGAGATGAGTCCTTTAGTCCATGAAAATTAGGGACTTTTTAAAAGGGGCCTTCATTTAAAGTGGGGGCCTTTGAAGTGCTATACTATCAATGAAATGGTGAGCAAAAATAAGTTGACACATCTTTATAGGAAGATAATAAGGAAGACTTTTGCCCTGGTTAGGGAAGGGAAAATGTCTTCTGGGAATTCCTCTCTTGTTGATTCTTTTTATATGAGTTTGGTGTTTGAATTTATACAACAAAGCTGAGAAAATAACACAAAAAGGAGTCCTGGACACACTAAATATTGGCAAAGATATGGAAAAAATCTAATTGTACACTGCTAGTGAGGTATATAAAATAATACAGCTGATATGGAAAATAGTTTGGCAGTTTCATTAAACATTAAAAATCTACCATATGGCCCAGGCATTCCACTCTGAGGTATTTATCTAAGAGTAATTAAATATATGTTCAGATAAAGGTCTGTATCTAAGTACTCATAGCAGATTTATCTGTGGTAACTTCAGCTGGAAATCAAATATCCATCAATAAGTGAATGTATAAACAAAATATGATATGTTGATGCAGTGGAATACTACTCAGAGATAAAAAAGAATAAAACCATCAACATGCTCAATAACCTGGATGAATATCAAAATCAGTTTTATATATATATATATATACTTTTCATATTCTTTTACATTATAGGTTATTACAAGATAGTATAGTTGCCTGTGCTATACAGAAGGCCTTTTTTTTTATACAGAGAGTGTGCATATATTAATCCCAACTCCTAATTTATATTCCCCCTACCCCCCCATCCTCTTTAGTAACCATACATTGGTTTTCTGTGATCTATTTCTGTTTTTTTTTTTTTTTTCCCACTGTACAGCAAGGGGATCAAGTTATCCTTGCATGTATACATTACAATTACATTTTTTTCCCCACCCTTTGTTCTGTTGCAACATGAGTATCTAGACATAGTTCTCAATGCTACTCAGAAGGATCTCCTTGTAAATCTATTCTAAGTTGTGTCTGATAAGCCCAAACTCCCGATCCCTCCCACTCCCTCCCCCTCCCATCAGGCAGCCACAAGTCTTTTCTCCAAGTCTATGATTTTCTTTTCTGAGGAGATGTTCATTTGTGCTGGATATTAGATTCCAGTTATAAGTGATATCATATGGTATTTTTCTTTGTCTTTCTGGCTTACTTCACTCAGTATGAGATTCTCTAGTTCCATCCATGTTGCTGCACATGGCATTATGTTGTTCCTTTTTATGGCTGAGTAGTATTCCATTGTATATATATTCCACATCTTCCGAATCCAATCGTCTGTTTATGGACATTTGCATTGATTCCATGTCCTGGCTATTGTGAATAGTGCTGCAATGAACATGTGGGTGCATGTGTCTCTTTTAAGTAGAGTTTTGTCCGGATATATGCCCAAGAGTGGGATTGCAGGGTCATATGGAAGTTCTATGTATAGATTTCTAAGGTATCTCCAAACTGTTCTCCATAGTGGCTGTACCAGTTTACATTCCCACTAGCAGTGCAGGAGGGTTCCCTTTTCTCCACAGCCCCTCCAGCACTTGTTATTAGTGGACTTATGAATGATGGCCATTCTGACTGGTGTGAGGTGGTATCTCATGGTAGTTTTGATTTGCATTTCTCATATAATCAATGATGTTGAGCATTTTTTCATGTGTTTGCTGGCCATCTGTATATCTTCCTTGGAAAAATGTCTATTCAGGTCTTTTGCCCATTTTTCCATTGATTGATTGGCTGTTTTGCTGTTGGGTTGTAAAAGTTGTTTATATATTCTAGAGATTAAGCCCTTGTCAGTCGCATCATTTGAAACTATTTTCTCCCATTCTGTAAGTTGTCTTTTTGTTTTCTTTTGGGTTTCCTTTGCTGTGCAAAAGCTTTTCAGTTTGATGAGGTCCCATGCGTTTATTTTTGCTCTAATTTCTATTGCTTTGGGAGACTGACCTGAGAAAATAGTCATGATGTTGATATCAGAGAGTGTTTTGCCTATGTTTTCTTCTAGGAGTTTGATGGTGTCCTGTTGTATATTTAAGTCTTTCAGCCATTTTGAGTTTATGTTTGTGCATGGTGTGAGGTGTGTTCTAATTTCATTGCTTTGCATGCAGCTGTCCAGGTTTGCCAGCAATGCTTGCTGAATAGACTTTCTTTTTCCCATTTTATATTCTTGCCTCCCTTGTCAAAGCTTACTTGACCATAGGTGTCAGGGTTTATTTCTGGGTGCTCGATTCTGTTCCATTGGTCTGCCTGTCTGTTTTGATACCAGTACCACACTGTTTTGATGACTGTGGCTTTGTAGTATTTCTTGAAGTCTGGGAGAGTTAGGCCTCCTGCTTGGTTTTTGTTTCTCAGGATTGCTTTGGCGATTCTGGGTCTTTTGTGGTTCCATATAAATGTTTGGATTGTTTGTTCTAGTTCTGTGAAAAGTGTCATGGGTAATTTGATAGGGATTGCTTTGAATCTGTAGATTGCTTTGGGTAGTATGGCCATTTTTACAATATTGATTTTCCCAATCCAGGAACATGGAATATCTTTCCATTTCTTTACATCTTCTTTGATTTCTTTGATTAAAGTGTTATAGTTCTCGGCACATAGGTCCTTTACCTCTTTGGTCAGGTGTATTCCGAGGTATTTGATTTTGTGAGGTGCAATTTTAAAAGGTATCGTATTTTTGTATTCCTTTTCTAATATTTCATTGCTGGTATACAGAAATGCAACTGACTTCTGAATGTTAATCTTATAGCCTGCTACTTTGTTGAATTTATGAATCAGTTCAAGGAGTTTTTGGGTTGAGTCCTTAGGGTTTTCTATGTATAGTATCACGTCATCTGCATACAGTGACAGTTTTATCTCTTCTCTTCCTATATGGATGCCTTTTATTTCTTTTGTTTGTCTAATTGCTGTGGCTAGGACTTCCAAAACTATGTTGAAGAGCAGTGGTGAGAGTGGGCATCCCTGTCTTGTTCCAGATGTGAGGGAGAAGGCTTTCAGGTTTTCCCCATTGAGTATTATATTTGCTGTGGGTTTATCCTAAAAGGCTTTGATTATGTTCAGGAATGTTCCCTCTATACCCACTTTGGCAAGGGTCATGATCATGAATGGATGTTGGACTTTGTCAAATGCTTTTTCTGCGTCTACTGAGATGATCATATGATTTTTGACTTTTCTTTTGTTAATGTGGTGTATGATGTTGATTGATTTGCATATGTTAAACCATCCTTGTGAACCTGGGATGAACCCTACCTGGTCACAGTGTATGATTTTTTTGGTATGTTGTTGGATTCAGTTGGCTAAGATTTTGTTGAGACTTTTTGCATCTATATTCCTCAACGATATTGGGTGATAGTTTTCTTTTTTGGTGGTATCTCTGTCTGGTTTTGGAATGAGGGTGATGGTGGCCTCATAGACTGTCTTTGGGAGTATTCCTTCTTCTTCAACCTTTTGAAAGAGTTTCAGGAGGATGGGCACCAATTCCTCTTTATATGTTTGATAGAATTCGCCTGTGAAGCCATCTGGTCCTGGACTTTTATTTGTAGGTAGTGTTTTTATGACCTCTTCAATTTCATTTCTAGTGATCGGTCTGTTCAGTTGGTCTGTTTCTGCTTGATTCAGTTTTGGCAGGCTGTCAGATTCTAGAAGATTGTCCATTTCTTCCAGATTGTCAAACTTGTTGCCATATAGTTGTTCATAGTATTCTCCTATGGTTTTTTGTATTTCTGCAGTATCCGTTGTGATTTCTCCTTTTTCATTTATAATTTTGTTTATTTGGGTTCTTTCTCTCCTCTTTTTGGTGAGTCTGGCCAGGGGTTTGTCAATTTTGTTTACCTTTTCAAAGAACCAGCTCTTGGTTTTATTAATTTTCTCTATTGTTTTTTGAATCTCTATTTTATTGATTTCTTCTTTGATCTTTATAATTTCCTTCCTTCTGCTGATTTTAGGTCTTTTCTGTTCTTCTTTTTCTAATTCATTTAGGTGGAGGGTTAAGGTGTCCATTTGGGATCTTTATTCTTTTTTGAGAAAGGCTTGTATTGCTATAAGTTTCCCTCTGAGCACTGCTTTCGCAGCATCCCATAGATTTTGAGAGGTTGTGTCTTCATTATCATTTGTTTCAAGGTAGGTTTTAATTTCCTTCTTGATTTCCTCATTGACCCATTGGTTTTTTAGTAGCATGTTGTTTAGTCTCCATGTAGTAGGTTTTTTTCTCTTTCCTTTTCCCATGGTTGATTTCTTATTTCATGGTGTTTTGGTCAGAGAAGATACTTAAGATAATTTCTGTTCTCCTAAATTTATTGAGGTTAGCTTTGTGTCCCAATATGTGGTGATTCTTGAGGATGTTCCATGAGCATTTGAGAAGAATGTGTATTCTGATTTTTTTGGATGTAGTGTCCTGAAGATATCAATGAAGTCTAATTTTTCTATTGTTTCCTTTAGGATCTCTGTTGCTTTATTGGTTTTCTGTCTAGAGGATCTGTCCATTGATGTGAGGGGGGTATTAAGGTCTCCTACTATGATTGTATTCTCATCAATATCTCCCTTTATGTCTGTTAATATTTGTTGTATGTATCTGGGTGCTCCTGTATTTGGGGCATATATGTTGACCATAGTAACATCCTCTCCTTGGATGGATCCCTTAATCATTAAGTAGTGTCCTTCTTTGTCTTTCTTCATGCCTTTTGTTTTAAAGTCTATTTTGTCTGATATGAGTGTTGCGACTCCTGCTTTTCTGTCATGTCTATTGGCATGAAATATTTTTCCCCACCCTTTCACTTTCAATCTATATGTATCCTTTGTCCTAAGGTGAGTTTCTTGTAGGCAGCATATTGAAGGTTTTTGCCTTTTTATCCACTCAGCCACTCTGTGCCTTTGATTGCGGCATTCAGTCCATTGACATTTAAGGTGATAATAGATAGATGATTATTTATTGCCATTTGAATCTCGTGTTCCAGTTGATTCGATGGTTCTCCATTCTTCCTTTCTTTTTTTTTTTTTTTTGTTGGATGGTCTCCTGTTATTATCTGCTTGAGTGTTTTTTTTTTTTTCCATTTTTTGCAAGTGCAATATTTGGTTTTGTCTTGTGGTTGCCCTGATTTTTAAGTATGCTAACCCCTTCCTATAATTGTGTGTTTTAGCCTGATGGTCCTGTAGGTTCAGACACTTCATTACTATATTAAAATTAAGAAGAGAAACAAACAAACAAACAAAAAGAGTTATTCATTTCCTAACATCCCTTGCCCACATTTTATGATTTTGATGACTCTTTTTCTTCTTTTTAATTTTATTTTGTTTGAAGCATGTTCATGATTAAATCTGTATGCTGGCTTATTTGAGTGACTGCTCTCTGATTGTGGTTTCCTCAGTCCTAGTTCTTCCTCTTCTTCCTTTTTTTTTTTCCTTTTCTTCTTTCTTCCCTTTCCTTCCTTTCTTTTTGGTTTAGAGAAGCCCTTTCAGTATTTCTTTTAGCGTGGGTTTTGTGTTGCTGTATTCTTTTAGTTTTTGTTTGTTGGAAAAAATTTTTATTTCCCCTTCTATTTTAAATGATATTCTTGCTGGATAGAGTATTCTCAGTTGCATATTTTTTCCTTTGAGCACTTTAAATATCTCTTGCCATTCCCTCCTGGCCTGTAGTGTTTCTGTAGAGAAATCAGCTGATAACCTTATGGGGGTTCCCTTGTAGGTAACATTCTGCTTTTCTCTTGCTGCCTATAGGATCCTCTCTTTGTCACTAACTTTGGCCATTTTTATTATGATGTGTCTTGGTGTGGGTCTGTTTGGGTTCAGTTTGTTTGGGGCCCTCTGTGCTCAGTATCATAGATTTGGGAAGTTTCCAGGGATAATTTCTTCAAGTATATTTTCCATTCCCTTATCTTTTTCTACTCCTTCTGGAATTCCTATTATGTGTAGATTGGCCCGCTTTATATTATCCCATAGGTCTCTTATATTGCTTTCCTGTTTTTTGATTTGGTTTTCTGTCTGCTGACCTGATTGGGTGATTTCCATTATTCTATCTTCCATATCACTGATTCATTCTTCTGCATTATTCATTCTGGTTTTTACTGCCCTTAGTTCAGTTTGTATCTCTGCAAATGAATGTTCTAGTTTTTCTTGGCTCCTCCTTATATTTTCTAGATCCTTTCTGAGGGTGACTGCATTACTGTTCATATCTTCTCTTAATTCCTTCAGTATTTTCACTCTTTCTCTTTTGAACTCCAGGTCTGTCAGACTGCAGAGATCTGTTTCATTGTTGACTGTTTTAGGTGAGTTCTCCTGTTGGTTTGACTGGGGGTGGTTTCTCAGCTTCTTCATCTTGCTTGTTGTTTTCTTTCTCCTGAGGGATTTGTACTCTCCGTGACCGGGCATTGTTTGCCTTGTCACTGCTGTGGAATATTTCCTGAGGGCTGGCGTTGTTGGTCAGTCTTTTTGGAGGCAGTGTGGCTTTTCTGGAGTTTTGATGGGGCTAACAGGGTCTCTTTGAAGCAAAGGTGGACTTCCTGTGGGCAGACAGGACTGGGAGGTCCACACCACGATGGTAGCAGATTTCACTTGGTCAGACAGAGCTTGCTCTGGTGTTTTTAGGCTGTGGGCTTCTTGCAGGGGGTTGGCGGTGTTGGGCAGCTGTTCGTCAGGGGTGCAGCACCCCCTGGGGGCTGGAGCAGCTATCTGGGTCACTGAGAACCCAAGAGGCTCTTCCTAGGGCAGCCCAACTTAGAAGGACGGTCTGAGAATGTAGGCAGATCTTTTCACAGTCTGACCAAGCTTGTTGTAGCTTTTCTGGGCTGCAGGGGGTCCTGCCTGGAGCTGGCAGTCCTATGCAGCTGATCTGTGAGAGCTCCGCTCCTCCTGAGATCTTAGGCAGCTAGCTGGGTCACTGCCAACCCAAGAGGCTCCTCCCAGGGCAGCCCAACTCAGAAAGACTGTCTGAGAATTCGGCAGATCTTTTCACGGCCCAGCCAGACTTGCTGTAGCTTTTCTGGGGTGCGGGTGGTCCTGCTGGGTGCTGGCAGTTCTGTGCTGTTGTTCTGCGGATGTGCAGCTCCTCCCGAGACCTGGAGCGGCTACCTGTCCTGCTGCAAACCCAAGAGGCTTTTCCCCAGGGCAGGCCAACTCGAAAAGACTGTCCGAGAATTAGGCAGATCTTTTCACAGCCTGGCTAGGCTTGTTCTAGCTTTTCTAACCCCCGCAGGCCTTTTCTCCGGGGCTGGTGGTGTTTGGTGCTGCTCTGCGGAAGTGTAGCCCCTCCAAAGGGCAAGCAGGCCTGTGCAGGGACAGCCCCTGTGGTGGTAGACTTCAGGCAGTTGTTGAGGCCAGCCCTCCCAGATGGCAGGCAGCACCAGGTCCGGCGAGTGTGTAGAGGGTGGTGGGGGTGGGGGGAGGGGATGCACTGGGAAGCACAGCTTTCTGCTAGCTAGTGGGCCAGTAAGCTTGCTGTTGCATGGGGAGTATTCTATGGGGACCCACCCCTTCTCTCCCCTCCCCAGCACGGGCGCAGACTAGGCTCTTCTCCCAGGTTCCGTCTGATGTGGCTTTCCACTTCCCCACCCCTAGAGTATTGCTCCCTTCCCCTGCGACAGCTATGCTTTCTAGTCTCCCAGGCAGTCTCTGCCCCGTCAAACTTGACAGACTGGTTTCTAGACCTCCCAAGCAGTCTCTGCTCCGCCCCGCCCCCCCCAGCCCTTTCCCGGGGACTAACCTCCGGAGCCACCGAGGTCTCGGTGCCCAGCCCCGACCCAGGCGTCTCAATTTTTGGTGACTGTGCCCATAGTTTAGATGGTGCATTCAGTTCTCGATCTGCTTTTCAGAACTCCAACTTACTGCTACACTCCTCCCTGCATCTGGAGATTCCTCCGGTTTGTTTGATCTTTCCCCTGAGTAGGTGACTTTCCAGGGTGCAGGATCCCTTTCTCTTCCACGGTTCCCTTTCGGAAGTGCCCATCCAGCTCAGATTTACCTTCTCTCACTCTCCTCTTTTCTCTTGTTTTACCTAATAATGTCACAAACTTCTTGCCATTATTGGAGTTTAGGTTTCTCTGCCAGCAATTGGTTGCTGTTCTGTGTGAGTCATTTATCCTGTAGATGTGGGGTTTTTTTGTTGTGTTTGTGGGAGAGGGTGAGTGTGTCCCCCTACTCTTCCACCATCTTGTCTCCTATCTCTCTATTTCTATTTTGTAAATAAGTTCATTTATATCATTTTTTTAGATTCCATATATAGGTGAAATCATATGATAGGTCTTTCTCTGAATTAGTTACTTAATATGATCCTCTCTAGGTCCATCCATGTTGCGGTAAATGGCATTATTTCATTCTTCTCAGGGCTGCATAATATGCCATAATTTATATGTACCACATCTTTGTCCATTCACCTCTCTATGGACACTTATATTGCCTCTGTGTGTTCGTTGCACAGCTATGAACATTGGGGTGCATGTCTCTTTTGAATTAGAGTTTTCTCTGGATATATGCCCAAGAATGGGATATCAGGAGCATGGGGTAATCCTATTTTTAGTTTTTTTGAGGGACCTCTATGCTGTTTTCCATAGGGGCTGCACCAATTTACATTTCCACCAACAGCATTGGAGGGTTCCTTTTTCTCCACACCTTCTCCAGCACTTATGATTTGTAGAATTTTAATGACTATTTTGTCCAGTGTGAGGTGGTACCTCAGTGCAGTTTTCATTTACATTTCTCTAATAATTAGCGATATTGAACATCTTTTCATGTGCCTATTGGCCATCTGCCTGTCTTCTTTGGAGAAATGTCTATTTTAGATCTTCTGCTCAATTTTTGAAATGGAAAAAAATTTTTAAATAGAATTTATAAGCATCAGACTGATGAAAATTTTTTAAAACATGGCAAAATTGTTGGCATAGAATATTTAAATATAGTATTTGACAATTGGAGGGCAATTTGACAAAATCCAGAAATTTCATTTTTTGGCATATACACTATAGAAACATTTAAAATATAGCCAGTAAAACATTTGTATATTTTTCTTTAGCATTATTTGTGATAGTAAAATCAGAAATATTGTAAGTATCTAGCTACAGAATAAAAAAATTATAGCATTTTCATTGTCATTCAATAAAACATGAAATAGAAGTTATCAACAAACATAAAGCTAAAAAATATAGGGCCATTAAAAATAGCAATTCAAAACACTAAACACTACAATACCAATGCTATATATTTTTATGTCTAGTGGAGTTATGATAAAAATATAAGAGAATGTTCATGTGCATAATAAACACTAAATTTACTATTATAGTTACATTTAGAGAAGGAATACTGGGGAATTGCACTGAAGAAGGATATATAGATATCTTTGACCATATCTGTATTGTTTGATTTCTTAAGAATAAATTTAAAACATCTCAATCCATGCTACATAAGATTTAGATTGACCAGAGTTGGGTACAAAGTTGTGAAAGTGGTCATAAAACATCAACACCACCTAGATGTTGTCTGTATGTGTGATAACATGAGTTTAAAATATTCAGTTTTTCCATCACCTGGTTCTGTATCCCTGTGGCTAGTTGCTTGACAATATAAAAAGGGAAATGAACAGTGCAGGTAGCTGGAGTAGTTGTCATTCAAGGATACCCAGTCACACATAGCCTTTTACTATAAGCTGACTTTCTTTTGCACATCCTGATTAGTTACTGGAAATATTGATTCAGATTTAGATTAATCTGAGAAGTGGATTTTGCAGGTTATGGAAACCAATGGAAAATTTATGACAAGACTAAAGACTTTCTTGGTTTTCTAATTCATTGTCTAATAATTGGGTGATAAAGTTAAATAGCATTTAACCAGGACTCAGGGAACTATCCTTAGCTAATTTTTTGACCTTGAAAAAATTTCTTAAGCTTTTCATATTTAGAATTTATTTTAAATGGAGACTTTGGACTAGCTCATCAATAACTATCTTTCCAGTTCTAAATGTTTCAAATTTCCATTTTAACATTAATTCATATTGTTAACCTTAAGGGTGTTATAATTCTGTCTACTGTGTTGACACAATCTCATTGTGACAAAACTGTTCTTGAAGGTTGCAGATTTTATTTGCTGACATTAGTTCTATAAAGACAACTATATTTGGTTCATCAATTAAAGGCATGATCAGAGAACTTTTATCACAACACAGTTTAAATGTACACATATATTCCTTTAAGCTAAAGATTCACATTCTAAAGATTTCAGTATGAACCAATTGATTGGCAAACTGTTCAGAGAATTTAAATACTTGTAGGATATGCATTAAATTTTAGTCACAGCATGTGTCTTCCTTCTCTAAACTGAAGTTCATTGACACACCATAATTGATTGGCTTTTAAATAAATGTTCTCTTTGTATCTATCAAGTAGGGAAGAAATTAAGCAAAATCATTATTTAACTTTTAACTTGAAATAACATTTAGGGAAATGGAAAAATATTTCTTTGTCATATGATTTATAGTTTCCTCAAAAATACAAATAGCTTAGGAACATTTAGGGTATTAGAGTTGACTATTCTTTAGCCTAATATAAATGGGAACACTCACATTTTATAATATTTCTTTAACGAGGTATGTATTACATTAACTTGTAATGAGATGATTTCAAAGATAGAGTTGCAAATACCGTAACAGTCTGCTACAGATTAAAGCTAATACCTTCCAAATGGCTGGAAACTCTGTTATACACTCCAATCACCACCATCCCACAAAAGTAATTCTGGGATTTACACAAAAATACATGTTTTAAACTTTTTGAAATGGTACTACATGTTTAAATCTCATTAACTGTGTAACTAACTGCTTAAAATGTATCAAAATCAACCCTCCCCATAATTTTCTGAAGGCTTAATCCTTATACAAATAGGAGTAAAAGGATTTCTGGGGGATATCTATTCACAAGTAATTCTTTCTGGGTGCTAATTAGGATTTTAAATGAAGTAATTCATAGTACATGGATCTGAAAGAACCATGCATTGAGCTTTACACAGTATATACCATAATGCTCTTGTATTGGTCTCTTACCCAACACTTGCTCAATGGAAATATCTGTTGTGTTACAGTAGGCAGATAGGCAGAATTCCTATTTATGGTACAAATGAGCAATATGTAAATTTGCAGTGATTTTCAGAAAATTGGCCCTATTGTATGATTAAATTATGTATAAATAACTTAATTGAAAAATAATTATATTAAATATTAGTTGTATCAACATTTCATCATATACTATAAAATATTCAGGTCATATTTCATATAACTATTGATAATATTTCATCTGTCAGTCTTGGTTTTCCAACTGAATTTAAAGCCTCATACAACCTCTGAGGTTCTAGGAAAATTAAAAATAAAAAAACTAATATAATGTTCACAGTAGCTTTAAAAGAGACAAATCTATTATTTTTGAAAAAAAAATTTTTCACAAGTGCATTTAAATAAGCCTAAAGATCATTTGATGATAGCCAAATATGTTTTTACTTCTTTACTTGTGACTAGAATATAAAATTTAATTCCAAAAATTCTAATTTAATAAGACAAAAATCTTTTGGGCTGTTGTTAGTGTATTTAAGTACAGGTAAAGGCTCAGGAGAGCTGGGAAGTGATACATTAGCATAGCCTGCTCATTGCTCTTTCCTCATTGGGTTACCAAATACACTTGGATTGTGCCCAAATCTGTTTATGGCAACTGTACTTATTGTTGCAATTGTGTGATTTAATTGATGGTCCAATATACCAATTATTACCACAATCTAATGAGAAATGAATGACAAAAGGGACAAAGTTGTTATTTCTATGACAGCTCAGTTGAAAGCTTTGGATATATTAACAATATTAAGGTGAGCTGCTAAAGAAAAGTTAAATTAGCTTTGATAAGACAATTATAATGTATGGAAAAATATTGTGAAAAACTTAAACAAGCCTACATCCAGAAGGCTTCACGAGTGTCTATAATTAATTGCTTGTTTATCTTTAACAGTCTGGTAATCACAGTGCTTTCTAAGTGTAACTTATACACAAAGACTGTGATCCCCAATCATTTGATCTATACTCAAAATCTAACTGATGTGTTAAAACATGAAAGAATGTATCTTTTTATATGTTTTATTGTAGATATATAGATATCACATGTATGTTTCCCATTTTAATAGACTTTAAGAATTAATCTACCAGTGATTATTTCTAATCATTTGATAACAGAGGGTATGTATTTTATTTTATTATGGACATTGGGAATGGAGTGGTGAAGAAAGTACTTATGACTTTGAAAATCACTTTCCATATTCCTTGCAAATGTGAATATCGCTTTCTGAAACAGGCATGGTAAGACAGACAACAAATACACAAGCCAGTATTCAAAAGGAATTACAATTTAACCTAAGGTAGTAAGTGCTATGAAGAGATTATAAACATACAGAGTAAAAGGGAGCAATAGGCAATTACTTTGACTATGGTGGTCAGGGAAACCATCTGGGAAACAAACCATATGGTGGTCAGGGAGGAGAAGCAATTTGAATAGAAACTTGAAAATAGTCATGAAAATGTCTGAGGCAAGAGAACTATTAGCAGAAAGTGATTTGACACGTTTAAGGAACATCTAGAAGGCCACTGTGGCTAGAAAGTTTTGAATAATAGGGAAAATAGAGAAATTATGTTCAGAAAGTTAGATAGGGATCCATTTACATAAGACTTTTTAGATAATAACAAGTCTTTTCACACAGGTTTTGATTTTAGTTTAAATGCAATAAATACCCACAGGAGAATTATAAGCAAGTATATAGTATAATCTGATATGTTCTCTGATTTCTACTTAAAAGCAATCACTCTGGGGCTGCTTTGTGGAGAGACAAGGGTAAAAGCAAGAAGCAAAGATGGTGAGAATCTCAAGGATTAGCGTGGTAGCAATGGAGATGGCAATCTCTCATTTGATTTATCTTTTTTTTTTTAAGAATGTAGACAGCAGATTTTGCTGATAGCTGGTATAAGTAAGTGAAAGAATTAAAAATCATTTAAAGTTTCAGGCTTGGCATCATTAGGTAAGACTGGGATGACTGGCAAGCAGTAGGTTGGTGTACAGGGCAGGTGGTAGTCAAGTGATCCACTTTTAACAATTTCAAAGTTGAGACGCCAACTTGATATTAAGGTAGAAAGTTCAAGTAGGAAGTTGAACATCCAACTCAAAATCTCAGTAGGGGTTTATAGTTGGAGATAGAAATTTAAAAGTCATCAGTATCTAGGTATATTTGAAGCCCATCTAGGGAAAGTTAAGTCCAGAAGAAAGAATAACTGAGACATGAGCCATGCTTTTTTTCCTTGAGGGGTTGGATGACAGAGGAGTCAAAAAGGAGATTGAAAAGAAGAAACCGGTGGTGTAAAAATAATTAGATGACTTGCTGAAATGAAGTTAGAGGCAAGGCTGTTTTGAATGAGAGAATGGGAGTCCATAGTATAAATGGCTGGGAAAGATAGACTGTTGGGGCTTCAATAACACATTAAGAGCCTTTCTCTGAGCTCTTCTTGTGAATAGTGAGGACAAGCCTAGAATTAAAAGTAAAGGTGAAGTGAACCCCAAGTATAAATAACCCTTTTAAGGAATGTTGATATGAGCTGATGAGAAAAATGAGTGGTAACCAAACAGAATATAAGGTCGCCTCTATGAGTAATAAAAGAGTGCTAATATAAAGATATGTTTCTATACCAATGATGGTTGTGGAGGTGTGAGGGAGAAGTTGAGGATATAGAAGAAAAGTGGGACAATCACTGAAGTAAAATCCTTGAACAAGTGACTGAGATTGATTCCAGATATACCTGTAGAGATTGACCTTGGATGAATGCAAAGCACTTCCTTTATTGTGAGAGGAAGAAATGCAGAGTAAATAAGTCCAGATGCAGAGGGTGAACTTGGAGTGGTAAAGTTAACTCCATTCCCATCTGACAACTTAGGAGATAAGAACAGTGCTCTGGGGCAGACTGCCAAGTTTCTATTCCTTAGCCTGGCCTCTGACAGCTTTCTCATCTTGGACGGTTACTTGACCTGTCTGTGACTTCATTCCTTCATCCATAAAGTGTAGACCTACCTTACAGGTTGCTGTGAGAATTCAACTAGTATATCTAATACACTTAAAGTAGTGTCATAATCCTTTGTATAAAAAAAGTTAGCAGCTAAGAGTGAGGCGACAAATAGGGAATTTGGAACTTTTTTTTTCTTAATGTGATATTTGTCCTGGCAATATATTAAGCACTGTTTTAAATGTATGAGTGTATAAAATACCCACAATGTCTCTGTTAGATATATAGATAGGAAAATTGCCTAAGGTTCAACAGCTGGTAAGTGGTAGAGCAAGTGTTCATATTAAGGGAGTCTGCCTCCAGAGCTGAAATCTTTTTAAAATTTTTTTTCTATTAAAATATATAGGGAGATGAGTTAGGAATTTGAGATTAACATGTAAACACTATTGTATATAAGTTAGATAAATAATAAGGACTAATTACATAGCATGGGGTAACCATATTATATGTATGTGTGTGTGTGTGTGTGTGTGTGTGTGTGTGTATAGCATGTGTAAATTCCTGGGTTAGGGGTTGAATTGGAGCTGCAGCTGTCAGCCTACACCATAGCTCACAGCAACCCCGGATCCTTTAACCCAATGAGTAAGACCAGGGATCGAACTTGGATAATAGTTGTTTTTTTAACCCACTAAACCATGATGGGAATGCCTATATTTTATATCTTATAGTAACCTAAGATGGAAAAAAATATAAAAATGTGTGTGTATATATATATATATATATAATTTATATTTATACATATTCATAACTGATTTACATTGTTGTACACATGAAACAAACAATACATAAATTAACTATATTTCAATTATAAAAATGGTTAAAAAAAGATGACACAAGCTAAACTCCCCTCAAAAAAGGGAAATATACAGATAACAAATAAGCACATGAAAGTGTGTTTAACATCTTTAGCTATTAGAGAAACACACAAAAAACTGTAAGAACCCACCTCTATCAGAATGGGTAAGATGAAACATAGTGATACCAAATGGTGGTGAGGATTCAGAGAAAGTAGATCACTCATACTTTGCTGGTGGGAATTTAAGATAGCACAGATACTCTGGGAAATAGTTTGGGGAATCATTTGTCCTTTTCAAACTGAAAACAGACTTACAACTCAGAAATTGCACTTTGGGACATTCAGCCCATGGTAAAGAAGACTTATTTTTATTCATGTTTATAGCAACTTTATACATAATCATCAACACTAGAAACTACCTAAATGTCTCTCAGTGCATAAATGGTTAAAAAAAACTGTGGTATATCCACACCATGGAATGCTCTGCAACAAAAAGGCACAAACGAATGCTGTGCACAACTTGGGTAAACCTTAAGGAATTATGCAGAGTAAAAAAGCCATTCTCAAAAGAACACATACTGCGTGATTCCATTATGTTATGTTCATGAAGTAACATAACTGGAAAGATAAGAGAAAAGATTACTATTTTCCAAGAATTAGGGCTGGGGGAGAAGGACATTAAGTATATGGCTATGAAGGACTAGAACAAGGTAATTAATTTGAGTATCTTGATTATGATGGTAGTTATGTAAGGCTACACTTGAATGAAATAGCATTTTTTGTACATAAAAGAATGCATGTGCAACTTATGACATTTGAATAAGTTCTATCAGTTCTACTGATCTTAATGTCTTTGTTTTGATATTCTAAATATAGTTGTGTGAGATGTTAAATTTGAGGGATGCTGGGGAATGGAAGCACATGATTTACTTGTAATATTTTTGCAACCTCTTATGAATCTATATTTCAAAATTTTAAAAAGATCTTTTTAAAAAAATACATAATGTGAAATACAAAAATACGGCATTACCAGTGTACAACTCCTAGACAAATTAAAAAAAAATAGGACAATTCCAGCACGCTACAAGGTTTCCATGTGCCTTTTCCTAGGCAATACCTCTATCACTACTCTGACTAACTGCCATGGGTAAGGTTTTGCTGATCTTGGAACTTTGCTCAAATGGAATCCAGTGGTATACTCTTATGCATCTGGCTTCCATCCATCTTGTTGCATGCATCAACCATTATTCTTTTCCATTGCTATGTGGAATTCCATTGTGTAAATACAGCACATATTTTTCTACTTTGCTCTTGATGGATATTTGGGTTCCTTTCCAGTCTTTGGCCATTTTGAATAAAACAGCTATGATTGTTCTTACACATGTGTTTTGGTACATACAATTTTTTTTACTTGGGAACATGCCTAGAAATAGAATTACTTTAGTGCATACAGCCAAATGACTTTGAATCAATTATACCTCCACCTGCAAAGTATGAGAGATCCAATTGTTTTATGTCTTTGCTAGCACATAGAAACTGTGATCCTAACCTCTCTGCTATACACAGGAGTAAGGAAAAGATATGAAATAAGCACAACAGAGAGTGGAAAACTTACTGTACTTGGAAAGTATGGTAGGATTATTGACATCAGTAAATAGCCATTTGAATTTCCTGATCCTAATTTTAAAGGAAAATGAGTAGTCCTGATTGTGTCATTCACTCTATAAAAATATATCTGCCTATGGGTTACTATAGATTGTTGCATATAATCAAAGTTGGGGAAAAGCAAGTAGAACAGACTAGAGAACCTTGGAGTGCTTAACTCCTTGTAGCTAGGAGGAATTTTGTAGATGGTGGCAACAAGGACATGATACATGCTTCACAAAGTGGTGACTGCTCTACTTAGGGGTACTACCTATGTCTTGCTTTAAAAAAAAAAAAAAAAAAAACTCAGCATCTCCTTTATATCTTTTAAAACTTCTTTATACCTCTTTTAGAGAGTGTGCAAATGTATGGTATCAATAAGAAAATATTTTAGAGAACATAGGCGATAAAATTGCAGTAATACATCATTGTTTACCCATTCGTATCTCTCATTTGGCTTTTACTTTGCTTTTGCTTTTTACTTGCAAAGCCCATTGTTTGATATTCCCCATAGAACTTCACATAGTTTTAAGTTTACATATTCTTTAGTACCTCCAGCATCTTATCTTTCAGAGATTTTAGAAACATAAAGAGACAGCATTGTTATCACAAGTTTCTGATTCCAGTTTCCCACATATTTGTTAAATCTATTCCTTAATCCTGCCATTTGGAAGGTTTTGGTGAGAATTCCCTCCGGAGATTCCATTGCCTTTTCATGTTCTACCTAATAAGCTTAGTCAAGGATTGTCTTCCAAAAAAAAAAGATAGCCTTAATAATTTTTTAACAAAATTATAATTGATAAAGGTATTTCAAAGTAAATCTGAATTTTACATAAAATCAGCTAACAGCTAATTTTTTTTTCAGGATGTGTAATTTATTTAATAAATACTTTTTTTGTTAAATAAAGTATTTTTGTTTTGCAATTTTTTTTCTTTTTTTTATTACTCAAATGAATTTATCACATCTGTAGTTAACAGCCAATTTTTAAAAAAAAATTTGTCATCTTGGGTTTTCATCTTTTTTCAAATAAACCTGTTAGGTTATCTCTGCATGTGTGTATTTTAAACTGCGCACTGTAAAAACTTTCATGAGTCTTTTCATTGGACCATCCCTTTAACAACATAATTTTATTTCATCATGTAGCATTTTGACCAAGAACTTTGGTTAAACTGACTTTAACTTAATATGTTCTTTCTCAATTATACATGCAAAAGTAATTAAAAATTTCTGCTATACAATAAGTTGTATTTTAACAAAACTATTTAAGAAACTTGTAGAAAACACCTTTCTCTATCTCAAGACCGCTTAAAATATAGAATAATTCCTAATGTTAGATCTACTATTGCATTGGTAGGTATTATGATTTTCAGTGGTTTTAGTGACTACTTCTAAAACACCCCATGTTCCAAGCTGTGTATGTCACATGATTTTGAAGGTAGCTGGAATGAATTTTTAGGTGAAAACTACCAGCTCAATATTTAGTTAGATTTTCTTTACATAATTTATAAAAATATGTTAATATTACCAGAATATCAGTTCCTATTTTTATTGAGAACATTGGCAATAGTGATTTTTATAAAGGACAAAAATTATAGATTTCAAGGTTCCATCTATAAGGAGAGCCAGTTTTCAATTCCTTCCAATTTTAAAACCACAAACCTTATCTTATTATTCTCTTATGTTAGGAGAACTTGTCTAGGAGTAAAGAAATTATTGTTATCCTATGTGATAGCTCCTTTTATATAAATCTACCAATTTGATAGTTTTAGAAATTATTTTAAAAGCTAACAACCCAATGGAAAAATGGGCAAAAGACCTGAAGAGTCATTTCTCCAAGGAAGATATAAGTACAGATGGACAACAAGCACATGAGAAAATGCTCAACATCCCTTATTATTAAAGAAATGCAAATCAAAACTACCATGAGATACCACCTCACACCAGTCAGAATGGCCATCATTCATAAGGCCACAAATAACAAGTGCTGGAGGGGCTGTGGAGAAAAGGGAACCCTCCTGCACTGTTGGTGGGAATGTAAGCTGGTACAACCACTATGGAGAACAGAATGGAGGTACCTTAGAAATCTATACATAGAACTTCCATATGACCCAGCAATCTCACTCTTGGGCATATATCCAGACAAAACTTTCCTTTAAAAAGACACATGCTGGGAGTTCCTGTCGTGGCACAGTGATTAAGGAATCCAACTAGGAATCATGAGGTTGTGGGTTTGATCGCTGGCCTTGCTCAGTGGGTTAAGGATCTGGCATTGCCGTGAGCTGTGGTGTGGGTCACAGATGTGGCTCAGATCCCGCGTTGCTGTGGCTCTGGTGTAGGCCAGTGGCTACAGCTCTGATTCGACCACTAGCCTGGGAACCTCCATGTGCCACAGGAGTGGCTCAAGAAAAGACAAATAGACAAAAAGATGAAAAAAAAAAAAAAAAGACGCATGCCCCCACATGTTCATTGAGCACTATTCATAATAGCCAGGACATGGAAACAACCCAAATGTCCATCGACAGACGATTGGATTAGGAAGATGTATATATACACAGTGAATACTACTCAGCCATAAAAAGAACAAAATAATGCCATTTGCAGCAACATGGATGGAACTAGAGACTCTCGTCCTGGGTGAAGTAAGTCAGAAAGACAAATACCATATGATATCACTTATATCTGGAATCTAATATATGGCACAAATGAAACTTTCCACAGAAAAGAAAATCATGGACCTAGAGAATAGACTTGTGGTTGCCTGGGGGAGGGGAGGGAGTGGGGTGGATTGGGAGCTTGGGGTTAATGGATGCAAACTATTGCTTTTGGAATGGATTATCAATGAGATCCTGCTGTGTAGCACTGTTTAGTCACTTATGACAGAGCATAATGTGAGAAAAAAGAATGTATACATGTATGTGTAACTGGGACATCATGCTGTACAGTAAAAAATAAAATCATATTGGGGAAATAACAATAAAAAAAGAAAAAAGAAAGGAGATGATCCTAGATTGCAAGATCGTAACTGAGTCTATTCTCAGCCTTTGCATCATATACAGTACAATAGGCTGTAAAAAGCAGAAACTAATTCTGATTTGCTTAAGCAAAAACAAAGAATGATGAAAAGGATATTTAGAGCCACAACATGAACGGGACTCTGAGAATCAGGCTGGGTACCAGGAGAGCTGCTTAAGGCCAAAACAGCCAGAAGCACAAGGATTGTCTTTTAAACACAATAGTAAAGGTAGGATTCCTGAGACTCTGGGACATGGTCTCTTCTGAAAGAATTCTTTGAAAGAATTCTTCTTGTTCTTCATGCTTTGTGTCGTTGGCTCAAGAGACAAGGCACCTATTGGATCATCTGATTAGCTCTTGCAAAGTAATGTGCCCTGTGTGCTACCTGGCAGGGAAGAAAAAAAGTTCTTGCCATTCTGGAATTGGTAGTGGAAGGCAGAAGTTTGCTTTTCAACGAGGAGACATATACAGTAGAGAACTCTAGCCATATAAAAAAGGAAAAAAGCTTATCAATAAAAAGGAGATACCAAACTTAAAAATGAGCTCTTCCTTGCTAAAAAAATCAAATATTTACATATATATGTACACACATAAATAATACATTAAATATAAACATGTAAAAATTAAGTGTACACATACACATAAGTATTTCATATAAATATGCATGTATATTTTATGTTTTAGAAGAAATAAAATTCCTTGGGAAAAGAGAGATAAGTACTTTTTTTCTAGATTCTTTCCTTCCTATTTCCCTTCTAAGCCATGATATTTTATTCTAGAGAAAAAGTATTCTGACTGCTGGTTTCCTCACCTCTACGCAGTAAACCAATGTGCTAAGCATGTGAGTAAAACACATACAAATATTTTCCAATGATATTGTCCTCTGAAATCCAGGGGGAAAAAGTGTACAATTGTTCCATTATTTCAATTCCCAAATGAAAAGAGTAAGGAGACATTCAAGTTGCTTATTTTAATGAGGAGCAGACACGTGATGCTGTCACAGGTGCTATATGAGGTGGCCCCTGTACATGACCTCAGTGCCCCAAGAAAGCTCCAGGACATGCTTCCAGCAGCCCTCCCTTTGGCAGGGGTCTTCGCATTCCAGGGAGACTCTGCAGACAGAGCTAACCTTTCCCAGCTGTGCCCTGATCTGTCACTCAGCACCTTGCCAGGAAGAGGCTCCAGGGCTTCCAGCAGCTCTGCCACAGGGGGCCTGGTTAAATAGATTTCTACTGAAGGTGGAGTTCCAAAGGATTCACTTAAGTTCTGATAAAAAGTGCAGTTTCTCATACCATTGCTGCATCTTATCTGGGGAACAAGAATCCCAAGTCTGAAAATTAGTAAGTAGAGATGAAGCCACGTAGAATAGCCTCAGATATTAACTTTAGATATTAACCAGAAGATAAGACATTTAAATAGATAGATAAACAGATAATCACAATATTTGAAGATATTCATTCTCCAGACTTATAAAGTCTTTGAGGAAAGGCCATGCTTCCATTTTCTTTTTCTTATATTGAACTAAAATGTATATTTTGGAGAACAATATACTGCTGTATTTCCAGTTTGGGAGTTGTATCTGAAGCTCTATTATTTACAGACGTATTTACAGCAATAAAGAGTGATATAAATGGATTGAATTTGGTTTACGATATTAAGCAGTTAAAGTAATTCTCCATTAAGTTTGTTCCTGTGTGCAAAAGTTAGGGCTACTCTTAAATTCAGTCTATGACACTGACCCACAGTTTTCAATATGAAACACTTAATTATGAAATTTTAGATATTTTCCTTTTGGACTATCTTGATATTTCTATTTTTGATTAAAATACAGAAGAGTGAATTTCAGCCCACTTCTCATGGTGAAACAGTGACCCTTCAAAAAATCAGAGGGGTTTATTTAAGTTGCAGTGCTGCAGATCAACATTTTCAAGTGTCTACAGACAATGTATCAAAGAAAATTCTTTTCAAGTGCAGAGTTGGCTCAAATCCTTCACAGATGTAGTCAGTGCAGCTTTAAAACTGAAGTGGAAAACGAATACATCCAATGTGATCTAGGTATATCTCAGTTGTAATTCAAGCATGTCTTTCCTTTCCCTTTGGAAGCCCCGCGTCCTCCCAGAAGCGGGTTAAGAGAGAGAACACCTGCTTTTCATTTGAGAACTGACAGGTCATCAAACACTAGTGGTTCTTGCTTAGTTCTTAACATTCTTTTCCCTGTTCTGATTTTATTTTCACTCTATGCTCGTCACTGTTAATTAAAGTTTGGGCTCCTCATAGCCCAAACGTCCAAACTGGTTTTTACTGTAAGAACCAGCTTGTCTGTTGCCTTCCTACCCTAGTCTGTCCCTTTGTGGTTGACTTATTCTATTGTCATTTATGGATTCCTCCTCTGTAGTGAGTAGGTCTAGCCAGCCTCTCCCCGCTGAGATACCCTGATGAACACAAAGTCATTTTATAGCAGCTGCTCTTAACTACTAAGAAGAAACATAAAATGTAAAACAAACCTCATTCTTTGAAAGCAGAGGCGTGAGAGGAACATATTCCTTTGTTTTCATATTCACAGATTGTCTTGGCATCCCCAGACCCCAGATTAAAAGTAGAAGGTGAGTTTATCTGACACAGAAACATTTTATACCCCTAAACTGAGAGAGAATAACAGGAAGTAGTTTAATCAAGGATATAATGGCCAACTTTTGCTCACTGTGATAGTACACAGAGGGTACTCTCATTGCTGAGAAAAAAATCCCTTTCCCAGAGGTTTTTGCAAATCAAATGTATTTTATCTTCATTAATGACTCTCACCCCCTTCTTATTTAGTTTCTAAAACTGCATGAAAATGATTAAGCAAAGGATGGAGAGAGACCACTTTCTCTAGCTATACATCAAAGGGGAAATTTTTTTTCCTGTTTATTTCTAAACATTTTTTTTCCTTTCTCCTCCCTCTGCTTTCACATCATTGAGTCCCAGAGAGGTTAAGCTACTTCAAGTACTTTTTGGAAAACTGACAAAAACACAAAAATAAATCTAGCCACAGTAGTGGATATTTTTTCAGACCTAATTAAAGAAATTAAAATTGATTTCAAGTATTCTTTACCATTCTAATATGAGCTTCCCTCCAGCAATACGAAAATGATGACCTTCTTCCATTTTGTTTTGTTTTGTTTTATTGTTTGTTATTGCTTTTTAGGGCAGCACCCATGGCACATGAAAGTTCCCAGGCTAGGGGTCAAATTGGAGCTACAGCTGCTGGCCTACACCGCAGCCACAGCAATGCTAGATCCGACCTTCATCTATGACCTACACCACAGCTCATGGCAAAGTCAGATCCCTGACCCCCTGAGAGAGACCAGGGATCAAACCTGCATCTTTGCGAATACTAGTCATATTCATTTCCACTGTGCTACAATAAGAACTCCCAACCTCCTTGCTTATAACGGTGTTTCTAGGTCATTGATGTGGGGATGGGGACGCTTCAGAGTTTTGGTGAATTGGATGGGGGTTGCTGGGTGAGCAGGACTGCCACCCCAGGCCAAAAGGGTCTGGTTTCTGCAGCCTCTGCCACTTGAGGAGCCACTTTCAGGGCTGACAGAATAGACTCTGGAGCCATTCTTCAGTTGCTAAGTGCGAGGTGGGCTGCTCACTACCAAAACTTTGTGGAAAAAGAATTTCAGAGAAATCTGAGTGCAATAAAGGTGATGGGATAGAGGGGCCCACCTGGAAGCAGGAAGAAACATGTTAGGACCTTGCATTTTAAAGCACTTTAAAGCA
Organism: Sus scrofa; assembly: GCF_054392235.1. Lineage (NCBI taxonomy): Eukaryota > Metazoa > Chordata > Mammalia > Artiodactyla > Suidae > Sus > Sus scrofa. The sequence goes on along the minus strand of NC_139383.1, from coordinate 79,117,862 downwards.
TAGTGGTATGGCTGACAGAATAATTTTGCTCTTAAAATCATGCCCACACCCTAACCCTGGGACCTGTGAATATGTTAGGTTAAAGGGCAAAATACATTAAGGTAGCAGGTGGAATTAAAGTTGCTAATCACTAGCTGACCTCAAGATCAATTACCTTTGATTATCCAAGTGGTGCCAATGTAATCACAAGGGTCCTTAAAAGAGGAAGAGGGAAGTAGAAGAGAAGGTCAGAGTGATGTGGTGGGAGAAGATCGCAACCCACTGGTGCTGCCTTTGAGACGAGGAAGGGGCCATGGACTAAGAAATGCAGGTGGCCGCTAGGAGACGGAAAAAGGAAAAGGAACAGATTCAGCTCCACTCAGAGCCTATAGGTAGAACGCAGCCCTGCCAACACCTTGACATTCATGCGTCGAGAGCCAGGTCAGACTTCTCATAGAGGTGTAAGATAATAATAGATGTGACTTAATAAAAATGAAATATGTTCCTATACTGTGGTTAGTTTTATAGTCATTTTTACTATCTCCAAAGATAGAGAAATAATAGCTCTCATATGAGGCCTAAGTAAATTAGGTGGTTACCTATACGTAAAAATACTAATAACTTTTTTCAAGAGGTAATATATGTGGAGTTTTTTTTAAACAAAGAATTTTATATAAATGGTGGGGATGGACTAAGCAAGCCTGGAATCCACAGGACAGGCATTCAGGGTGGAAAGGTCATGTATAGGCTGGAGACCCTTGAAGATGTGCTGAAGTTGTTGACCACAGGAAGGAAGGATGGGGAAGGTCCAGCAGGAAGAGAGCAGTGGCAACTCCAGCTGCTGTCTGGAGTCTATTTAGGAAAATCTAAGCCTTCTTTCAAAAGGCATTTCCCCTAATTGAGCCCTGCCCTTCTCCTTTGGTTAATGTTAGCCCATTTGGGCCCACTTTAAAAACAACTATCTGTAAAATCCCTTTCAGAGCATCAATGACACTCGTGGGTGATTGTCTAACTGGAGATAAACGATGCTTTTGCCACAAAATGGTGGCTGTCTTCCTCCTGTTCTCCAGCCCTCTTGAGAGCCTGTCCTTGTAGCCCACTCCATCTGGACACATACTCTAAAGGGAATTCTGGGGAATGTAGCTCAGCCCGGGCAAGTTGACACTTCCAAGGCCATTACCCCTTTCTAAATTGATAAGTTAGACACATTGACATAGATTTGAAATCAGTAAATAATATACATATTTTTATTTTTGGAGCAATTGATGACAGTTCAAGAAAGAGCTGCTTATTTCTTCTTTGCTGTCTTAGCTTAGATTACCCAGAAAATAAAACTGAAATAAAGGTTTATTTTTTTTAACTTTTTTAAATTTATTTTTATTATAGTTGATCTACAATGTTCTGTCAATTTCTGCTGTACAGCAAAGTGACCCAGTTATACATAAATATACATTCTCTTTCTCATATCATCTAATATTGTTTCCATCACAAGTGACTAGATATAGTCCCCTGTGTTATACAACAGGACCTCATTGCTTACCCACTCCAAATGGCAATAGTTTTCATCTATTAACCCCCACACTCTCAGTCCATCCCATTCCCTCGTCCTTGGCAACCACAAGTCTGTTCTCCATGTCTATGACTTTGTTTCTTTTCTGTAGATAGGTTCATTTATGCCATATTTTAGATTCCACATATAAGTGATATCATATGGTGTTTGTATTTCTCTTTCTAAGTCACTTTTCAACATTACATAACAAGTTAAAAGCAGATGGATTTTAAACCAAGGGGCCTTTGACAGTGTTTCCCCTTTCTGCTCTCGCCCCTCCCCTCATTCCTGCTACTAAACCTGGGATTATAAACCCTTCTCAGGCTTAGGAGCAGGAATGAGGGGAGAGGTGAGAAGCAGAAAGGGAAACACTATCAGAGTCTCCCTTATAAAACTGGCCACTAACTGAAATTGGGGTGATTGATTGCAGAAGCTCTTGGAAACAGCTTCTGTGCTTGTTGGTCCTCTGTTTATCTGCCTTGGAGAAGTGTCTATTCAGGTCCTTTGTCCATTTTTCCATTGGGTTGTTGGCTTTTTGCTGTTGAGTTGTGTAAGTTGCTTGTATATTCTAAAGATGAAGCCTTGTCAGTGGCATCATTTGAAACTATTTTCTCCCATTCTGTAAGTTGTCATTTTGTTTTCTTTTTGGTTTCCTTTGCTGTGCAAAAGCTTGTCAGTTTGATTAGGTCCCATTTGTTTATTTTTTGCTCTTACTTCTGTTGCTTTGGGAGACTGACCTGAGAAAATATTCATAAGGTTGATATCAGAGAATGATTTGCCTGTGTTCTCTTCCAGGAGTTTGATGGTGTCTTGTCTTATATTTAAGTCTTTAAGCCATTTTGAGTTTGTTTTCGTGCATGGTGTGAGGGTATGTTCTAGTTTCATTGATTTGCATGTAACTGTCCAGGTTTACCAGCAATTCTTGCTGAATAAACTGTTTTTTCCCCCTGATTATTAGAGAAATGCAAATCAAAACTACCATGAGATACCACCTCACACCAGTCAGAATGGCCATCATTCATAAGGCCACAAATAACAAGTGCTGGAGGGGCTGTGGAGAAAAGGGAACCCTCCTGCACTGTTGGTGGGCATGTAAGCTGGTACAACCACTATGGAGAACAGTATAGAGGTACCTTAGACATCTATACATAGAAATACCATATGACCCAGCAATCCCACTCTTGGGCAGATAACCAGAATAAACTCTACCTAAAAAAGACACATGCACCCGCATGTTCATTGCAGCACTATTCACAATAGCCAAGACATGGAAACAACCCAAATGTCCATCGACAGACGATTGGATTCGGAAGAGGTGGTATATATACACAATGGAATACTACTCAGCCATAAAAAGAACAAAATAATGCCATTTGCAGCAACATGGATGGAACTAGAGACTCTGCTCCTAAATGAAGTAAGTCAGAAAGAGACAAATACCATATGATATAACATATCTGGTATCTAATATACAGTGCAAATGAAACTTTCCACAGAAAAGAAAATCACAGACATGGAGAATAGACTTGTGGCTGCCCGGGGGGAGGAGGAGGTAGTGGGAGGGATTGGGAGCTTGGGGTCAACGGATGTCAACTATTGCTCATGGAATGGATTTACAATGAGATCCTGCTGTGTAGCACTGAAAACTATGTCTAAATACAACGCAGCACAACAATGGGAGAAAAAAGAATATATACATGTATGTGTAAGTAGGTCACCATGCTGTACAGTGGGGGAAAAAAAAAAAGTGTGTTGGGGGAAATAACCACAAAAAATAAATTTAAAAAAAAGGGAAAAGAAAAACTAAGCTTAAAAAAAAAAAAGAAAAAGAAACAACTTCTGAAATGGCTTACAAATGCCTGATTCTCAGAGCAGTCTGACCAAGCAAAGGAAGAAAAAGAATTTATCTGACCACTCCTGTCTCATATTGGTTCACCTCAGGGGCCTTAGACTTCTCCATGTCCATTTGGCTAACCTCTGAGGGGCCGGCATGGTTCTGCTGTTCCTTGCATTTCAGCATCAATAGGAAAGCCTCCATGTAGGAGACAAAAGTTGAAGTAGAGACACAAAGATGATCAGGGCCCTTGAGGGCAGGTCACTATGGCAGAGGCTCAGGTTGAAGATGGTTCCTAAGCCACAGAGACAGAAAGCACTGAGAATATCTGACATGTCAAGGAACACTTCTCAGCCTAATGGTCTGACCATGTGCTCCCAGAGAGCTGTCTTGCTGCTGGAACTCTCCAAACACAAGGATTTCAGAGCCTGACTTGTAATCATAATGGAAAGAATATACTAGCCCTGGGAGTGACTGTGAGCCAAGCAACTCAGCTGTGGGGAAGAGTTCATAGCAGCTGGTCCCCTGAGACTCTGTTTCTCCCTGAGAGTCATTCTCCTTATCCCACTTCCCAGGCTCCATCTCTGCTTTCAAAGAAGGACCCAGCTAAATATAAGAACTCTTTCAGAGCACAGAAGAATATCTCTATGAGCTTCTATATGTATAAATTAATATTGGAGAAGAGTAATACAGCTAAATAATCAAGTTCATTTTGACCTTCACTCCTCAAATTATCTTCCTTCAACACTTTTACCAGAACCTCTAATAATGACATGGTTTCTCCGCCTCGAAGACAATGTATACTTGGGAAAGCCCCATGGTTCCAAATAGGCATTATTCCTTCCGTAACTCTTGGAGAATTAATTACAATAGCCTGCTTTTTCCTGGGGTGGGGAAATAAGCAGGGAAGATGTAGAAGTCATGTTCATTTTACCCTAAGACTCTGTATTTCTTTTAGTCCTGTGTTGTTGGGTAAATATAATCTGAAAGGAAATTGAGACTAAGAAGAAAAATTAAGAAAATTCTCTGACTCAAAAACTGAATCAATTAATCCTGCATTAGTTTGCTAGGGCTGTCATAACAAAGAACCACAGGCTGGGCGGCTTAAATAACATGCATTTATTTTCTCACAGTTCTGGAGGCTGGAAGTTGGGAGATTAAAGTGTTGACAGGATTACTTTATTCTGAGGCTTCTCTCTTTGGCTCTGTGGCATTAGAGCTTCAACATACAAATTTGGAGGGAAATACAGCTTAGCCCATAACGATCCCTAATAAATAAAATGACTGAATTTTACCCTAATTATGTCTTCGATTTTACTTCCTGATTGAAATCTTAGTTGCCTACCCATCCTCACTCAAAGTACCAAGTTCTTTTATTCTAGGTCTTTTTTTTTTTTTGCAATGTACTACATTAAACTTTATTTTTAAAAACTATAGTTGATTCACAATGTTGTGCCAATTTCCGCTGTACAGCAAAGTTATGCAGCCATACATGTATATACATTCCCTTTCTTATATCATTTCCCATCTTTTTCTATCCAAAGAGATTGGATAGAGCTCCCTGTGCTATACAGCAGGACCTCATTGTTTATCCATTCTAAATGTAGTATTTGCATCTACTAATCTGAAACTCCCAATCCATCCCACCCCCCTCTCCTTCCCCTTGACAACCAGAAGTTTTTTCCCTATGTTCTTCGGTCTGTTTCTGTTTTCTAGATAGTTTCATTTGTGCAATATTTTATATTCCACATATAAATGATATCATGTTATTTGTCTTTCTCTTTCTGACTTATTTCACTTAGTATGAGAATTTCTAGTTGCATACATGTTGCTGCAAATGGCGTTATTTTGTTCTTTTTATGGCTGAGTAGTATTCCATTGTTTATATATGTACATCTTCTTTATTTATTCACCCGTTGTTGGACATTTAGGTTGCTTCTACATCTTGGCTATTGTGAATAGTATTACACTGAACATACAGGGTGCATTTATCTTTTTGAATTGTAGCATTGTCTGGATATATGCCTAGGAGTGGGATTGCTAGATCATATGGTAGTTCTATTTTTAGTTTTCTTAAGGAAACTACAGACTGTTTTCCATAGTGGTTGTACCAATTGACATTCCCACCAACAGTGCAGAAGGGTTCCCTTTTATCCACACCCTCTCCAGCATTTGTTATTTGTAGACTTATTAATGATGGTCTGGGACCATTCTTAACTGTTTCAGATTGTTAGGAAACCCCTCATTCAACTTCCTCAGCCCGTGCTCTGTACACAGGTCTAATTGCTAAATGTAAGCAAAATTGCTCTGGTTAATGGGGATCCTTTCTATGTCTAGCTGTCTATAACCACTGATCAAAATGCACAGTGTGTAAAGAACCTGGTGGAAAGCTTTACCATGGAAAGGCTTTGTTATTTTTATGTGCTCATCTCCTGCACTAGTTCAAAAGTTCCTGGAGAACTGTCTAATTCAACTTTGACTTAGAACCAAACACAATGCTTGTAAAATGCATAGTGGTAACATTATAAATATTGAATGAAAATGATCAATAAAAAAATGATGTTTTAGGTTTTGCTGAACTTCAACTGATTATGCGTTGATTTTCCTTTTAGTTGGTAAAAATCTCCTCCAGACTTTTGGTGAGCATAAGGGAAATGAAGAGTAATTCAATTTTATTTATGTCTTTAGTGAAGAATGTTCTCAATAACCAGATGGGAGAAAAGAAGGAGATAAAAGCAAAAAGTTTGAGCCTTTTGAGTTTTCTGTGCTTTAATGTTCAAAGCAACTGATGCTTTAAATCTATTTCCTCACTTTCAGTGCTTGTAAGTAAATGTCAGTGTTTTAGGGGAGGAAGCATCTTGTTCTATTTAGAACTTCTTTTCCTGGGCAGGAAGCTGCTTTTTTTTTTCCACTTTATTCCCCTTCCAGAGAAGTGCATTGTATACCAACAGACCTGTGTCTAATCTTTTACTGTTTACTAACTCTTCTCATCAACTATCTGCATTTTCCCTTTAAGATCAGCTGGGAAATCAAATTAGCTGGCCATGATATTGAAAATGCTTGCCTGTTACAGGTTTATAATATGGCTGGTCATTGCCCATAACTATCTTCCTCATTCAATCAAACATACCCATTGGAGGTGACAGAGAGACACAGTGAACTACACTATTCTCTTTGTAACAATTCATTTTCATTCCCCTTCAAGTGTAAGTTATTTATATTTATGGACAAAAAGATGAGAAATTATTTTTACATTTATATATGACAAATCATATTAATGCCAAAAAAAATTTTAGACCAGAGTGTTAATGCCAAAAAAATTTAGATCATAGACTCTGTTCTGTGAAGTTATTTGTAAATATTCCCTAGTCTGGAAAGGACTGATAAGTGAAAACATTAGTCTTAATTTACCAGAGACTGTTATAGAAAAAAAATAGCAATATGAGAACAAATTTTATTAAGTAAATGTCTAAATGCACCAGATAGTTTTAGCAATGTTCCACAGAGAAAGAATAAAAACCAATTGCCAAGATGCTATATGAACACAAAACATATACAATAGATTAAAATAACACTGTTCCACTCAGATAATTTTCTAGTTATAATCCAGAAATGTTAAAAGTTCAATCTTTATCTTCTATGTACAAAGAAACCTAGATTTATTGATGTATTTTAGGTGATAACCATGAACTATCTGTTGTCAATGAAGTATAGAGAAACAAATGCAAGAGAGATATTTTAAAATACAGGCAAAGTGTATTTATCTTTTTATTGATGACCTTGGCCCAGGAAATTTATGGTTCTAAGCTTTTATAAAAGTTATCTAAAGTAAAATTAGTCTATAAAGGCTTGGGAACAAAAGAAATGACCCCAGTTAAATAACAAACAGTACAAATGAAAAATCATGTATGTATGCCACTTACATAGAAAAATTGGTATTACTGCTTGTGCAACTACCTTGTATTTATAAATACATCCCTCTTTTAATAATCATGACAGTATTATCAGCTAGGTGTATTATTCCTCACTTACATATGAGAAATTGAGTTTTAAGGGGGTAAGTCAGTGGCCCAAGATCACACGACTAGACAGAAAAGCTAAACTTGAACTCCCATTTTCTGAATTTAGTATATCCTATATTTCTCTCATAAGCAGCAGAGAAAGTATATATTTTTTAATGTTTAAATTTGGAAATCACCCTCAGACCATGATAACACCAAATATCCCTTATATTCTTAGATTATCCTGGAAACCGTTAATTTTATTTTTCCCCCATTCACTTATCATATTCATTGCTCCATAAAACCATAGAGCCTGAAAGAGACCCAAATCTCTCTGTTTGTGAGAAAACAGACTAAGGAGAAAAAAAAAAAAACCTGTTTGTCTTAGATAATCCAAATAATTAAAATAGTTGTTGGAAGATTTCAAATAGAATCTAGCTTTTCCATCCCCATTTGAGGGATCCTTGTGTTGCATTCCTAGTGAAGCACATAATGATTCAAGAGCATTTATCAAAAATGTTTTCATGGAGGTGATCAAAAACCTTGTCATCTTCTCCAAGTGCCTTATCATTCAGCTGGAGAGCCGTAAACATGCGAAATAATTCATAAAGTGATTGTCACTGACACTAAGCTCAAGAACAAACTTGAGATCAAACAGAGATCACTGCAGGATGTCACGAGAAAGGAGCTCGAAGTGAGGGAGCCTGAGCTTTATTTAGCTAATCCTTCAGCATAGGTGGATTTCCAATGGAGGGAGAGGCAAAAGAGAATATTTTAAGGGAGGATAAGAGTCTGACCTTAACTGGTATGATAGGAAATTTTTATAGGTGTTCCATCAAAGGATCAGCAATATGTTAAATTTACTGTTGCTACAAAATATAGGCTCTGGTGATGACTGTCGGATGGGATGTTGAGCAGAGCAGGGGTAAGCAGGCAAGTAGCTGAACAGTGCATGAAAGACAGAAGTGTGGCTCAGTGTTTAGCTAACACCAAGTTAAGATTACCCTTTTCTCATATTTGTGAGAACCTCGTCTTGTGAAGAGCTTCAGAAGGATTATCAAGGAGGTAAAGGGTGCCCTTCAAGCAGTGGCAGCATAAGAAAATCGAGTGAAAGAACTAGCTGCTATATCTTTCTAAAGATATAATGAGCAAAGAGTGATTATGTAGTAAGTATTGCTGACTGGTTTGGTAGTTCCTGCAAGAACTTGACTAAAAATATGATTTTTAAAAGTAGGTTGTGAAAACAAAATTTTGCTGGTCTCATAGGAAGGTCCACAGTGACTATCAGGAGTCAGGTAGGAGATTATGGAGACTCAGGCTGGAGTGGGTGTGGAAAAGGAAACTGGGCTGCTGTTCAAATGGAGGAGAAATAGACAAGTATATTCTCTAGCCTTCACTAGAATTTTTGTTGTTTGTTTTAGTAAAGTTTAAATGGAATTCCATCTCATTCCTGTTCCTGAATGTCCTTTAGAGAAAAAAAATAAAAGGTATTTATTTTGGTCAAGCAAACCAAAAATAAATCATATATTTAACACTGAAAGTGATGAGCCTACTCTACATCTAAAACTCGTTACCTTGTCCATCAAATTCTTTAAGGAACATTATCTCTCTTGACAGAATCAATGCACCTTAAATACAAGTATAATAACCAGATGTATTTTTAACATGGTCTGAAAATCAAAAGAACTTATGAACTTCCAAAGAGCAAACTTTAAATAGTAAAATGAAAACAGTAATAGTAGTATAAAAACACTAAAAGGACTTCAGTTTTATTAGAATCACAAAAGCCCAGTAAACCAATGCATGAAGAGAAGCCAGTTGCAAACACAAAGCCTAGGATACGTGAAGATGCATTTGATGAAAGACCCAGTGCTTTACAAAGAAAATGTATGCATTTAAAAATAAGCACAGAATATTATAAATTGTAACAAAACTATATTCAAAAACAGATTAAGAAATAAAAAAGATACAGGGTGAAATTAGTCTGTTTTTTAAAAGTATGAGCAACAAACATATACTGACAGGATTAAATAACAAAATTGCTAACAACATTTAGAACATGCTGTAATTATTCTCACTAAAAATGCTCTTAGAAAAATACTTAGATGGTAATAGGCTCAACACTGAATCCTCAAAAACTAAAGAAAGTCTTGCATTTTAAAATAGAATGGAGAACTCATACAACAAGATGTTATTTAAAAGAGTTTGTCGAATTTTGAGGTAAAAAAAAACAAACTGACCCTAATTTTACAGCCTGGTTACAGCTTGGCAAAACTAAATAATGACTTTATGAAGATACAAAACAAAAATTTTAAATTAAAGTAATAGAAAAGCTGTGGCAAGTACAAATGTAAGGGCAGAAAAGGAAAAAAAGAATGCTATACTTCCATTCCAAAATAGCTCAGAATCTCATTAAAACATAAATATTCAGAAATATTAGAGGTTTTTTTTATGAAACAATACTTAATGTATATTGCTTATGATGCACTTTTCTATTACTCAATGTCTTTTATTACATTTATATAGTTGTACAGTGATCATCACAACCAAATTTTATAGCATTTCCATCCCCTCACTTTCCAACCTGTCTCATTTGGAAACCATAAGTTTTTAAAAGTTTGTGAGTCAGTATCTATTCTGCAAAGAAGTTCATTCTGTCCTTTTTTCAGATTCCACATGTGGGTGATAGCATTTGATTTTGGTGTCTCATTGTCTGACTGACTTCCCTTAGCATGATAATTTCTAGGTCCATCCATGTTGCTAAAAATGCTGGTATTTCGTTCTTTTTAATGGCTGAGTAATATTCCATTGTGTATATGTACCACTTCTTCTTGATCCACTCCTCTGTCAATGGACATTTAGGTTGTTTCCATGTCTTGGCTATTGCAAATAGTGCTGCAATGAACATCTGAGTACATGTGTCTTTGTGAGTTGTGGTTTTCTCTGGATAGATGCTCAGGAGTGGGATTGCTGGATCAAATGGTAGTTCTATTTTGAGTTTTCTGAGGACACTCCATACTGCTTTCCACAGTGGTAGCACCAATTTACAATCCCACCAACAGTGTAATAGGGTTCCTTTTTCTCCACACCCTCTCCAGCACTTGCTGTTTGCAGATTTTTTGATGATGGCCATTCTGGCTGGTGTAAGGTGGTACCTCATAGTGTTTTTTGTTTTTTTCTTTGTTTTTTTTAAAGTGAATTTCTTTTTTTTATAATTTTTTTATATTTTTTTATTTTCCCACTGTACAGCAAGGGGGTCAGGTTATCCTTACATGTATACATTACAATTACATTTTTTTCCCCACCCTTTGTTCTGTTGCAACATGAGTATCTAGACAAAATTCTCAATGCTATTCAGCAGGATCTCCTTGTAAATCTATTCTAAGTTGTGTCTGATAAGCCCAAGCTCCCGATCCCTCCCACTCCCTCCCCCTCCCATCATGCTGCCACATGTCTCTTCTCCAAGTCCATGATTTTCTTTTCTGTGGAGATGTTCATTTATGCTGTATATTAGATTCCAGTTATAAGTGATATCATATGGTATTTGTCTTTGTCTTTCTGACTTACTTCACTCAGTATGAGAGTCTCTACTTCCATCCATGTTGCTGCAAATGGCATTATGTCATTATTTTTTATGGCTGAGTAGTATTCCATAGTGTATATATACCACCTCTTCCTAATCCAATCATCTGTTGATGGACATTTGGGTTGTTTCCATGTCCTGGCTATTGTGAATAGTGCTGCAATGAACATGTGGGTGCATGTGTCTCTTTTAAGTAGAGCTTTGTCCAGATAGATGCCCAAGAGTGGGATTGTGGGGTCATATGGAAGTTCTATGTATAGATTTCTAAGGTATCTCCAAACTGTTCTCCATAGTGGCTGTACCAGCTTACATTCCCACCAGCAGTGCAGGAGGGTTCCCTTTTCTCCACAGCCCCTCCAGCACTTGTTATTTGTGGCTTTATGAATGATGGCCATTCTGACTGGTGTGAGGTGGTATCTCATGGTAGTTTTGATTTGCATTTCTCTTATAATCCGTGATGTTGAGCATTCTTTCATGTGTTTGTTGGCCATCTATATATCTTCCTTGTAGAAATGTCTATTCAGGTCTTTTGCCCATTTTTCCATTGTTTGATTGGTTTTTTTGCTGTTGGGTTATATAAGTTGTTTATATATTCTAGAGATTAAGCCCTTGTCAGTTGCATCCTTTGAAACTATTTTCTCCCATTCTGAAAGTTGTCTTTTTGTTTTCTTTTGGGTTTCCTTTGCTGTGCAAAAGCTTTTCAGTTTGATGAGGTCCCATGGGTTTATTTTTCCTCCAATTTCTATTGCTTTGGGAGACTGACCTGAGAAAATATTCATGATGTTGATGTCAGAGAGTGTTTTGCCTATGTTTTCTTCTAGGAGTTTGATGGTGTCCTGTTGTATATTTAAGTCTTTCAGCCATTTGGAGTTTATTTTTGTGCATGGTGTGAGGGTGTGTTCTAGTTTCATTGCTTTGCATGCAGCTGTCCAGGTTCCCCAGCAATGCTTGCTGAATAGACTTTCTTTTTCCCATTTTATGTTCTTGCCTCCCTTGTCAAAGATTACTTGACCATAGGTGTCAGCGTTTATTTCTGGGTGCTCGATTCTGTTCCATTGGTCTGCCTGTCTGTTTTGATACCAGTACCACACTGTTTTGATGACTGTGGCTTTGTAGTATTTCTTGAAGTCTGGGAGAGTTAGGCCTCCTGCTTGGTTTTTGTTTCTCAGGATTGCTTTGGCGATTCTGGGTCTTTTGTGCTTCCATATAAATGTTTGGATTGTTTGTTCTAGTTCTGTGAAAAGTGTCATGGGTAATTTGATAGGGATGGCATTGAATCTGTAGATTGCTTTGGGTAGTATGGCCATTTTCACAATATTGATTTTCCCAATCCAGGAACATGGAATATCTTTCCATTTCTTTACATCTTCTTTGATTTCTTTGATTAAAGTTTTATAGTTCTCGGCATATAGGTCCTTTACCTCCTTGGTCAGGTGTATTCTGAGGTATTTGATTTTGTGAGGTGCAATTTTAAAAGGTATCGTATTTTTGTATTCCTTTTCTAATATTTCATTGCTGGTATACAGAAATGCAACTGACTTCTGAATGTTAATCTTATAGCCTGCTACTTTGCTGAATTTATTAATCAGTTCAAGGAGTTTTTGGGTTGAGTCCTTAGGGTTTTCTATGTATAGTATCATGTCATCTGCATACAGTGACAGTTTTATCTCTTCTCTTCCTATATGGATGCCTTTTATTTCTTTTGTTTGTCTAATTGCTGTGGCTAGGACTTCCAAAACTATGTTGAAGAGCAGTGGTGAGAGTGGGCATCCCCGTCTTGTTCCAGATTGGAGTGAGAAGGCTTTCAGGTTTTCCCCATTGAGTATTATATTTGCTGTGGGTTTATCCTAAATGGCTTTGATTATGTTCAGGAATGTTCCCTCTATACCCACTTTGGCAAGGGTCATGGTGTTGGACTTTGTCAAATGCTTTTTCTGCGTCTGTTGAGACGATCATATGATTTTTAACTTTTTTTTTGTTAATGTGGTGTATGATGCTGATTAATTTGCATATGTTGAACCATCCTTGTGAACCTGGGATGAACCCAACCTGGTCATGGTGTGTAATTTTTTTGGTATGTTGTTGCATTCGGTTGGCTAAGATTTTGTTGAGACTTTTTGCATCTATATTCCTCAATGATATTGGGCGATAGTTTTCTTTTTTGGTGGTATTTCTGTCTGGTTTTGGAATGAGGGTGATGGTGGCCTCATAGACTGTCTTTGGGAGTATTCCTTCTTCTTCAACCTTTTGAAAGAGTTTCAGGAGGATGGGCACCAATTCCTCTTTATATGTTTGATAGAATTCACCTGTGAAGCCATCTGGTCCTGGACTTTTATTTGTAGGTAGTGTTTTTATGACCTCTTCAATTTCATTTCTAGTGATCGGTCTGTTCAGTTGGTCTGTTTCTGCTTGATTCAGTTTTGGCAGGCTGTCAGATTCTAGAAGATTGTCCATTTCTTCCAGATTGTCAAACTTGTTGCCATACAGTTGTTCATAGTATTCTCTTATGGTTTTTTGTATTTCTGCTGTCCGTTGGGATTTCTCCTTTTTCATTTATAATTTTGTTTATTTGGGTTCTTTCCCTCCGCTTTTTAGTGAGTCTGGCCAGGGGTTTGTCAATTTTGTTGACCTTTTCAAAGAACCAGCTCTTGGTTTTATTAATTTTCTCTATTGTTATTTGAGTCTCTATTTTATTGATTTCTTCTATGATCTTTATAATTTCCTTCCTTCTGCCGATTTTAGGTCTTTTTTGTTCTTCTTTTTCTAATTCGTTTAGGTGGAGGGTTAAGTTGTCCATTTGGGATCTTTCTTCTTTTTTGAGAAAGGCTTGTATTGCTATAAGTTTCCCTCTGAGCACTGCTTTCGCAGCATCCCATAGATTTTGAGAGGTTGTGTCTTCATTATCATTTGTTTCAAGGTAGGTTTTAATTTCCTTCTTGATTTCCTCATTGACCCATTGGTTTTTTAGTAGCATGTTGTTTAGTCTCCATGTAGTAGGTTTTTTTCTCTTTCCTTTTCCCATGGTTGATTTCTTATTTCATGGTGTTTTGGTCAGAGAAGATACTTAAGATAATTTCTATGCTCCTAAATTTATTGAGGTTAGCTTTGTGTCCCAATATGTGGTCGATTCCTGAGGATGTTCCGTGAGCATTTGGGAAGAATGTGTATTCTGATTTTTTTGGATGTAGTGTCCTGAAGATATCAATGAAGTCTAATTTCTCTATTGTTTCCTTTAGGATCTCTGTTGCTTTATTGGTTTTCTGTCTAGAGGCTCTGTCCATTGATGTGAGGGGGGTATTAAGGTCTCCTACTATGATTGTATTCTCATCAATATCTCCCTTTATGTCTGTTAATATTTGTTGTATGTATCTGGGTGCTCCTGTATTTGGGGCATATATGTTGACCATAGTAACATCCTCTCCTTGGATGGATCCCTTAATCATTAAGTAGTGTCCTTCTTTGTCTTTCTTTATGTCTTTTGTTTTAAAGTCTATTTTGTCTGATATGAGCGTTGTCACTCCTGCTTTTCTGTCATGTCTATTGGCATGAAATATTTTTCCCCACCCTTTCACTTTCAATCTATATGTATCTTTTGTCCTAAGGTGAGTTTCTTGTAGGCAGCATATTGACAGTTTTTGCCTTTTTATCCACTCAGCCAGTCTGTGTCTTTTGATCGGAGCATTCAGTCCATTGACAATTAAGGGGATAATTGATAGATGATTATTTATTGCCATTTGAATCTCGTGTTCCAGTTGATTCTATGGTTCTCAATTCTTCCTTTTTTTTTTTTTTTTTTTTTTGTTGGATGGGCTCCTGTTATTATCTGCTTGAGTATTTTTTTTTCCATTTTTTGCAAATGCAATATTTGGTTTTGGCTTGTGATTGCCCTGTTTTTTAAGTATGCTAACCCCTTCCCATAATTGTGTGTTTTAGCCTGATGGTCCTGTAAGTTCAAACACTTCATTACTATATTAAAATTAAGAAGAGAAACAAACAAACAAACAAAAAGGGTTATTTATTTCTAACATCCCTTGCCCACATTTTATGATTTTGATAACTTTTTTATTTTTTTCTTTTTAATTTTATTTTGATTGAAGCATGTTCATGATTAAATCTGTATGCTGGCTTATTTGAGTGACTGCTCTCTGATTGTGGTTTCCACAGTCCTAGTTCTTCCTCTTCTTTTTTTTTTTTTTCTTTTCTTTTTTCTTCCCTTTCCTTCCTTTCTTTTTGGTTTAGAGAAGCCCTTTCAATGTTTCCTTTAACCTGGGTTTTGTGTTGTGTATTCTTTTACTTTTTGTTTATTGGAAAAAAAATTTATTTCCCCTTCTATTTTAAATGATATTCTTGCTGGATAGAGTATTCTAGGTTGCATATTTTTTGCTTTTAGCACTTTAAATATCTCTTGCCATTCCCTCCTGGCCTGTAGTGTTTCTGTAGAGAAATCAGCTGATAACCTTATGGGGGTTCCCTTGTAGGTAACATTCTGCTTTTCTCTTGCTGCCTTTAGGATCCTCTCTTTATCACTAACTTTGGCCATTTTTATTATGATGTGTCTTGGTGTGGGTCTATTTGGGTTCAGTTTGTTTGGGGCCCTCTGTGCTTCTTGTATCTTGAACCCAGTATCCTTTAGATTTGGGAAGTTTCCAGTGATAATTTCTTCAAGTATATTTTCCATCCCCTTTTTCTACTCCTTCTGGAATTCCTATTATGCATAGATTGGCCCGCTTTATATTATCCCATAGGTCTCTTATATTGCTTTCCAGTTTTTTGATTCGGTTTTCTGTCTGTTGACCGGATTGAGTCCATTATTCTATCTTCCATATCACTGATTCATTCTTCTGCATTATTCATTCTGGTTTTTACTGCCCTTAGTTCAGTTTGTATCTCTGCAAATGAATGTTCTAGTTTTTCTTGGCTCCTCCTTATATTTTCTAGATCCTTTCTGAGGGTGACTGCATTACTGTTCATATCTTCTCTTAATTCCTTCAGTATTTTCACTCTTTCTCTTTTGAACTCCAGGTCTGTCAGACTTCAGAGATCTGTTTCATTGTTGACTGTTTTAGGTGAGTTCTCCTGTTGGTTTGACTGGGGGTGGTTTCTCAGCTTCTTCATCTTGCTTGTTGTTTTCTTTCTCCTGAGGGAGTTGTACTCTCTGTTATCGGGCAGTGTTTGCCTTGTAATTGCTGTGAAATATTTCCTGAGGGCTGTCGTTGTTGGTCAGTCTTTTTGGAGGCACTGTGGCTTTTCTGGAGTTTTGATGAGGCTAACAGTGTTTCTTTGAAGCAAAGGTGGACTTCCTGTGGGCAGACAGGACTGGGAGGTCCACACCACGATGGCAGCAGATTTCACTTGGTCATGCAGAGCTTGCTCTGGTGTTTTTAGGCTCTGGAGTTCTTGCAGGAGGTTGGTGGTGTTGGGCAGCTGTTCCTCAGGAGTGCAGCACCCCCTGGGGGCTGTAGCAGCTATCTGGGTCACTGAGAACCCAAGAGGTCTTCCCTAGGGCAGCCCAATTCAGAAGGACAGCCTGAGAATGTAGGCAGATCTTTTCACAGTCTGGCCAAGCTTGTTGCAGCTTTTCTGGGCTGCAGGGGCTCCTCCAGGGGGCTGGTGGTGCTGAGCAGCTATTCCATGGGAGTGGGGCACCCCCTGGGGGCTTTGACAAGTAGCAGGTCTGCTGGAAACCCAAGAGGCTCCTCCCCAGGGCAGCCTGACTCAGAAAGACCGTCTGAGATCTTTTCCCGACTTGGCCAGGCTTGTTGCAGCTTTTCTGGGCTGTAGGGGGTCCTGCCTGGAGCTGGCAGTCCTATGCAGCTGATCCTCTAGAGCTTGGCACCCCCTGGGGGCTTGGGCGGGTAGCAGGGCCGCTGGAAACTGAAGAGGCTCCTCCCTGGGGCAGCCCGACTCAGAAAAACCATCCGAGAATTAGGCAGATCTATTCATGGCCTGGCTAGGCTTGTTCTAGCTTTTCTGGGCTGCAGGCCTTTTCTCGGGGGCTTGTGGTGTTTGGTGCTGCTCTGCGGAAGTGCAGCCCCTCCAAAGGGTAAGCAGGCCTGTGCAGGGACAGCCCCTGCTGTGGTAGGTTTCAGGGAATTGTTGAGGCCAGCCCTCCTGGATGGCAGGCAGCCCCAGGTTCGGCGAGAGCATAGAGGGTGGTGGGGGTGGGGGAAGGGGATGCACTGGGAAGCACAGCTTTCAGCTAGCTAGTGGGCCAGTAAGCTTGCTGTGGTGTGGGGGGTATTCTATGGGGACCCACCCCTTCTTCTCTCCCCTCCCCAGCAGGGGCGCAGACCAGGCTCTTCTCCCAGGTTCCCTCTGATGCGGCTTTCCACTTCCCCGCCCCTAGAGTATTGCTCCCTTCCCCTGCGACAGCTTTGTTTTCTAGTCTCCCAGGCAGTCTCTGCCCTGTCAAATGGTTTCTAGACCTCCCAAGCAGTCTCTGCTCCGCCTCGCCCCCCCAGCCCATTCTCACGGACTAACCTCTGGAACCGAGGTCTCGGTGCCCAGCCCCCACCCAGGCATCTCAATTTTTGGTGACTGTGCCCATAGTTCAGATGGTCCGTTCGGTTCTTGATCAGCTTTTCCGTACTCCAACTTACTGCTACACTCTTCTCTGCATCTGAAGATTCCTCCGGTTCGTTTGATCTTTCCCCCGTGTAGGTGACTTTCCAGGGTGCGGGATCCCTTTCTCCTCCACAGTTCCCTTTCGGGAGTGCCTGTCCCGCTTGGATTCACCTTCTCTCACTCTCCTCTTTTCCCCCGTTCTGCCCAGTAATGTCACGAACTTCTTGCCGTTATTGGAGTTTAGGCTCCTCTGCCAGCAATTGGTTGCTGTTCTGTGCGAGTCATTTATTCTGTAGATGTGCTTTTTTTGTTGTGTTTGTGGGAGAGGGTGAGCGTGTCCCCCTACTCCTCTGCCATCTTGTCCGCCTCCTGCAGAAATATTAGAGATTTTAAAGCAAACATAATAAATAGAAAATCAGAACAAAGAAAATTGTTGATGGTAGTGGAGGGGTGGTGTGTGGGAGAGAAAGAGAAACTCAATAACCAAAGGACACCAACCAATAAGGTTTTGCGGCTAGATTTAAAATAATCACCAATTGATCCTTCAGTCTTGGTGGTACCCAACCATGGGGTTTTAAATAAAAACCCATACTCTATTGGGTCTCATAATTTCAAGTATAACATGCATAATTATGGATTAGTAGTGCTATGAAGAGTTCGCATTGCACATCTCATTGTGACAGATTCATCAAATCTGTTTCTAAGGCCAACACTTATATTTCCTGATATGTAAAATGTAGCTGCACTTTGGGGACACTGGGAGATCCAGACACCTTTCAAACTACGTAAAGAAAGCACATCTCACTGTGCTTTTGTAAATCTTGTATGTTCACTTAAAATAGTGAGAGTAGAGAGGAATTTGAAAACAGAAAACTTTTAAAAATACTTTTTGAAATCAAGTGATTACGATGTAAGAAAATAATTTTTAAAACGTGGGAATGAAAAGGAAGACATGTACATGGGAGGTAGGCTTCCAAGAGTGCTGAAAGGACAGACTTTAAGTGCAAAGCAATGGTATCCTGCTAATTAATA
The DNA here is from genome assembly GCF_054392235.1 of Sus scrofa. Taxonomy (NCBI): domain Eukaryota; kingdom Metazoa; phylum Chordata; class Mammalia; order Artiodactyla; family Suidae; genus Sus; species Sus scrofa. Next base: position 79,099,320 of record NC_139383.1, on the reverse strand, counting down.
TAAAATACCACCATGAGCATAGAGTGGGCTGGTTGAGGATCTTCCAGAACTCAGGATACATTTTTTTCAAACACAATACGCTGTCCTGAACCATCATCATGCATACTTTTTTTTTTTTTTTTTTTTTTTTTGTCTTTTTAGGGCTGCACCTGCAGTGTATGGACGTTCCCAGGCTAGGGGACAAATGGGAGCTGTAGCTGCCGGCCTATATCATAGCAACAGCAATGCCATATCCAAGCTATTCTGAGACCTACACCACAGCTTATGACAACATCGGATCCTTAACCCACCAAATGGGACCAGGGATCAAACCTGCATCCTCATGGATACTAGTTGGATTTGTAACCTGCATAGCCACAATGGGAACTCCACCCATACATTTCCTAAGATTCATTGATCTCTGTCTCTTTATTTGTTAATTATGAAAAGAGAGGCAGAAAAGGATGGAAAAGAGAGACAAGAGAGTATAATTACTTGTTTCCCTCCACCTTTTTGTTTCTAACATTATGGATGGCTTAAAGATGACCAACTAAGTGAGAGACCTGCCGGACAAACTGCAGGGTTGAAAACCACATCTGTTATAAAGGAAAACAAAAAAATGAAATGTTTTCTGGTGTCTTAATTATAAGTGACTAAATTGCTTCAGCATATAATTAAATTGTGATAAAAGATATATTTTGAAGCTTGACTACTTGAAACACTTTTCAAAGGGTTATTCTTGACTCTTTGCCTGCACCTATACAGATTCAAATACTCCAAGAAATTGCCTCCGGCTGCCTGAGATCATTCCAGCCTATAAATAAATAAGATTGGTACAGCTAAGTTTACTGATGTCTTACTTCTACTATGTTAATGGGGTTATAAACAAGGAAAGAAAAAATACTCAAGGACAGTATTTTCACAACGTTACAGAAAACCAGGCTAACCTCAATCTAGATAAATAACTACTATACTTTTATTGTCAACTACTGACTCTTCCAATTCAGTGGAGTATCAGGTTGCCAGTGATAAAGTGGTGTTGCTAGGCAACAAGGGTAGTCCCTGCTACTTGGGCAGGAGGAGCTGCCGCTGTGCAAAAGCATTTACCAAACCTGTATTTGTCTATAAATAGCTAGTACCTATCACTGTCTTCCTGCTGAGAATTACAAATGATAGCAAAGTCTATTAATAATACAACAAATGAATGTTGGGTTTTGGTGAAAATTATTCTGAGTCAGTCAAGGGTTTCACATACTACAAAGGAGTTCATTCCACAAAAAAAAGAAAGGAAGTAAAAAAAGCTGTATAATCCCTGGACTAAAGGCAATAAAGAATTGTATAAAATCAGAATTTAATTTGGAAGGTCATAAAATTTACTTAGCTATATTAGAGATTATCCACAGAATACAATGTTGAGGTTTAACTAATTTAAGAGTATTAATGTGAGAGGAATTCTCCATTTGTCTACCTTAGGGAATGTGGGCAAGGCCAAGGCAGCGTTAGAATTCTGGGTGATATCTGTTTGTATTTTCACATGTTGTGCGAGGGTTTTCCTATCACCGAGCATTGGATTCCTTCATGCCATTTCAGATGTGTCTGTCATCATGTACTATCTTCAAATATTTATCTACGTTATTGGATTATCAGATCAAACACTAATATCCCGTTACTCCTCATTGTGCTATTCCTGCTGATTTTTACCCTTACCAATATTAATGACCTTTCTCTTTTGGACATGTTTGTATAAAGGGATTTTAAAATAAATAAAATTTGTTTAATATCTTCAATTCATTGAGGTACATTTTACTTGTTGCTTTCTGTTTATAAGTCTCATTCCTATGTAGTTTAGCTACTTAGAGTCCTTGATTCATGGCACACTAGCATCATTGTTCTGCTAAATCAGAGGCTATTGATTTTTTCACTTCAGCCTCTCCTTTTAGCTTCCACCACCTATAGGAACCTAATATATTTAATATCTGATTTTAGAATCGAAGTATTCTATATGATTGTAGTACGTTATTTTAGAAAAGTGATATTTGTTTATTCTTGTGTTCTTTCTCACTTTTTTCACACCTAACATTGTGTGTTTAGAGAGCTCATTGAGAGCTATAATGCATGGGTACCCATGTACACACACTCATGCCTGTCGACTTCAGTGTTTTTGATTGTTGCATAGTATACCATTCTATGTTGCCACCATATGAGCTCCACAACCCCTCCAACCCTCAAAAATTGCCCTAATTAACATCTATGTCTTCCCTTGGGCCTGTGGGAGGGAGTCCCTGTGGATGTACCAAGAAGTGAGATCTCTGGATCAGAAGGAATTGTTGCTGTGCTATTTTTCAGAAAGGCATAACTTGTTGGCACTCCTACTCATAATTTATAAAGATTTTTATTCCCCCATATATTTTCTAAAATTTAGCATTATTGAGCATTTAAAAAATTACTAGTTTTTGGAGTTCCCTGGTGGCCTATGCATTAAAGAATCTAGCATCATCACTACTATGGCTTGGGTCATTGCTGTGGCGTGGGTTCAATCCCTGGCCAGGGAACTTCTGTGCATTGTGGACATAGCCTAAAAAAGTACTAGGTTTTATGGAGAAAAGTAGAACCCCATAAGCATTCCTCTGATGACACTATCCATTAATCATGTCATTTTTACATCAAAGTCACTTAGATCTCCTTTTGTGATTTGCCCGTGCATGCGTTTTTCTATTGTGTTTTTCATAATTTTCTTGCTAATGAATAAGAATTCCATGTTTAACGGTAGCTGTATTATTCATGTCTCATATTTAGGCATCACTAACAATTTCTTCCGTGGGCTCCCTTTTAGCAACTTTGTGGTATTCATCATTGAGTAGAAACCATTATTATTATTGTTATTGTTATTGTTATTGCTTTTTAGTGCTGCAAATGCAACATACAGAAGTTCCCAGGCTAGGGACTGAATCGGAGCTGCATCTGCAACCTACCCCACAACTCACAGCAATGCTGGATATTTAACCCACTGAACAAGGCCAAAAATCAAACCTACTAGCTGGGTTTGTTACCTCTGAGTCACAATGGGAACTCCAAGAAACCATTAATTTTGATATAGTTAAGTCATGCAAATTTTTTTCAACTTTTTCTTTATGCATTTGTTTTTTTATTAAAGAAATGTATGCTCAAGATCTCTTATAAGTTTTTACTCTTTATCTTAAAGTTTTACCTTACCACTTAGAGAGTTTTAATTAATCTGGATTTTATTCGTGTATGCTGTTTGAAAGAAGAGTTGAGTTTTTTTTTTCCTATATCAAAAGCCAGTATTACAAGCTCAATCCATTAAAAAATCATCTATCTATTCTCTTCTTAATCTCTGTTGTCACTGCTATCATATAATACTATCCTATCTGAATAGAAATATGCTTCTGGGTATTTTTGTTTTGCCCTGGTTTTATGTGTCTATTACTATAGCAGTAGCATACTTTTTTATTACCATAGTATAGGATGCATTAAAATTAATAAAGCCAGCCTTCCTCTTTCTTCTTCTTTCTTGGAAATTTCCAGGAGGACAAAAAGTTTATTGGCCACATTTTTTTTTTCTTCGCTATAAAACTTGCTGTATTTGAGCCACACTGAAAAACAATATATAAAAAACTTTATTGCCTCCTTTATTGAATGTCGATGCAGAATTGGGCTCTGTGTTGGAATTGCTAACCCTTGGTATTTGGTATGTTAGAAGTAGAAACTGGCAGCAGTATTTTAATATTTCATTCAGAAATTAAGGCATGTATCTTGAAGCTCAGCCAGCAACATCTTCCTCCACATTCTTTACATTGTCTATCACTGCTCAAGAACTTAATGTGAGATAGTTCATTAACTCTTGGTCAAAAATAATTTTTTTGGAGTTCCCATTGTTGCTCAGTGGGTTGTGGACCTGACATAGTGTCCATGAGAATGCAGCTTTGATCTGGGCCTCACCCAGTGGGTCCAGCATTGCTGCAAGCTGTGGTGTAGGTTGCAGATATAGCTTGGATCCGGTGTTGCCATGGCTGTAGTGTAGACCGCAGCTGCAGCTCCAATTTGACCCTGAGCCCAGGAACTTCCATATGCCACAGGTGTGGATATAAAAAAGAAAAAATCCTCTTTCATACTCTATTTCTTTCTTCCTGTTGACCCTACTCCTCATTTTATCTCTTCAAGTCAAGAGTATATGAAAATTTTGATAAATGTGGAGACTCTTATACAGTACATATTTTCCAATGTAATGATTAGTGTTTTAGAGATAATAGCAATAATACCCTATGTTTTTATAATGCTTTATAATTTTATATACTAAGTATTAATTCCTTCCTTGGCTTTAAAGTTAAAAACTCTGGCTTAAGAATTTTTCTTATCCCAAATTATAAACGTAGGCTCTGAGGCTTAGTGTGGTTCTCTTACTCTTTTGAGATCATAGAATTGAATGAAAGGCTGAATCAGAATTGGACCTAGGTCTCTTCTCTGGCATGCTAATGCCATTTCATTGTTTTATTAGCAGAAGAGTCTTATCTACTCCAGCAAATCACACACAAGACCCCTACAAGCCACAGTGGAATCTATGATAGGTTGCATTAAACTAGAACCTCTGGGTAAGAAAGATAACCACGCATAATGTTTTTATGCCTGATTTAGAAAAGACTATACTATGACTGTCACACAAATAGGATTGTGGTAACAAGCATTAATAATCTTCTATTGACAATATTGTTCTAATATGACCAAGTATTCACCCTCCTTCTTAAATCTTTTTTTCCCCATGGTTCAGCTCATATTATACAGTCTCTGGATATGTACAGTTGTGCCACACCTACTTGGCATTTATAAAAGCTTCCCCTCACAGACAAAATCAGCAAACACATGGTGTGAGAGAAATCCAAGAGTGTTTACGAGGCTCAGAATATTAGGATCATATGATCACTGATGACAAACAGACTATGAAAAACAAAAGATGTGCACAACATGCCTCTGATTTTCCAAAACTGTGATGTGGGAAGATTGGAAATCTTGTATTTGTTGCCTCTATTGCAAAGAATTTTCTTACCAAAATGAAAATAACAAAAGAATCTAAGTGTACCTAAATATTTCAAATATTCATGCATAAGCCCAATGATAAAGCAAATAGTTTATTTTGTGTTCTTCATTGCATTTTATAATGCATTATATATATATATATATACACAAATGCATTTTTGTGAAAGGGAAAAGTAACAAAATATGCCAGATGAACAAAGTTTAAGGGAGTAGAACTTGTCACCTGCTTTTAAGATTTTTAGTAAGAGTCTATAAATCAAGGGACTCAGCAATGTAAGTGGAGGATCATGAAAAAAATGTGTGGGCCTACTGAGAGAATTTAGCACTTCATTTGTATCTTTTTGTATCTGTTTCAAATGAAGTGCATTAAACATTACTGGTATCTTGCGAAGATCTGATCTTTAGGTTTTTGCAGATTCCTGGAGCAGAAACTAGTTGCCTCCCAATGACTCCTTTCTCCATATTTATCTTCTGGTGACAAGTCCAAGCTTGTGCATATCGGTAATAGTCTCTCTGTCTCTATTGCCACTGTCATTGCCTCAGTAACTCTTTCCCAGGAGTAATTCTGGGCCCTATTAAAATAACGAATAATGTAGCCTCTTAACACAACTTCCCACAACACTGCAATCTATTTTTTCTGTTACTTTCACATAAATTCTCATGTCGAACCATTCCACTGAAGAGTTTTCCATCCTTAATCAATATTTGTGAGCCTGTACACAGTCCAAAAATGGATTTTGTAGAGCCTAGGCACATTTGCCATGCTGCTCTGCCTGCCTTTAATGACTGTGCTTCAGTTTTGCATGGTGGGGTTTTAATTGCCCCAGAGACTTCAGAGACCATGTCGGCCACGTACATGTCTCATTGGCCTTTACAGCATCTGTTGGTTCAATGTTGGATGCTTTAGTTGTGTCCCAAGCAGGACTAATTTATATACACCTCAGTCAAGATCCATTTTCTTCAACTTTTATCATATTTAGATGTTTGATATCAGAGCATAACTCAAGATATAATGATGGAAAGAGGAGGAATTTTCAGACATTCTCGGCAGAGTTCTGATTGCCACACATGATCAACTACCATGATTTAGTAAGTAACACCAGCCTACCAATAACACTTCAAATTTCAATGATCCCTGTATTAGCTGTGAGGAACTGTATTAAGTACAAACTAGGAGACTAGCTCTCAGTCCACAAATCACTACCTAACTAACTAACAGATGCCTTTGTGATCAGGGACCAATCATGTCACATCTTTCAAAGTCTGTCAGTGATTGATCACTGCATATCCGCTATTCAGTTCACATACAGACAGCAGAAGGTATACTGTTCAGTTGCCTCCTTGTCTGCCAATGATAAACCCATATAACATTTTATAATCATGAATATCCAGAAGAGGAAACTGGCCAAGACTGAAGTGCAGCTAACAGACAATGAAGGATAATCCTGAAAGTGAAATATGAATCGAGCAATAGCGGAGGTATGGAAGAAGCAGCTGTTGATAGAGCACCGGTAGTCTAGATGAGCAGCCAGAGGAACGTAGTAAAGGGAAACTTGACCCAAATGAAGACAGGGATTTTGACAAAAGGGATGAAGATGGTCCAGAGGAATGATGCTGGCAAAGCACTTCACATGACACGAACTCCTGGAGTTATTTCACAATATTGAAAAAACATTATAAGCATATCCAAATTTAGAAAGAAGTATGACAGTTCTCCCAGGCTTAGAAAAGAAAAAAAAAAAAAAAGGTAGGTCTCTCTGGAGCCTATTATAAGAAAGCAAGCACTGTTTAAACAAAGCACTTGATAGATTTTGTTACATAGACATAAAACACTCTGTCTTTTTTTTTTTTTTTTTTTTTTTTTTGTCTTTTTGCCATTTCTTGGGCAGCTCCCGCGGCACATGGAGGTTCCCAGGCTAGGGGTCCAATCGGAGCTATAGCCACCAGCCTATGCCAGAGCCACAGCAACGCGGGATCTGAGCCGCGTCTGCAACCTACACCACAGCTCACGACAACACCGGATCGTTAACCCACTGAGCAAGGGCAGGGACCAAACCCGCAACCTCATGGTTCCTAGTCGGATTCGTTAACCACTGCGCCACGACGGGAACTCCAAAACACTCTAATTCTCAATATTTCTAATGGTTAAAGTTACAGTGTAAGTAAATAATAACTGTACATTCCAAATGTTTTAATGCATTTTCAGCTAAGATTAACAGAGTTTTTAATGTTCTGACAACATTTTTATAGGTCACAGAACAGTTGTAATTTTCCCTTTTGATTGTTATTAAGATCACTTTACATAGTTTCAGTTCATATGGTCAATTTTGCAGTCCCGGGCTGTGCAAAGTGAAGAATACACACACACATACACACGAATATGTATATATGCATGGTGGTGGTATGTGTGTGTATTTTGGAAGATAAAAATGACAAATCTTTTCAAATAAAATTTGAAGTTTATAAAGTTTACAATGACTAAACCCACATGTATTTTACACTCAGATTATAGATTATTTTGTAAAAAGTCATAAAAATCAATCTTTTATCCAAATATTGTATTTATAAAAACTTAATTGGAGCGTCTCAGAGTTTATTCTTTCATTCAAATGTTTTTAATAGTGTTTTAAGTGATTATACAGCCAAGTATTGAGCTCATATCTCTCTGGCGAGTACACCCAACATGACAGTAGACCAGTGTGTACTTTGTGATCCCTTCTGCCAAAAGGAACACAAGTGGTTTTAACAAACAATGAGTTTCAGCTGCTCATGTTGAATACTCTGTGTGCAATCATTGGTCTCCTAGAAATAGGATCCTTAGCACATTCTGCCTCCTGTAATTTTGTGAGTTGATTGTCCGGGTTTCATACAGCTATGATCAACACACGCTCAGTGATGGAATGCATATTGCAGTCCATTGTACAAATAAAATGTAAATTTTTCCTTGATATTGAAACTTTGCAGAGCAAAATGTTGCCAATTTCTATTTTCAATGTTAAGACTACCCAAAATTACTCACCTTTATATGTATATGCTACTTTAAAAACAAAACAGAAAATCAAAGTCATTAACAAAAAAATCAAAAAGCTCTTGTATTGAAATCTTGTCCACATATACAGTGAATACTCCTTAATCAATAGATTGCAAATGGAAGGTTCTTATCACTCAACTATTCTTAATAACACACTGTTAAGTGCACATCTTCAAAGGTTAACACGTTTCACAGAAATAGGAACCAATATCACTGCTTTCAGTATAACTCAATGAATCAGAAGATATTTTGAGATATTCTTCATGAAGAATGGCAACTGTAGACCTCAGGAAATACAAGGCTGATTAATTTCTGGCTGAAGGGAAGAAATTGCCAGATTTCAGGATGTACTGTTCATAAAATATACACTTTAATTTGCAGCTAATGCAATTTCAAAAGATTTATGTGGTTTAGAAGATATTGCCCAGGTGTCATAAGAAAAGGCAAAAACTACCCAACTGCTCAAACCCCTACTTAGGCCCTCAGGTTGCAGTGTGCTCCAGGAAATCCCCTTTCAAATGTCACCCTGAACTAGCAGCACACACTACCCACAACACTTTTCTCACTCCAGCAACTCACCCTCAACTTATCATCTCAAGATATTCCCTGAATATGGGTTGGGTTTCAGTATGTTTCAGCACTTGACAATGAGAAAATCCATCTTATAGGTCTTTACTCTGTAAAAGGCATTTTCATAATTTCTACTTAATTTATCTTTTAAGATTTCAAGGAGTAGGCCCTGGTTTTTAACATTTCAGACCAGCTAAAGAAAACATCTGCTTTTTCCAACACTTTATGGCCTTATAAGCAGCTATCAAACCTATTTGGCACATGGGTTAAAACAGGCAATTTACCAAATTTATAGTTTGGATATTGAAACTTATCACCATTATACTTTAAATGTGTAACTCTACAAGGCCTAGGAAATGCAACTTTGCCTTGAGGCTGTTAAGAGGTGAACTATAAGAACTGGAATCAGCAATCTTGGGTCCATTACATGGTATTTATAGTTACTCAAACTCTATTTTCAGTTTCTTCATCTATAAAATGGGTAGACTAATAATTTATTCTCCATAGAGTTGTTCAGAGGATTAAATGACACTTTGTGACACATGATGAACATGTGTCACTAAAATGTTATCAGCTATTATTAGGACAACCACATAATATATAACCAAACCCAAAGTTTTGTCTGGGACAAATGCCAAGCTAGACAGAATATGGTGTTTAAAATAGAATCATTAGAGGAAAACCAGGGTGTATGGTGACCCCTAGTTATTATTATGTTCTTTTAATTAGTTTTACTTATGGCCACTGTAATTAGCCTTTCTACCCACCTGTTCTTACATCTTTTTGTTAATGTGTCCCAACACGTCCAAGATGGCAAATATGAAAATCATAAGATGCATTAGTAAATGCTATACTATACCTCAAATCTCTGTGGATACGCAATTGAGTTCTGGACTGGGTCAGCCTCAGAAATACAATGGATATGACAGCGGTGGTTGCTGAATTCATCACAGCCAGCACAAGGGCGGACAACTCATTTTCTAGACCTGAGTCCTTTAGAGCAACCTTCCTAACTTTTTCAAAGCCTTCCTTGCAATTTCTTTTATTTACACAAATGTAGGGCTCTGTTATAACTCATGTGAATTCCAACTGATGGTTATGAGATTTTCAGCTAAACTCAATGGTTTTTGCATAAGTAATTCTTCAGAGTTAAGTAATTCTTATCCATGAACCTCATTTTACTCTTCAGATAAGACATTTTCTTATTTTTTATAGCTATAAACTCTAGAAACGTGGTGGTATTTTTCTTCCTGGAGCTAAAAAGATGTAATAAGAAACCAAGCACGTTTATACAACCATGGTGCTAGCAGCTGGATTGTGTCAAAATTCCTTCATTTATTACTTTAGATTTACCAACAATTATGGGCATTTTTAAAACCAGCTTTCAGAGTTTCAACATATTTTACTTATATATTCAGACTACAGTCCAAACAGATGGATTAAGAAAATAGGACCATTGACATGTGAATGACAGTCATAGGGCCATTGGGAAAGGATATGCAAAGTATTAGGGTTGCTGGAAATGTTCTCCTTATACACCAAGTTTTGGAGTTGAAGAAGCATATCTATTATTTTTCAGACTAGTGATGGGAATCATTTTCATTAATAGTAGACTTAGCGCCAGAGTAGGACAAATGAAACCTGAAGTCAGCTAGTCTTTTCACTTGACTTCTCTAGAGTTCAGTGTTCTCTCCTTAATATAGGAGAATTGGAGTAGATAATCTTCAAGCTGTGTGCTTTGTCTGTAATTCTGTGCTTCTAGGGCTTTCTTGACAATTTAGGAGAAACTAATCACACTTCTTGAATGATAAATCTTGTAATCACATGACACATCAGAGTAAATTGAAGGAAGAGAGAAAAACTACAAAAGCCAAACCTCTCTGTAATCCTCTAGCATCCCCTTGATGCTTAAAAATGTTTGCAATAGGAACTCTAGGTGTTTCTACTTATGATCAAGGTCAACAGTTGCTATTGCTGTCCTAAGTTACTCTCAGTACTAAGCAGTCTGCCACATTAGTTCTTTTGCATGTGCCTAAGAGTCTGTGATATATCAGAACCTTGGCCTGCCTTAGAGCCACTTGCTACTTTGCCTCAGTTTCTCAATTCAGCCATCATATAGCACGTCACACAGGAAGATGCACTTGGCATATAGACAGTCCATCCTTCACTGTAATGTTGGAAGAGTGGATGAAGTTGATTTCAACCAGGATGAAATAAGGTTGGCCCATCTAGGTGTTATGTTGGAAGCATAGAGAACTTCTCTTCCTTTAGCAAATTTCAAATCCTTTTCTTTAAACCTCTGCGCTAGGACAGCAAGCTTTCATTTGGTTGCTGAATGATATCTAGCTTTTCTTTTGCTTTTTCATGTAAATGCCATCTTTCTGCCCTTTCTGAATCATTAATTATGCGGCACTTAACCTGAATACATTTTGAATCTATGTTTAAATGGAATGATAATAGAATCTCTTATCACTCTATCTTATCTCTAAGCTTCTGCCAAATCAGATCATCAGATTCCTAAAGAACTTAAACATGTAATCAGAGATCTATTCTTTAAAAACTTGGTCTCAGATATGTAAGGCATAAAGTTGAGTCATGATCTCATCTCCAGACACCTATCAAAGGTGAAGAAAAACAGAACTTAGTCCTACTGACATCCAGGCCAAGGAGATTCTGGAGGAGGATACTCGCCGTCTGCCAAAACTGTAATGCTTCATCACATGTCCCACCAGGAACACTTAAAATTCAAACTGGAAGGAAATTTTAATATGATTGTAGCTGCAGAACAAATATTTTATACCTCCAAGAATAATATGCTTTTGTGGTGAGATGACATATCCTGGCCTGCTTTCCTGCATGAAGAAGATTAAGTTTCAGTACATTAAATTTATGATGCCACTAGGGTTTGCCAAGGGAACTTAAGAAACAGATACATGATGTCCTAAACCGAAATCTTATTTTTAAAACCAATTCTATTTGTGTAAAACTTAGCTTTGTACTTAAAAAAAAAAAAAAAAAAAGCAATGACTACTCAGCATTTACTCCCTTTCCAGATCAGGAAGCTGAGGTCCATTTTATAATTGGCTGAGAATATGTAACTTTATCCACTACAAGTTGGACTTCACATTTTATACCCAATTAGAGGTTTCATTAAGCTGCATGTCCCTTGAATTTTGTTCCATGTCTATTTCTTTCCTTCTTGCCAACTACAGCAAGAACCTTGAAATCCGTGCCTACTATAAAATTGTGCTTTGCATAATAATTCCCAAAGGAAATCAGATTTAAACTTGGTCAATCTTTTTTTTTTTAACCTCTCTTTTTATCAAGAATATTCTCACCTTGGTAAAACTCATCAGTTTTATTTGGATCATGGTATCAACGTGCAGCTAGCTGCAAGACGGGGAAGCTTTTTCTGCTGGATCTGAAACAAATGCTGCCAGACTTTCTGGGACCATAGTCTCTGGGGAATGTCTCTTGATTCTCAATGTGAAATTTCAAGACCCCTAGGGGCTGTAATTTTTATGTACTGGAAAGTCTTAAGAGCTTGAAAGTATTGCTAAAGTGGAAGTCACTGGGCCTGAAGGAAAGAATGGTGACTTAAAAAAAAAAAGTCTAAATAAAATATTTTCCTTCTGCTAGATATTTAGAGTGATTCAATTAGAGATAGCAACACTGGAGGAAAAGTCATAGGCATCAATGCATAACAGATAAGATTAAAGAGAACGCCACAGAGTTATTTGAATTCTCGGGTACTTTTTTCAAGTATCTTACTACCTTAGAGGTCTCCTCTGGGGTGAGGAAAACACCTTACTCTTGAAACAAATAAGTTTTTTCATTGCTAGGTAAGAGCCTAGCAGTGTCTGACCCAGTACTAAGTGCCTTTACAAAGTGGTTGTTATTCTTCTTTGGTATGTTGTACCCTTAAACATTTTAAAATATTCTTCCTATGGCATATGGATGCTCCCAGGCTAGGAATCGAATTGGAGCTGCAGCTGCTGGCCTATGCCTCAGCCACAGCAGCATGGGATCCGAGCTGCATCTGTGACCTACACCGCAGATCATGGCAATGAGGATAGTTAACTCACTGAAGGAGGCCAGGGATCAAACCTATGTGCTCATGGCAATGCGGATATTTCACTCACTGAAGAAGGCCAGGGATCAAACCTATGTGCTCATGGATACTAGTCAGTTTCTTAACCATCTGAGCCAGAACAGGAGCGCCCATGTCTATTTTTTAGATTCCACACATAAGTGATATCATATGATATTTGTCTTTCACTGTCAAATTAACTTCTCTTGATAAATGATAAATTCTAGGTCCATTCATGTGGCTGCAAATGGTATTATTTCATTCTTTTTATGGCTGAGTAATAATATTCCATTGTATATATGTACCATGTCTTTATCCATTCCTTTGTTGATAGACATTTAGGTTGTTTCCATGTCTTGGCTATTGTAAATAGTGCCACAATGTACTTTGGGATAAATGTGTGTTTTCAAATTATGGTTTTCTCCAGATAGATACCCAGAAGTGGGATTGCTGGATCATATGTTAGTTCTATTTTTAGTTTTTTAAGGAACCTCCATACTGTTTTCCATAATGCTTTTACCAATTTATATTCCCACCAAGAGTGTTAATAGGGTTCCCTTTTCTCCATTCTCTTTTTAGTATTTATTCTTTGTAGACTTTTTGATAATGGCCATTCTGGCTAGTGCAAAGTGGTACTTCATAGTAGTTCTGATTTGCATTTCTCTAGTAATTAGCAATGTTGAGCATTTTTTCACATGTGTTTTGGCTATCCGTATGTCTTTGGACAAATGTCTGTTTAGACCTCTGCCCATTTTTTGATTGGGTTGTTTATTTTATTTTTTTGATAATGAGCTGAACCAGTTGTTTGTATATCTTGGAGATTAATTCCTTGTCAGTCGCTTCATTTGCAAATATTTTCTCCCATTCTGTGGATTGTCTTTTTGTTTTCTTTGTGGTTTCATTTGCTGTGCAAAAATGTTTAAGTTTAATTAGGTCCCAATTGTTTATTTTTGTTTTCATTTTGATTACTCTGTTGGATCTGAGAAGATATTGCCACAATTTATGTCAGAGAGGGTTTGGCCTGTTTTCCTCTAATAATTTTATAGTACCCGGTCTTATAATTAGATCTTTAATTCATTATTAGTTTATTTTTGTGAATGGTGTTGGCAAATGTTGTAATTTCATTCTTTTACATGTAGCTGTCCAGTTTTCACAGCACTGCTTATTGAAGAAACTATCTTTTCTCCATTGTATACTATTTCTTCCTTTGTCATAGATTAGTTGACCATAGGTGAGTGGGTTTATTGCTGAGCTTTCTATCCTATTCCATTGATCTATATTTCTGTTTTTGTGCCAGTACTCTTACTGTTTTGATGACTATACTTTTTTAGTATAGTCTGAAATCAGGGAGATTGATTCCTCCAACTCCATTTTTCTTTCTTGAGACTGCTTTGGCTATTTAGAGTCTTTGTATTTCCATAAAAATCTTAATTTTTTTGCTCTAGTTCGTTGAAAAATGGTCTCATATCTGTTTAAAAAAGATGATCTCACAGAATATTGTTCACAAGAAAAATACAACAGGACATGAAAAATATGAAAATCAAAAACATGAAAATGCATAACATATATAGGAATTAATAGTTTGTTCTAGTTCTGTGAAAAATGCCATTGGTAGAATAAACTAATTCCTGTATTTTTGATATGTATTTTCATTATTTGATTTTTATAATTTGTATGCCCTGTTCTTCTATTTCTCTTGTGAATGATATACTGTGGGATAATCTTTTTAAATATATATGAGAATTTCTGTCTTTTGATTGCATTTGCCCAATTATATTTGGCTCCTACCATTTATTAGCTCTAATTGCTCTGATGTCTGCTGTCTTGCTTTGTATTGTCTTATGCACATGTGCCTGTATGTGCACACATGTGTATGACTTTGAACACCCAGGTTCAATGGCCAGCCAGTTAATACCAGGTGAAGTTTGTGGCTATGGTAGAGAAGAAGACACCCTTCTCAAGCTACCCTGATGGCAGCTCTCAGATTGATCCCACTCGGTGCAACATGGCAAAGAGAAGAGAACATAGCTAAAATGCTTTCCAAATTTGCTCACTTTAATTGGCTATTTCCTTCCTATCAGGGGACTGTTCCCTTTCTGATCTTTCTCAAATAGCTTTTAAGTTTTCTTCATGAATACCTTAGGATTAATTATCTCTACCCTCACTGAACATTGTTACCAACTAGGGAATATTTAGGAAGTACCTATGGTGTCATGTCCCCTTAAGGGACTCTGGTTTAATTGGTGCTGGATGATGTCTTGGAATTGGTAGTTTTTTAAGTCTTTCTACCTGTGGAGATTCTATTGTGCAGACAAGCTGGAGAACCACTGCATTACAAATATCACCTTTCATGACTCACAATGTTTACCTAACACAGCGAACAATGCCTTGTTCTGAGTGGGTACTCTTCCTGGAGACCTATGGAAATTTTTTTAACATGCAGGGGGCTGTTTGTGGGGCTATGAGTAGCCTGAGTTCTGGACCTGGCTAACAAACACCAGTCAGCAGTTGTGGGTACTGTGGACAGAATGCTACCCTGCTTATACAATGCTGCTCAGAACTTCTGGATTTTCTTCGACCAGGGCAATATGGAGCGAAGGGGTCTAGAAAAAGGCACAAGGAGAACTTTCTACCTGGGCTTATGTTCCATATTGTCTTGCCCTGACTCTCTCTAACTCTAGGTTTCTGTTTTTTTCCCAACCCAGGGACTTAATCTCCCTTTCCAACGGTCTCTCATAGGATTTTTGTTTAGATGACCAGTGAGGCTTTAAATCTGTCAGCCTCTCCAGTACTCTTTCTGGTGCTGAATGCTTGGTCTAAGAGCAGAGTTTTCCCCCATTCTTTCATCCCTCACTACCTTTGTCCACTTGCAGGTGTGGGTTTACCTGCCTAAACTTAGAATCGGTTCTTGTCTTGGTGCATAAAATTATCTGTATTTATTCCTGTTATCATCAGATGGTAAAGATCACCATCTTAATCAGCTTTGATTTTATGTTTCATTTAAAATATTTTTAATATTCAGAAATAAAACATAAATTAACTTAAATAATTATACTGTTTGTATTATTCCTTTAATGGGAGGTAGGGCTATAATTTCAGTTTTGTTATGGCTTCTTAGTAGTTAAATTGAGCTTGTAAATATCAACCTATTCTTAGCATGCTATGATATTACTGTTGACACAAATCAATTTGATGTGTTTATTCTGGAAAAATCACATTTCATAAAAGGCACTAAGATATTTTAGTTTCCTGGCTTATTACTACATACTGTTTTTATAATACCTAAAGTTCTGGCAGCAAATAGAACCTTATAGAGGAATAAAAATAGTTGAAGGTGTTTTATTACACCTTGGGATATAAGACAGGGAAAAACAAACCAATCTTTGGAGAGAATAAACCCAGTGCAGAGCATGCCAGGAGCCTCAGGAAACAGAAGCTGACGCTTCCATTAGTCACAGAGGATGAAGAGGGGAGGTGGTAAAGCAGGTAAACAAACCATCTTGCAGTGGATTTTAGAGCAAGCAAACCTAGAGTCAATTATATGCCTGAAGACCTCTGGAGGTTGTCCTTGTGAAAAATTAACCTGAGAGAAGAGTCTGTCTCTGCCAGGAGAAAAGGGAGGAAGAAAGACCTAACTGGGCTTATAAGCAATTTAGTGAATGAAACAAACAAAGCAGGGAGGGCATCAGGGAGAGTGAGACAGTGGGCACAGAGTGAGGGAGAGAGAGTCAGTAGTACTCTCCATAACCAAAGGCTCTGTTGGGAGAGTTTTATGTTTTCCCTTTGAGAAAACACCATAGTCTAAGTAGAACGTGATCCATTTCTAAAACTTATTAACTTTCCTTTGATTATAGCCACCATACTTACCACAGAGAGTTGGCTCAGTATTATTTTTCTTCTATGCTTGTCAGATTATTTGCTAACTATCAGAAAATAGCCATAAATAAAAAAGGACTTGAATTTATCATTTCAGTATGAGATATTAATCTCAGTTTTTCTTTAAAAAGTGTAAAAGGCAAACTTTGCATATTCGTGATCACATATGTATCTTTATGTTGCCCTACTCTGAAGCATTAAATATCATTTTAAATTCAAAGGAGACATATTTAAAGTGAATAAGTTAATTTGATGCGAATTTCTTTTATTCATAACATTTCTGATAGCCAGTGGAACACTGGGATTTAGAGTTTGTTTCTGTTCTAAAATTGAAATAATTTAAGCTTTACACACTTTAAGACACTCAGAACTGAAAGCACAGTGTGTATTTTACTCACTGGTGAACTGAGCTAAAGGATTAAAAAGACTGTACAAGTCAATTTCAAAAGGAATTCAGAGATGTAAATCACCAGGGTCAGTCTTCTGTTTTCAATTAATGAAAAACCCTGTAGAAAGTCTACAGAATCCTGTTATAGAGAATACCCTGAAACAGCAATTGTCCCATAGTTTATTATTAAACAATAAAACATTGTCTTTTTCTTCATATAAAATTTGAATATTTTAAACAAAGCATAATACCACCCATCTCTTGAAGAACTGTTGCAGCTGTTCTTTCCCAGAAAAAGGAGTCTATTGTTTTATAAACCAGATATGTCTCGAGTTATCTACATAGCTGAAAAGAGCCAGTGAACAGTTCATCTATAATCCTAGCAAGTCAGTTTATTGATGATTGAGTAATCCCTCAATTCCTTGAATTGAACAACTGGGATTTTTTTTCCCCTTCAGTTGATAGATGTGTCTGCCTCTAAAATCAGAATTTACCGAAAACTCTTAACAGCTAAGTGCACATACTTTATCAGTTAGGAAATATGTTTGAAGTTTCAGGCCATTGATTCTCTGATGGTAGCAACTTCCTTATTTTCTTTTAGATTAGTCTTCTAAAAATGATGAGATAAGGTTTGTGCAAATTATATGATAGCTCCGTTCTATTGCTAAATTTCCATAGCACTGCCAAAGGATCTCATTCCACAAAAACCATCACTGGAATTTTTCATGTTGATAAAAAATTGGCCAGAGATATATTGCTCTCAACTTGAGATGCCTCATAAACAGACTCACCACAAAAATCAGGATGTGCATAGAATGTACATTCTGGTCAATTTCCAGTCAAAAACAAGAGTAAAATCAAAAGTTGTATGAAAAGATGAGGTGATTCCCCAATCTAAAGGAGTCTGTATTGGATTGTATTGCTATGTTTAATGATGCAGAGAAGTACTTTTTGTCTTAAGCTTAAACTTAAATACACAAATTGAGAAATACAACTGCTTCTGTGTTTTATTGAGATTATAATCATCCATGAATTATGGACAAATACCTGCATGGACTGAAATCATTGATTACCTTCTCTATTTATTTGAATGTCATTGCTCCAGTTGTTTTCAGGGCTCAATAGCAGGAATGGCCCTGTCAAAAGCTGCAGGCACAGGCATGGTGTGTACCTACTACACTTATTTTCAATAACTGAGTCACAGAAACTATAACACAACCAAAACTTTCATCTAGATTTGAACAAAAGTTAAGCTAATCTTTGGTGTTTTGATCTCAAAAATAGTCTTTTTGCATTCCTGGTCTGGTTTACCACACTTGCCAGTTTTGAATAAGATCAAATGAAAATAATCTGCATAAATAGCATGCTAGCCCCAAAGAAAATAATTATTCAGCAACATAAATCTCAAAACAAGAATTTAGCTGGGAGAGTTTTGCAGATCTCATATAAGGGCCTTGAGCTATGTCTCTGAGTAGGGCTGGCGTTCATCAATCATTGCAAAAAATTAAGGAAGAACTAAAAGACTAAAAATACTCATTGCAAAAAAGATAAAAGTTATGAGATGTCACTAATCTTTAAAACAATTCTTCTTGTTTGGAGATTGTATTATGAAATCATTTTATTAGTTAAATAGTGCTTTTCTCATCACATCCGTTCAAGCACAGTTCCTTTCTTTTCCTAGAACATTTTATTTGTGTGTTCTTGCCTTCTTATTCCTTTAAATGCTCTTTTGACATAAATTTCATGGTATCATTCAAGCTACACCTTAAATCTTTTCTAGAGTTTTCTTATATAAGAAAACAATATTTGATGGGAATTATTTGAGCAATAACTTAGACAAATAATATCAAAAATACCTTCAAACTTTCAAGATAGAGGAGAACATGTTGATATATAATATATACATTTTATTTATTTTTATTTTACTTGTTTATTTATTTATTTATTTATTTTGGTCTTTTTGCCATTTCTTGGGCCGCTACCACGGCATATGGAGGGTCCCAGGCTAGGGGTCTAATCGGAGCTATAGCCACCAGCCTATGCCAGAGCCACAGCAACAAGGGATCCAAACCGCATCTGCGACCTATACCACAGCTCACGGCAATGCCAGATACTTAACCCACAGAGCAAGGGCAGGGATTGAACCCACAACCTCATGGTTCCTAGTCAAATTTGTTAACCAATGAACCACAATAGGAACTCCGCACATTTTAAAATAAATACATATTTGTCATAAAAAAATAAACTTGATAAGGAGTTCTCATTGTGGCTCAGTGAGTTAAGGACCTAACATTGCCTCTGTGAGGATATGGGTTCAATCCCTGGCCTTGCTCAGTGGGTTAAGGATCTGGTGTTGTTGCAATGAAGGATCCTTAACCCACTGAGCGAGGCCAGGGATCAAACCTGCATCCTCACGAATACTAGTTGGGTTCCTAACCCACTGAGCCACAATTGTAACTCATTGGACTTCAAACTTTTTAACTTGCTATCTTGGGTGAAGATCCCTTCAGAAGACAGAGCCTGAGACAAGGACTGGCACATGGGTATTTTATTATGAGAAGTGATTCCAGAGAATAGGATAAGGGTTTTGGAAGAGTAGCCAGGGAAGAAGAGGTAGCCAGTAGAGCTCTTAAGGACCACTAGGGCTCAAATCTGCTAGGTCCTTCTGTGGAACCAAAAGAATCTGCCTCAGAATCACAGACCAATACATTCATCACCAGTTCCTGTCTCTCTTGGTCGAGGATTGGGCCCCAGAGCATTAACTCCCCTCTCCCATGTGGGGCAGGAATGGGTGCCAGCTCAGTTCCCTCAGCCCTCCTACATAGCGGCTTTCAGGAAGCCTCAGCCCCCAGGAGAGAGGTAACCACACAGCTAAAGTAAGATGGTTGTTGTGGGAATGGCTGGAGGAAGAAAATGTCCTAGAAGATGGGAAGCAGGAGATCAGAGCTGCCCAAACCATTTCCCTGTAGAGTACATATATTCTTAGGGAAGTATCAAATACATTTGAAAAGATAATTTTAAAAAAATTACATGTACTTTTATTTTTCCCTAGATAAAATGATTTTATAGGCACTTAATTCTCAACAGATACCATCATGTCCCTAACGTGACCTAACACAGTATCCTTGACCTGGTCTTGGCTACTTCTCCAACCTTATTTTCTAACCCCCTCTCTGTTCTTTATAGCAACACATCAACATCACCTCCAGATGCTCCAGGGACTCACCAATTCCTGGAACCATTTCAGGGTCTCTGCTGTCCCCTCTGCCTGGGGGCTCTTCCATGCTGCTTTCTCACTCTGTGGAGGTAGGTCTCTTCTCATCCATCAGCTTACCGGATCTTTCTTTACTACCTTCCTTCCATGTGAGTATACCCCACCCAGCTTGCTCTTGTGTCACCCTCTGTACTCCAGCGCTGCTTTGCTTTATGTGCATTTATTCCTCCCTGATATTACATTAAAAATTTACTTTTGCTGTCTGTCTCTCCCACTAGAGTGAAAGCTCCACGAAGGTAGGGATCCTCCCTATTCAGTTCACACCTGTACCCTAAGGGCCTAGAAGAGTACCTGGACACCTAATGGACATTTAGTGAATGTCCTCAAAATGTTTTTTTAAAAAATCATACCCCTAGCTAGTCCTGTTTTTTAATTTCAAATTCATGTAGACCAAGGCTCATCACTTAGTTTTTTATTTTTTATTAAGGTATAATTGATTTATGTTGTTGCCTCAAGTTCTGATGTACAGCACAGTGACCCAGTCATACATATATACATATACGTTCTTTTCCTCATACAATTTTCCATCATGGTCTATCTCAGGAGATTGGATATAATTCCCTGTGCTATACAGTAGGACCTCATTGCTTATCTATTTTAAATGTAATAGTTTGCATCTACTAACTCCAAACTCCAAGTCCTTCCCACTCCCTCCCCCTCCCCCTTGGCAACCACAAGTCTGTTCTCTATTTCTGTGATCTGTTTCTGTTTTGTAGATAGGATTATTTGTGCCATATTTTAGATTGCACATATAAGTGATATGATATGGTATTTGTCTTTCTCTTTCTGACTTCACTTAGCAGAAACTCTCTACTTGCATCTATGTTGCTGCAAATGAAATTATTTTGTTCTTTTTTTATGGCTGAGTAGTATTCTGTTGTATATATGTACCACATATTCTTAATCTGTCAGTGGGCATTTAGGTTGTCTCTATGTCTTGGCTATTGTGAATAGTGCTACAGTGAACATAGCAGTGAATATATCTTTTTGAATTGCAGTTTTTTCTGGATATATGCCCAGGAGTGGGATAATTAGATGATACGGTAATTCTATATTTAGTTTTCTGAGGAACCTTCATACTGTTTTCTGTAGTAGTTGTACTAGTTGACATTCCCACCAACAGAGAAGGAGGGTTCTCTTTTTTCCACACCCTCTCCAGCATTTGTTATTTGTATACTTGTCAATGATGGCCATTCTGACTGGTACATTAAGTTTTATAAAATTTTCAATTTTATATCTGAATTACATTTGACTGAATCAGTCACAGTCTATTCAAATCTCACCTACACTTTTTCTTAAGAACGCAAATCCAGGACCACTGCTTGGAATATGTAACCTCTTTGTAAATAGCTGTGCCTTTTATAGATGTTTAAGTTTTAATGAAACCTGAAATCAGACAAATTCTCGTGGCTTCAGACCTAGCTGAGAGCTTTGCAGGCTATTGTGGAGAGTTTTTTAAAAAGTGGTCTTTCATTAGCACTTCCAGACAGCACTTGTCTTCCCTGGAAGGATTTTTGGGGATGCAGAGTTATAGCTGAGTAGTTATGGAGTTCCTGAGGTGGCATAGTTTGTTTGTGTCTTTGTGAATCAAAAGTGTGGGCAGAAATGTGCTTCACAGTTTAAACAAATGTAGGATGATACTAATATTTGTACATATTGCTTAATTTAGCCATAGGCTGTTATAATATTTTAGTTTCCATTAAGCAGCTTGGGTACTATTTGTAGTTGTTTTTTTTCTCTGACAATTGGTACATTTAAAACCAGTTTACGATGCTCTCCACACAGGAATTGCTTTCTGTTAGGATATATTTGTTTATGTAAGCCACATGGTCTCACTCACAGGGCCAGTAGAGTCACATGGCCAATGGAATCACAGGACTGGTTAGTGGGGAGGAGCAATGCCAATGACAAGGATGCTTTTTACACTGGGAAGTTGTAACTCTGAAAGTGAAGGGTTAATGACATGTTAGTGTTGGTACCCAGGGTATCTGTCTAGGTCCCCTTGGGGCTGACTTATTTTCCATGGAGGCTTATCTTCAACCTGGCTACATATACATCATCACTCTCTATGGAGAAACCACATTCAAGGGTGGCACAATTCTGCCTCAAAGGCAACAATTATGCCTCGTTCCTGATGTACTAGGACTTAGTAAGTATCTGTTGATTGAATTAATTAAATGCCTAATATCAATGATAAGTTAGTCACTAAAAAAAAGAAGCAAGAGGAAAATTTAGATTTTGTAATTTAAAAAGTTTTAAATATATTTTTTCCTTTTGAAAAATTATACTGTTGGTTGTGCAGAGTTCTTTATCCCATAGCCTTAGAGCAATGCCATTACTACCAAGCCTCAAGCAAAAGAATAAGAAAACAAAAATCATGAAACACCAAATTTTTTGGTACCATGAAACAAAAGTGTTTTCTGCCTTGGTGATACTATACATGAGTGTGTGTGTGTGTGTGTGTGTGTGATACAGGAATCTCATAGGAAATTTAGCAAAATGACGCCAAAACATAACTTGCCCAAATCCTGAAAACTCATTTGAAATTGACAATTTTCTGGCCACAAAAATACATATGATGGACATTTTTGTTCTTGTGTTTATTTTCTTTAGTGAATCAATACATGAACAGTATTCAAAAGTGTACCTATTTAACATGGCACTTGTTTTCTCAAGGGAACTTAACGATATGGAAGGTATCTACATAGCTAAGAGAGGAAAACTACTGGAGTCTTTCTAAGGTTTATGCAAAATTCCATCAAAGATTATAAGATAGAACCTAAGAGTACAAGTAAAAATTTCAGATTTTAAGAAGTAGATTTGGGTTCTATGGATACATAGTCCTCATTTTCTTTGTTATTTCATGCCAAGTATTTTGGCTGCACCATCTTCAAATATCAATTTGGAAAAACATGTCTGTCAGCAGCTTATTTTTCATCAGTTTAAGCTACTAGACTATAAATTGTGTGCAAACTGAAGATGGCCTCAAAAATTGTGTTGAACATATATAAAATACATTGTATGCTTTCTAAATGTGCAATAAAATAAGAAGTTTTTATCTAAGTCAAGACCTTATATCTTTTTCAGTGAAAATCTCTCCCAAAATTATATTATCATTTATATGCTCTCTATCATGTTTTCTTTTTTCTTTTGGAAATAATATGCTTTGCAATGAAAGAGTCAAAGAAAAGTTCTGCAAGAATACACAAATTATTGTTAGGGTACCTCAGCCTCTGAGAGCTACCTTCCCACAACATGAACCCAAGATAAAGTCAGCATATATAGATGATAATCATTTTGAAAACCATATTTCCACAGTGATGAACATAAAATTACTTTATTGGCTCATTTACCAAATGCATAAAAGAAGTTTCAAAGTAATAAGAAAGCAGATTCCTATTTGAATAGGTATTTAAAAATTTGCTGATGTCACTATATAGTAAGTTAAGGTAACAATAATTCAGGATCTATTAATTACATTTTATCAGCTTTCAGATGATTTACTACTATGCCTCAAAAGTCTTTGCAAAATTATCGTTTTTAAAATTATACTTTATTGCCTTCAGGAGCTTATTCTGTAGACTGGATCTAATCTTCAGTGTTGAGCATTACTATAATGAATAGTAAGAAGTATTAAATTTAAATATCTAAATCTATGTTTTAATGAAATCCTTAAGAAGGTTAATTTTGAAAATGTGTTAGAAGACAACTATACATTTAGGTGTACATGTTACATGTGACTGATGATAAGAGAACTGTCCTTGTGTACCTTAAAATACATTGAAGTTTACCAAAACATGAATTCTGCAGAAGTCTTTTGAGAAGTGACTTTATGGTTTAGAGGAGACATCTCAGGACATAAAGTCCAGTAGACTTGCATCTATTCTCACTTGCTGCGGTATTCTGAACATGTCCTAAACACCTCTAAACTTGATTTCTCACCATGAACTGAAGGATTTGGAGAAAATTATATCTAAAGCCTTGTTAACAAGAACATTCACCAATTCTACCCTAAAAAGGGATGGAACCTAGCTTAGTTAATGCTCTCTCATCAAGCCCTAATTCTGTATCCCTAATCATATCTCAGATTCTTAAAATGATTTTATATACTTTATAATGTTCCTATCATTTTCATGACTAGATAATTTTGCATGTAAAAATTTTAGCAAACATTGTTTTTGTTTGAAGTATATATGTGTTTGTTCCTGTGTTATAGTTTGCAAAATTGTAATCAATGTCCTAGATCTTATTTTTTCTTTTTACTTTTATATTACTTTATAAACCTATGTTCAAGTATAAGGATGAAATAGGGTTGCATATGTAAAAAATAGTTAAAAAATGCTACACATATTTTGGAGTTGAGGTATTTTTTTCCATTTGGATATGAGCCCCTCCAATGCAAGGATTCTTTGTTATTTATCTTGTCTTCTCTAGAATCTAGCAGGGAGAATACTTGCTGACACTCACTAAAATTAATAGCTTCTTGAAAAAGACACATGCGCCTGTATGTTCATTGCAGCACTATTCACAATAGCCAAGAGCTGGAAACAACCCAAATATCCATTGACAGATGATGGATTAGGAAGATGTGGTATATATACACAATGGAATACTACTCAGCCATAAAAAAGAACAAAATAATGCCATTTGCAGCAACATGGTTGGAACTACAGATTCTCATACTGAGGGAAGCAAGTCAGAAAGAGAAAGACAAATACCATATGATATCACTTATATCTGGAATCTAATATACGGCACAAATGAACCTTTTCACAGAAAAGAAACTCATGGATTTGGAGAACAGACTTGTGGTTGCCAAGGGAGAGGGGGAGGGGATGGGGTGGTCTGGGAGTCTGGGATTAATAGATGCAGACTATTGCCTTTGGAATGGATAGGCAATGAGATCCTGCTGATTGTTAGCATTAGGAACGAGGTATAATCACTTGTGATGAATCTATACGTGTATGTGTAACCAGGTCACCACACTGCACAGTAGAAAATTGACAGAACACTGTAAACCAGCTATAATGGAAAAATAAAAATCATTATTAAAAAAAGTGTATCCTATTGAGCATATTACAGAAGTGAAGAAATTTTAAAATAAAGGTTTAGTCTCTGAAAAATAAAATTAATAGCTAATTATCACTGATTTATTCAGCTTTTACGTAAGAGGTTGGACTAATTGCTTTGTATATGTCACTCATTTAGTAATCACAAATAACTTCATAAAAATATTATTATCTAATTTTAATTTATTTTTATTTTATTTTATTTTTGTGTTTTTTAATTGAAGTATAGTGGATGTACAATATTATATAAGTTATAGGTTTACAATACAGTGAGTCACAATTTTTAAAGGTTTTTACTCCATTTACAGTTATTGTAAAACATTGGCATATTCCCTACATTTAGCAATTTATTCTTGTTCCTTATTTTATACATAATAGTTTGTACCTCTTAATCCCCTATCTTTATCCTGTCCTTCCCCCATTCCCTCTCCCCACTGGTAACCACTAGTTTGTTTTTTCTATCTGTGAGCCTGCTTCTTTTTTGTTATCATCTAATTTTTGAAATGAGAGAAATGGGGCTCCAAGAACTTAAGTAACTTTCCTAGTTTGTAAGAGGTGTCACTAGTTTTGTAATCCAAAGAAAGAAGACTTAACAACCTCACTGCAATTCTTTTTTTATGCCATTTATTAAATGGCATTCCATCCTATTTATAGTGCACATATTTTTAGCTACTTCCATCATGGATGGAGGAGTAACTGTTGTTAGATTGTCAGTAATATATACAATGCTGCTACTAAACACATCTAATATTCCTTAGGGTATGTATGTGCAGATTATTCTTATACTCAAATAACTCAAAATGATAAATAAACTTTGATATATACATTGATGCAATATTATTCAGCCTTAAAAGGAAAAAAAAAAAATCTGACATAGGCTCCAGCATGGATGAGCCTTGAGGAGAGTGAAGTTAAGTGGTCACAGGAGGACAACCACTCTGTGATTCCACTTATGTGAGGCACAGAATAGTCCAATTCATAGAGACAGGATGTAGAACAATGGTTTCCAGGGGCTTGGGGAGGGGAGAGTGGGGAGTTGATCTCTAATGGGTACAAAGTTTCAATTTGGGAAGATGAAAAAGTTCTGGGGTTGATAGTGATGGTTACACAACAATGTGAATCTAAGTAATACCACCAAACTGGAATTTCAAAAATGGTTCGAATGATAAATTTTATATTATATGTATTTTTACCAAAAAAACTGCCTAAAACCTTATGAAGCACTATTTGTGTAACAAAAAAGTCATCACCATGAAATATTATTACAAATTCTTACTTGTCGTTCAGAACATTAAATGACTCTTAAATTTTCCTTCTTTGGGGTATCTTCCCTGACATCTAGTCAGTTTCATCCTCTGTTTACATGCTTCAGTGCACCCTATATTTTCCTCCTTAGAACTTCTAAAACAGCAATTAAATAATAGTTTGTGAATTATATTTTGATGACTACCCTCCAGTGAGCAATGCCTATGACTGCTTTGCCCACCTCTGTAGCCCTAATGCTATGTTAATCACATACCTGTGTAGACAGTCTGTTAATCTGGGGGAAAAAAAAAATGTCTCCTTGTTTGCACTCTATTCAACTAATATCCCAACTTCATATCATATAAAAAGTATCTAATAAACATCTAATAAAAATATTCTATTATTATTTTTTTAAAAATGCATTTAATTCCATATCAGGCACAATTGTGGGGTCAGATAGAGCACTGTTGTGTTGAGCTTTCATTTTTGGAGAATGGACAGAAGGAATGAATAAACAAAGATATCAGATAGCAGTATGGTGTGCTAAGATTTAAAAAAGTGTACTTGACACCTTTTTTAAAGGTGTACTTATTTAATTACAAGAATATTTACTAATGAAACTCTACTAAGCCATTTTGTACTTGGAAAGGAAGTATTGAGAGAATAAGTTTCACTGGAAATGAAAAAGATGATTGACTGAAATGAAATTGTCTCTAACAAAATTAGTTCACAATTGAAAGAAAACTTTCCATCATCTAAAGAAAAAAGGACTGATAAATGAGAGGGCAAAATATATATTTTTGATGAGTCAGAGACTGATATATAGAGAAAAATACCCTGTAAGAAAAATTTTTATAGAGATATGGAGTAAATTTTATAGTCAGGAAAGTTGTATTTATTTTTGCCAAGGATGAGTCCTAATATGTTGTATCAGAAGACAGTTCTCCTTTCAAAAAACATGCAATCTAATATGTTAAGGATTTTGTTATAAACACCGAAAGGACTTAAGAAGCATCTGTAGCTTTCTTTTTAAGATATCATCACTGTAAATCAAAGATACAGCACAAGACTAACAATCAAATGTGGAGATAGGATGACAATATCTCATTATTTACACCTTTGATCCAGGTTTCTCAGATGAACTTGTTCCTAGTGTCCATTATGGAATCTTAAGCCTGTCATTTGCCTTCTACATAAATCCCATTCATTGTTCCCATAATAATTAGACCAACACTGTTATAATTTGAAGGAGTGGTTTCAAGGCGTGTTACTTTTCATACAAGCTATGAGAAGTCTTTGAAACACCTGGACCACACTATCCTTTGATTTTTTTAAGGCCCCAGGCTGAATCGTGAAAGCAAGAAAATGATTATTCCATATACGGCAGACTAAAGACACTCAAAACCCTTTTGCCATAACATTCCCTGAGGGTTCATATAAATACATTAATCATTCTGCCAGGAACTAAGTTTATGTTCTAGTTTGCATAAGTGCATCATGACAAGCAAGATATTGTATGTTTTAAGACATCATACTTAATTAAGGCTTTTTAACAGGTCTTTTTCTCCCTTTCTTTGAAGAAGAATTTAAAACATTTAAAATAATGTAATCTAGCTTCCTAAAGTTTTCTATAATTGATTTCAGCAAATTAAACAAAGACCATTATAACTGTTTTGTAGATTCATATTATTTTTCTAAAATATAAACCAGAAAGATGAATGAGTCACTTCCTCATTGAAAACCTGTTAGATTTCTATAATTAATGCCATTTTTATTACAAAGTTAAATAATACAATTTCATTATTACAATATAATATAATTGTAAATCTACTAATATAACGATGCCTATTTTAATGATCTCTATATTTTATTATATATATACAATTAGCAATTTATCAGATACACAATTAACAAGTCCAATGATAATACTCTTGAGATAGGAGCATATAGTTTGTCTGCTGAAAGAGTTGAAAGTGTGTTTAATTAAAAGTTTGTCTCTATGATAAATCCAAAATATGCACAGTCTTCATACATCTATTTATAAACTGGATTATGTTTTAAAAATGCCATGTGGTTAATGTTACTCCTTATAGATACTCTAAGAATAATTTTTAAAAGATTAAGTAAGTAAATGCTCAGAAGCAGATATAATTCATACACGCAATTGCTATCTCCCTGTCACATGTGTCAGTGTGTATGAATTAGGAGGCACAACTTACACCTGTTTACATTTGTTCATTTATTCTCTGGTATAAAAGAGTAATCTCATATAAAACCTTCTGAGCTGCTCCTTGGGGAATTCTGCATGAGTGTTTATACTAAGAAGACGGATAGCTGGTGGGTGGGAAAGAGGTGGCTCCCTGGGCTGTAAGTCAGCCTGGACCTCTCCTCTCTGGGGTGTTGCCATGCCACTGACTGTGCCTGGTGTTATGTTTGAAAAGGTAAATCAACCTGGGATGGCGAACCTGAAATGGCCCATGTGTCTGTGTTGGGTCCACATTGCTCTGTGTATTCTAAGTAGAGAGGCAAGATCACCACCTACAACTGGAGTCATTAGTCTACCTGGACCTTTAATAGAACATGAATGGTCAATGTATCTAGGTCATGAGTGAGTCTAGTAGTCAGTTTTCTCCAGCCTGTCCAGATGTCTGTCTGACATCTTGATGGAGAATGGACTCCAGAAAGATCTAGATCTCCCTCCTTCTTATACTTGGCCCCTTGGTATCCCTCCCAAACCTGACCTGGACCTCTGCTTGTGTTGGTCCCAGAAAAAGTCTGTACCACTCCCTCTGCCTGCCTACTTCCCGTCTTATGGAAGCTCTGCATAGGATTTTGCACATAACCCTGGAGCCAGTAATTGCTACACCTCTGGGCTTCATGTTCTAGAGGCCAATGAGAGATGGTTAATTACTTTTCAGGGCAGGCTTCATATTCAGGCAGTCTTGGGTCAAGTCTCAGTTGGACTACTATTGGTTAGGGAAATTTGAAGTTAGTTACATAATATCTTTAGGGCTCAGTTTTCTTAAAGAAATCTGTTGTATCTATTTCATAGATAGATATTAGGTATGACACCATAAACAGTGCCTAGCTCCATGCCTGGTACTGAATAAGCAATAAAGAAAAGTTGTCTTTTCTTTTACTGTTCAACATAAAACAACGTTTTCCCAACATTTGTCTGAGCATGGTTTCTACATAGTCACTAAGTGGTTGTCCATTCATCCCTAGACTGAGAACATGA
The DNA here is from genome assembly GCF_054392235.1 of Sus scrofa. Taxonomy (NCBI): domain Eukaryota; kingdom Metazoa; phylum Chordata; class Mammalia; order Artiodactyla; family Suidae; genus Sus; species Sus scrofa. Next base: position 79,069,508 of record NC_139383.1, on the reverse strand, counting down.
ACCTGGAGGAACAATGCAAACCACTTTCTAGGAATCCTGTTTTTCCATCTCCACATGCTCACTGGTCTTCCTGTTACCATTCTCTGCACCTTCTTCTACCCTCCTACCCTGAGGCTCTGAATTTCCTCCCATGGGTCTTCTAACATCACACCTCTTTTCTTGCTTTCACTTCTTCCCTATCTTGAAACTCCTAGACTCAACTCACATTTCTGTTCCGTAAAATCACTACTGACTCCCAGGAAGAGTTGAGGTCTCTCACTGATGCTCCTAAAATTCTTTGTACACATTCTGCTAAATATTCCTCATATGAACAGTATTTAATTCTGTGAATTTAAGGAAATGTTCAGTAATTTAGTGACTTTTTAATATTGTAATTCTTAGGAACATAAACATCTTTCTTTGAAAATAAGGATAAATCAACATTAGTATCACAGAGCTGCAAGTCACAAACTTAAGACACACACTTTAATGTTTGAATATCTGTCTTCTCTCACTTTGGGTCAACAAAAATATTTTCTGGATTGATGGCAATTTTTTTTTGATTGTACAATAACTACATCTAGGTCTTATGGATTCTTTAACTACATTTTCTCTTTGTCTCAGTTTGGGCAGTATGACCTGCAAGTCTTGGGGTGATTATGACAGTGATAATAATGACAATAAATAAGGACTGACGAAATATTTTGACCATTTGATGGTGTAATTAGGTTACTGAAACATTTCTTAATTCTGGGTTGGTTGTTTTCACAGACTCTGAGTATCTAAATAGTTGATTCAGCCCTTAAATGCTACCTATAAATCCTTTGAGGATCTGGTATTAGACTTAGCTAAAAGTTGAATATCTGTAAGGTAAATATTAGGTAATATAGTAGCCTCTTTTAGCATTATCGAAGGCCAGGTGAACAAAATAATGATTACTTTTGAGGGTGAGGAATAGGACCCAAATTAGGAACAAGTTTTGTAAAATTTGTAAAAAAAAAAATGCAATAGCTCAACTTTGCTAAAAGAATACAGTTGGTTCATTTTTGAATGTGGGAAAAGTTTGCATGAAAAAAGAGAAGCCCTAAGGGAATGGAACATAAATATGCCTGGAAATAATACTTTAGGGAAAATGGGTTCATATTTGACCCAGTGGGATAAACTGGAATTAAATTTATGTTGTCAAAATACAAACAAAGGATAGAATCCAATGTGGTTAACTAGGATGTAACTGTAGAAAAAAAAATTAGCAAAGGAACTTGAAAGCACAAACAAAGTGGCAAAGGGAACTGTTCTGAATACATATTATAAAAATAAGCAAATGTAAATGGAAAAAGGATGATTAAGAAACAAATGAAAATAAACATTATGTCAATTAAAAATTTCCCAATGATTGAAAATGAGTTTGATAATAATGTGGGAGTCAGCAGTTATATCTTTGGCAAACATTAATGAAAAAATATTTGCTTACTGTAATTAGAATATTTGACTCATGAAAAATTTTAGTTTGATTATTTCCCTTTGCTCATAATTGAATTCATGATAACTTCTCCCCAAATACTTAAGTAAAGTTCTGTTTGGAAACCTGCTTCTAGCCTCTCAGGCAGTCCCACCAAATAGATGCAATTAAGTAATAATATTTGTCACACTTTCAAGTAACTTTATCATGGAGTTTGTTGAGTGGACTAATTATTTCCTCTATTTTCTTTGCTTTCTGCAGCACTCACTTTTTGTTTAGGATGATGATCCTGGGCTGGAATAGGAGTCCAGTCCTGTTTTTCTTTGTCTGTTCCCCAAAATCAAGATAGAGAAGCAGACCTGCCTTTAATCACTTCATCATGAAACACATTTGAGTAGAATTAAATGACTTCTTTCATGCTTAAGAATGTTCCAGATGTCTATTTTGATTTAGGTATATTTAAGACTCATCTTGAGCTAATAAATGATTAATTTCTCATCCTACTGAACCAAGTTAATTGTACATTAACTTGGGACCCATTTGAATGTATTGTAGTGTACTTTTCCTTAAAAATGTCCTTCAAAAAATATATTGTGAGTTTAAGTTAGATTAGGAGAAATTCCTTAATTAAATCACTCTCAATTAACCAGTACTTATTGAAACCCTACCTCTCAGTTACAGCAACTGTGGATGATAGATGCAAGAAGAATCAGATATTTTATTAAGAGAGACAAACATCTATTCTCAAAACTCTTTTTGCAAAATAAACAATGATACGTTTTATAAAGTAGGGGCAGGGAAAGGGCTGTGAAAGGATCTTTGCTCCCTGTGCAGGAATTTTTCTCACACTATGTATCCTCATTTGATGGAAATCTGTGTCTCCTGTATTGTTGAAAGGTTCTCTTCACAATGGCCTTTAGACAATGAAAAATGGACTGGGTTGGCAGTCTTCCAGCTTCTTTCTCCCTGGGGCATTGGAGGGGGCTAAGGGGAGCGAGCATTAAAAATTTTACTCTGCTTCATTTTTAGCCAGTGACCTCTGCTCTCTGGAAAGAGGGAAATGCATAACCCTTAGCTACTAATTGGTCTTATTCCCTTATGTTATTCATGGGAAGAAAAGGGTCTGTTTTTTCATAATAAAACAAAAGCTCATATTTTAAACACCTTCAAACCATTAGCGTTCCAGTATATGAAGGATCCTATGAATACTGAATAGAAAGGAGATATGATTTGGAATTTCATTCATTGCATCATGTGACTTTTCTGTTTCATTTTATATTACAATTAGAGTGCCACACTGCACAAAGATTTTAGCAGTGGAAATATTCTAGGATTATCATTTATGGCTAGGACTAGAATGAGATGAGTGAAGAACTTATCTTGAACATAAACTGTAGAGAGGTGCTGAAAAACCCAGTAATCAAGATAAATAATATAGAGTGTAAGATTTATAAAAATAAAAATTAGCCTGAAAATACATAATGAACAAAATGCCACAGTTAAAGAAAAATGAGTATGAATGATTTTTCCTTTTGCCTCCAACTATGGCTCAGCACAGTCCTGGCATCATCTCTGAAACTTCAATGTCAATGGAAAGTGTTAAATTTGTTATTCATTCAAGATTCATTCGTTCAGTTAAAGACACACTAAGTGGCTTGATCTGCAGTGATGTGGTTATTGAGATAATCTGTCAATTTGGTCCCAAATTTACTTTGCCTTGAACTGAAAAAATTTACAAATCATTTAAATGACATGTAGACTTTACCATATTTACTCCTTTATGCCTTTCTCACTTTCACCATTCTTCTTTTTACTTTTTCCCTCTTGTGGTTTTATTTATTACGTAAATGATACCTGACCTTTTGAGGGATTATTTTCACTAGATGTTGCAACAGATTTTTGATGGTTTCCCTGGTAAAACTTTTCTGACTTATTTCCTCTCTGGATCTTTTAAAAATCACTAATATAACAAGAGAAGTGATAGATCAAAATTTTAAAGCTTACGGGGTTCCCACTGTGGCTCAGCAGAAATGAATCTGACTACCATCCATGAGGACGCAGGTTGGCTCCCTGGCCTCGCTCAGCGGGTTAAGGATCTGGCATTGCTATGAGCTGTGGTGTAGGTCACAGATGCAGCTCAGATCTGGCTTTGCTGTGCCTATGGCATAGGCAGGAGGCTACAGCTTGGATTCGACCCCTAGACTTGGAACCTCCATATGCCCTAAAAAGACAAAAAAAAAAAATTAATGCTTGATTATAAACCTAAGATTGAATTTCCTCTAGAGATGACTGGCTTATTATCATTTCTGAAGTTTAGTATTTTTTATCACAACAGGCAACATGTAACTTTTGTTTTTCAAAATGAATGATTATAATTTAGTAGTGAGACAGAAATACTCCTAGTAGGGTAGAATTCTTGGTGTTTATAATACTACTCATCCTATTTGCATCCACTCCTTTTAAATTCTGAATGACCCCAAATTATCCAGTCTGAAACCAGCTTCAAATATCACACCACTTCAGACAGAGGCTAAGAAACCTACAACAGTACACATGCTCAACCCTCCCTCATCTTTTGTGCTACTGTTGTCATAGAGTTTACTTTTACAATATGCTATAAACAAAATATATTGCCAATATTTTTGGTTAGATAGATAATTTTAAAATAACTAAAATAATAAAGAGGTCTCATATTTACCAGCATTTTATCCATTTCCAGCAATTGTCATTTCTTTGTGTATACTTAGGTTTCTGTTTTGTCTCATAGTGCTTCTGCCTGGAGAACTTACCCTAAAATTTCTTATAGGGTAGTTCTGCTGATAGTGATTCTATGCTTTTGTTGTCTGGAATAGGTTTTACTTTCCCTTTGTTTTGACATTTTCTCTGGTTATAGAATTATGGGTTTAGTCTAGGTATGTATTTTTTTCCATCAGTACTTTGAAATTGTCCCTCCATTGACTTCTGGCTTATGCAGTTTTTGACAAGAGATCTGCTGTAATTCCTGTCTTTGTTCTTCTGTAAGTAACATAACACTGCAGATAGAGAGCCACTTGTTTCCCAGAAAGACTGCTCTAGTGTTCAGTCTTGACACTTAGTACACATGGATAGATAGATTTGAATCCATTCAAAGATAAATAAACAAAAAAATAAAGGTGTTAAATGTGGAATTTGTGAAAGCTTTTATCAACTCCCCCCTCCATAAAGCATGCATGAGTTAGATAAGGAGACAAGTTGATTCTGTACCCCAATACAGAGAAGAAAATTTTAGATAACTTCTTTGAACTTTGCAGGAAATTAAAGGAAACATAGACCAGAGAGGGGGAGGGGGAAAGAAGGAGAGAGGAAGAGAAAGAAAGAAGAGAGAAATGAAGACGCTATTGCTATTAAATACTATAGGACTTTTGATGTCAGGAAAAATCCCGGTAATGCAACTGGCTTGCAAGTGCTTCTATCCTGTGCCAGTCGAAATTAGGGAATTATTAAGGTATTTACCAATGCTGCCTCTGTATACCTTCTCTTAGCATGCCAGGGCTCTCTCAAGAAGTAGAATTATATGATAATTTCTATCACCTTACATATGGACAGCACTGTATCTGGCAGAAATACCTTTATGTATATACTATACCCTAAGTTTGATAGCAGTGAAGTGCCTGCCACATTTTTATTTCCCCTTGATCATTTCAATCAGAGTCTAGAAGAGGAATGTATAAGTCCCTTTGCTGCTGTCTTTCCTGGAGATTTTTTCAACTGATTAGAACATAACCACCATCACCGCCAGCAAAGACTATGTCGTTTGTAAATTTTAGAATCTATGATCATTGAAATAGCATTAATTAATCACATTAAAATTTTAATTAGTAAAGTGAATAAAAAATAAAAAACATCTGTTTTGCAGTTTAGGCTTTAATTTTTACACTTGGATGTTTATTAAGCTATCATGTTCATTATAAAAATCAGAAATTATAAGTTAGTGAAAAGAAGAAAATAAAGTTGCCAGCAATTTCACCATTCAAGGCTAACAATTGTTGACCTCTTGTGTGGTCCCTTTAAACTTTTGAAAAAATCTGTTTGTCATCCCTGCTTCCCCAAATTAGCAATATGTTATGAATAGTTTCCTAGATAAATTTTTTTGTAAGAACATCACATTATTTCACATTATTTATTGTGATATTAGACATTTTTCCAATTAATTGCTACAGTTAGAGCTTGTTTTCTTGATTCTGAGTTGTTCAAAATGAGATCTCTTAAAATTTTCTCTATTCTGACATCAATACTATTATGTTTTGTAGAAGCCATTTGTCAAATAAAGATCTGATTGTTTGGAAGACAAGCAGTGATTTTTTAATATTCTTATTAAATCAAATAAGTCCTATACACATGGACTTTTCACATCTATATAGAGAACTGAGGTTATCCTTTAGAATGCCTGAATGTTCATCATTCTGAACAGCTTAGTTTTTGAAGAATATCTTCAGGAGCTCATATTAAATAAAGAAACAAATTTTAAGTCAGTACATGTACTCCTGTCCTAAGAGCTGTATCTCCAGGTGATCCTTTATAAAATGTAATCCCAATAATTATTTTTTTTTCTGATCCCAATTGAAATGTTTTTATCCTAATTAAGAAGTATGCAGTCAATTCTTGTACTATTTTTTTTGTGTGTTTATTTCCTTATTGGTAATCATTTTAATATATGAAAGGTAAATCTTGATATTTAAAAACATAAATATATGAGTTCCCTGGTGGCACAGCTATTTGAGGACCTGGCATTGTCACAGCACACTGCTATAGCTAAGGTCTTTGCTGTGGTGCAGGTTTGATACCTGGCCTAGGAACTTCCCTATGCTTCAGGTGTAGCCAAAAAAACAAAAACAAATCCATAAATATGATTCATGCTTTCTGATTTCTTGATTTGGTATCATGTTAAGGAAATCATCCCATACTCTGCAATTATAAAACTCATCACCTGAAGTTTCTTTGCATATTTCAGTGTTCAATATATATACTTCAAATATTTTATATATTTAATACATAAATAATAAGTCCATAAGTAATTTACTCTGTGTAATGAATTTATAATGTATAATGTTAGTCTCTGACTTAAACTGTTTGGAGTACTGGCTAGTTTCAAGTGGGTAGCTTGTTTTACTGAATAATCCATCCTTTCCTCCATTATTTGAAATGTAACATTCACTGTATCCAAAATTCAGACTCAGTATTATGCCCTATTGTTCTAGATCTACTCCTGCAATAATATCACACTTCTTTAATAAATGTTTTATAATACACTTATAATTGGAAAACTTTGGGATATAATTGTAGATTCACATGCATTTGTAAGAAATAATACTGAAAGGTCCCTTGTACTCTTTACTTAGTTTTCTCCAGTGATAACATATTGCAAAACCATGGTCCATTATCACAATTGTTTGCATATTGAAATGTTTACCATCCCTGGATCTTATTCAGATTTTCTGAATTTTGCTTATATTCTTTAGTGTATCTAGTTCTATGCAATGTTATCACATATAGCCATCACCACAGTCAAGATATAGAATATCCCCATCACCACAAAGATTCCTCATGTTTCCCTTTTATACCCATTTATATCTTCTTACCTTCCTACCCCACTTCTATCCTTAATCCCTGTAAGTCACTGTCCTGTAATTCTTGTAAGGTTGCCGAGAAGCTGGATCACTCATTCATTGTGATGGAAATGAAAAATAGCACAGCCACTTTGTAAAACACGCAATTACCATATGACCTAGTAATTGCATACTTTGGTATTTATCCCAGATAAGTGAAAACTTAAATTCATATAAAAATATGTACACATATGTTCATAGCAGTGATGTTCATAAAACTACTCAGTAATAAGAAGGAATAAGTTGTACACACTACAGCCTGAATGAATCTTTGAGAAAATATGCTGCATGAAAAAAAGTCCCCCAAGTTATATACTGTATAATTCCATTTATATAACATTTTGAAATTATACAACTTTAGAGATAATGCAATTTAATGTGTATCAGTACATGACCCTTATCATGTGTTTCTAGAATTTTTCTGCCTAATCTTAATGTTTTTTTAAATTCTGATTGTCACATCTTTTAGAATGTTTTCCAATTTTTGAAATGTGATATTGTTGAATTACTGTATTAAAATCAGGAATTTGACCCTGTGATACTAAATATTGTCATGTAAGGCTTAATGAGTATCTCCAACTTAAGTGTCCTTTTATGTTGCTAAGTAGAATTCCTGGATTCATTCATGGTAGTCTTGCACATTTCTTAAGGAGATTCTGAGTCACTTCATGCAAATGTGCTTTTATTACTTTCACTTGTTGCTTTCATATAAATGAAGGCCACTAATTTGTGTACATTTATTTTGTAAAAATTAAACTATTCATTATGCACTAAGTATGCTATTTTTTTTTTCCACCCTAATGCTCATGATTTTTGACTGCCAAGGTTTACATATGGGTTAGATACACATTTTTAGAAGATTCTTTGTTTTGGTTCTATTATTAAATAATCATTGAAGCATCATTTGCATGGTGGCTAATTTTCATTTATATTTGAAATTATAAAATCCCTTGATTATTTAAATGCTTTATAATTCACATCTATAGATGCCAAAATGACATAAAAGATGGTTATTTTGGTTGAATTTCTCCTTAGTCTCGCAGAGAAGACATTGAAAAACATATCAGAGCTCTTTGGGAGTTTGGAGCACAGATTTAGATTCAGACTCCTCTGACCAAATCTCTTATTTCTGCTACTGATCAGGTATGAGACCTTGATCAAGAGACTTAACTTCCACCAAGTCTCAGCCTCCTCATTTATGAAGATGAAAGCATCCATCTACAATGTTATTATATAGATTAAATATTTAAAATTTTAGATAAACATAAAACATTTGGTAGCCTGATAGATATCAATAAATGTATATGTGTTGGTGTGTGTGTGTAAAACATATTTTATGAGAAGAGTCATTGTGATGAGCTGGACTCTTGTTTTAGTTGAAGACAGGCAAGGGATATTATATACATATATATGTATATATATCCAAAATATTATATATATAATTGATTTAAAATATTGTATGACTTATAATATTGTATTTTATGTGTGTGTGTGTACTTTTTCATACTCTTTTCCTATAATGATAGGAACATAATAATAGGTTATTGCAATGTATTGAATATAGTTTTCTGTGATATACAACTCCTCATTTATTTATTTTATATATAGTAGTGTGATTCTATTAATCCCCTACTCTTAATTTATTTCCCCCCTTTCCCTTGGTCACCATAAGTTTGTTTTCCATGTCTGTGAGTCTGTTTCTGTTTTGTAAAGAAATTCATTTGTATTATGATTTTAGATTCTACATATAAGTGATATAATATTTGCCTTTATCTGACTTAGTTCACTTGGTATGATAATCTCTAGGTCCATCCATGTTGCTGCAAATGACAATATTTCATTCTTTTTATGGATAATATTCCATTGTTTGTGTGTATATATCATATCTTTATCCATTCCTCTGTTGATGGACTCTTAGGCTGTTTCTAAGTCTTGGCTATTGTAAATAGTGCTGCTATGAACATTGGGGTGTATGTATCTTTTTGAATTTGCTTTTTCATCTTTTCCAAATATATGCCCGGTAGAGAAATTGCTGGACCACATGAAAACTCTATTTTTAGTTTTTTAAGGAAACCCAATACTGCTTTCCAAAGTGGCTGCACCCATTTACATTCCCACCAACAGTGGAGGGTGCCTTTTCTCCACACTCTCTCCAGCATTTGTTATTTGTAGACTTTTTGATGACGGCCCTTCTCATTGGTGTGACATGATACCACATTGTTGTTTTGACTTGCATTCCTCTAATAATTAGCATTGTTGAACACAAAAGATAAAACATGTTAATGATGCTTTTGTGTCAGAGAGGTTTTACTATACACATAGGGCCACCTTGAAGTGCCATGGACTCTCCATAACCCAGCACCTGGAGCACCATTCACAGAGACTGACATGAGATGGTACCCTTTGTGTTTATGCAGTGCACAGTCAGCAGGGCCAGGAATAAGGTGATGTGGCTGATGTGATTAAATATTAAGTATTACATAATATTTAATAAATTAAAATATTAATGTTTCAGTATAATATTGTTTTAAATGTCAAGTAGGAACTTTTTTTTTTTTTCCTTTTGCCTCTGGTATGACCGCACAGCACTATTACCAATCCTCTTTATTTACACCTTTTATATTTTGTTCTTGAAGAATTTTTGCATTCATTTTTTTTATTTTAAAAAAAATTTAAAATATTGCACTCATTATCTTGATTACTGAGTTTTTTGGTGACCCATTAAAATTTGCACCCAAGGCAGATGTCACGTACTCATGTCACTGTAGTCCCAGATGTGACAACCAAGGACACATTTACTCGGTGGATGTACATACACAACTGTCATCTGATGATAACCCCAAATGTGCTCCTCCTTCGGGCATTCCCTCCTCAAGAAATGGTACCACCATGTCCTCCACTGCCCCAGGCTAGAAACCTCACAGGTATCTTTAACTGATCTTATTACCTCTACATCACACATGTATGTATTATTATACATATAATGTGGAATGTGGAATATACATGTAAACAAATCTAGCTGGTTCTCCCATCAAACTGTATTCTACAGCCACTTTTAATGACTTTCATCAATCATCTTAATTCAAACCTGGACTACCTGGTCTTCTTTCTCTCTTAACCCTCACCTTCCTAGTCAAGATGAAGCAAGCAGAGGAACTGGTATGATATGTTAGTCAGATAATGTCACTCTTTTTGTAATCCAGGGAGACATGATTTGTGGTTTGCTATACAATTAGGGTTCTTTTCTTTTCTTTTTTCTTTTTTTTTTAAACAAATTGGCTCTTAGAATCTAAACAAACACAAAAGTGTTTATATTGCAATCATCAGAGCCCTCCAGTGGCTTCCTCCTATTTCAATAGAATACAGTTCATAATCTTTTCCATGCCCCAATCACTACAGAACCTGACCCTAGCTCACTTCTTCCTCATCATCTCCCACCACTCAGAGCCACCCTCACACAGTCTAGCCACAAGGGCCTACTTCTGTTACAGTACCCTGGATGAGCCTCTGTCAGGTAATTTTTTTTTTTTGTCTTTTTGCTATTTCTTGGGCCGCTCCCGCGGCATGTGGAGGTTCCCAGGCTAGGGGTCAAATCTGAGCTGTAGCCACCGGCCCAGGCCAGAGCCACAGCAACGCAGGATCCCAGCCGCGTCTGCAACCTACACCACAGCTCACGGCAACGCCGGATCATTAACCCACTGAGCAAGGGCAGGGATCAAACCCGCAACCTCATGGTTCCTAGTCGGATTCGTTAACCACTGCGCCACGACGGGAACTCCTGTCAGGTCATTTTTTGGTATGTAGTTATATCTCTTCATGTGTTTATTATCTGAATTCTACTACTGAAAAAAAATTGGAAGATAGCTGTATTTAAACTATGTAAATGACAAGGATTACTAGAATGTAGTCTTCATGAGATAGCAACTTGTCTTGGTGTGTACTATGTTTTCCTGTTGCCTAAAACACTGGTACATAGTTGGAGCTCATTAAGGTTAGCTAAATATATGAATAGATGTTAATGACAATGATAATTAGTTCAACAGAAATTAAGCAGAAGATTGTAATTGGCCCACCATTTCCCCCAAGATAATACATAGAATAAAGCCTTAAAACCCTCATATAAAGGTGCCTAATGTCAATTGTAATAGGCTTTAAATTATTCATTTTTACCAGTTTGAACTAATCATGATTGAAAGCTTCCAGTAAGTGATATAAACACCACAACTCGTTTCTGTTGGATCTATTGTACAACAGGTTTTCCATTTCAATGAGTAATGGAAAAAAATGGACACTTCTCAATTTTCACTGCTATTATCAAAAAATTAATATGCTTGAAAAAGACAGAGTATCATGATGATAAATTGCGAAGAAGCTTTTATAAATTTCACAGGCAACTTTTTATAATTAACTTGCAAATTCATCCACCATCTCGAGGAGTATAATTTTGCAAATGAGAAGTCAAAAAAATGAAATACCTATTCTTAAATGTGTTCTTAGAGTAGCTGGACTAACAGCTCATCCATTCAGAATGCATGAATACAATCAATAATAGGAAAAATAAACAATGCATAAATTATTCTTTTTTTTTTTTTTTTTTTTTTTTTTTTTTTTTTTTTTTTTTTTTTTAGGGCTGCACCCATGGCATATGGAGGTTCCCAGGCTAGGGGTCAAATTGGAGATGTAGCTGCTGGCCTATGCCACAACCACAGCAATACCAGATCTGAGCCTCATCTACCACCTATACCACAGCTCACAGCAATTCCAGATCCTTAACCCCCTGAACAAGGACAGTAATCAAACCTTTGGTCTCATGGATGATAGTCAGATTCATTTCCGCTGAGCCATGACATAAATCATTCTTAAATACAACTGTACCATTATAACATTAAGCTTAAGAAATTCATGGGGTATTTGAACTTAAATAATTGAAAAAAATGAAATATAACATTATTTAAACTATATAAACTATGAGTGTTGAAATATAAACACTTGAAATATTTAATCTAGTTAAGTGTTATGATGTGTGTATGTGTACATATGTGAGATACAGACCCTAAGATGCAGTTTGTTAAAAATGAACCCTTATATATATAATCAAATCTCTATAGGCAGAAGTATTATTACAACATTGACAAACCATATACAGCAACTTCTTCCCAAATTTTCAGTGTTACTTCACATACATTTATGTTAAATTATGGCAGAGGTAGAGGCACCACAATCCCATCTCACAGATATGGATATAGAGGATGAGTTTTGAAGTATTACTATACACAATAATTCTTAAAGTATTTTTTATATAACTGAAGAATTTCTAAGTCTAGAAACTAGTTTCATTGACAAATAATTAAGTGTTCCATCTTCTGGACCTTCTATAAATACAAGAACTAATGCAGTAATTGCAATTTCTGTGAAATACCTGATGTCATCTTGGGATGGATAGATAGATAGATAGAGATAGAAAATAATCTGTAGACTCTCTTTAGACTCTGTACCTAGTTGCAGCCATTGGGCTTAGAGATGAGAAATTGATTCAACATTTAATTAAGGTTTCAATTAAATAATTGATCTCTTGTCCCCCTATAAATTTTGTGCCTACATGATATATTGAGCTGCCATTCTTTATCCCTCATTTGAGTTAATTCCATCACTAGCATCGTCTGTGTGTTCTCCTCACACCTCCACCCCACCACCACAACTCACCAAAGTCTGCTGGTATCATCTCTGAACTGCCTCCCTAGTCCCCCGACTTACCATTCCCACCTGTACTACCCCAGTTCAGGGCACCCTTGTGAAACCAGTAAACTCGGATACAATAATGAAGTGTTAAATGTATCTGCTCACACTTACTCCTTGATTTCATATTTACTCTCTGCTTGCCTTGAATATTTTTCTTCATAAGTTTTAGCATTCCACCACAGAATATGTCTTGTAATTAATCTTATATACACTCATACTATTATAGGAAAAAACCCTCAAATTATCTACTCCCATATTTTTTGGAAGCAACTCTTTCTTTTTTTTTTTAAGGTGTCCTGTGTTTATTTTTATTTTTATTTTTTTTTTTGTCTTTTTGCCTTTTCTAGGGCCGCTCCTGCAGCATATGGAGGTTCTCAGGCTAGGGGTCTAATCGGAGCTATAGCCGCCAGCCTATGCCAGAGCCACAGCCAAGCAGGATCCGAGCCGCATCTGCGACCTACACCGCAGCTCACAGCAAGGCCGGATCCTTAACCCACTGAGCAAGGCCAGGGACCCGAACCTGCAACCTCATGGTTCCTAGTCGGATTCGTTAACCACTGCGCCATGACAGGAACTCCAACTCTTTCTGAATAATATCTTTTTAAATAAGAAATTTAGTTTATATCAAATTTAAATGTCAATTAAAATACTGTATGGAGTTCCCACTGTGGCTCAGCAGTAATGAACCCATGAGGATGTAGTTGCACTCCCTGGTCTCAGTCAGTGGGTTAAGGATCCAGTATTGCTGTGGCATAGGCCAGCAGCTGAAGCTCCAATTCTGCCTGGGAATTTCCATATGCTGCAGGTATGGCCCTAAAAAGCAAAAATTCAATTAATTAATTAAAATACTGTATACATGATTAGTTTTTGTTTAATATAGTGATTTTTGTTTTTTTACTTTATAGCTGGTTTACAGTGTTCTGGTGGTTGGACTAGGAAGATGTCGTATATATACACAATGGAATACTACTCAGCCATAAAAAAGAACAACATAATGCCATTTGCAGCAACATGGATGGAACTAGAGACTCTCATACTGAATGAAGTCAGTCAGAAAGAAAAAGAAATACCATATGATATCACTTATATCTGAAATCTAATATACAGCACAAATGACTAGTTTTTTTAATGTTTAAAAGTACAGTTTTGAAAAATGCCACACCAAATTTTTGAAATTGAGAAGAAATGCTCTTAAAATATTCAGATAAAGAACACTTTACTTGAAAATTTCTGATGGGAGTCTGCAAGTAATTACCATAAAAGCCTAATTATCTAACTCTTAGTTCTCAGTTGTCCAGGAGAGCCACTGGCCATATCTGCTATTAGGAACTTGAGATGCGGTTGGTCTGAGTTAAAATGTTCCCCAAGTGTGAAATATACATTAGATTTCAAAGACTTAGTATATAAGAAAGATTTTAATTTCTATTATTAGTCATTTTTATATTAATTGCATATTAAAATGACAATATTTTAGACATCTGGGTTAAATAGAATACATTTCAAAAATTAAGTTCACATGTTTATTTGTACTTTTAATGTGGCTACTAGAACATTTAAGTTATGTCTGTGGCTCACACAGTATTTCTAGTACCAAGCATGGTTGCTCTATCTACAATTTTCAGCTTTTCTGTAAATGTAGTCATATTTTTAAAGCATGGTCTTTAAATATAAACTAATCATGATTTCATAAACTTCCAAAGAAGACTTATATAGTAGATGAATGTCATGGGTAGAATTTAGAATACTTGTTTTAGAATCTGCTTTGGAAAATAAATCGTTTTAATCTTTGTTCCTCTTCACAAATATAGTACATACCCTCTGTTAAAATTTCAAATGGAATTCCCGTCGTAGCTCAGTGGTTAACGAATCCGACTAGGAACCATGAGGTTGCAGGTTCCATCCCTGGCCTTACTCAGTGGGTTAAGGATCAGGTGTTGCCGTGAGCTGTGGTGTAGGTCGCAGACACGGCTTGGATCCTGCATTGCTGTTGCTGTGGTATAGGCCGGCGGCTACAGCTCTGATTCAACCCCTAGCCTGGGAACCTCCATATGCTGCGGGAGCAGCCCAAGAAACGGCAAAAAAAAAAAAAAAAGAAAAAAAAAAGAAATCAAACAATTTATATATGCATAAATTAAAAAGGCAAAGAAAAAACTCAATTCTGACCATTCAGAAATAACACTTATCATTACCACAATATTAGATCTTACAGAATTTTTTCAATTATATACATATATACACTTTTTGTTTAATTTTAGTCTTATTCCAGAGGTGAACAAAATAACTCATAGCTGTACCAGTAGAAATGTTTCTGAATTAAAATGATGACCATATAAAAGACAAAAAATAAATGTGAAAGTATTATGAAATTGATGCTATTTACGTGATATTAAATATCTTGAGAAATACCTTTAATTTTTATGATTTTTTTTTGTAATGGAGTAGCTTGATCTTTACATACTGTGAAATACTTTTTAAAAGAATTGTAATTACTAAGGGAAAATCCTAGGTAGTGCGTTTGCATTGCAACAAAATATCTATGTCTAAGATAAGTTTAAAAATATATTGTGAGAATTCCAGTAATTGCAGAGAAAATCTACTGAGCAAAGAAGAAGCCAATTCCTTAAGAAATGCATTAAGAATTTTGGAGGGAGAGT
Organism: Sus scrofa; assembly: GCF_054392235.1. NCBI lineage: Eukaryota > Metazoa > Chordata > Mammalia > Artiodactyla > Suidae > Sus > Sus scrofa. The sequence goes on along the minus strand of NC_139383.1, from coordinate 79,054,032 downwards.
TGAAGAGTTAAAATATATCAATCTTTGACAATAGATTTTTACTGTTACTCTTTAGGAAGGCTATGCTGATGCAGCCAAAATAGTTCCTCCACAATCCACAGCCTTTGTATTCTTAGAAAGGTATCGTAACTGATGTGGCCATGAAATCTAATCATAAACTTATTTGTTAACCTATAGAGAAAATATTGCAATTCTATTCATTGTACTCTGCATTTTTCATTAGTGACAAAATTATCCATCACTGTGTCATTTTTTTTCAAAGTTCACATCTACAGATGTGAGTTTTTTTTTTTTTAATGAATTTTGATACTTACAATTGCTTTATATTCAGGGGTAGCATGCAAGGTAAAAATCTAGTTTGAGAATTATAGGGATATGTAGTTGTTGATTTTATTTTAGCTCTTAGAGAATCATCTGCCTTTACTTGTTTTCTTATGGTCTACCCTAGATCAAATGTGGTAATTAACTTTGACTTACCTTTTACTAGTTTAACCAAATATAATTCATTTTTTACTATTCTGAGAAAATTAAAACCTATAACATTGTCTATTAGATATAATTCCAGTTTTGATTAACAATCTCTTGCCCTATACTTGTTTTTTTATCAAATAGCATATGTATGTATACATATATAATTATATATATAAATTATGTATATAATAATGTGCAATAATATTATATATCTATACAATTTTAGCTCTGAAACTGTCTGTATTGAATATTACGATTGGCTTACAAGCAAAGTATGTGTCCTCTTAAATTTCAAGGGAACAACTTTGATAGTGGAAATCTTCCTCTCTTCTTTCTGTGATGACTTGAGCTGTGAGGCTAGAGGGGGAAATGGCAAATAGAAGTTTTCTTGGTGGTGTACAAGGAAACTCATAAGGGAAAGAAAAAATGAGGAAAAAAATGGAAAGAGGGGGAAGGAAACGGATGCAGACACTAAACACCACTACCTATCAGGGATAAAGGTCTTTCTGAGTCCTTACGAGGGATTGAAGGTTCAGGCAGAGTCTGAAATCCCCAACAATTCACCACTTTCCCATTACCATTAAGAGGACAGCCTGTACCTATTTTGTCCTCCTCATAATACAAAATAGTGTCTATAAATGTCAAAATTCGAGACTATATTTGAAAATGTATCTGCTATTTTTTTCCAATTATCTGAAACATTTGAAACTTAAAACTGAATTTCAGCATCAAAATTCAAAATTTATATGATTTAAAATACATGTGTCTGTTTTTGTTGAAAACTGTGATTTAAAAGTTTGGTCAAATAAAGCTTAAAAACATTAATAAACAGAAAAATATAAATAGGTATTCTATTTAGAACATAAAAATTACAACACAATTGGGAAATATTTTTTAGAAAAATAATTATTTTATGTTTATTCTTTATTGAAGCATAGTTGCTATACAATATTATATACTACAGTGATATGGTGATTTAAAATTTTTAAAGGTTATACTTCATTTGTAGTTATTATAAAATATTGGTTGTATCCCCCATGTTGTACAATATATCCTTGTAGCTTATTTTACACATATCAATTTGTACCTCTTACACACTTACTCCTGTATTACCCCTCCTGCCTTCCTCCCTACACTGGTAACTAGTTTGTTCTCTATATCTGTGAATTGTCTTCTTTTTTGCTATATTCACTAATTGTATTTTGAAGATTCTACGTATAAGCAATATCATCCGGTATTTGTCTTTCACTGACTTATTGCACTTATCATAGTGCCCTCCAGGTACATACATGTTTCTGCAAATGGCAAAATTTTTTTCTTATGAGAACAAAATAACATTTTATAAATTAAAGATATAATTATTATAATTAAAAAATCAATGAATGTTTCAGAGAATTAATGTGCTGGAAGACATAGCTGAAGAAATTATATGTACTGTAGAAAACAAGACTATTAAAATAATAAAAGAGATTGAGATGACAATGGGTATTATTACTATATATAACAAGAAGATAATATATAATATATATATAACTATTCAGAATTCTTGTAGGGAATGAAGAGTATTAGGAGGGCAATATTAGGAGATCTAGAATGGATGAAATTGGCTAGTCCATACGTAGAGGAAGGGAGCCTAACTTAAATCAAGAAAAATAAAAGAAATTTGCATAGACATAGTAAAACTTCAAGTGAGAACTTTAAAAGCTAGGAAGAAAAAAAAAAAAGAATTACCTACAAAAAAACACTAATACTCAGACTGATAGAAGCAATAATAGAAGACAGAAAACAATGAAATTGTATCTTAAGTTGTAGATAATAACTTTCCACTAGAATTCATACTCAAGAAAATGATCATTCAATATCAAGGATAAAGTTATGTCCAACTGAAGAAAACCTTGAGGGAAAATCAGCAAATTTTTGCTAAAGTAGCACTAAAGTATATGTCTCAAAGAAACTGACCTAAGGGTGAAAGAAAATCATGCAAGAGGGAAATGTGAGCACAGCAACTATGTAATATAAATAAATCCAAATAAACATTGTCTATATAAAATATTACTGATATATTCTCTATGTATTTATGAAAAAGACACAACTGAAATATTGAGCAAAATGGAGTTCCTGTCGTGGCACAGCAGAAACGAATCCAACTAGGAACCATGAGGTTCCAGGTTTGATCCCTGGCCTTGCTCAGTGGGTTAAGGATCCTGCATTGCCTTGAGTTGTGGTGTAGGTTGCAGACGCAGCTTGGATCTGGCATTTCTGTTGCTGTGGTGTAGGCCAGCAGCTGTAACTTCATTTAGACCCCTAGCCTGGGAACCTCCATATTCCATAGGTGCAGCCCTAAAAAAAAGCAATAAAATAAATAAAATAAAATAAAATATTGAGTAATGGATGGTATCTGAGTCATGAAAAAGTGATTTTTATTAAAATATTCTATAAATTGTGAATATTTGAGAAGAAACTAATTGCCTTTTGTCTTTGTTGACTCATCCTATTGTTAAGAGTAACTAAAAAAAGGTGGGAATAGAATATGTACCTTTTAAACAAGTAAGAAAGAGAAGCAAATAAAAAAACTAATGTATTTGCTTAGTTTTGTAAAAGAAATTCAGGAAACATAAACCATAAACAAATGTGTTTAGTTATGGACCGATATACATGGGAACAACAAGTAAGGGATTGTCAGGGAAATACACATCTTTAGTTATTTCATCAACTACCTAGTAACTTTTTTTTTAATATAACTTTGAAATGATACTATTTATATACTCTAAAAATAGTGTAACAAGGAGGAGGGGAAATAAAAATCTGAGAAGGAATACATGTTGAAGTAAATGAACCTAATTATAATTCAAATGAATAAAATAATCATGTTTAAAAGAAAATATAGGGCATTCCCATTGTGGCTCAGTGGGTTACGAACCTGGAACCTGACTAGTATCAAGATGGGTATGGGTTCAATTCCTGGCCTCTCTCAGTGGGTTAAGGATCAGGTGTTGCCTCAAGCTGCAGTGCAGTTTGCAGATGCGGCTTAGATCTGGCATTGTTGTGGCTGTGGTATAGGCCAGCCCCTGAAATTCTGATTCAAGCCCTAGCTTAGGAATTCCCATATGCTGCAGGTGCAGGCCTAAAAAGAAAACTAAATAAATAAATACACTAATTCAAGTTAAGTTTGAATACAAAAGCCCCAGTATAAAAATTAAAAAGAAAAATGTAAATAAATTATTATTTCTACTTGAAAGCTTTGTGTTTTTTGCAGTGGTACTGGACAGTAATTAGGAAACCCCATCATTATTATATTATTGTATTATACAGTGTTGCAAATGAATAAATATATGGAAGATATTTGGAGTCAATTGTAGTAGTATCAATTTATTATCTAGCTCTCAAATCCACTTTTCATTACCCTGTTTTGTGAATAGTACTAGAAACTGTACTCTGTAAACATTTCTTTTTGGTAAATTAGGCTTATGAATGGAGAAAGTGAGCATATTGCAGGAGGAAGCCACTTCTTTTTCTTTTTCTAATATCCTTTCCTCTCTTCTTACTCCTGTGTGTTTGGGGAGCTTGTCTTGTGGGATCATCTTCCTAGAAAGTTTCAGCAGTGCTCCCACAAGTGGCTTCCCAGTGAGTGAATTCACCCTGTGCTCAGGTTCCTTGGGAGTTCCATTGATGCCCCTCCCAGCTCCCCAAGTAGTAACTTGGTTACCCTACCTGGTGGCTTCCCAATGTTCCTAATATTTCAGAAGGCAGCTGCACAAAGAGCTTGTTGATACCCCAGTTGGCCACTTCCTGCATGTCTGCTTCAGCCTATGGTACCTCAGCAGGTTTACTCCCCAGCCAGTAGACTGTGGCCACACCTCTCCAAAGACATCTGAATCTCAGCCTTGGAGGGGTGGACCAGGGACCAGAAGGGCTCTACTAATGCTGTTCTTTGTACAGGTTAGGTGCTCTGCCTTAACTTCCGATAAAATTGCTGCTCAACATAGCTATGACTCCAGTGTTCTTTGAGGTATCTTTTCACTTCAGGAGATGACTCCTTGTTACCAGTTAATAATTCCTTGCATTCATTTTTTTCCTATTTAAATTATTGTGGTTTTTACCTCCTAACTGGACTGTGATGTACCTGGTTTCTTACTATTGGAGAAGAATTAATAAAAACAGGGCAAACTAGACAAGAGCCTTTATATTGAGTTGCGATTCTTGATATTGATATGAACTCAGGAATGTGGGTAGGTAAGTAGCTAGATAGATAGTTAGATAGATAAAGTAGGTTGTCATTAGAGATATACCTTGAAATTTATGTTTATGATATGCCAGGTACAGATATACAAATAGATATCTGTATCTATTTCATCTGTATCTACATATATTTTCTAAGTTCAATCTTCTAAATAGGTCTAGAAATAAGGATACCCCAGTAATCAAGATCCCTACTAGTGCCCAGGTGTGGTGTCTATATATTGTTCCCATTAAAATGAACATTACTTCTTGGGAAAATATCTAATTCCAGAACTGATTCTCTTTATCAATTACCCAGTGAATATTTTCTCTCTTGAACAAGTGTTTCAAAGGATTCACTGTTGCTACCCAGTGAATCCTTTTATTTTTTCCATAGAACAGTGTTTCCCAACTTCCTTTAACTTTCTTCCCATCTAGAACTTCTGCTTGATGTCCTTCCTTTAACCACTATATTAATCTTTTAAAAGAGTGTCTGATACATGCTAAATATAGTTCTCAGGAATGTAATTCACTAGTTATTTCCATATCTTCAACTCTATTTACTTCTTAATCTACTTCAGTCTTACCTCTAGAATAAACTCTTTGAAAAATTACCAATAAACCACTTTTTACAAAGTCCATTATACCTATTTTTTGACACCTGTCTACCATTTAATACTGTTTCTTGTGGTGTGAGACATTTCCTTGGCTTTGGTGGTGCTAGGCTACCTTGATTCATCCTACAACTCTTAAAACTCCTCAGTTTTTGCAGCCATTGGCTTTATGTCCTGTCATTTTATTTTTTAAGTTTGTAAAATTTCACTTTCTCCAAATAGCTCTCCTTTCTTAATTTATTTGTTTTGAAATTAAATAAGTAGAGAGAACACAAGTTTTGATCAGGTTTAAACTATCATTTTATGCTTTGATCTGCATCTTCAATGACTTTTTAAAGAGATTGCTCCACCTTTGGCTTGCTAAATTTATAGAGCATTGCTATCAGGCACTATATAGGTTACACACTCAACAAATACTCACAATGCTCTATCAGGTTGATGCTTAATAAATACTCTTTTCCATTTTAAAGATGAGGAAACAGTAGCTTCAAGTGTTTAAGTAGTAATGATTACACAACTCATAAGAGTTGGACTCTGGTAGTATGGTTCCAACTACAATCCCTGCTGCCTTGCTTGAAAAACTTCCTTGGAGGCTGTTCCTTCCATTTTCAGATAGTTTTTACTGTTAAAAACTTTTTTCTAGGAGTTCCTATTGTGGTATAGTGGAAACAAATGCAACTAATATCCATGAGGATGCGGGTTTGATCCCTGACTTCATTCAGTGGGTTGGGGATCTGGCATTGCTGTGAGCTGTGGTGTACGTTGCAGATACAGCTCAGATCCTGCATTGCTGTGGCTGTAGTGTAGGCTGGCAGCTGTAGCTCTGCTTTGACCCCTAGCCTTGGAACCTCCATATGCCATGGGTGTGGCCCTAAAAAGAAAATACAAAAACAAAACCCTTATTTTTTATGTCAAAATCTATCCCTCTCTAGTTCCTACTATTGATACTAGCTCTGCTCCTGAAACCATGAAAGTATGGCTAATCTCTCTTTCCTGTTACTGACTTTCAAGTATGTGAAAATAGCTACATCTCCTTGAATTAATTCTCTTTTATTCTAGGTTAAATATTTTCAGAACCTTCATCACATGGTTTTTAAATCACCTTACCATCTTGGCTACCCTCTTGTATACAGTGTTTCAATTTGTCATTATTTTTCATAAAGATCAGTGCCTACAACTGACTCTAATACTCCATATATGATTTGGCCAAATAAGAGTAATTCTCATGCTATTCCATCTGCCAAAAATACTCTATCCCTTAACTCATCTCCTCCTATTGGGATCTTTTACTGGTCCTTCAAATATCTGGTACACCTGTCACCTTTTGGAGAAATCAATACTGTCCCTAAAGCCCAACTTTCCCTCTAACTTCTCTAATTTCTTTGAGGACTTAGAATCTCTTTTTGTATCACCATACTTGATTTTACATTTTACATGCGTATATGTTTCATCTCTCTTATCAAATGATACATTACTTGCTAGGAGACCAAGTTTTCATTTACCTACTCCCCACACTACCTGGAGTACTGTACCCTCTTATAAGAGTTCTTATATGACAATAAGCTCTCAGTACATATTGTGGCTCAGGTCATGAGTTCTTTGCGACTGTGCTGTATCTGGCACACAGTAGGAACATTCAATATTTATTTAATTGCTTATAAAATCAAACTAGTACATTCAATATATGTCAGTGGTAAGAATTTAATATTCAAAATTTTTCTTCCTCATAATAAATACTACATGTTATTATTAAAATGTGTTCTCAACTATCTAAATTTTTCCCCCTGATACCTAACAACCATATCCTTGGAAACATTTGATTACTGAAATATTTCCTTTACAATGGAATATTTTCTATTAAATAAACACAACCTCAGGATATCTATAACTAAATATAAGACAAATATGATTTTTTTTCATTTAAACATTTGAAAAATATCCCTAGAATTAAGCAACAGATATTTTCAGGTCCAAAGACCTAAAGGAAATACACATATTCTTTGTACTAAGGGTAGCACTCAGCTCTTACTATGTGCAAAAAAACCAAAGGGTAGAACAGAAACATTTTCTTTTGAATTTAGAGCTCTGCCTTTAAAGGAAATGGCAGTCAGAATCTTACTCTGTTGGTAAATTTTATTGTAGTTCACATTTTTAACAAATTGGACCCTTTGTCAACATCGACAACTTAGTACCAAAGGAAAGAAAAACATGACATGTACAGGTTTCGATCACAATCTCTTATGTCACGTTTTTACTTATAAAGGAGCTTGACAACACAAAGACCCAACCTGGCATCATTCTCTTGCCTCTCTTTGTTTGCTTTTGTTACTATTCACACAGCGCATATTTGTAGGAAGAGATGATCATTCCTCAGCAGAGTGCTGGCTGTAATATGTAATTAGCTACATAGATTTTTAAACCCCTAATGTTCAGTTGGTTTACCAAAAGCCTTGGTAGAGCTAAAATTAAACCCATTTGGGAGAGTCTAGAAAAGGAAGGGTGAAAGGCAAACAAAGAACTCCACCCCCAAATCCAGCTCTGCAGTTTAGCTTTTGCTTTGAAGCACAGGGCAGCCAAAGTCAGTGAAATTGAAATCCTTTGGGAGAGACCCCTGGAGCCCAATGCTCTGGCCTGGGGGGAACGAGAGTGCAGCAAGAGACTGCACACCCTGAAGTGTGAAAAGCCCTAGGAATGGCAGCCAGGACATTTGCATACAGAGTGCAGATTCCATTGTCTGAGTGAAAGCTGCTCTTGCTTTGCTTCACCCCCTGGAACAATCCGTCCAGCCAACTGTTTACATGCTCTCCATTATGTTAGTGTTGGCAAAGAAAGGGCTATTGCAAAGAGATTTTCTTTCAGCTTACCCTCCGGGGAACCGTGGGAGTTCACCAGCTTGATGAGCAGTTAGACAAGTCTGCTTTCTCTTTCCAAGAAACAAGAGAGTGACCTGTGGGCTGTGGAGTTATGTGTGATAGTAAACCAGAATATGGAGCCTGGACTGCAACTCACACCATGTTCAGTTCTTAAGTGAGGGAGGGAACAGAGCAGGATAGAACAGGCTGAAATATGGGAGAGTGCTGGACTCCAATTATTCCCTATAGACTAAGGGGCCTCATTGATTGTTTCAAACTGACCTCTTTTCTAGACTCATCAGTTTATTATTAAAATCTATCTCCTTGACCTACTGGGAGTAGGAGGATCTCTATCTTAAAAAACCAGAAGGCAGCAGTTTGGGGAAATACCGCATTGAGATTTCTGTTGATTAAAATATTAGCTTGAGTCAGTAGCGCTGCAGTCACAGCATCAGAAGCTAGGGCCTCCAGTTTGCCCAATCTATTCAGAGATAAATCTCATCAAAACATAATGGGTAAATTGCAGGATGGGTGCTCTTGTAGCTGTAGCACCTGTGCTAATCTTCCTCTATTCTGTATCTGTAAAACACACATGATTTTTTTAAGGTTTTTAAGGTTTGAGTTTGATCTTGTCCACAATGAAGACCCACTTACACAGCATAGAGAAACCTCAGTATGTGTGCACAGCACTAGTTCTGATGCTGAGTTTGATAGTATCACATCAGCCCTGGAGTCCTTAAGGTCTTCTGTTTATTCACACTTGACACCTTATCTCCTGTTCCTACAATCCAATCCAACCAAACCTAGTAGCTAAAGCAGAGTTTCACAGTTTACCAAGAAATAACTGTTTTTTGTTGTTTTTGTTTTTATTTAGGCCCACAACCATGGAATATGGAGGTTCCCAGGCTAGGGGTCAAATCGGAGCTGTAATGTCAGCCTACACCATGGCAATGCAGGATATAAGTAATCTGTGACCTATTCCACAGCTTGTGGCAACACTGGATCCTTAACCCACTGAGCAAGGCCAGAGAGCGAACCTATGTCCTCACGGATACTAGTCAGATTCGTTTCCGCTGAGCAATAATGGAAACTCCTAAGAAATAACTATTCTTAATGGAAAGGATTGTGCTATAAGGAAAGGAAAAAACAAAAATGAAAATTGGTATTTAAAGTTTTGGGTGTAACTTATTTTTTCTGATTAGAAAAGTGAAAGTTGATAAAGAACTTAGAAATGTATAAAAATGGAAATCATCCAAGGCAAAATCATTAAAAAGGATCAGAAGCAATGAGTGAGGGTGGGCTACTGACTTAAAGGCTGTGCTTGAAGGCTTCCTGGGTTTAGGTAATATTCTGCTTCTTTGTAGATACTGGTTATCCAGATTGTCTCACTTGTATTTAATATTAATAAAGTTGTTTATGTTGCATTTTGCACTATTCTGTACATAACCCTGCAAAAATCACTCATGAGGATTTACTTTATGAATATGAAAATATACACTTAATATCTTCCCCCTTCTCCTCCCAGAAATCATACTAAAGAAACAGCAAACAGAAATAAGCAAATAAGAATAATACCACAAACTCACTTTTTAGCAAAACTAAAAAGATCAGCAGCTTCAGAACTATCAAAAATTACATCTAAGGAAACACAGGAAAAATACACTGTAAGTTGGGGTATTCACAATGAATTGCAAAAGTTACATCCCCTTTTTTTCAAGAACATTAGTAAGATGTAGGCCTAGCAGAGCTGATTTCCAGGTGAGAATGTCCAGGGTGAAATGGAAAGAGGAGTAATGGAAGGTTTTCTGGATGCCCAGTGGGGGCAAAACTCAAAAAGTACCAGCAAACATACACTTCCTAAATAGAAGGGCTCAGCCCGTGGTGCAGGATTAATGTCTCTGTTGACACCAACTAGTTTGATATACATGGTTTATCAGCAGAAGCCCTATTGGCTGTGGCTCCAAGAAGCCATCAAGGTAAGACTGCACATGGTTTCACCATAACATAAAATTCCTGATTCAGGAACATCTACCTCATGTAATTATGAGTAATACAAGTATCACTGGCAGAACATTAATATAATGATCTGAAAATAAATGCAGTGGAAAAGAAGAGCAATACTTAAAACAGCTAAAGAATACTTTCCAAAAAAATTAATGTTGTCACAAAAGAGAGGGAAAGTGATATCAAATATTCCTCCATGAATTAAAAAATAATTCAGTATTCACCACTCTGATGGAAGAACAGAAAGTACAGCTGTTAAGACATCAGAAAAGACATGATAAGATACAGTAGACTGTAAAACAGAAGCTGGCAAAAGTCAGGAAAATAGAAGACAAGCTATCATAGAAATATAGAAAAAGAAAAAGGAGAATGGACAATGCAGAAAAGACAGTTAGAACATGGAAATAAGAAAAGAAACCAAAATAAAATGGAAATAAAGAAAAAGAACTGGTTCAAAAACAGTAGCTGTAGAAGACAAGCAAAGGAGATACAACATACTTTCCCTTAAAGAAGAAAAGTAAGTCCCCAAAGAAGGAAAAAAAAGGAAAGAAAAAAGAATATTTTTTTAATTCAAGAAATAATTAATATCACAGATAGTACTAAAGGAGTACACTTTAACCTTTATAGTCCCTTTTAATCAATATTTTAGTTTACATTGTATTATCTTTAGATTTCACATAATTTTTGCATTCAGAGATCTCATAGCCTCTGCCACTCTTAGCACTTTGTGAAGTTTTAATGTGGATTTTTATCCTGATAGCATAAGTAAAATGGTAATTCTAAATACCTAAAAAAAAGAACATTCAAGAAAACTCGAATCTTAAATATAAAAATGCTCTATGTACTACAGCCTTAAAATTGTACCCCCCAAAGTCAATACTGAGAAAGAAGCTTGTAAATATACTGGGCTTAAAGGTAGAGAACAGGTCTTTTGGACAGGCAGGCAAAAGGAGAAAAATGAGGCTGTCCACAGACTTGTCCACAGACTTTGCTACAGTGATATCCTTTGCAGGAAGGCAGAAGAGCAACACCTATAAGATGCTCATGGGAAGGAGATATGAGATTTATATCCAATCAGACTCTCATTCTGGTGTGAAGACTTTAGACAGACAGTTTTGAATATGCATTAAATGAGGAAATATTATGCCCAAAAACCCTATGGAAGACAATTCTAAAGGATGAACTTCAGCCAACCAAAGTGTTACTGGAAACACTCTCTTAGAAGAATTGGACTCAGGTTTGATCTCAGATGAAGTAAAACCTAATACTTTTCTCTATACTGAAAAATCATGAGAGACAGAGAGAGAAATTCAAGAATGTTAAAATGCCATGCTATACAGTAGAAAAAAATTGTATTGGGGAAATAACAATAAAAAAATTTAATATATATATATATTTTTAAAGCGTGGGTAAACATATACCACCAAATGCAAATATACAAACAAAAAATGTAGGGGTTGCAGTTAATATCAAGCCAAAGTTACTCCATAAAGATTAAGAGAATAATTTACATTGGAGACATACAGTTATGCACAAAATAAAACAGTAGCAGAATCCGTAAGACAGACTTTACAGGAGATGCAAGAGAAATTTAAACAAACTAGTAGGAGAAAACACAACTCACTACTCTGAGTCTATCACAGTTTGAATAGAACATAAATAGAGATGTTATGGACATTTAATGTATTTAGTGAAGTGATTTTCTATCTACCACCTATTTTCTATTTATCCATCATCTATTACCATCTGTTTATCTGCTGATTAAGGCATCTCACTAATTCCACTGAGAAAAGAGAAAACTATCTACAGTAAAAATTGAAAACATAGATGGCTTTTAAAACATTCACGAAATTGCCTACATGTTAGGCCATAAAAAAACCCATTCAATTTAAACTTCAAAAAAATATACACTTATATGCCATTTGCAGCAACATAGACATAACTAGAGATTCTCATACTAGGTGAAGTGAGAAAGAGAAAGACAAATACCATATGATATCAGTTATAGATGGAATCTAAAATATGGCACAAATGGTACAGAACAGAAACAGACTCACAGACATAGAGAAGAAACTTGTGGTTTCTAAGGCGGAAAAGGAAGGAGAAGGATGAACTAGGAGTTTGGGGTTGGTAGATGCAAACTATCACATTTAGAATGGATAAGCAATGAGGTCCTACTGTGCAGCACAGGGGAGTATATCCAGTTTCTTGGGGCAGAACATGATGGAAGATAGTATGAAAAAGAATGTATGATTGGGTCACTATGCTGTATAGTAGAAATTGGCACAATGCTGTGAATCAACTATTATTGATTTCTATTATTTAAAAAAAGTTTCTATAAAAAATAAAAAACTACAAACTAAAAAAAATACACATACACACATATGCAAATCCAATGAAATCATAAACAATTCATATAAGACCCTGGGTGACCTGCGCCCTCCCTCTTTCCCACCCTTACTCTCTCTGCCTACCTCTCCAATTCCCCCAGGTGAACCCTGCCTATTCCTGACCACTTCAGGCATGTTCTGTCTCAGGGTTTATGTCTTATTCTTTTCTTATTTTGGCATGTCCTACCTGAATAACCATGTGATTTGATCCAACTTTTTGTTATGATCTTTATCAAATTTCATTTCTGTGAGTATTTTCCTGGCCATTCTGTCTAAAATTTTAAAATTTAAAATCACCTTCACATTTTTTAGCCTCCTCCTTTGTTACTTTTCTCTTTAGCAAGTTTCTTTTATCTAGCATATGTAGAGGACTTTGGTAATAACATACTGGTTGTCATAAATCTCGATCATTTTCTGTCTCCCCAACTATGACCTATCTCCCTAACTATGACATAAACTTCAACAAGTTAAGGATGGCTGTTTCCTCCGTTCACTATTACATTCCTGTTCCTATAACCATGACTAGAACCTACTCAACACTCAAAGAGTATTTGTGCAATGAATTTCAGAAGGAAGCACTGCTTAGAAGGAATGATCAGTTAGGAATCGTGACAAAAACATAGGAATAAACCATATAAGAAATGGCAAGAAAAAAAAAAAAAAAAAAAGGAGTTCCCGTCGTGGCTCAGTGGTTAACGAATCCGACTAGGAACCATGAGCTTGCGGGTTCGGTCCCTGCCCTTGCTCAGTGGGTTAATGATCCTGCGTTGCCGTGACCTGTGGTGTAGGTTGCAGACGTGGCTAGGATCCTGCGTTGCTGTGCCTCTGGCGTAGGCTGGGAGCTACAGCTCCGATTAGACCCCTAGCCTGGGAACCTCCATATGCTGCAGGAAGCAGCCCAAAGAAATAGCAAAAAAAAAAAAAAAAAAAAAAGAAATGGCAAGAGCTATGTTTTTTTTTTTTTTTTTAAACAAACCACATGGACAATACAACTGGCAAGGGTTATTGAACACAAAGAGTTAAACAGGTAGTTTTTGAGAAGCAGAATCACCAGGCTCCGTATGTCTGTCCTCCCTAGATAAAGTGATATACTTCATACAGTCCCCAATAAAACACTAACAGGTTCAGATTTCTAAAACAATATGATTCTGAAGTTTATATAGAAAAAAATGAGACCATATCCAGAAGTAATATGAAAAGGAAAAGTAATAATGAGTTATAAATCCACCAGATATTAAAATATAAAGCATCAGTTATTTAAAGAAATCTGCAAAACCTTTACTTGCCATTTAATTCTTCTTATGAATTGTTAAACCTTTTGAATTTCTCCTTGTGATTTGGTCCTTAAGAAGTTTTCTTTCAAATTTATTATCTTCCATCTAACATTTTGAGGTTTCCTTTTTTACATTGTGCAACTCATTCCATCTGGAATTTATCTTAGCATTAGATACAAAAAGGAGATGGATGATGATGTTTTTTTCTCCGAAAGTCTTGCCAATTTCTTGACACCACTTATCAGTTCATAGTTGACTTATGTGCTTCCCTTGCATATATAAATTTCATATATGTGTGTGTATATATATATATATATAATAATAATCACTCACATAGCTATGTCTCTTTTATATATATGAAATTCTCTGTCTCTCTCTCACAGGGTTCAGCTCAGGAGAGTTTGTTTTTCTTTGTTCTTTTGATCGCTCTGCTTCTTTGAGCAATATCCCACTTTATTTTGTTTTAGTTTTATTATATGTATTAATATTCACTTCTCTTTGATTAATCTTCTCTTTATAAACTTTTTGACTATCCTAAACTATCATTCAATTTAAAATGTAATTTTATTAATAAAAACTCCATCAATATTTTGATTTGGATGGTTCATAAACTTAAGGATGCGACTGCATAGTTAATGCCTTTCTGGTGTCGATTTTACAGTCGAGAAGCACAGCATATCTCTTTTTATTTGAAACTTCTTTATCTTTCTCAGAAAATATTATAGGTTCTACATATCTTATTAAGTTGATTCATAAGTGATTTATATTCTTGTTGCTGTTGTGAACTTATGGAGTCCTTCTTTCAAATATATCTTTTAATTATTAATTTTGGTACCAAGGTCTTTAAAATATTGCCTTATATCAAAATTATAAATGGTAGTTTAACAATTCCCTCTTTCCACTTTATAACTTGTATTATTCAAATTTTTGTTTCATACTTTAATGGCTGAAAATTTCAGGCAAATATATTTGAATGATGATGTGACTTTTCCTATGTTGTAGTGAGAGGGTAAGGGAAATTTTGATGTTTCTATGTAACTTGAGAGATCTTTTTATACCATATGGAAGTATTATAATTTTGCTCCTAATTTGATTAATTAAGATAAGAGTTAGAGTTTAAATTTTATTCACTAGTTTTCTATCATCTATTGATATGGGATGTGCTTTGCTTGACTGTTATAATATTATAATTTATCACATTGTTGTATAAACATACTGGAGATGATAAATTTTAAATATTAATATCAAATATTTATGTATTAAATATACACTTAGTAGAACAATCAATATTAATTAATTAAGTCATCAATTAATGATTGTTTAAATATTTTTTGGCTTTTTAGGGCCTCACCCAAACACATAGAAGTTCCCAGGCTAGGGGTCAAATCGGATCTGTAGCCACTGGCCTACACCACAGCCACAGCAATGTGGAATCCAAGCTATATCTGTAACCTACAGCACAGCTCATGATAATGCGAGATCCTTAACCCACCGAGTAAGGCCAGGGATTAAACCCGTATCCTCATGGATACTAGTCAGGTTTGTTACTGCTGAGTCACAACAGGAACTCCTAATAATTTATTTACTATTAACCATTTGAGGTTTCACGTATATATCATAAATGAAATGGTTTTTATATATGAAATGGCTGTTGTAGAGAATCTTTTAATTCTAAATATAAAAGACAGTAGTCTATACATTTAAGTTTGGAATAAAATTATCACATAAAATGATCTATTGCCTAATCTCTAATTGAAAACAATCCTATATCAGCTATCTGTTTCTTAACATCTTATTTTAGTTTATTATTGCTAGTTTTAAATGCTATGATTATTAATTTTATGTTTATCCAATGTTTAATAATGACTGACCCTACAATTCCTTTAGCGTTCCACCCAAAATCTTACATATACATTGGACTTCAGGAAAATCATTTTATCACTTAATGAACACATTACAGGACTTGCCCAAATAAAGAATACTTGAAACTATGAAGAGAATGCAAAAAAAATTTTTTTCAAAACTAGATTTTGGCCCTCAGGCCAAATGATGAAAAATAGAAATAAAGTTGAAGATACATATCCTAAGATATATACGTATATACAAAGAAGAAATAAAATTTGTAACACCTCACCTTCCTTTTTATATTATCTATTAAAAAGTTGCATTTAGTCATTTATTTACACACATTCTGACTTTTTGGCAAGAAATGGCCATGGTGGGAAAGGTATGATAAATCATCTAGAATAAAACAAACTGCAGTACATATGTATAGTTATTTTTCTGGGAAGGTTGCCAAATGGGAAATTTTTCTTAGTAAGTTTGGAGAGAGTGATTTTTGTGTGTGTCAACAAGCAAAGAAAAGGGGAGTGGGGGAGGCTTGTAGAACAACTTATAAAAAATGGATCCTTTACTGCACTATTTCAAGTATTAAAAATGTATTTCTCATTAGTAGAATATCTTTAAATAAAACTTCAGAGTTTCACATCAAGGAGACAACTGAGAAAAAAAGATGTATCTTCTCCTTTTCCCCCCAATTAAGCACTTGCGCCTACAAGATGTATATAGTTTCAGAACAGAATGAACAAATAATGTTTTTTCACCTGTGAAATCCACTGACTGTTCACTTGAAATAATTTGTAAATATTCTAGTGTATAAGATTTCTCTTCTTTTGAAAAGAAAAATCTTAAAATGTAGGTAAAAACAACAATTCATTTACTCATGATTTTCTGACCAGTAATTTAGGCTGAGTTTAGCTGAGTGGTTCCTCTGTTAATCTCACCTGGGTTCACATTTGTAGCCACAGTCCTCTGGGACTGATTGGTTTAAGATCGTTTTAGTCGCATGTCAGGTGGTGATGCCTGTCAGCCAAGTTATGGTAACTCTAACAGATGAGCCTAAATTTCTTCACATGTGACTTTAGCATTTTCAAACACAAAGAGTAAAAGCTGCAAAGTTTCTTAGCATCTAGATTTGGAAGTTGACAAAGTAAATTCTGCCACATTCTATTTGTCAAAGCACCTTTCAAGGTGAGCTCAGATTTAAAGAAAAGGAAGAGTACTTTTTGATAGGAAGAACAGCCAAGTTACATGACAAAGAGTGTGAGTTCAGAGGTAGGAAGAATTCTTATGACTCTTGGCAAACAATTTATCATATTTTGCATTATAGAACTACTAAAGAGAAAAAGTTCTCAAAAGTATGTGAATGAGGTAACAAGTGTGACTATCATGTCATTTAATTAAATAAAAATCATAGTAAATAAATTTGCTGAATCAGCCTTTGTAAATCCTTTTCAAATTCTTTGCACATGCACACGTGTGTGTGTGTGTGCGTGCGCGCGCGCGTGTGCACGTGTTTTCTAGTTTGATTTAAAACCTGCCATGAAATGAAACAACATAAATCTAAAGTTTCAGGGCCAGGTTTAAAATCAATACTGAGTTTGAAGTACAGGGTGAGGGAGGATGCAATTGCCTCCATGAAATTAACATCAGCAATTGTTTTTATTAATTTTTCTGTTTAGTAATTATTAGGTTGGCTGAATAGTGTTTATAGATGGTTGTTTTTCTTGCTGATACTATTTCACTTCAATGTAGAATTGTTTAACAGTGAAATGTGTTTCTTCTTAACAATTAAATTATGTATTGGTCCAATGCCACTTGAATGAAAAACAACTCTTTAAAATGAATTGAAATGTTAGATGACAGTAACTAAGTGCTTAGTCCATCCTGACTAAGAAAAAATTAAATATATGTAAATAATGTCAGAATTGTCTTTTAGATCATTGAGAACAGAAAGTAAGCCTAGCTTCAGGAAAGCTGATTGAGTCATTGAACAAGACATGAGACTGTTTGGGTTTAATATAGAGTAGCTTTGTGGTGAAAACGATCGTTTTAAGTTAGTCTTCATACATCCTTTTTTCCCCTTACATAGACAATATATAATCATACCTTTGCAACCTAATTTCTTCAGCTTACAGATGAAGAAATTTATAATCAGTGAAGTTAAAGGACTGTCTAAAGGCTACTTAGTTGGTAATAGAAGGAGGTTGGAAACCCAGATTCCCTAACTACCAGATCAGTGCTTTGGTTTCTGTTCAATTATTCAAAACTTGCATTAAATAAAGTAATACCTGATAGTTCAGCTCTTCCCTCCTTATCTAGACATTTGGCCAACCACTATCCCACCCAACCCCCACTCCACTTTTGTTTGATGTGTACAGACCAGACATCGGGGGTAACAATGGTAACTTAAAGAACTCTCTTCCTTGGTAACATTTTAATGATATTATAAAAATTAATTTACTCTCATACTATAAGACTGTTAGCCCACTGATATTAGCCATTATTTTATTAAAATGAAATATTTAATTCAAGTAAATTAATTCTTCTAACATTAAAATATTAGGTAAAATCATTCTTCGGACTGTCATTGATATAACCTATGATATATTAAACACTGGTTTATTAAAATATTTTGTTCAACCCAAGTAGGTAATCTCATCTTCATTATTCATCACTTATATTTCAGTATTTGGAAAGGTGGGTTTTTGTTTTGTTTTGTTTTTTATTGTTTTTTCATTGTTTATTTTTTATCATTTATTTATATGTATATGTATATTTTCTACTGTACTGCTGTGAAGCATTGGGAACTCTGTCTAGTCACTTATGATGGAACACTTAATATGAGAAAAAAGAATGTATACATGTATGTGTAACTGGGTCACCATGTGGTACAGTAGAAAAAATATATATATAAATACAGCAGAGGAGTTCCCATCGTGGCTCAGTGGTTAACAAATCTGACTAGGGACCATGGGGTTGCCGGTTCAATACCTGGCCTTGCTCAATGGGTTAAGGATCCGGCGATGTTCTGAGCTGTGGTGTAGGTTGCAGACACGGCTCAGATCCTGCATTGCTGTGGCTCTGGCGTAGGCCAGTGGCTGCAGCTCCGATTCAAGCCCTAGCCTGGGAACCTCCATATGTCATGGGAACAGCCCAAGAAATGGCAAAAAAAGACCAAAAAAAAAAAAAATACAGCAGAGAAATGCAAATCAAAACTGCCAGAGATACCACCTCACACCAGTCAGAATGGGGTTTTAAAATATTTAGGACTCTATGGAAAATAATTTTCACACAAGGCACATTAAGTAAACAGCTAATTCATAAGCTTTTCCCAATTGCATTTTCAACAATCAAATGTTTTATTTAATAGTCATTATAGAAAAAAGTATTTTTTACAGGGCATGTACATATGAGGGTAAACTATATCAAATTGCCATTTTATAACAATATTGGCAATTTTACATGATTTAACATAATATACATGTTGCTAGTACATTATTCTCCATAATTTTAATATGCTGGTTTTCTATATATGCTCATTTTCAGTTGTTAAAATTTTATTCATTCTATGTAAATCATTAATTCAACAAATATAAACTGAAAGTAATGAAATAAGCCTTTTAGGAGTTCCTGTTGTGGCTCAGTGGAAAGGAATCTGACTAGTATCCATGAGGACGCAGGTTCCATCCCTGACCTCACTCAGCTGGTTAAGTAAGTAAAGATCTGGCGTTGCCATGAGCTGTGGTATAGGTCACAGACGCAGCTTGGATCTGGTGTTGCTATTGCTGTTTCTGTGACTGTGGTGTAGGCCAGCGACTATAGCTCCAATTCAACTCCTAGTCTGGGAACCTCCATATGCCTCAGGTGTGGGCCTAAAAAGATAAAAAAATAATAATTAAAAAAATAAAACTTTTAAAATGGCCAATTGCTACACAATTGTTTTTGACTAAACCATGTAATCTTCAAGGAATAAGAAAATTCATTCTTAAAAATAATACATCACACTCAGCTTCCCTGGATAATGAAGCAAAAAGAATTTGAGAAAAAAAAAATTTTTAAAATAAGTGAAAGGATACTGGAATACAAATAAGTTGAGGGTTGAGAATAATGGAAAAATGTATTTTTACCAAAAGGTTCAGAAGTGTTATTGTACATATTTATGCCTGAATACTACATTTATTATCTGAGATTCAATTAGAATCGGGAAAAATATATCACATTTCCAGTATTCACAAAGGTATACCAATTAAAAGACTAGAATAAATTCTTTTATAAATGATAGTTAAACAAAGCTACTTATGAAATTGACACTCTTTAAAGATTTACCTTTGAATTTATTATTTCATCTCAAAATTGAAAATGCTATTTTCACTCAGAAAATTTCCATGTGTTTAGGGCAGCAATAAAATAATCACAAAGAACAAAGCTAAGATATTACATTTTGAGAAAATTTTAGGACCCCTAAACTCAGTTTGGAGAGTCTGCACATATATCTAAGGGTTCTACGGCTCCATTTTCTACTTTATTTGTGTTTCTTGGTGTTCCTACAGTTGTATTTGTAAGGACTTGTGTTGGAATTAACCCCAAGCAGTTTTTTGTTTGTTTGTTTTCGGTAATGATAAAGTTATGATTTGCAGTAGTGCAGTTGTTCTGGTTACCAAACAGATTATTCTTTATTTTTCAATTCTAAAGGAACTAAGACTTTTTCTGGCTTTTCCAGTCATTATTTCAGGAAGCCTTCAGTAGGGTTTCACAACCCAGTGGCTAAGACAGGGACCTTCTTAAACAGAAACTCCAAGAGAAATGACAGGATATATGGGCAGCATGACCCAGTGGAGATGCTGGCTCTGAGTTTCTGTGCAGAGTGTAAGATGGGGCTCCCAGCTGTCACTATGTAACTTGATGAGCCAGAGGTCAAGGACCTTAACGTCCTTGACATGCTGCTGCTCATGTTGCAAAGTCTCTTCTGAATTTACAGGAGCTTCCTAAGTTTCTATTCTATAAAAGTTTGCTACTTTTATTATCTTTATTTTGATTAATCAAACCATCTGTTAGGTACTGGGAATATATAGTAAACAAAAAGATGTGGTTTCTTCTCTTAAAGGGAAAAAGGGATCAATAATCCATAACGACATAAATGTGATCACATTTTCACAATTTAGGTCAGTTTTAAGCTACCCATAATCCAAGTCCCTTTGTTTGTTTTTGTTGTATAGGGATATTTTGGCACAGATTTCAAATGACCCTTTGGTGTTGAGACCACAGTCACATAAATTAAGCCTCCCCACTCTTTCTTCTAGATAACATTTTTGAGTATCAGATGGTAAGCAACGCTCGATGTGTTTATGTTTGCTTTTTAACATCTCCACTGTAGTCCTATGAAGCAAGTTCTGTTATGCTCATTGACAGAGAGGAAACTAAGGCACGGAGTGGTTCTACGACTTATCCAAGGCCACAAAGCAGGCCTTCTGACCACAGGCAGTATACACATAGGAGAAAGAAAAGTAAACAAACAGCCTCTGACCATCGTAGAGAGGACTACAAACAGTTGAATTAGTTCAGAGTACATTATGAAAAATATTATATCTGATTATTTACAAGAGCCAAAATTTGGGAATTACTCAA
The DNA here is from genome assembly GCF_054392235.1 of Sus scrofa. NCBI lineage: Eukaryota > Metazoa > Chordata > Mammalia > Artiodactyla > Suidae > Sus > Sus scrofa. Next base: position 79,032,742 of record NC_139383.1, on the reverse strand, counting down.
ATCTCCAAAGATGAGAATAGTAAATTGAAATATAGCCTAAAGGTAAAATGAAACACTATATGGTTACTAGGAGTAATTGGGTAGACATATGTTTAATGACATGGAAAGAAACCATATGACACATTGTTGAAAGAAGAAAAAACAATTATAGAAAAGCAAGTAGAGTGTTATCACATTTCTGTAAAATTGCATATATTAGTGTAGATGTGGAGAAACATACCTGCAAATGTTTTCACCATGAATGCTTACTTGGGGATATTCAAGTTATATCTAAGCTCCACCTTTTTGTTTGTATCTTTGTATAATATGTGAGCTTAATTTTAGTGTCATCGTGTATCACTTTTATAAAGAATAAACTATATAATAAGTAATACAGAAAAGTATAATGGAAAGTGTGTTCAGATTTTGGGTATCAGGTCCTGGTCCTATGTTTGCATCCAATTGTTACTATGACTTTGGTTAAGACAATTTTTCTCCATCTCAGTTTTATCGAGTATAAGCTTTAAAAATAAGGTTGGTGGTCCTATTTTCTGGAGACATTTCATTTATTCAGAAGGCACTTGGTTACCCATGAGTTCAGAGTAAGGCTGGACTACCAGCCCATATGGACCTAGAAAATTAGGAAAAGAACCAAAGTTTTACCTCAAAAACACTTTTCCTCTTCTTCATTTTTCTTTCTTTCTTTCTTTCTTTCTTTCTTTCTTTCTTTCTTTCTTTCTTTCTTCCTTCCTTCCTTTCTTTCTTTCTTTCTTTCTTTCTTTCTTTCTTTCTTTCTTTCTTCCTTTCTTTCTTTCTTTCTTTCTCTCTCTCTCTCTCTTTCTTTCTTTCTTTCTTTCTTTCTTTCTTTCTTTCTTTTTCCCCCCTTATTCAACTGCTACATTGGCAGTGCATCTTGGATCTACAGATAAACAGAATTTAACCCTTATGGCTAAACGTTAAAATCGTCCAAACATTGGATTGTGGTCATTGTAGTCAGTGACCTTGTCAAGTGTCCTTGTGGAAGAGAGCAGGGTTGGAGAGGAAGTGGAAGGGGGGGTTAGGAAGAAGTCCACCCTCGGGCCTGGCATAGCCACACAAAAAGGACCAACTCTGGGCAGAAATATTTATAGTTGTTTGGATAATGAAGTGGCTGCCTGATAAGAAGCTTCAGTGAATTAGCTCAAGAAAGTTCTCAATACCCAGAGAAATGTTAGAAAAAGCATTGAACTAAATGTACATTCCTTGATGATTTACGGGATTCAGGAGTGTCATCAAATTGTGCCAACAAATCTTTTAAAAAATTTTGGTGTCATACAGTTTCACCAAATTTTCAATTTTGGTGCCATACATTTATTAATTTAAAGGCATACTTCATTTCCTAGTGCTTTGCTTGACGGTGTGTCACCTAAGTTGTGTTGTCTACAAACTGCAGTTTTGTGGCAGCCCTGAGTTGAGCAAGTCTATTGGCACTGTTTTTCCAATAGCCTTTGGTCACTTCATGTCTCTGTGTCATATGTTAGTAATGCTCACAGTATTTCAAACTTTTTCACGGTTATTGTATTTGCTATGGTGATCTGTGATCAGTGATCTTTGGTGTTGCTGTTGTAAATTATTTTGGGCAACATGAACCACACCCATATAAGATAGGAAACTTCACTGATGACTGTTGGGTCTGTTCTGACTGCTTCACCTACTGGCTGTTCCCTCATCTCTCTCCCTCTCTTCAGGCCTCCCTATATCCGAAATTTGAAATTAGGCCAGTTAATAATATTACAGTGGCCTCCAAGTGTTCAAGGGAAAGGAAGAGTCAAACATCTCTCAGTTTAAATCAAAAGCTAGAATTGAGTAAGCTTAGTGAGGAAGACATGCTGAAAGCTGAAGTAGGCCCATAGTGGGACTCTTGTGCCTGACAGCCAACTTGACGTATAAAAGTTCTTTTATAAAAGGAAACTAAATGTGCTACCCCAGTGAACACATGAGTGATAATAAAACAACACAATCTACTTGCTAATATGGAGGAAGGTTTAGTTGTTTGAATAGAAAATCAAAGCAGTCACAACATTTCCTTAAGCCAAAGCTTAATCCAGATCCAGGCCCTAACTCTTCAATTCTGTGATGGCAGAGAGAGGTGACGAAGCTGTAGAAGAAAAGTTGGAAGCTGGCAGAGATTGATTCATGAGGTTTAAGAAAAGAAACCATCTCCATAACATAAAAATGTTGGGTGACACGGCACTTGGATATAGTGCTGATATAGAAGATACAGCAAGTTATCCAGAAGATGTAGCTAAGAAAATTCATCAAAGTGGCTACATTAAACAACAACTTTTCCATGTAGACAGAATAGCCTTCTTTTGAAAATGCCACGTAGGACTTTTCTAGAGAAGAGAAGACAATGCTTAGCATCAAAGCTTGAAAGGACAGATTGGCTCTTTTGTTAGGGACTAATGCAGCTGGCAACTTTAAGGTGAAACTAGTGCTAATTTACCATTTCAAAAATCCTAGGTCCCTTAGAATTATGCTAAATCTACTCTGTCTGTACTGTGTAAATGGAGAAACTACGCCTGATGACAGCACATCTGTTTATAATATTGTTTACTGAATTTAAGTCCACTATTGAGACCTACTGCTCAGAAAAGATTCACTCAAAATATGACTGCTTATTGACAATGCAACTCATCACCCATGAGCTCTGATGGAGATGTACAATGAAATTCATGTTGTTTTCCTGCGTTCTATGCTATACTCATGGGTCAAGAAGTAATTTTGACTTTCAAGTCTAATTATTTAAGAAATACATTTTGCAAGGCTATCACTGCCCTAGATGATTCTTCGGTGGATCTGGGCAATGTAAATTTGAAAACCTTTTAGATGGATTCTCCATTCAAACTGCCATTACAAACATTTGTGATTTACAAAAAGAGATCAAAATATCAACTCTAAGAGGAGTTGGAAGAAGTTGTTTCCAGTCCTCGTGGATGACTTTGAGGGATTCAAGGCTTCAGTGGAGGAAATACTGCAGTTGTAGTAGAAATAGCAAGAGAAAAGGATTAGAAGTGGGGCCTGAAGATATGACTGCCTTCATGAAATCCTATGATAAAATGTGAATAGGAATTGTTATTCATGGTTGAGTGAATAAAGTGATTTTTTTGTTGTTGCTATGAAATTTTATTATTTTTTTTGCAAAATAAAATACATATATTTAAACACAATTACATTCACACAGATTATTATATCATGGATCTTAAGAAACAGATTAAGTGACTCCCTCTGGAGAAGTGGAATGTAAAATAGGCTGAGACAAATAGGAAATTTATTCTATACTTTATCCCATTTTGTACAGCTTTCATCTTTACTATTTAGTATTATCTATTACATTTCAATTTTTCTTTAAAAATTAGCATTATATTAAAATTGTATATATTATGCAACTAAAATTTATAAAGAAGAAAGCCTTATATACCATTAAATATTTTATATAGCATAATAAAAAGAATAACTTAACCGGTAAGAATAACAAAAATAACACACCCTCTGAAAATAAGTAAAATATAAAGTGCATAAATTGGTTAAAAAACAGTGTAACTATATAAATATGTCCTCACAATTTGTTACATCTTATTGATTCTTCAATATAGGCATTACACCATTCTAGGTAATGTGATAAACAAGACATTATAGACCTTACATTTTACCATGGAGAGAAATGGTTATTAATAATACAATTATAGAACTGTATTATTTAATTGTACAGTTGCGTTATTTAATTATAATTATCATAAATTCTTTTATGGAGAGGAAATCAGAATCAGTTCTAAGAAGACTACAGCATTCCAAGAATGATGTCAAATGACCCCATTCATGGTGAATTATGCACTTATTTACTATGAGATATATTTCTTCTTAGAGATTCCTTGTTTGTGTATCAATTATAGATTTTTGGTTTTGCAGTTACTCTGAAGTTTTGAAATATGAGTCTATATGTATATGAGATTGTTTTAAGTTGTTGTTCTCTTAATTGCAAGTTCATCTCCAGTGTCCTGCATTTGTACCCACCTCTTCTCATGATTTCTGATTTTGGTGGCATAATTGCCCATGGATGATTTTACTATATATATATAGTAAAAATATATATATACTTTTACTGGTGAACCTTGTCATTTGTGGTATTTTTGTTTCCTGCTGCTGTCATTTCTTTTCTGCCTAGAGAAGTTCCTTTAGCATTTGTTGTAAGGCTGGTTTAGTGTTGCTGAATTCTCTCATCTTTTGCTTACCTGTGAAGGTTTTGATTTCTCCTTCAAATCTGAATGAGAGCCTTGCTGGGTAAAGTAATTTTGGTTGGAGGTTTTTTTCCTTTCATTATGTTAAGTATATCATGCCACTCCCTTCTGGCCTGCAGAGTTTCTGCTGAAAAATCTGCCAGTAACCTTTTCGGGGTTTCCTTGTATGTTACTTGTTTATTTTCCCTAGCTGCTTTCAAGATTTTCTCTTTGGTTAGTTTGATTAATATGTGTCTCGGTGTATTCCTCCTTGAGTTTATTTTATATGGTACTCGTTATACTTCCTGGATTTGAGTGAGTTGTTCCTTTCCTATGTTAGGGAAGTTTTCAGCTATTATCTCTTAGAATATTTTTTCTGTCCCCTTCTTTCTCTCTTGTCCTTCTGGCACCCCTATAATAAGGATGTTAGTGTATTTAACGTTGTCCCAGAGTTCTCTGAGACTCTCTTCATTTGTTTTCAATCTTTTTTCTCTTTTCTGTTCTGCATCCTAATTTCCACTAATTTGTCCTCCACCTCACTTATTTGTTCTTCTGCCTCCTGTATTCTGGTGTTAGCTGCTTCTAGTGAGTTTTTTATTTCAGTTATTGTATTTTGCATCTCTTCTTGTTTAAGTTTTATATCTTGTATCTCTTTGGTCAGTGTTTCCTCTAAACTATCCATCTTTGCCTCCAGTTTATTTCCAATGTCTTGCATCATCTTCAGCATCAACAATCTAAAGTCTTTTTCCTGGAGGCTGAGAATCTCCTCATGGCGTAGCTGTTTTTCTGGGGTTTTTCCGTTCTCCCTCATCTGAGTTATAGTTCTCTATAACTATAGTTCTCTATAACTATAGTTATAGTTTTCATTTTTATAGGTTTTTGATGTGGTGACCTTTTTACAGATAATAAGTTTGTATCCTCTCTTACTTCTGGTGTCTGCCTCCCCCTTGTTAGAAAGTGATTTTTTGAGAGGGAATTTATTCATGGTGAAGATGCTGTAAAGACTATTAGAATGACAACAGATATTTAGAAAAGCACATAAACTTAATAAAACAACAGCAGGGCTTGAGAAGTGACTCAATTTTGAAAGAAATTCTATTGTAGATCAAGTGCTATCAAACAGCATCACAGGCTACAGAGAAATTGTGAAATGAAGAGTTGATGCAGAAAAATTCAGTCATCTTCTTTTAAGAAATTGCCACAACCTTTAGCAAGAACCCTTCTGATCATTCAGTAGCCATTAACATTATGGCAAGGCCTTCTGCCAGTAAAAAGGTTACAGATTTCAGAGTTTGCTAAATGCTTAAATGATGGCTAGTATTTTTTTTTAGCAATGAAGCATTTTAATTGACATATGCATTGTTTCCTTAGACATAATGCTATTGTACATGCAGTAGATTACAGCACAGTGCAAACATAAAATTTATATGAACCAGGAAACCAAAAAAATCATGTGACTCTATTGTAGTCAACTGGAACTGAACTTACAATATCCCAAGGTACGCTTATACTTAGTCATCATACACTTATTGAACCACTACTGGTTGTCAGGCACTGTGCTAAGATGCAACAATGAATAACTTGTAGACCTTATAGAGTTGGTCATGCAATATGTAGACTTAGATGTGTGCAGATATCACAGTACAATGTGATGTGTGCAAAGATGGTGGACAGAACATGTTGCAGTGGCCTGCAAGAGAGACTTCCACATTCCAAAGCTCTATCTAGCAAGAGCAGAAAATAAATTCCTTTGTCTTGCCATAGATTAAACAATCATCTTCGAAAGAATTCCAAAAATTTACAAATCCCTCTAGGATAGGAGCATTTCCACACATTTTTGTTTACTAGAAACTTCTTATAAGCTATAATTAGATTTCATTCAGTTGAAAAAGTTCTCATTACTCACTTTCTCAACATCCCAGACAATTTCTTAAATCTCAGGTTAAAGATTTATCTCCCCAAATAGACCTACATAATGGGATCTTAGAAAGAAGGAAAGAAGGAAGGAAAGAAAAAGAAAGAAAGAGAAAGAAAGAAAGAAAGAAAGAAAGAAAGAAAGAAAGAAAGAAAGAGAAAAAGAAAGAAAGAAAGAGAAAAAGAAAGAAAGAAAGAGAAAAAGAAAGAAAGAAAGAGAAAAAGAAAGAAAGAAAATCCCCCTCTGGTGATTTAGTGGCACATGCTTCCATCAGTATTAGTTTCTTAGGACTAACTCAATAAATTGCCACAAATTAGGTAGCTTAAAACAAGCGACATTTATTCTTTGACAGTTCTGGAGGACAGATGACCAAAAATCAAGAATTCAGCAGAGCCACGCCCCTTCCAGGCTACGTGGGAGAATCTGTTCTTGTCTGTTCCAGTTTTTGGTGGGGGCATCCTCATCTCTTAGCCACAGCCACCTTACTCCCATCTCTGCTTCTCTGGTTACATTACCCTCTCCTCTTTTGTGTGTGTGTCTCTCTCCTCTGTTTGTCTGTATAATGGCATTTGTCATTGGATTTAGGGCATACCCAGAATATACAGGGTGATCTCCTCACCTCAAGATCCTTAATTGTATCTGCAAAGACACTTTTCCTAAAAAAAGTAACATTTACAAGTTCCAAGGGTTAGGCCTTCATATCTTAACATCAGTTCCCTATACCACCTGCAGAAACCTTCCTCTCAAGCTTGAACTTGCCTTTTGGTTGGCTTTTGAGAAATCAGAGTTTTGTAAAATTTCAGGATCTCTCAATGAAAAGGAAAGATCCTCTTTGGAAGGGTGAGGACATACCTTTGGCAGCTGCAAAATTTGGGGAACCAAGAGAAATTGTGAAAGATTGTAGAACTGAGATGCCTTGGCAACAGTTTTAGAGAGACCGATCCATTTCTTTGCTTTTTACTTTTTTAGGGCCACACCCATGGCATATGGAAGTTCCCAGGCTAGGGGTCGAATCAGAGCTGAAGCCACAGCCAACACCACAGCCACAGCAATGCCAGGTCTGAGCCACATCTATGACCTCCACCACAGCTCACACTCCAGATCCCCGACCCACTGAGCAAGGCCAGGGATGGAACTTGACTCCTCATGAATACTGGTCAGATTTGTTTCTGTTGCTCCACAATAGGAATTCCTAGACAGATCCATTTCTGAAAGTGCTCCTGGGATTTCATGGGTGGCTCTGACAAGTGGAACATAAATGGTGTTTGATAGAGCTGGGGTATCCAATGAGGTTTTTTGGTTTTTTTTTGTTGTTGTTGTTTTTTTCCACTGTAGGCAGCAAATGATGCATTTATTAGACATGCTCTCTAATTCCTAACTGAGTAGTTTGGCATACATCCTAAATTTCAGTTTGCATCTTTTCATGTACTAGGTCCTATAACAGTGGTAAGCTAAGTTGAGAAACATTTTCATAGAAAGCAAAGAGTTCATTTGATATCTTAAAGCAAATCCTCCTAGGGCTCTAAATAACCTTATGTGCAACCATTATTCACTCTTTACAGTGAGCATCTTTATTATCCACTGACTAACTCAACCAAGTGTATGACATTATAAACTCCATAGTAATTTTTAAAATGTAGTGGCTGAGAAATGTTATACCTTGTTTCTCTTGCTCTCCCTGAAACTAATTATGAGTTAGCAGCATCTCATAATATGAGGTCACCACCTATGCTCAGTCACGTATAGACTAAATTATCTCAAGCATTTTCAGAGGCATGAAGAGTAACTCACATTGAGTTATTTTTGTATGATATTAACAATTAAAGACACAGTTGAACCTAGCTTAACTACTGTTTAAGTCACCCAGTGGACGGTGGCAATAGATTATAGAGATCTTGGTATTTTTAGGCCATGTTCTTTGCTTGAACAGCCATCCACATTTGTTAAGATAAAGCTATTATGCTTCATTTAACTTTTCTAAAATAGGTAATACTTTGATCTTCTGGAAATATAGTTGCATTTAAAATATTACTTTTTTTTCTTTTTGTAATTCATAGCCTATGTATCTTCAAAGAGCTTCAATGATTTATAGTATTAAAACATGTTTAAGAAAAAAATTACCGTTTATTTTAACAAAAATTAGAAATGAACAGAACTTAGATATACAGGAGACCAGGCACAATCCTTTTTCTATAGGGGGCTATACTTTTACTTTTGAGCTTCTTAGCAAAAAGACACCCATTTGTTTGTAATAATGGTATGTGGTAGCTGCTACTTTGGGTCAGCTTTTCTTCTCTTAGAAAAGATCGTGTCCTTTATGTAAAAAAACCTAGTCTTGGAGTTCCTGTTGTGGCGCAGTGGTTAACGAATCCGACTAGAAACCATGAGGTTGCGGGTTCGGTCCCTGCCCTTGCTCAGTGGGTTAATGATCCGGCGTTGCCGTGAGCTGTGGTGTAGGTTGCAGACGTGGCTCGGATCCTGCGTTGCTGTGGCTCTGGCGTAGGCCAGTTGCTACAGCTCCGATTAGACCTGGGAACCTCCATATGGCATTGGAACAGCCCAAGAAAAGGCTAAAGGACAAAAAAAAAAAAAAAAAAAAAAAAAAAAAAAAAAAACAAAACCCTAGTCTTGGTGAATCACAGCATCCTATCTCTCTAACAATAATTGGATGCAAGAAATGAACATGGGAGTTCCCATCACGGCTCAGTGGTTAACGAATCCTACTAGGAACCATGAGGTTGCGGGTTTGATCCCTGACCTTGCTAAGTGGGTTAAGGATCCGGCATTGCCGTGAGCTGTGATGTAGGTTGCAGACGTGGCTCGGATCCTGCATTGCTGTGGCTCTGGCGTAAGCCGGCAGCTACAGCTCCAATTTGACCCTAGCCGGGGAACCTCCATATGCCAAGGGAGCTGCCCTAGAAAAGACAAAAAAAAAAAAAGAAATGAGCATGTGGGAGTTCATGTTGTGGCTCAATGGAAACAAATCCAACTAGTATACATGAGGATATGGGTTCGATCCCTGGCCTTGCTCAGTGGGTTGGGGATCTGGTGTTGCCGTGAGCTGTGTTGTAGGTCATAGATACAGCTCAGATCGAGCATTGCTGTGGCTGTGTTGTAGGCTAGCACCTGAAGCTCCGGTTCAATCCTTAGCCTGGGAATTTCCATATGCTGTGGGTGTGGCCTTAAAAAAAAAAAAGAAAAAGAAATGAGCTTGTAACCCAAGTAAAGCAAATCACAATTTATCCTTGGCATTGTTACATTGGCACCAGAAAATGGCAGGGTTTTTCTTTTTTCCACTGAGTTTTTAAATCAAGGCTTTCGGCATCATCATCCACAGACACCTGGGAAAATAGGAGGGTGTTATATATAAGTGGGCCAAGACAGGCCAAGGTTTAAAATAGAGAAGAGAGAAAGATGATCAAAGAAACAAAGAGGAAGAAGTTGAGAATGTATTAGATGAAAATACTCCACTTCCCTTATTTGGAGTCATTCTTTTGCTGCTAGCTATGGATCCTGTGAGCTACCTCAGTGTCCTTGGATTACTGGGAACAATAAATTACTTTTAGTGCTACAAGTTAGCCCAAATTTGACAGCAATCACTTGGCAAACAATAAAGCCCCAGCTGATGTTATTATAGGGTTGTAATTTCTAATAGAGAATTCATTCCAATTCATCAGACACATTACCACCCTGACCCCTGGCATTGAATGTTAGGAGACTCTGAAAATTTTTTTTCAAGGGGATCTTCACTGAGTGGGGGCACTTTGAGGAAACACTGCATCAGTCGTCCCACTGTGGTTCTGCCTCTATAAAAAGATTCTCGGTTTAAATAAGGAGATGTTTACTTAAAGTATCATTTTATGTTTCTTGCAAAACTATAGCTGGACTTGCTCAGTGCTTCCTCAAAAGTTGGTTTTTTTGTTTGTTTTTTGTTTTATTTGATAAGGGTCATCAAAGTGAAGATGCATCAGCCAAACCTTTTAAAAAAGCAGAAAGCTATGTTTCCTAAAGAGGTATTTTAATACAGTCAACTTCAGAAAATTGTAAACCCATTTCTTTTAAACATTAGATGTTCAAGTAAGGTTTTGTTTACTCTGGGGCCCTAGATATGTGAGAAGATACTCTATTATGAATATGTCACAGTCACTCTTCCATCTTTTTCTTTTAGTTGCCATTCTGCTTTACTAAAGAAGTGATTCAAAGGGGAGACTTCAAAGAAGGCAATATACTTATTTTTTTCATGAGAATTATGTTTAATTTCACTCAGGCTCTTTCACAGATATTTAGTTAGTGTTCTGGTGTTTCCTGGCATGAACTATGGACAGTTCGGGGGAAAGCTCTCAAAAGAACTGCACTCTAATAGACACACTTTGAAAGAATCCTTCAGAGGATATTTGTTATATCACTCAACACCAAAATAATCAATACGAAGAGCCCACAGAAACCTGGAAGAGCAACAGCAGAAATAATTTTTTAATAGAATATTTCTATAAAAATTATTTTCAAATGAATTACTTTGGAAAATATTGTCATTTGAATAGGGTTTAGGGCATTCCTAAAATTCTCTTGAATGCTCAGAATATAAGATTATTTTAAATAACTATATCAGTTATATATATATATACATTTTTACTATAGAATAATGGGAAATATTTTAGAATAATGACTAATGGACTAAATCTTATTAACTCATAAAGATGTATTCAGCCAAGTGAACCTATATTGACTGGTGCTCTTATGAATATTCTCAATCATTTAGGTTTATAAATTTGGAGTTGACTATTTTCAAGTGAAGATATTACTAGGTCAGGAAGTTCCAAATGATCACATTTTCCAAAGAATCACATTTTAATTCATGTGTGCAAATTAAAAAAAAATCCTTTTATTTGCATTATTAATAAAACATATCTGGGAGTTCTCATTGTGGTGCAGCAGAAGTGAATCCAACTAGTATCCATGAGGATGCAGGTTCAATCACTGGCCTTGCTTAGTGGGTTGGTAATCTGGCACTGCCATGAACTGTGGTATAGGTCACAGATGCAGCTCGGATCCTACGTTTTTGTGGCTGTGGTGTAGATTGGCAGCTGTAGCTCTGATTCAACCCGTAGCCTGGTAACTTCCATATGCTGCAGGTGTGAGCCTAAAAAAGCTAAATAAATAAATAAATAAATAAACATATCTGGCATACACATTAGCAGCTGACGCATTAGTATCAAAAGTGTGACTAAATTGATTACTAAAATTTCTGCTGCCCTAGGATCACAGGCTCCTCACTGGATGTTAAAAGAATATAAAATGCTATTCTGGTCACTCCCTAAAATGCTTGGTTATGAGAAAAATTGCAGCTATCTATCATGAATTCTTTTTTACACAGAAATGAATTTATTTCCTGCTTGATTAAAGAACATATGTTGGCAGAGTTTGTTCCTATTTTTAAAGTATTCTATGACAAGCTCATCAGACACAGATTATTCATTAGTAAGAGTGTTATCCTACTTTTGAAAATTGGCAATAATATGTTACTTAGAGCTTGTTATAGATCTAATGTATTCTTACATCTCACCAGGACGCTGACAATGCTTCTTTGTGATTTATCTTTGACCAGACAAACCAGCTGTTTTCCTTCCATCAGAAAAAAAGTCACATTAATAAAAATTTATGAGTTGACAATTACAGTCTCAAAATAAATGAGTACCTTACAGACATTTAAATTATAACATCTCTTTAGTTTGGGTGCTTAATGGAGTTCTGTGTCATAAGAACAGCTCTTACTAAACTATGCAGGCAATCATCACGTAGTGTTAACTTGTACGTAGAATTTTTCATTTTCGTTAGGTAAAGTAGTTTGGTAGTTTATATTCCAGTTTATACTTGATGTAGATTTGATTTCATGCTATTTTTTATGGCCATGGTGATGTGCCTTAGTATAATATTTTTCAGAATCAGTTGGCATAAAGTTAATAAGAGCTGGTTTTTGTCTAGCACAGCTTCTATCCAAAGCACAAATTACTATTAGTCTTAAGTTGTCTGATCAAAAAGACAACAGTTCTTAGAAGCCTCCCTTGAAATTCTCTGAAAACAAATAAACAATGGAATTCATGTTGTAATGCAAAAGGCCTGAAGAAACTGCATTCACAGAAATTTCTTAGTTCAGTGTACCATCAGTACAGTGTTGTACTTACTCCATTGCTTTGACTGATAGTTCTCAAGGTAACTTTAAAATTCACTATGTTCTCAGTAAATTTTTTTTTTTTTACCTAGCAATGTCTGAAACTTTCTGGCCAAAATCTTACATCCTTGACCAAAAAACATGCAAATTTCTGACCTCTCTTTCTCTTGTTCTCTTTCTCTTTCCCTGTATGTCTGTGTGTGTGGAACTCTTGATTTGTAGAGAACAGAAAAATAAAAAAAAAAAGAAGCTAGAAATGAGTTAAGCATAAAATTTAGTATTAAAGAGCTTAAAACAAAGCAGAAAAACTAAGAATATGTATAAATTTCATACACTAACATAGTGGGAATGAAAGGATGTGTGTGGAGGGGTAAGGGAGGAAGTTTACTAGGCAACCTCAAACAAGAAAATTAAGAAAAATAATAGTGTCAGCCTCTTGCGGATCAATTAAAGAGTGGGAATTAAGCCAATGTTAGAAAGGGAAGAATAGTACTCTAATCTTCTTTTGCAAGCAATGGCAATGGGCCATTTATCCTGCTGGTATACTTTGGGCCGGTGCCCAGCCTGGACAATTAATAAAGTATCCTTGGTAAGGCACCGGCACCTTTATCTTGGTGCGGTTAGCAAAGTGTCACTAACAACTGTGCACAGATCTGATCCATATTCTAAATGTAAATTAAGTGAGAATATAATCAATAAAGCACTGCAATTGTAAACACATTAACAGATGAAGGAGATAGAACTTTGTTTTTTCTTGGGCCAAACATGTTGAGTGAAAATCACAAATCAACTGGGAAATTTTCATGATAATGACCATTTTTAACAATGAAATATCCAGATACTATATGGGTATCTGAATGGATCAGTAAGATTGATTTTTTACAGAACTCCAAACAACTGGATATTTTGAAGATCTATACACATTGGTCCTACCAAATATCCAGGTAAAATAACCTAAGTAAATTTTTTTTTCAATAATAACAAAATATATAGTACATTCTGTCCTATATTATATATATTAGAACTAATATTTGATATTCTCTCTACTTCTCCAAGTATTTTGAAGGGCAATTGACCACAAATACATTAGTTTTTTGTTGTTGTTGTTGTTGTTGTTGTTGTTTTTGCTACTTTAGGGCTGCACTCACAGCATATGTAGGTTCCCAGGCTAGGGGTCAAATTGGAGCTACATCTGCTGGTCTGCACCACAGCCACAGTAACATGGGATCCAAACCACATCTGCAACCTACAGCACAGCTTGTAGCAATGCCAGATCCTTAACCCACTGAGTGAGTCCAGGGATCAAACACGCATCCTCATGGATCCTAGTCAGGGCAGTTAACTGCTGAGCCATGAAGGGAACTCCTAGATATTTTTAAATAAATTAAAAAAAAAACCTTCAATACTTTGGTGTCTTTGTGGTTTTATCCCAATTTATTTTTATGCCTCCAAGTAAATTTTACCGATATTAGCTTTGCCATTATAAACAATGTAGTTTATAATAATTAACACCTTATTTCATGTAATGCATTTTGTTTCTCTTTTGTTCTTTTTTTTTCAAAGAGTGTTTGAGTTGCTTATTTCTGAAGATTCTTATTCTCTACAATGTTAACCACAATTGGGTCAGTTTAATCTCTCCCCAAATCAGGATTCTATCCAAGAACAATAAATTACTCTCATTATTTTAATCACAATATATAAACACTAGAGAAATACTGACAATTCAACACTTTCTGTCAGTGTTCTATTAGTCATCAAGTAAATAAATATACTGAAAGGAGTCTAAACAATTTGATTGTAAATTTCTGATAAAGATCCATTTATTTTCATCAGCCTAAATCTTAAAGACTTTATATAACATGATGGTTTATCAAAAACTAAGGAATTTGGTGAGGTGTTGAATTTCAGTGAGAATCAAATTTATTTTCCATATTGTTTGTATTAGAGAATAAGGCTGTAGAAAATCATAACTTGGCAAATAATATCCTTTGTTGCTTTGTCCTCTAATGGAAAATTAAGATAAAATCCCCCATAATCTATGTAATTTTTATAATGATGGAAAAATTGTCATGCTTGATTATCAAACTCACCACTTATCTGCATACTCATACCTAGCATGAAAATGGGAAGTCAAAATTCTGAAGATTTTAGTGTTGTTACCATAACAGATTAGACTGCTCTTAGATATTTGGTTTTGTCAAAAGAGTAAGAAACATGCACCTCTACCCAAATATGGAAAATAGTAGAGAAGCGGTAAGTAACCACTGGAGTGTGGCCCATTATTGCAGGCTTTGATGGGCTGTGTATCCATTCAGACATTTAGAGAGTAGAGGCAGGAGAGTGTTCCCAGGCAGTGTGCCTTATCTATACACCAACATGGCATTATTACTTCAAATTAATGAATTTTAAAAATAAGGATTATTTTAAAATCTGTAGTTTAACCAAGATTGCAGATAGACTGCAAATTATCTAAAACTTGCCTTTCTCTCTCTCTCTACCTTACTCTAGTTCTTTGAAGTTGACTTTTATGAAATCGTTAAGATTTTGCACAAAAGTAACAGTCAAAAGTATACAATGATATTGAAATCTTCCAAATAGGTAAGGTTTTTTTTTTTTTTTTTTTTTTTGACTCAACCTCATTATTTTTGTGTGATTATTCCATGCAATATTTATTTTAACCAGGGGTTTTTATTTGTTGCTGTAGTTCTATGAAGCAATGAAAATATCTTTTAGTGATTTAAATAGGTAAACTTCTATATACTAATTATCTAACAGTGTTTCTTTTAGAAATGACATGGAAAAACAAAGGACATTTCTTTTATATACAAAAGCTACATTTTAATCCACAGATTGTTGTTGCCTTCCAAGATATTAGGTATAAATATTCAGTTCATCCTCATAAAATATTCCCACTGAAATTAGGTGGAGTTCTGATTGATTTAATGCTGAAGAGTCTGGCTCATTGGAATAGAGGCAGTTGAAAATTATATGAAATAATTGAAATTGGAATGGGATACACCCATAATGCTAACCAGAAAACAATGTAATTAAAACCACACTGATATATCTATGACCTTGACCTAAATGGAGTCAATCTTGGACAATTCAGCAAGGCCTGTTTATTTTTGCCTTTTAATATTGGTGCTCATCCTTCTTCAGTACTTAGAGGAAAATCAAATGGTTTATTTTTCTTGGAAAACATCCAAACATCTGTATGTGGAGTTCTTCCCTCCTCACCATCCAACTAGAATGTAGGTCACTTCCTTACATACATGAATCTCTCTATACAGACTACAAAGTGGGGTAAAACCTCATTTAATTGAGAATGTGGGTATATAACTTAATAAATAAAGATCATGTCCAAGTTTTTTATATTCAGATTTAAACTTTTCTGTTTTCCCATAACTTCTAACATTCCATGATTGTTGACTTATATTTAAAATTTTTCCTTTTGCACTTGATAATAATAAAGAGAATTCAGCCTCTCTTATTAAAAGTTTTCCTACCTCTCATTCATCCCAGTCTGTACCGAGAGAGATCTTTATGCCTGTACATGTGACACTCAGGGCCTGTTCGTCACTCACCTTAAACAGCTGCCCTGTAGCCACCCTTCAGGCCTAGAGGTGACTTCTCTCTGGAGTATGATCGGCTCTCAGAGGGTGGAGCTGGGAAAGGAGCCTGCATGGCCTTTAGAAGTGGGCATGGAGCACCCATGGTTCCTGGTTTGGAAATGGTGACAGGTTATATAGCCTTTGCCTGAGCAGTTCTCCTTTGTCCCTAATATGTCTCACACTACGTGAAGGGGAAACTCGAGGATCAGAGCAGGCTCCTCTAAAATATGGCTCAGGGTAGGGGCACTAGGCCCTGGGAATATAGATCTTGGAAATGAGATGCTGATCTGGGTCAGCCCTTTGGAGCTCATGTGGAAGCAGCTCTGGCCAGAGGTGGGGTGAGATAGATGTGTGCTCAGCAAGGAAGTATGCCAGCAGGCTTGGACACGTGTATTTTATAAGTAGGACTCCTTGTACTTTTAATATTCTTAGTGTTTGTTCATTTGAGCCTTTGCTCTCTTTAGCATGTAGCAATGTATGTTGTGTTTTCCAGGCTCACTTAGCTGTGCTGTGGAGAACTAGATATTCTGTCCATGGGTCAGAAAGTTCAGGGGGCATCAGGTCTAGGTGTAAGCAAGGCATGAGGGAAATAATCAGAGCAAGAGGAAACTTAGGATGCAGTGAGGCTATTTACTAGACAATGGTTATAAATGGACTATGGAATCCAAATGGGAAAAGAGATGGGAAGAGAGGAGGAGATTTGAGGATAAAAGATAAGTGACAGAGTCAATGTTTTTGAAAATTGTGGATGAAGAGTTAAAGTGTTGATATCAATCTACTAGGGTTTTTCGGTTGGAAACCAAAAAGGTAACCCTAAGTCCTTTAAACACTGAATGAAAGGAAAAAAAAACCTATAAAAAAGTCCTTGGAAATTCAGAATAGAAAGTCTAGAAGAGTCCATGAGATGACTCAGTGAAATCACCATTCATCTTTGTTTATCTTTGCACCTTTATAATTCTAGGAAAATGACTTGGGATTTTTGTGGTGACTTCAAAGTACCTTTATATGTTTCTACTCATTGATTATTCATAGACATTCATGGCACAGGGCTGATAGATTAATTGAACAAATAGGGAAATAACCACTTAAGCAAGAGAGCTGGATGCTCAGGAAGTTTTGGTCAGAAAGTGGAATGTTAGAAATTGTGCTTTCAGAACTGGTGCAACTTCTGGTGATAATGGAGTGATGGGGTGGTGGCTGAGTTCTGCAGGAAAAGTAGTAGTCAAGGAATCAGGGTCACCTATTCCAGGATGAACAAAGAATGTTTCTGGTCTGATCTATGGGAAGAATTGAAGCAGCAGTAATCCAAATGAAGATTATATATCAGAAGAGCTAAGGGGGGGGCATGGAAAGAACAGATGGGGAATTATGTGGCTTAAAAATGCTAAATGAGGAACAATACATTATATAGAGGCATAAAGACAAATTAGGGGAAATGGAGCAGCAAGAGCACAGGTCTTAGCCCTGCCCTGGGGCCAGTAACCTGCTGTTCTCTTTGTCATTCCAGGTTGATGCATAATCTTGTAGTTCTCCTCCAATACCTTTGATTTTAGTGCTTTGATAGATGAACCCTTCTCAAATTATTCCAATCTGAGTGTTCTCTTGATTTTCTGTTAGGACCCTAAATGAAACATCAGCTAATTTAAAATATAATACTTCATTTTTCTGTTTTATATATTATGGTTAATAATAATGATCATATTTTATAATTATTAATAAGCAAGAACTCTGCAGATATTACATAATAATATATATTATTTAGTTTAATTATATTACTTAATCTGTGAGACAAGTTGTGCTCTCCCTGTGTTATAGGTGAGAACACTAAGACTCAGAGAAGGTGTTATACAATCAGTCACTTGCACAGTCAGTCTGGTTCCAGTACTTGTGTTCTCAAATAAAAGTACTGGACTGACTGTCACAAAAGGGGCTACCAAACCAAGTAAGCCTTACCTCTGTCCTTAGGGAGAGCAGCATCTCTTTGGAAAAATAATAATTAGCTAATTAATTAATGTGTGATGTGTGCATGCTTGAGTGTGTGACAGCACTCACATCATGTGTAAGACTTAAGATTAAGACAATGATTGATAAGTTTCTTGGGCAGATTTAATGCTACAGGAGTTTTAAAAATGTTATGTTCACCCTAGCATGAGGAAGACAAAAGCAGAAGATGCTATAAAATCTAAATAGAGGGTGTTACTGTTTTTATCATTCTTCATGTACTTTTTTATTCTTTGGTACATTTTTTTCATTCTCTGTACAGGTAAATTACTAAATTTTTTGAAATATTTCACTATAAAAAATGTGTGTGTGTCCTTCAAATGATAAACTGACTAGTTGATATGGAAGAAATACACTTGAAAACTTTCCTGAATTCCATCAAAATAGGTCATAACTTTGAGAAGTTGGCTTGATGAAATCAACATTTATAGAATCACAACTTCCATAGTGGGAAGTTTAAGTCATTCTCTGCACACAGACAGCCGCAGAGGAAAATAGCTCAATAAATTCAAACATGAAGATCAAAGTTGTTATGATTACATTCTATTTCCATTTCACCTTACCTTACTGTGCATGCTTATTATTTTTATGCTGCTTACATGGCCCATTACCTACTCCCTCTCGTTCTGAGGTCAGTGGAATGGCATTTCCCCTTTAGAGCATTACTGCCTCAAACCCTATAATTGGCTAGTGGAATTAGAGAGATTATGGTTATGGGAACAGAAAATTCCCCCCTCAACAAAAATGCAGAATTGTCATGGTGCAATTTGCTTTCACCCATTCTAGCATTATTCAGGGTCACAGAATTTTTTTTAAAAAAATATTCTTTTATTTTTTTTAAAAAAATTGAGATGTTGACTATTAAATTGGGCTGGCTACAAATAGTAAACAGAGATATTTACAAATTGGAGGAATTCCAGACACTATCAATCCAGACATTTTGTTTTGAAAAGAGTCCTTAGACATCATTTACAATTCACAAGACAGTTGTTTTCATATAGAAGATGTTGCTATCTGCCAAAGTCATCAAAGATAACACACAGTTACCTGACAGAAGAGAAAACTAGAGAAGTAATGTTCTTTGAGTTTTCAATTTTTATTTTATCTTTAAAAATACAAATATGTTCTTGGAAAATAGCTCACCTATGTCTTGGCATTTCTGTTGTCAATAATTTATAGAAAATGAGAATAGCGGTGGGCTTATTTATTTCAGGTAAAATTTTGAATCTGTTCTGAAGACAACAGAATGGGAAAACTAAATTGAAAATCTTAACCATCCCCAAAGTGCATTTCTTAGGAGCAGAACCCCAGGCCTGTAAGTTTTTCCTTAGTAATCTTGTTAATAATAACTCTTAACCACTGGCGACAAGGGGGCTTTTCCATTCAGTACCATCAAAGACAGTCAGAATTAAGGACACTGAAAATGAAGGAGTTGGCTTGGATGGAGGACAGACACTAATGTAATCTAATCCATATTTAACCAGGCGCTGATTAAAAATTGCTTGACTATCCATATAAATTAGATCATTCATGAAGGCTTTTCTTCTCTTGCATGTTAGATTTTTAAAGAGTTAGTTTCTGTTACTCCTCCTGGTTACTGTGACTCTGCAGAATGGAAATGGAAAATCTGAAAGTTGGCAGCATTTGCCTGCATGTTTGTGCATGCTGCGAGGTGTAAGAGGCAGGGAGAGGGAGAAGGGTGCAAAATGGTAGATGGAGCTGGTATTCTTGTAGGATATTTAGCAGCCTTCACAACGCTTCCCAAACACCAAGAGGAACTCATATGGGGGAGTATTATTGGATTTAGATTTTTCCAATATAGCCGTCAGCTCCTTCTGAAAACTTTTTAATTGGGGCATTTTCTAGGCTAATAGCATCCTAGAAAGCTATAAACACAGAGGGAAGAACTGTTTTTGTTTATTAGTCAGGCCAGCTGCATTTTATTTGTGGATGTTCTATGCACTATGGACAATGTGGAGGAAATAAGAGCGTGAGGCCAAAAGTCATGAGAATTGAGATGCCAGGAACACCAGAACACATAGAGTAACTAGGGATGGGCTGAAACACAAAAGAGTTTATAGTCAAGCCAGGTGAACTCTAAAAATTCTCTCTTATGGAGTTTCTATTGTGTAGCTCAGCAGGTTAAAACCCACATGGTGTCTGTGAGGATGCGGGTTCGATCCCTAGCCTTGTTCAGTGGGTTAAGGATCCGTCATTGCTTCGAGCTGTGGTGTAGGTCAAAGATGCGGCTTGGATCCCACATTGCTGTTGCTGTTGTGTAGGCTGGCAGCTACAGCTCTGATTCGACCCCTGGCCTGAGAACTGCCATATGCCTAAGGTGCCACCCTAAAAGAAGAAAGAAAAGAAAGAAAAAAACCTTACTCTTCGGACTTAAGTTCGACCTCAGTTTTATCTAACATGGGAAGCTCTTTGGGGTAAGTTTAATCCATGTATTCTTCCCAGTTTAGTCTTCCATATAATGAGGGATATCATCTAGTCAGGAATAAAAATATTTAGCATGAGTCTTCCCTGTTTCTCCACCCATGTGGTCAGTATGCTTGGATGGTCTCACCTTTTCTTGCTGAACCCAGAGAGTCCTCAGAATCCTTCACAACATGACTTGCAAGAACTATCACTTGATTGGAACTAGCGTGCGAGGAGAAACCATTTCACCATTCAGGACCCGATTGAGCTTTGACATCTGAATTTATGAATCCAAATGTCATGCATGTGGTCTGTGTCACACATTTGGCAGAAAAAATAAACAAAAGGGGGAACAAAGATCTTAAATTATAGCTCTTTATGTGTAATAAACTGCTTTAGGTTAAACCTACTCTAAAACAACTGGTTTCTCAATTTTCAGGGTACATAAAAATCACCTGTAAAGATTTTTAAAAATAGCAATGCCCAGGTTTTATCCTCAGACATTCTGATTTGGTTTTTCTGGGAATGGGTCTCAAGTATCCCCCCCCACTTTGTTTTAAGCACCTCTAGTGAATCTGATGTGAACCATTGATACCGAGGAGGCAAAAGAGTAGCAGTGAACATCCCTCTCCCAGATAAGCATGTCACATAAAGAGAGAGAGAAAAACACCTGTGCAGCTTGCTGCAGAATGTCTCCAGGTAAGAGGCAGGGGTTTTGTTTGGTTGGCTCTGAAGATTAAGCTGGATCAGAATACACATTACAGAGAAGAGAGTAGATTGCAGTGGGAGAAGCAGAATAGACAAAAAACACAGAATTGAAAACTAATGCCATGAATAGAGAAGATACAGAGGCTATTTCATGCTGCGGGTGGAGGAAGTATGAGAAATTAGATTGGCTAAGTGGATAGAGCTATTGAAATTGACCAGCATTTATCATTTAAGTTTCTTCAACTGTTTTATACATCTGCAATAAGAGCATTACAAAAGCCTTCAGTCTCAGTTTTAGTGACTGAATAAATAGCCAATCTACTACTTTTAGAAACAAAATAACTCAAGCTTTTAACCTGCTCACAGTAAAGTAAAGAAGGCCTTCATCTGGCAGGAAATGCTGGTGATGGAGGTCTGTCTGCCTATTCTTGTTTGGATCACAGAAAGAAGTGTAAACTCTTTCTGAAAATGTTTTCCTGTAAAAACAGTGTAAGGCTTCCATAACCAGTGGAAAATAATTCAACTTATCATTAATGTTAGAGAAATCCATACAGTAAGGGTTATTTTTTCCCTTTCTAACAATATTGAACTCCCTGGAGCAGAAAATGAAATGGGTTTATATATCATCATGTCACCATGAAGTGCCTGACATGGAGCTTTATAGAATGTGGGTATTGAGTGTGTGTCTGAAATTAACAAAATGTAGCCAGTTTATGTCCCCTCTTTTTTGTTTTTCAATTATTGCTCATTTCCTTACATTTGAGTTCTTACAGCACTCCTTACCCTAATTAAAGTTTTGCTGTTTACTGTTTTCTGTTTTCCTGGAGCTATACATTGACCCCTCAATTCAGGATGCATTTCTGAAGTTGTATGTAAGATAAGAGGAGCACTTAAATAACTTGAGAACAAAATTCACTTAATGTAAGGTAATGGTTAATAGATGTAACTAGACTGTGAAAAAGGAGCTTTAAACAATTCTTTGCTATTTAACTCTAAGTTTTGTAGGCAGCTAAAAATAGCCCAGGCACACCTGTGTAATTAGTAATCCCTTCCGCTATAGACTTTAGGTTAGATTGTGTTACCACTTAGATGTTGAATGCTAGGTGGTTAATTTATCCGGTACATCTGAATTATTTCAAGTTAGCATCATTTTTCCATGGTTAAAAAATAATAACTTATTAAATGTAAAGCTCTTCCATTTGGCTCTGTCAATGGTAGGTAATTATTTCTAATCTTGACTTTCCAGCTGCCACTAACTGGTAAACAAATAAGCGACTGCACTAGGTAAATATTAATAATAGCAATAGTAATACTTCAACACCATGCATAATCATAGAGGAATTATTTCTTAAGCATTTATTTTTCTCCCTATTATGGATAAGCTGACAATCAGATATGTTTATACAGTCTAGAAAAATTCATAAAAATCTCAATGTCAGTGAATGCCCTTAACGCTGATTTCTCTAAAAATACATAAATAGAGAAGACTTCAAAATCCTGAGGTTCGGCTCAGGAGCAGGATGATAACAGGCCCAGAGATCTGGTGTCAGCATAGAAGCTTTCTTAAAGGAGGCACATTCCAAAGTTTGGTTTGGTTGGAGTTTCAGTTGTGAAAGGAGCCCATTCAGATCAGGGACCTCCAGCATTACACTAAGCTGAAAATTTTTGCTTCCCATCCAGATTGCCTCAATTGATTGAAAATCTTACTACCTTATACAATACATTTTTATTTTTGCATGTATTCCTTTCTCATTTTTAAGTCAGCAAGTTCTCTCTTCAGTCGTATGCCCTATACATACTCATATGTATACTGTGTATCTTACATACACAGAGTTACACGGTTACACACACATATTTATTTCCTTCTATATTGAAGAACTTTTTCAGAATTATTTCAGTATTGCAGAGTCTTAAAATATCCGGTCTGACTATCAACCTGGTATTAGAACCCTCCTATTACTTATTGGTATCATCTAGGTCATCCTTGAGTACTTACAGTAAGGAATATTTCACCATCATTAGAAATCTTTGGATAACTCTAATATTTGAAATTTCTGCCTTATGTTGTACTCTATCTTCTGCTCATGTTTTTTTCTCTAGTCTATGACAACATGAAAATCAAATCTGATGTGTCTTCTATATGCAAGTGCAACTTCCAGCCCTATTCCTACAGTAGTTCCTTATATGACATAGTTTCCATATATATATTCCTTGTCAAGAAGTTTCCTCAATAATGTTATATGGATATTATATTTCTAATTATAGAAAGATTATATCTACTAGTAGATTCAGGTATTAAAGTATGTAAGCATGCAATTAAAGCCAAGCATTAGCTTGACTTTTTGGTTCGTCTGTTTATTCATTTATTTTTGGTCTTATTTCATTCCTGTATCAAAGTTTATCATTGCATAAAATTGCAAAATTGCTAGCCAATTGACTAGACACTGTTAGTTGGTCACCATTATGTGTTCAGCACAAACATGGTTTATCTTTATCAGGTGAGTTTCTAATGTGTTTGGGTCTCTAGCTTTTGGAAGTTGTCTCTATTGCAAGCTCATAGTTAAATCCTGAACCCATATCAATTATGACAATAGTTTTTCCTACCAGAATTGATTAAGGAGTGGACATGTGACCCAGGTCTAGTAGATAAGATGTGTAGGAAAGTCTCTTGCTAGGGGGTAGGAAGAGAGGCTTCTGATTTTTTTCGCCCTGGAAGTGAAAAGAGACCATATATAAGAATAGTTTCTCTTCCACTGAATAATGTCTTACCTGTCTGTGATGCCTGAGAATATGGCAGTCTTCTTGTAAGTATCAGATAAATTATCCAGAGGACAGGCAGATACACAAAAGATGGCAAAGGAGTTCTTTTTGCTAGTTTTAAAATTTATTGAGGTACAATTTAAATATAGAAAAAAAGGTAAAAAAATAAGATTTTGACAAATATTTATATTTATGTAACAATATCATAGTCAAGACCTGCTATAGTTTCATCACCCAAGAAAATTCTCTCAAGACTCTCTGTAGTCAGTCACCTCTCACCACTCCTGGCCCTTGGTAGTCAATAATGGTTTATTTTGTCTTGTTTTTCTGCCCTAGTGTTCTTTTCAGAGTGTTGTATAAATAGAATCATAGAATATATAGCTTTTAACTCTGTATCTTTTTTCACCTTACATAATGTTTTTGAGGTTCATCTTTGTTATCACATGAAACAGAGGCTTGTTGCTTTTTATTGATTAGTAGAATTTCATTTTATATATATATGGAAGGAACATTGATTCTTGATGGTATTCAACCACAGAATTAACCAGATTAAAATCCATCTTATTCTGGGTTGGATTGATAGGCAAGACAATTTTTCCATTTTAAGCTATTATAGTATTTGTTGTCCAACTCATTGTACTGATATGTCAGGTTGAGCCATCCCACTATTAATCCCACTATTAATTAACCCTGTGGAGGGTTTGTTGGTATCCTTGTCCAGTGACCATTTTTCCCCTAATGAGCTTTTATAGTCAATGAGTGTATTTAGTTCTGTCTCCATTAATCATCTCCAGGGGAACCAGCCAACAAAGGTTATGATGTTCTGTTTTAGGATATCAGTCCTGGTGTTTGCTTGAATACAAAAATCTCTTAGACAATTAGTCATGGCAATTCCAACTCTGATGCTTGGGGGCCTTCCTTCCATTTAGGAAAGAACCCTGGGAAGCTATGAAAAAAGGCCACCAAGCAGGAGAATGTCCCTCTTTGAGTTATGCTGAGATTAACGTGTAGATGAGTGTAATGAATATGCAAAGAGGATTCGTACTTCAAAAAGCAATTGCTTCTGCCCCAGACGTCAATGTCTTTACACTAATAATGACTAATGCCTTGGTGGCAGCTTTCTGAGCCAGAGCTGCAATAAACAGACTCCATCAGTGGTAAAGGCTATTAGCCTATTGTCTTAAAACAGATTGCTTGATTTCCTTTAATCAACTTAAACAAGCATGGCACTTAGGCAAGAAGTGTGCATAGTATGTAGAAGACTATTTGGAGGATTGTAAAATGCATTCTTTGGGAATCTCTTTCAAATCCTAGCTGTGTCACTGGCATCCATGTAATCTTGGTCAATTCTTTAGTTTCTCTATGACAAAATGTCCTTATGTTATCACATAAAAATACTACCCAGCTCATAAAGTTGTTGAGTAGATAAAGTATTTTGTGTCAAGAGCAAACGATATGGTATATACAGTATATTGTAGGCTCTTGATTAATGGTAGCCATCATCATCACTGTTTTTGAGAATGTGGATTACAGTGCTTCTGTGGAACATCATTTGAAGCTTTTTATATCCTTTAAATACCAGAGTTTATCAAATCCTTTGGGTCCACAAATACTAAAACATCTGAATGTCAAAAAGCTAAGTTAGAATCTTTATGAAGTAACTAGAATTTGAGAAAGAAAAGACTTAAATCATAAAATGTGTTCAGATGCTTAAATGAAAGCTACAGAAGCAGTATTGCTCTACTCTGTATATTATTATTTCTTATCATTTATTTATATATATATTTTTTCTACTGTACAGCATGATGACACAGTTACACACACATGTATACATTCTTTTTTCTCACATTAAGTGTTCTATCATAAGTGACTAGACAGAGCTCCCAGTGCTACACAGCAGGATCCCATTGCTAATCCATCCCTAAAGCAACATTCTGTATCTATTTACCCCAAACTCCCAGTCCCTCCCCCTCCCCCTTGGCAAGCACAATTCTATTCTCCAAGTCCATGAGTTTCTTTTCTTTGGAAAATTTCCTTTGTGCTGTATATTAGACTCCAGATATAAGTGATAACATATGGTATTTGTCTCTCTCTTTCTGACTTCATTCACTCAGGATCAGAATCTCTAGTTCCATCCATGTTGCTGCAGATGGCATTATTTTGTTCTTTTTATGACTGAGTAGTATTCCATTGTGTATATATACCACATCTTCATAATCCAATCATCTGTCGATGGACATTTGGGTTGTTTCCATGTCTTGGCTATTGTGAATAGTGCTGCAATGAACATGCGGGTGCATGTGTCTTTTTTAGGTAGAGTTTATTCTGGTTATCTGCCCAAGAGTGGGATTGCTGGGTCATATGGTATTTCTATGTATAGATGTCTAAGGTACCTCCATACTGTTCTCCATAGTGGTTGTACCAGCTTACATTCCCACCAACAGTGCAGGAGGGTTCCCTTTTCTCCATACCCCTTCCAGAATTTGTTATTTGTGGACTTATTAATGATGGCTATTCTTACTGGTGTGAGGTGGTATCTCCTGGTAGTTTTGATTTGCATTTCTCTAATAATCAGTGATATTGAGCATTGTTTCAAGTGTTTGTTGTCCATCTGTATATCTTTCTTGGAGAAATGTTTCTTAAGGTCCTTTGCCCATTTTTCAATTGGGTTGTTGGCTTTTTTGCTGTTGAGTTGTATAAGTTATTTGTATATTTTAGAGATTAGGCCCTTGTCAGTTGCATCATTTGAAACTATTTTCTCCCATTCTGTAAGTTGTCTTTTTGTTTTCCTTTGATCAAGGAAATTAAAGATGATGTAAAGAAATGGAAAGATATTCCATGCTCCTGGAGTGGAAAAATTAATACTGTAAAAATGGCCATACTACCCAAAACAATCTACAGATTCAATGCAATCCCTATCAAATTACCCATGACATTTTTCACAGAAGTAGAACAAACAATCCAAAAATTTATATGGAACAACAAAAGACCCAGAATTGCCAAAGCAATTCGGAGGAACAAAAACCAAGCAGGAGGCATATCTCTCCCAGACTTCAGGCAGTATTACAAAGCCACAGTAATCAAGACAGTGTGGTTCTGGTACCAAAACAGACAGACAGACCAATGGAACAGAATAGAGAACCCAGAAATAAACCCAGACACCTTTGGTCAATTAATCTTTGACAGAGGAGGCAAGAGTATAAAATGGGAAAAAGACAGTCTTTTCAGCAAGAATTGCTGGGAAACCTGGACAGCTGCATGCTAATGAGTGAAACTAGAATGTACTCTGTATATTATTCAGCATGAATATACAGTTGCTACATTTTTGTTTCCACCCTTTTTAAAAAATTTTTTTTTCTCATCTACTAGGTGCCAATTAAGAAACAAACAAACAAAAAAAAAAAACAGAAAGTGAGACCCAGGGATGAGTCCTCTTCTTTGTAAGTAGGACACATTTTACTTGAAATCACCAGAGAAAGATTCTCTCTGCCACATGCCTTTTCCACTCCTTTGTATTTCTATTATTTCTTACATCCCCTTGACCTTGAACTAAAGAAGCATAATCAGTTATGCATATATGATAGCAATCATACACAGATAATGTGTATAGAGCACCCATGAGTGCCCAACAATGCAATGAGTACTTCCCATGTGTTATCTTAATGATAATAAGATGTCATAAAATTCTGTGAGGTCTTATTATTATCCCTGCTTTGTAGATGGGGAAACCAAGGCACAGGGAATATGAGGGAACTTATTTTAGATTACATAGCTAATAAGCTACTGACTGGGACTACAGAACACTGTGCCTCACTTGCCTCCAAAGCCTCACTGCCTCCATTAGAGTTTGGTCCTAAGGTTGTGTTCCCACAAGCATAGTCATTTGTATGGCTTGACTGGTCATGTAACAATAATCTGCCTGGTCATTTTATACAGAATTCCATTTTCTCTCTGAATCTCTTCTGAAATATGCTATGCCAACTGTCATAAACACAAAGCATGAAGGTTCCCTGTGTCTGATTTCCTTCTTGTCCATAGGAATAGTGAGGGAAACTTCCATGATCAGATGATCTGTTGAAAGAAAGATTTGGTCTCTAACATCTAGATTTATGAGATTGCAGTATAAAGTAATTGAACCATCTTCTTAATGCACCTCTAAATGAACTCTGTTCCTTTCATAGCTCTGTGGAGGTGTGATTATCATTATGATGTTCACCACTGCTCTTACAGAATTTCCTTTTATATCTGAAGCATTTTTTTTTGGTTTTGTTTTGCTTTGTTTCGTTTTAAATTTTCCTTGGTGGTGAATACTCATGCACTGAAGGAAAGGGAGTGATTTTTTTAAAGAGCCAAAATTCATTTAAATGAAAGACTGTTGTAGAGTTAAAGAACAAAGAAAGAAAGGAAGGAACAAAGGAATGAAGGAAGAGGAAGAAAGAAAAAGAGGGGAAGGAAATGGGATAGAGAAAAAAGGGAGAGAGAAACAAGGAGGGAGAAAGGGAGGAAGAAAGAAAGGAAAACAGAAAGAAAAAATCTTTCCCTGTGGTTATAATAGATCCAGATGCAGTTCTGAAAAGGAGTCTTCAAGAATATTTTGAGCCCTATTGAATTGTATGCATTGGAATATGTGTGTAACCTCCACAGATAACAGCTATAAAAAACTTTTTTGTTAAAGCTTTGAAGAAAAATGTTTTTTTAATTTTATTTTATGTTTTTAATTTTTTTTTTAAATTGTAAGCCAAAAGTCCTAAATTTTTGCATCTCCACAGAAGACAGTGAGATGGCAAAGAAAAGAGTTTGCCTGAATGTGGAATTCCATTTAAACCTATGGCTATGTCCCTCTTTACATTTTTTAAGCAGCCAAATGCCCCATTTCTACGTACTATCCCTCCATTTGGGGCTTCAATCCAATCACAGCTGTAGAAAGAGTAGTTTTAAACAATAATGGAACCTCACTCTTATTATTCCATCTTTGCATCATCCTGAAACCAAAACATCTTGTCAGTCAGACAAGGCCTTCTGTAAGCTTGCATTATCCACCCACTCTAGGTTCAAACATCAGAAGTGCCCACATTTTTTTCCAGTAGCTTTCTCATCTATCTTAGCTAGGACCCCTCTTGAACTGCATTCTTTGCTGCCATCCTGTCCTCCTGGTCTCCTTGCCAAATAACTTTAAAAGTCTCAGGAAAGAACCCTCTGGATGGTGTTCATGGCAGGGTCAGCATTGCTAATTCTTCCTGAGGTTTCTCAAAGTGTGGCTTGTCTCCTAAACCAGAAATGCCATATAACGTTATGTGTGTCATTTCCTACATGATCCATTTTAAGGCATTTGGAGTACTTACATGTTGTATCATTAAAAGGTCTTTTAAAGTTATGTTATTGAAATAGTCATGTTATTTGCATGGTCAGTAATAGATAAATCATGTGGTCAATTAATGGTATTATAAGCATGTGGTTACATAACCTCTAAACCCAAAGATCTATCATAAATACATAAGGCAGAATTCAAATCCTGTGAGAATAAATTACATGCCTCCAGTTTTCCTTAGGAAACAGCTGTACTGAATCAGGTAGATTGATGAAGGCCAACTTTACTTGGCTTTGAGAGTTGGACTTAATTAGCAACCATAATTCTCACTAAAATTTATGAGGATAAATTCTCCTTGGACGTCATGGTCCCTGCCTCTTTGTTATCTCATGTCATGCTCACTGGAATTCACAGAACAGTTGAATATTTTCAGGGCCTGAGTGTAGATACTTGATAACCTCTTATTCTTAAGGCTTTTCAGGGTTATGCGTTGTTTTCAAGGATAAATGGAACAACAAATTTCCATGAAACTTAGAGATTCTTAAATGAGGAGTGTACTTGCTAGCCAGAGGTAATGCGAGGAATCAATCTGAGTTAAATCCAGCATTAGAAAATTTCTGTGTGTGTTTTCACAGACATTTATAGCAGATGCCAGTTGCTAAAGGCAGAGTAATTTTATTGAGCAGAAGTACTAATTAGGGTCAGTGGCCAATATCTAAAAGTTGTTACATCCCTAAGCTCTGTGAGGTTTACCTGGAGATAACATTTTTGCAGACAGCATCGAGAGATGCCTAGGGCATCCATAAAGCACTGTAGTTTTATACTTTACATGTATTGTGTTGTCCCTACCTAAAAACTGCCATAGGGTTCTCAGAGATTGACTAGATCACTTGATAGCATATAGATGGAAATGAGAACAAGTTTTATAGGAACAAGTGAAAGTTATTCATAGTATTCAAAAATATTAGAAATATTGACTTGATCAGATAATGTAATGTTTAGTCATTAGCATTAAATCAATTTCCTAAGGAAGATTTTCTAATTTGAAATTTTTCTGATTTGGGAGTCAGTAACAAATAACTCAAACCATACCAAACAGGTCAACATTTAATTAGGCAATTGCATCTTATTTAATAGTCTAATCTCATATACTTACAGATTTCAGGTCTCTTTGGATTCCTATTTAAGGTGAACAAATGAATGAGTAGGTATTTACAAAGTCAACTGATTAATTAGTAGTCTTTACCAATATTTTTCTAATAAGCACCTCGCAAACTATGAGAAGAAACCTAAATGTTCTTACTCGGAGAAATAAAACTTCATCTATGGACATTTGATTGGACGCTCAATATTTTCACATTTATGAATAAGATCACCCAAGAGAATATACCTTATTCTGACTAATTCTGAACACAGCTGTTATATGGTAAAATTCCCTTACAGAAAAAAAATAGAAACATTTGAAAATACAATTAAGTGAAACATATTCACAACACAAGGCACAACTGCTTTTAATATTTTGGCATATAGTCACTGAGGCATTTTGTTGTGTACATATAATTGCATACATAAGTATATATGCATTATAATATATAAACTATACATCCTTAAAAATAATATAATATAAAATATGGCATAATAAAGCTTTTTTAACTGAAAACAATTATAATTCTACGTCTTGCCACTTTTCATTTTACCTTCTGATATCTATTCAAATTTCTACTTAATTGGAATCATAAAATTCATACTTCAGTAACAACTTTGATAAGAAAATTATAACTATTTTTATTGCTTTCAGGCAAGTCTTTTAGCACACATTCCTCTCAGATTCATCCAGGAATTGAAAAACCATGACATTTGCAGCAGAGGTATTTTAGCTTTTTGGGGTGACAACTCAGTAGACTTATTTAAAAAAAAATAGCCGTAACATAAAAAATTCCAAACATTTTATTTCCATATGGGAAGCAGCTGTTCTTTTCCATACCGGGGAAAAGAGATTTTTGTGCGCTCTTCTCTGTCTGGCCTACCGGGGCATCGATCACTGAAATCTCCCCTCTGCTCCTATACATCCTTGAAGAATCAGTGATGATACAGATAACATTTATTGGAATTAATTCTGTAAAAACACTAAGGTGTGCATTTTACAGTCATTATCTCATTTACTTCCCCAACTGCCATTTTCAAGATGAAAGAACTCAGGCTTAGAAAGGTCACATATCTTCCCCAGGGTCAGGCAAATTACAAATGGCAGAGCCAGGATTTTCCTGTTTGTTGCCAGAATCCTTGATCACCAGCACAGTGTTCCTGCATGTCTCTGAGTAGCTACATTCCTCTGTTGATTGGGAGATTAGTCATCCAATGTCTTATGCTGAAACCCTCCATATTCTATCACTTGTCTTCACATCTTGGAGTAAATATTCTGGCTTTCGACCAGAATATTTCAAGAAGAGCCTTGCATTGGAAAATCTACCATTCCTCTCCTGGAAAAGTGCCTGACACACTGCTCCTTTTCTAGCAGTCTCTTATTTCTTGGCTCAGCTCCTTGAATTAATTCCCACTACAGTGCCAGTCATTACCTGTTTCTATGTTATCTTTCTCCCTCATACCTGTAAGCTTGATGCCTCCCCCCAAAATCAACCTGCATATAGTTCTTTTCAATTTCTTATCCATTTGAGACATTAGAGGGATCACCTGTCATTTTCTGGGGATTCAGTTCCTCAGAACCTTCCAGATCGTTTTCTATTTCTTCAGGTCAAAATTTTTGGAGTCAACCCTGAATTCTCTTTTGCTCTTTTATCCTGTATCCAAACCATCAGCACACCCTACAGGTTCTACTTTCAAAATATTTTCAAGATACAGAATTTTAGGATAAAACCACTTCTTTTTTCTTGGTCCAAGCCTCTAGCATCCCTCTGCTTCTATCCTTGCCTCCATATTGCATTATTTACACAGATGCCAGAGATCACTTAGATACTTGTGTCATATTGGATCATCCTTCTGCTCAAATCTCTCTAATGAATGACTTCCCACATAGCCCTCCATGCTCTTGCCCCCAGCTCCTCACTGTCCTTCCAGTATCCTTATTTGTCTAGCCAAACTGGCTACCTGCACTTTCTCAAATAAGCCAAACATCTTTATACTTCCTAGGTTTTCTCTTGTTTTTCTCTCTGTCAGGTCATTTTTCTGGCTAATAGACATGTGGCTTGATTCTCCATCTTATTGTGCATCTTCCCTGATAAGTCACTTTTGCAGAGCCCATTCCTGATCACCTTATACAAAATAGCAACTCCTCACCTCAAGGGGCTTGATTCTGCCTTGTCTTGTTTTACTTTCCACCATAGCTGTTGATCATAACCTGACCTATAACATCTATATTTCTTTAATAGCATACAGTATTCCTACTAGAATATAATCTTCATGAGGGCCCAAGGTCTGCTCTGTTTACTGCTATATTGTCAGCCTAGAATAGCATCCACCACACAGCAAATATTTGTTGAATATGTGAATGGAATTTACCTTACATTTGAGGGGTCCTGGTTTTAGAATGTTGCTTGTTACTTTGGAAGTAGGGGGCCCAATAATGCAAGTCACTTTAATAACAATACTTAAAATATATCTAGTATGTTTAAGGAGTTCTCTTGTGGATCAGTGGGTTAAGGATCCAACATTGTCACCTCTGTGGCTCTGGTTACAGCCGTGGTGCAGTTTTGATCCCTGGCCCAGGAACTTCTGCATGCTGTGGGCACTGCCCAAAGAATAAAATAAAATAAGGTAAAAAATATATATTTAGTATATTATAGTAATTCATGTGATAAATTGACATGTGCTAAGGACTGAATTTATCATAAAGTTATGAAATTCAAATGAACAAATAGGTATCTAAAAAAAAGTAGACAAATTAATTTTTTGACAATGTATGTCTATTCATAGCACTTGTCTTTGTCTGGTCCAGTATCTCACCATCAACATTCCATACCTGGGCTCTATACTATTTTATAACATAGAGAACGTTCTGAAGTGGGATAATCCTGTTTTGGCTTCATTTTTTCCCCTCTTAATTGTCTCTATTTTGAGGCTTTTCTCCATTCTCCCCTTATGTCTCTGTTAGAAGACTATGATAGTTTTTAATGCTATGATCGCAAGAGCAACATTTGCTTTTTCCCAAATTGGGTCAAAATCAATTTGTTGCTTTGTGTAACATTTTATGTTTTCCCCTAAGAAACATTTAACAAAATCTGCCAGGCAGAACAATAAGAGAAAAGTAAAAATCTCAACAACAACAAAAATTATGGCTATATTCACAAATTGAAAACTTATTAAACACTTGCCCACCAAATTGGTCTCTAATGCTAATCTGAATACTATCCAATTTCACTTAGAAAATGAATCTAAGATCAAATGGGTCTTAAAAAAAATACACATAAAAGATGACTTAAACCAGATACTGGTAAATATACAAAGAAAGGAAAAGACGGACTAATTTAGGGAAAGTTTTTTTTTTCCCCTTTTTTGGTGGTTTATTATGACCAGGGCAGAACTCACCTATTTACAGTTTTCAGGGAAAGAAAATATTTTTTCTGACAAGAGCTGAAGAGAGACCCTGACAGAGCTTTCCTGCTTCCCATCTCCCATGTCATCAGGGTTTTCTGGGAGAGGAATCTGAGGTGGTTTTCCAGCTAAGTGGTTACAGCTGTTTCCACGGCATCAGTCAGATGGAGTTTCTGCTCATGTTGACTTTGGCTGAAACCTTCACTGTGAGCCCAGCAGCATAAGAACATTTGCTCTGAGGCCTGGGGCTCTGGACAAACATTCCTGTTTCTGAGTTCTTAACATTAACATTTGATGAATTCTTCTCTTAATTTCTCCTGGAGAAAAGTCAAAGGCACTGGAGAGTCCCCTTTGCCCTATGACAGCCATGGTATTTCCCCCCCACAGAAATCCTTTCCTTCTCTCTCTCTCTCTCTCTCTCTATATATATATATATATATATTTGATATATATATAGCTGAAAACCTGAAAAACAAATAATGTGCATGAACTCTGCCAATCTATTGAAAAAAAAACACATTCCTTTAAATATGTTCCAACACATTTTGCAGTTTTCTGAAACATCAGGCTCCTTTGAAGACTTTTAAAATAAAAGAAAGAAATAGGTTTCAAAGTAAACTCTGAAATGTTGATGTCAAAAGGCACTATGAGAAAATTTGAAATGTAGTTACAGAGTTAATTGGGGGGTCAGTTGTCACAATTGCATGGAGGTAGGATAGAACTTGTTATTTTGATAATCTTTTAAAAATAGTGTAATGTTTGCTTTTGGTTAAAATAGTTTTATATGGATTCTTACATTAGCCATGAAAGTCAAAATTAAGGATCGATTCTTCAACATCTGAAGGATTGAATACAAAATGTTATAAAAAAATAATCCATTTTTGTTATTTGGCCAGCGTCAAATGGGTGCAAACAGGTAATGGATGAAATCTGCTTGCATTTGGGATATCAGTAGAGGAATCCAGCTTTGGTTTCTACTCAAGGATTCCAGTTGTAAATAAGAGAGCACATCCTTGATAAAAGTTATAAAGATGATAAACTGGATACCAAAAGGGACTTTAGCATCTTTTGCCTGGCAAGTTCTGAAAGCATAATTTTAGGAATTATTTTACTGGAGTTCCTGTTGTGGTTCAGTGGTTAACGAATCCGACTAAGAACCATGAGGTTTCGGGTTTGATCTCTGGCCTTGCTCAGTGGGTTAAGGATCCGCCATTGCCATGAGCTGTGGTGTAGGTTGTTGACGCAGCTCGGATCCCACGTTGCTGTAGCTCTGGTATAGGCTGGCAGCCACAGCTCTGATTAGACCCCTACCCTGGGAACCTCCATATGCCATGGGAGCGGCGATAGAAAAGGCAAAAAGACAAAAAAAAAATTATTTTGCTAATTCTGTCAATGTAGTTCAAGTTAGGTGTTAAAGTGATATTAAATAACATTTCAAATTTTTATCAAGCCCACTACTGTAAAGTATGTATAAAGGTACACTAAGACACAAAATAGCTGCATGAATTTATTATACACACATAAATAAATTTAATATATCACTACAGTATTGTATATGTTCCTGTATGTGCTACTTAGAAAATAAAACCTATCAGAGCATAGCCTTTGATTCTTATACTGACACATTAGGTAAAGCTCATAATAAATAACCTGTAATCCCAGGCTATATTACCTATATTATTTGCCATATTATTCTAAGGGTAAACAAATAAAATGCACATCATTAACACGGTTGTAGATATATATACCACCACCTATTTCAGGACAATTTAAAACCCTGTGAGATATAAGTAATCTTCACTTTTGACACTTTAGGGTGATGACTAAGAGTGTGATCTTGAGAGATAAGTTGCCAGGGTTTAAATCCCATTCAGTCCCTTCCTAGCTGTTTGGCTTTAGGCCAATTATTTATCTTTTATGCCTCAGTTTTCTCAATGGTAAAGTGAGAGTAATAAAAGCATTTAATTCATACACTTCATAATGTTACTGAGTCCAAGCTCCTACTGCTTGCCAGATGATAGGCCAATAAATGGAGAGACAAGGTGTTGGGACAAGGAATAACGACTTTATTCAGAAACCCAACTGACTGGTGGACTAGTGTCCCAAAGAACCATCTTACTCAATTTAGAATTGAGGCTTCTTTTATACTAAAAAGGGAGGGGGTGTGGCTCATTATTGCAAACTGCTTGGTGCAGGAATCCTTCGTTCTCGCAGCTGTCCATGCAAGGCTGGTCACAATGCTCCTATAAAACTCAACAAGAGAGTTGTTATTTTCTTTTCAGTAACTTTTTATTATACCATTAATGGTCAAGCCTGGGAGGCAAAACCTTGAGAATGGGCTATTGTGCCTATTTCAGGCTATAGGCAACATTCTTTACAAAAGGTGTAGAGCCAGCTTGACTACGCACAGGCAACAGAGCACAAAAGTTAGAGATGCAATATAGAGTCAAATTCAGTCTGCTCTGCTACAATAAGGATTAAACATATATTCCATTTTAAAGGGCTTTTAATCCACTCTCGATTAAAAAAAATTATTATTTTTGCTGTTGTTTTTCTATTTAATGCAACTCACCTCCTAATGAGAAAATAGTCTATGTAACATTGTGCCTGTGGTCATCGAATATAAACTTGAATATTTAAATGATGGTGCTTTCTGGAAGAGCCCAGGGTTTTCTTGGTTAGCCCTAAAGGCTAAGAATCTCATTTTATAGTTTAGGCAAAATATGCCTTCCTGAATTTTCTAGGTGCTTAGATCAATTCAAATCATTTCTACACTTTCTTAATTACAATATTTAAACACTCAAAGCCTTCTTTAATCCCACTCATAACCCCTGTTGGTAATTACTTCTATCTAGGCCAAATATGCTGCATGTACTCAGATATTTATTCTATTGTATGATTTCATTAGTCTCTTCCCATTTTAGTGAGAGGTTTGAAAACTCTTAGTTTTTCAGTCTCTAGGCTTAGCAGGTATATTATATTTACTAACTTGGACATATATTGATACTGTATAAACATTTTGGCTATATTGTTTATTGTCAAATAAAACCCCTTGATCTCCTTCATATTAATTCTTATAAAGCAGTCTCTGATAACTCTTTATTTATTGTATTGTATATACTGGCTCTAAGACTTCTATTGTTAACAATGACAGAGTGTCTTTTTTCAAACCAACCCACTGGCCAAGAAAACCTATAAAAGATGATAAAATAACAAAAGCAACAACACGAACATCCCATGTGGTTGCAGACATTAGCAATCAAACAAGACAGTTATGATTTGAGGGGTTAGTATCCCTAAGAGAAGGAAAATGCATGGGAGCACTCACCACTTTTTTCTCTCTAGGAAGGTAACAGTCTGGAGTTTTTAGCAGTTGAGGAAACACACACGGCATTCAAAAGCTACCAAAAAGGCAAATCATAGAAAAAAAGGGAACCATAGAGACATGAACCTCATAATTGGTATGTCTTTTTCCCTTCAAGACATTTGCCAAAACCAAAGGTTCCGAGAATTGAGAAGGGAAGATCCAAGTGGAAAATGACTGTTGAGAGGAGCAGTTTTCAGCATTCTCTGAGACCATACAAGGAGATGGAGAAGTGGAGCAATTCTTTACCGCCTGGAAAAAATGAAAGCCCACCTTCTTTCCTCAGCCTTTTCTGATGTGGTTGATGCTGAGTCCCCAGGTTTTCCTGTGCTGTTTGGCTGAACAAAGAAAGAGGTTGCCTGCTTTCTTGTCCTTTAGATAAAGCAAGAGGGCTTTTATTTGATCTTCTTTTGGTCTACTTCCCTCGATGTTTCCAGCTCCATGTCTAGAATACATGAGGAAAGGTTCCTAACCAGTCTGCTTTCTTCTCTCCATCTTTCAAGATCTAATTAATTAATAATTATATCATGTCCTGAGTTTTCAGTTGTACCTAGTAGGAGAAATAGGGAAAAGTATATTTTCCTGGAAGTATGAGTTCCCCCTTAGTTTTCTTTTACATAAAAGTGTCTTTATGTGCCCTTCATTTTTGAAGGCTATTTCTGGTGGAGTAGCAAAATATTCTGGATTTGCAGATTTTTCTCTTTGGCAGATTTTTCTCTTTTTCTCTTTTGTCTCTTTAAAGATGTTCTATATTCTTCTGAATTCATAGTTTTTTTAAAAGACATCAGCCATCATTTTTCTCCTACTGCTTTCTAAAATTTACTCATTGCCATTGATTTTTAGCAGTTTTACAGTGACATTCTCAGGTGTGGATTTATTTCATTTATCATGTTTGGGATTCCTTGAGCTTCTTACATTTCTAGACTTAGGACTTTAGAGTTTGGAAAATTTTGGGCTATATTTTCTAAATTATCTTCACCCTTCCTCCTTCTTCTCTGTCTAGCTAAATATATGCTAAACTATTTGTAATTGTCCCACATATCCCTGAAAATTTGTACTTTGCAATCACTTTTTCTCATTCAGATGGTAATTTTTATGGTCTGTCTTCAAGGGAATTTATTTTTCCTCTGTATTCTTTCTTATTCTATGAAGCCTACCTGGTTAATATTTTATTTTATATATTGTATTTTTCATTTTAAAATTTCAATTTATATTTTGAAGTTTTCTTTATTTTTCTTCAATATAAACATATTGGCCTTTGGGTCCCTAAGTATAGTTACAACAAATATTTTAAAATTTTTGTTTGCTAATTTCAATGTGTTGTCTCAAGATTGGTCTTTGCTATTTATCTTTTTTCAGGAAAATTTGTCATATTCTCCTGGTACTCATTTGTTGAGGCATTGTGAATGCTATGTTGTGGAGCCTCTGGATTTTGTTTTATTCCTCTGAAAAGTGCTTCTGTGTTTGTTTGTTTTTAGCAGGGAGTTAACTTGATTAGACTCAAACTTCAACTTCAGTTTCCTGACAGCAGTTTAAATCTCAATTCATTTCTTTTATTCCCTTATCTGCTGCTGTCTTTCCTGCATGTGTGTTTCAAATGTAAGACAAATATCTGACATATTTTTACACAGAAATTGGATAGTCTCCTCTCTCTGATTCTTCTCTCCAAAATTTCTTCCTTACTTTGCATAGCTGTAGTTTCTACAAATTCTGTCCTCTAGTTTTTCAGGCTAGAGAAACTGCAAGTATCTCTTGAATTTTAATTCTCCCTTATAGAGATTCATTTATCCTTCCCTAAAGTCAAAAATGGATAATTCACTTATACCATAACTTTCATTCAACTCTAAAATATCTCTAATTTTTCTCACTGTCCATTGCTTCTATAGTTTTTTGAGGTTTGCTATTGTGTTCAGAGTTGTTATCTGCAGAATAGTTGGGCCTAATAGCATCTTACTTCATCATGCAGAAGCAGAACTACATCAATTATATTAGAGTGTTTTTCTATCGATGGAGTCCCAAAGATAAAATTTTGCAAAGTGCTATATAAAATCATATTTCTAAATTATCTCTAAGTGAAATTTCTATATAATAGTATTAGTTACAAACTGTAAGAAAATATTTCCTAACAAAATAACAATATAAAAATTGTTCATGAAAACTTCCAGGTTAATAAGAAAAAAAAAAAGCAAATAACTCTGTAGGAAAAACAAAGGGATATTAAGAGGCAAAACAGAGATATGGAAACCCAAAGGACAACAAAGTATGAATAAAATTATTAAATTCTTTGGTAAGCAAATGAAAATTAAAATAAATTGTCACTTCCTATGTATCAACTGAACAAAATAGAAAAAGCCTGGCAATACTGAATTTTGGTGAAAATCTGAAGTAACAGGAAATTTCAAGCATTACTGGTGGAAAAAAGTTGCCATGAGTACACTGGAAAAAATTGGTAAAAATTAGTAAAAAGATGAGCCTAAACTATGACCAATAATCCCACTTATAGATATGTACCCTAGGGAAATCACAACTATCAGGATATCTTTAAAAGGATTTTATTGCAGTAAAACTTTGGAAAGAACATACATATTTATTAATATGGTGTTAAGGAATAAATTGTATCTTTTCAAAATTGTATGTCAGAGTCCTCCCAACTCCCAGGACCTGAAAATATGACTATATTTGGAGATAGGGTTTTTAAAGAAATAAGTTAAAATAAGGTCTTTTGGATGGGACTTAATCCAATATGACTGGTCCATATCAGAAGAAATTTGCACACAGTTACAGAGGGAAAACCATGTGAGGACAAAGGAAGAAGATGGCCATATATAAGCCAATGAGAGAAGCCTCAGAAGAAACCAACCTTGCTGACACCTTGATCTGAGATGTCTAGTCTCCAGAAGTATGAGAAAATAAATGCCTGTTGTTTTGGTCACCCAAATGTGATACAGCAGCCCTACTTAATTAATACATAGGATAAGTTAACGGTATATCATATTATATTTAAGTTATTACTACATAGAAATCATAGTGGATTAATGCAAAATGCATTTATGTGCATAAATAATTTTGAAGGAAATAAACACCTTGCAAAATAACACATATATGAATGAAATGAATATATAGAGTGCTACTTCACGTTTTACATATGCATGCCCACATAGTTAAAGAATAAAGACTTTGATAGATTAAACAGCCACTTTAGAGTCCTTATCTCTGGGGAGGGAAAAGTGAAATTGGGATGGTGACTCTAGAAGTCTTCAAGTGTACTTGTGAGGGAGAGAGAGGAAGTGAGATGAGGCACATTTTAATAAAATTATTTAAATTATGTTTCAATATATCTCTGGGTTAAAAAGAGAGGTGGATCATCATTGTCATATGCTGGCTCATTTTATATTGTTTGGTGTTAATTACTCAATTTTTAATTATTCACAAGTCTTTCTATGGCAGTTTTCATTCTAAAATTATTTATTGGTAACTTCTTTCACAATAGGACTTACATGACCAGATGTGAGTTGTATTTCTTCATTGCTTATCATGTCAGTCAGAGATAACTATAAGTCTCCCATCAAGAAGATGGCCATATACAACAGCAGAACTGAAGGTGACTTTTCAAAAATACCAATTCATGAATAATAAATTAGGTGACAGCATTTAGGCCAAAAATTTCTGCTTTCTTCATCTCCACTTTTCTGAGCAAAGTTGGTTTGCATTATGATGGGGGTTGTATTCATCTCTTTTTTTTCTCTCTCTGCTTTAGCAATTGCTACTTCCTTTTAACTGCTTTAAATAATTCACTTTTGAAAAGACAGGAAAATTATTTTTAATTTACTTACATTGTTGCAAACCTACTAAACTGCCTGGCCAGAAAACTCAATGAGTGATATGGAAAGAGAAATTGAGACAAGTATTAGAAACTCCATGCTATCTTTTAGATTAGTAATTATAATTAATGTGACAAATTGAGTGTTTGAGAAAAAGTGCATTAAAATTAAAAATGAAAAAACAGCAGTGTCTCTACATCTTTCGCAACTTAGGTCTATTTTAAAAGATATTTTCTGATGGGGTCAGACTAGATCACGTAACATAAAAAGACTAAGAGGGTAATTTTTGTACTGCACAGCTGTAGAACCAGGGAGTACTTTTATTCCCTAGGCAGTCTAATAGAAACATTCAACACAATTTTTAGGATTTATCACACACTGGAAGTGGAAAAAACCCGGGAAGATAATTTAATCTAACGACCTCACTGTAGTGATGAGGAAACTTAGACTCCCCCCACGTTGATGGTCTTGATCAAAGTGTTAAAGGGGGTTGAGTGCAGAACCAATGGTAAAACTCACTGATGATGTATAATTTATTTTTTTACAAGCTACTCCATTTAATAGACGGCTTCATTAAAATACCCAGCTCGTCTTTGCTTTAAAAATGCTTCTGGGAATTGTCAATGGGGATTGTTATGAAACTTATCATTGGGTTGTGAATGCTCCCTAGGTCTAATGCTAACCAGCTGCCTCTGTGGATGAGATCACTGACACTTTTCAATGCAGGTGCCTTTGAAGGTGCTCAGATTCCAGGCCAACTGCCAAATTGCCTGGGCAAGCAGGGGCACTGAAAACCACTCTGTTGATTTTGGAGACCTCTCCAAATCTGTGTCCTTCATTCCTAAAAGTCACTAGACCATCTGATAGCTCAAGAATTCAGTTAAATATGGTGAAAGCAAAAATCTCTTCTAAGGTGATCACTCTCTCCATCTTCTTGTTCCCATTCCTTTCTCTCTCCATTCCTAAATAGCATTGTTTACCACTTTGACAATCAAAATAAGTCATACAAATTGGTTTCTAAATCAGTCTAGAAACATTTTCTTAATGTCTCCCATATTCCAGGCAATATGTCTTCCATAGGCTATTTTGACTCAGAATCCATTGTTGGAGATCCTTTTCAGAGGTAGACAATCTGGTACATTCTTTCATCATCCATAATCTGTCACACTTGAAGACAGTGACCCAGTGCAGTTAGACTTATTGCAAATTTTTGGACATAAGCCCGGATCATATTGACAAAAGTAGGTCCTGTCTGGTCTTTTTGCAGAGTCTTTCTTGGGATATAATCCAGAGCCCTGATATATTTCAGGCCACTTCTACTGCCATCATCAGCATCATGCAACAACTCCTGCTGGGCTTTAGAGATATCTGTTTGGCTCTAAGCTGAGATCAAAGGAAAAGCAGTTGGGTCACAGGAGAGATAAATCAATGCAGGATAAAGGGTAGGAAGGAAAACAGCTGCCATTTCTATAAGACTAGCATAAGGAGTAAGGGAATACATTTTTGCCATATTTGTCTTATTGTTTTTCAGAAACAATAAAGGATTTTTTTTCACTTTTTTTGAAAGCATGAGTTGAGCAACTGTTATAAAATTTGACCTATGTATTTTAATATTATCATATTAGCACAAACATGGTATATATAGATGTCTCCCTCCCTCCCCCCTTTTTTTTTTCTTTTTAGAGCTGTACCCAGAGCATATGGAAGTTCCCAGGCTAGGGGTCAAATTGGACCTACAGCTGCCGGCCTACACCACAGTCACAGCAATGCTGGATTCTTAACCCACTGAACAAGGCCAGGGATTGAACACACATCCTCATGAATACTAGTCAGGCTCCTTACCACTGAGCCACAGAGGAAACTTTCAATGTCCCCTTTTTAAAAAAGATGAGGTTTGAGAGTTACCAGGACTAAGTAAAGAGAGAACTTGAATCTTCACCGAATTAAATCAGGGAAGCAGGAGATCAGAGTCAACCATTACCACTTGTATATTCATTCAGCAAATATTTAGGACCCCTTGGTAAAGCTATTATAAAACATTGAGTTTGGTGAAATATGAGCTATATCTTTCTTATTTAAATTTTTGCAACTAAAATACTACTAATAAGAGCCATTAAGCTGCTTAATGCATATTCTGTTTAATAAATATTAAATTGAAGTAATACATATATTAGAAAACCATTTTGTCTCCATATGTATCTGAGGCTTAATTAACAGAACATCAAAATAGTTTTGAGAAATACTCTACCAAGTGCTCTGATCTCAAGTGGGTATAGTGATTAACTTTAAAACATTAAATACAGGATAAGTTAGGACTCTGAAAAAGGTAAAAATAGCCCAGAAACATTACGAATATATAATTTTAATCAGGAATTATTCTTCAAAAATTAGAAAAGGAGATATAATATGGTGGTTCTTCTATGCAAAATTAAATGACATTTATTATTCATAATTTTTAACTCTCTCCAAAGCCTGTTGAATAGGAACTGGCTTTCTAATGGATTTGCCAAAGGAACAGATAACATGCATTTCAAGATTTGAACTTTTCAGATTTGGATGTCAACTTGCTCACTCTAATTCTTTTTGTACTGGGAGTAGGTCAGATTGAAAGTATGCCATGTGCAGCTAGAGGGTCAGGATGGAGGGCAAAAGACAACATTCTTGCTAAAGGACATACTACTTAAAATATTCTTTATATGGGCTAAGCATAGACATTAACTTTGGACAATGATCTCTTTTAATTAGATAACAAGATACTTCCTTCCGGGTAAATCAGAGGCCTACAGAAATTAACTAGATTGAGGAGCAGAGTGGCTGATGAGGAAGGAACGTGGGCAGTACAGTATGTAATGAGGGTTAAATACTTGCTCTATCACCCACCAGTTGTATGATTAGACAAGTGATTTTCTCTAGGTCTCAGTTTCCAATCAGTAATGTGATGACAATAATAGTACTAACATTAGACCAGCCATTGGAATCAAAGGAGAAAACAAGTAAAACAGAACAGTGCTGGAAGAAAGGGGCAGGCTCCTTAAAAGAGGTAATTATAAGATTTTAGGAGTTAAGTCAGGTTAGAAGCTAAGAGGACAAAATTTCTCTGTCTGAGCAAATAGGAGAGTTTTAACTTTCTAATTTTGAAAAGAAGAAGTAAAGAAACATCAAATGAGAACAAAGAAAGGGTAGGGGGAGCTGCTCAGTATAAAAATAAACACATTAACCAATAAGGAAATAGATAACTACAAATACAATGGAGTTGTGAGAAAAATGTAATGTGCTAGAGAAAATGAGGGGTGGGGTTTCATCCTGGATGGCCAGGGAAGTTGTGCAAGACTCTAACTGCAAAATGAAGCTAATAATTCAAAGATAGAGGGGAATAATCTTTCCAGCCAAGAGAGCAAACTATGTAGGAAATGAGATCAGCATGTTGAAGCAGAAAGAAGTCAGTAATTCTGGAATCTAGGGAATGAAAATAATAATTGATGAGGTCTGAGAAGGAGGCCAGAGTCTAATCATGTAGAGTTTTTAGGGTCTAGTTGGACATGATGAAACTTTTAGATTTTATTTTCTAAGACTAAGAGGAATCATTGGAATCTCCAGGAGAGGTTGATATAATTTATGTTTTAAGATGAACATTCTGGTAGCTGTGTGG
The DNA here is from genome assembly GCF_054392235.1 of Sus scrofa. Lineage (NCBI taxonomy): Eukaryota > Metazoa > Chordata > Mammalia > Artiodactyla > Suidae > Sus > Sus scrofa. Next base: position 78,988,229 of record NC_139383.1, on the reverse strand, counting down.
CATATTATCTTAAAAACAAAAGAAGAAGAAGAAAACCGTTTAAGTGGTTTCAGGAGTCTAGGCAACATGTCAGGGTTGTTTGGTCTGGGATAAAGGTGTAGAAATGATGGGAGATGTTCAGTCAGATTCAGAATAGATGGTAAATGTGGAGCTTCTACCATATTAAGATGAAGAAAAGTGAGAAGTCAACCATGATTCCTAAAATTTTGTCCTAAGAAACAGGATGAAAAGCGTGACATTAACTGAAAGGGGAGGATTTGGAAATAAGCAGGTTGAAGAAGAATGGATTGATGTAGACAAAGTGGTAAATAATATGTTTTTAGACATAATGGTAATTTAATATATTAAATTTGAGTTACCATTGTCACTCAAGAGGACGTGTTGACTGAGGAATTCAACTGAGATTGGAGTTCAGGGGAGAAGTCCAATCAGAAATAAAAATTTTGGAGTTATCAATATATATTGAATGTGCTGCCAGATACCCCAGGATGAGGGTAGATGGAGAATAAGCCCTAATTCTTAACATAGTGTATGAGCATCTTTAGGGCTCTGGAGTGGGAGAGGAAGCCAACGGATCAGACTGAGGTCAATATGTACGATCATGGCAAGCAAGAGAAGAAGCCAAGGTGCAAGTCAGACTTGAAGAGGGAGGGCGTCTGTCAAATGATCTAAAAGGGGCAGTTACAATGAAGACAGAAAATTAAATATTGGATTTGCTAAGATGACACTTGATGAGTCCAGTGGTGCAGTGACTGTGATGGCCTGAGTAGAGTGGGTTGAGAGAAAACTTGGTGGTGAAGATATATAGACAGGGATTTTAATAGTCTTATTTATTTAAAGAAAAGCAAATTCATTTCTTCTAAACATAAAATAAATAAAACAAGAGTGGGTGGTGAAGTTTTCATTGTGGAGCAGCATAAACAAATCTGGCTAGTATCCATGAGGATGTGGGTTTGATCCTTGGCCTTCTTCAGTGGCTTGGGGATCTAGCATTGCCGTGAGCTGTGGTATAAGTTGCAGATGTGGCTCAGATCCCATGTTGCTGTGGCTGTGGCTAGGCCGGCAGTTGTAGCTCCAATTTGACCTCCTAACCTGGGAACTTCCATATGCCATAGGTACAGCCTGAAAAAGGTTGAAACAAAAACAAAAAAACCAACAAAGAAAGAGCCTCCTCTACATTTTTATCATGTTTGTAGTCACATTAAGGCATCCTCATGCAATACTCTGTCTCCAGAGAAGATAATTTGAGGCCCTCTATCTAAAAAGATATTTTCCATATCTTTGTGATTTATCTTCAAATTGATTCCATGGCTTCCTCAGTAGTGTGTGTTCTCTAAATAGTACTGAGTCTTAGTGGTGACAGAACATCTAAGGTTCTTGTCTTCCAATTTTTTAAAAAAATTAATGGCATCAGAGTAAGAAATAATAACACGGCTCTTTTCACATTGTGAATAAGGCTTGAAATAGCAATAAATCATTTAAATCATTCTAGAGGACTAACCCAAAAAATTTCTTCCCAAATAAATATTCAATATTGATTTTTGACCAGACATTCTAAGGCCTGTCAATGGCCAAGTCAGATGCTTTGGGCCAATCTGACAAAGTATAAGACTCAAAAAACTCTACTTTTATTATTGTCAGTATCAGGACCCATTCCGGACATAGCTGTTACTTAATAGTTCCATGTGAACAGTTCCCAGATGTGCTTCCTGCATCATGGCCAAGACAATATGATATCTATCTCATTAAATAGAAAAAAATACTATTTTATGCATGGGATTAAGTCATGCAAATGAATTTTAAATCTTCCGTAAATGTCTCCTGGATGTTTCCTCTACATTTAGTTTCAAATGACTAAAATCTGTTGAAATCAGTCTCACCATTCATGCAATGTCAAAATCCAGTAATATAAAAGTATATATATTGAATATAGGATCCAGCAGCATGCAATATAACTCAGGGTCTGCAGTGGTAGGTACCCTAAGCATTCAGAATCAAATAATCTTCTAGCATAAATTTAGACAGTGATTGGTGGCACTCTGAAAAATGTTTCCAAACAAGGCTAATGATCAAAAGTGGCAAAAGCCTACTCAAAGAGGTAAATTGTGAAACTATTTTTTCTTTTCTTTTTTTATTGTATAGGCAATATTTGTTCAGTATAAAAACATCTTCTTTACAGATAGAGAATACAATTATATATTTGGTTAGTGTCTTCACTGCTGAAAATGTGTTTATCTTCCTTGTTATCAAAAGAGAAACAGAGCAAATTATAATATACACATAGAGAAGAAATAGGAGAACTTGGGCCATTTGGCCTGGGAATATATTCCCTCTATGGAAAGCATTGTCCTCTGATAGGGAGAACCCCTTAACTTGCTATTTGTCTGTGCATATGAGGAGCTTCTGATTTTAGTCCAGATGGGTAGCATTCAGTAAACATAAAGAGTTAAATGGCTATGCATAATGAAGAAGCAGAATTTTTGGCATTAGTTTTGTCAATTAGAGAAGCTGAATGGGCTAGGAAGAGGAAATACAAGAGTCTAACTTTGTAATGAAGGAGTCTGTGGTTAGAATTATATTTCAATATAATTGGTTTCTTTTGCAATCCTACATATTTTTTAATTCTAGATATTAAAAAAACTAATTCTTATAAAGAGTTCACTAACTTCAAACTGCTAAAGACACATTTGAAAACAAACTATAGACACCCTGCTTTAAGGAGAAATGGTCCTAAATAACAGCACCATAGAATCAGCCCACAGAAGAATATAACAGGCAAGAAGCTCCCTGTGGAAGAGAATTGACAGTACATTTCTGGAAATCATGGAGCTGTTATATTTGATATGCTTTCATTCCTGAGCAGTAATTACCCTCCATCATTCCCAGATCATTCATTAATAATCAATTACATATAAAAGCTTGATGTTCTTGCTCTACAGAAAAGAGAAGGGATGGCACTATTAAAATGACAGGCAGCAAATGAAAGGAAGACTGAAGGAGCCAGCATGAGTGTTGTAGGGGAGGGAACAGCGAGGGGTTTGGGGGTACCATCATGTGGTAAATGTCTTTATCCAAAATGTGCTGGAGGAAGGGCACCCTTGGGAAGGAGTTAGGGGACAAAGAACTATATCCCACTGTTTCAGAGGAAGATAATCCCAAGAGAAGTACAACTCCAAAAGAATAGAGAACTCCTTGATATTCAGGAATAAGATAATTTATCTCTTATCAACTAATCTGTTATCTATCTAAATAAAAGAGAACATATGACATCTTGCATAGCCTGTTTTCTCCTTTAAACATAGATTAGAGGATTTCTCATTTTTAATGAATATATTTCATCAGTTTTAATGACTAAGTAGTACCTAAATGTATGAATATAATTTTCTTTAGCCTATAATTTACTTTTATGAGTTTAGGCTGTTTCCTTTCTTTCTTTTATTGTTTATCATTGATAAATGCCCAGTGCCTCAAATATTTGTTGAGGGAATACATTGGCTATTATAATTTTTTTTAATTTTTGTACATTTGTTCAACTTCTTCTTTATGATAAGTCATTAGAGGCAGAATGCTTAGTCCACTAGTGTGCATACTTCTTAACTGCAGTAATTATAACAAATAAATACCCATTTATCAATTTGTTCTAGATTACAATGTGCAAATGGTAACTGAGTTGAGTAGATTACTTAATGAGAAAAAAGAACATTGAGAACATCTGGGGTAATTGTATAAATCCGCTTGTAAGAGTTTCTCCTAAAAATTTCATCAGACTATATGTTCAAAATAAAATCTACACAGTTATGAATATGGACCTAAAGTAGATTCATTTTTGTTTATAGTTTTAGATGTAAAATATAGTCCTGATAACTAAATTGAACACAGGTTAAAAGCTAAATCAGTCTGCAAAAAATATTAACAGACCTTATCTCAATGTGAAAAAGCTGTTCTAAATTTATTGATCAACAGTCATCCTAAGAGTTCCTTTCACTGAACTTTTGTGTTTGCTTTATTCTTTTCTGCCTGGATGTGATCTTTACAACAATTCCAGGAACAGTATATATTATATAAATTTTCTGAGTACTTAGGTGTCTGAAGATGTTTTTATTTGACCCTTATGTTTGATTGTATAGTTTAGCTAGGTATATAAATGAAGGTTCAAAATAACTTTCCCTTTAAATTTAAGACATTGCTTTTCTTACCTTCTTCCATTAAGGCATTTCTAATGAGAAGTCCAGTGCTTTTCTGAAATGTCTTTCTTTCCAGATGACTTTTTTTTTCAACCAGAAATTTTAAGGATCTTCTTATATTTACTGGAATTTTTGAAGAATGCACCTAGGTGGAATTTTGTAACCATGCTTCTGTCTTCCTTCTTCCTATTGATATTTAGTAACATGAATCTGAAGACCATGACTTTCTTCAGTTCTGCTAATTATCTACCTATTCCTGTTTGATTTTTAAATTGTTTTTCCCTGAATTTCCTGTTTGTTGGATATTGTACCTCTTCTATTGATTCTTGATGTCTCCTAAATTTTTAAACATTTTCTGCTCTATTTAGCTAGCTGTCTCAGTTTTATTTTCCAGCCTTTTGAAAGTTTTCTGTCAACTATCACACATTTTAATTCTAAGAACTCCTGACCTCATGGATTTTATAGAATGTTAATTTTTATTATGTGAATGTAATATTATCTCACATATCTCTGTGAATGTTAATTATACATTTACATTTTTTCTGAATGATCCTTTTAAGAGATATTCACTGAACATCAATCACTCAGAGCTTTGTCTGTAGCTCCTATAGTATAGATCAGCAAGCTGCCCTTCTCAAGAGGCCAAATGAGCAGAATTTTTATTTTGAGCATTAGCATCCACAATGGAAACCCACCCATGCTAAAGAGAAGTTTACCAATTGTATCTGACTAAAATGACATAGTTGTTAAATCAGAACCAGCACTGTATTCCAGGGGTTCTGATTTCAAGGCTGATATTCTTTCCTTTCTACTTTTGGCTGAGTGATCCAGCAGATATGATCATGGCCAATTATAGCATAAATTTTTCAATATTTTACATAAGGTACTGGCCCTTTATAGTTACCATAAGCTTTGGTATGTAATATAAATCATATAAAATTAAATCATTTTTATATCAACTATACCTTAATAAAAATTATATCATTTTTAAGGGTATGAGTCATTTACAATAATACATTTGTTCACATTTATGGAAGTTTTCATGCATGCAAATAGTTTATATAAGACATTTTAGTTGAATAAGCTCTGCTGTGCCAAGAATGCAAAGTTTTCCTTGAAATGTCAATGCTTTGAAGTCTAAGGAAAATATTCTACAGCCCATGGCAGCTGTTTTCAGAGATAGTTACAGTTAATAGTTTATGGTTGCCACAGTATCCCAGTTAATACCGTAGAAATGAGGCTTAGTTTCTGTCAGAAAAACAAAAGTCACTGCATTTGTATAGATTCAGAGTGTATTTATGCTCTATAGTTAAAGACAATTCAGAGTTTTCAGCTTATAAAATTGAGATCTCCTACACTTTCAAAAGTACCTCTCTAATACGGTTGGAGTGTATCTGCTGACCTCCCCAGAGGGGAATTTTACATAAGTGTATCAGGCAAGAGAGCAGCCAGGAAGATGCTCTCATCTGGAATCTGCAAGTTCTGGAATGTCAGGGCCTTCCTGAACAGCAAAAGGATTTTAAGATGAAATATGAATTAAAAAAAAAAAAAACAAATTTCTAGTTTAAGAAATACCAAAAAAAGGACCATCCCAACAAAATAAAACCACATTCTCTTTGCAACACTTAATTTTTTCATAACAGGAAATTACAGAGAATATTTACCTTGTACTTCAGCCACACTACCATTTCTCCATGAGGACATCTGAGTTTCCTCAAAGAGCAATCAGATATTTGCTTCCTAATAGACAGAAGTGCCATAATACCTCTTGGAAATTTACCCACTAGGGACTTGTCAAGCATATGTGGAGGCTGGCTGGCAATTCTTGCCATCAGTTGGCAAAGCAGAATGGCCAACAACAATAGTGATTTAGAATGTCATAGTGTTCTAACCTCTCCTGAGGTGACTAAAGTTTTAGCCTTACTGTTTTTTAGCTGTTAGTTTCTTGGGGAGATTTTTTAAGAGGAGAAGATATGTTTTAATAATCATAGGGTAGTACGTCAGTTCATAGACTTATATTGAATGCCTCTGTGAATCTTATTGTAGCAAATACAATATTAAGAGCAAGAAATCAGGGGAGTTCACATTGTAGCTCAGCAGTAACAAACCCAAGTGGGATCTGTAAGGATGTGGTTTTGATCCCTGGCCTTGCTCAGTGGGTTAAGGATCTGGTGTTGCCATGAGCTGTGGTGTAGGTCAAAGACCTGGCTCGGATCCTGTGTTGCTGTTGCTGTGGCTGTGGCATAGGCCTGCAGCTGCAGCTCTGATTTGACCACTAGCCTGGGAACTTCCATATACTGTGGGTATGGCCCTAAAAAGCAAAAATTAAAAAAAAAAAAGAATTCAGGCATTTTTAGAAGTCCAGAGGACAAGAGAAAACAGAATACAACATGGAAAACATTTCCTAAGTGACTCAGTAGCTTTAAGAAACTCACAAAACATTTAATAAATATATGTTAGTTTAGGCAGTAAATTAAAAGTATGAAAGTGTGCATTGGTGATTGGGCACTATCAGCAAGCCAACATTGACCATCCTGGAGGTAGAAATTGTCTAATTGGTAATTGCGAATATGCTCTAATACATGTACAAGTGCCAGATATGCTTAGATAAACATCATTAAATGGGCAATGCTTTTGCTGATACGGTCAATCCAATCAAACAAGAATACAGGTACACCCATGGACAAAATACAGAAGGTTTGGGTAGTGAAAGAATTTCAAAATTTAGGGAGATTTAGCTAACATCAATTTCAGAAAATATCCACTTAAAGATAATAAGTTCATCCTTCTGTGTTTTCTGTAATATGTGTTGTGCTGTTGCTCAGTAAATTTCAGTAACACTTGGCCAAGGGTGACTCAGTTCCAAGTTTAGGGGAATTTAATTTGAATACAACTTTCAACATAGTGCATAGTCTCTCAAGAGATCAAATTCCATTTTGGTAGATAAAATTAAAACACATTGCATTACTTTGAGACAAAAAAAAAATGACATTTTACTGAATGGCTAAGTCTTGTAAATATTAAGAGCTAAATAATAACAATCAATAACATTGAGAAAGGTAATTATAATTGGATTTACAAAAGATATTTAGAGTAGAAGGACTTAATTCTGTATTTATATATGTACTTAACTCCCTGCTCTATGTGATCAAAAAAGGTATAATTTTGTGTCAGTTCAGTTAAAATGTAATTTAAATTGGGCAGTCTCACATCACTCTTAGAGTACATTATATATGTGTTATCTTATTATTAAAAGAATCCCTAATCCCATTTCTGTGCTATCTGTAGGGACATAGTATAGCAGAATTTTGGGTAAAATTCTGATGGTAGAGCTTACTTTTGTTTATTTATTTATTTACTTATTTATTTTAAGGTAGAGATTATGCCTTACATAGAAAAACAGGAAGCAAAGCAAACTCAAATTTAGGATATGATTTTTAAAAAAAATTTGTTTCATAGAACAACCTCTGGTACTTCCCTAGCTCAAAAATGTCGATTGGCAACTACTTTGGGGATTACAAATCCAAGTGAAAAAGTGCTAATCAGCAAGACATAGCCTGTGTCACACCCTGGACCTTGGTCACCCCCTAAGCAGCCACAGGACCTCTGTGAATCACCAGAGGTTCTGGCTACACTTCTCCATGAACCCAAACCCTTGCAACAGAAACAGGAGCTGAGAGAGTCAGCTTGCTATATACTTTTTCTTCCTGTCCTGTTCCCCTCACTTTTTTTTTTTTTTTTTTTTGACTCTGTAATGAATTATCTCTTTTCTCTTTCTGTTAACACCCTTTAAATCCATTTGGATGGTTAAAGACAAATGCCAGTCTGCTAATAATCCTATTTTCTAAGGTAACTAAAAATTGTGGGCAGAAATACATAATATTAATTCATCATTCTGCTGGAAACTTTGAAAAACATCTTGATATTTTAAAGAGCAGAGTTTATCTTATTAAGTACCTAAATGCCTAAAGAAAAAAAAAAAAATGAACCTATCTGTATGTCCAAAACAACTTTTACCTTCCCCTGAGAGATGAGCTCGCACCATTACCACAGATGGGATTGCTTCAACATCAGAAATGGACTTTTTCCTAATTCTGAGTGCAGGGTGTTGGCAGGTTTGGTTTCCTCTGAGACCTCTTTCCTTGTCTTACAGATGGCTGCCTTCTCACTGTGTCCTCATGTGGTTGAACCTCTATCTATATTGTCTCTTTCCCTCTTTAGAATTGCCTTTTCTTATAAAGAGATCAGTCTTGAGACCCTATTTGAATTTAATTACCTCTTTAAAGACTCTATATCCAAATATAGCCACACTCTAGGTACTAGGAATTAGGACTTCAACATCTAAACTTCAGGAGTTAGGGACAAAATTCAAGTAACACTTTCCAACATTCTTCTATTTCTTATTTCTGAAGATAATTTCATTTTTATAGTGGTAAATTAGTGCTGTTGATGCTGTATTGTTTAAAATCACAACACACGTTCTTTATAATTATACACCCTATGTTTATGTTTACGGCCAGTCCTCTAAGAAATCTGAGAAATGTTGCCTTTTTATGTCCATGTTATTATTTAACTTTGTACCTTAATGAGCATTTCTTTAATAATGTAACAAAAGTAAATTTTAAACTTCAAGTCTTAAGATGTTACTTCTTGTTTTACTCATCTCATATTCTCAATCCAGAATGGCCTTTTGATTCTGTAGATTACCTTCTGAGATGTTCATTGTTAATTTGGACTCTTTATACAAATTATTTGTTTGTAATATAAAATGAAATAGAATTTTACAAGAAAGCATAAAGGAGAATGGAAAAAGTAGTTTCTCCATCAAAGCAGGAGCAAGAGGAAGAAAGATGAAGAATATGGCCAGAAATGACAGAGAAAGCACTGCCAACTGGGACATCCAGTTCATCTGAGGCTTGTTGGAAGGTGGCAGAATGGCAGGCTTCAGGGCTGCATGCCAACAGTTTTATGTGACACCCTTGGCAGTGCCAACTTTTAGCAGATTGATGGTTGTGACCCTTCAACAGAATGGCAGAGAGGTTAATTTTTAAAAATTAGTGACAGGTTAAATATTCATTTCATCTAAAGCAGTTTTCAGTTAGTGTGGCCATTAAAAAAAAAAAAAAAAAAACTGGTCCCATAATGTCCTACTCACATCCATAGTGCAGATATTCATAAATTAAAAGCATGTCCAATCTGAGCACTGTGTGTTTTGCTCTCTTTTCTCAGCATAAATTAAAGACACAGAAGTGTCTTTGATAGTGGATGTTGTCCAGAGCTTGGCAAAAAAAAAAAAAAAAAAAGTCCCTGTTTCACTAATTAGAGTTGTTAAGTAGTCGAATGTAATTGGTGAATGTGGAGAATGTTTCTAGAGGACAGTTTATTAGCCCTGCAATGAACATTTTGTTAATGGTATTAAATGTTGTTAGTAACTAACAGTGTATGTGTTCTTTACTTTTGTTGTTGTTAGTTGGCTTTTTAACAAGGACTCTTTGGCCTGCTGAGAATGCTACAGTTGAAGACAGAATAAAACTAAACGCTAGAGCACAGAGAGTAACATGAAAGAACTATTCCTCAACATGTACGTCTATCCATCATGCCATTACTAACATCAAAGAATAACTGGAAAATAAGGATTCCGTGAAGCTGTAAAGATCAGCTTAAAGAGCAAAAAAGTAAGACCAAAAACTAACCAGCTGATGGCTCTTTAGCAGACAAAAACACAAGCATTGAAGTTTGCTTCTTGTTTGTGTAGTCCCAAAAACAGAGTAAATGTTATTCATTCGAACTTGGATGGGTATTTTGTTTTAAGCAGTAGTGTTTGCAGTGAAACACACTTCCATAAATCATAGCCTTGCATCTCTTTCTAGTCATATAATTTTACACATCTATTCTTAAAATTGGCTGTGTTTTTTCTGTTAGCTAGGGTGACATTGGTGAGGGTGATGAGTAGTTAGAGCGTAGGAATATTTGCTTTGGCAGTTGCTCTGAGGGTGTGTGTGTGTGTGTGTGTGTGCACGTGCATGTGTCTGAGGCATTTAATTTAACCCATGAAATAATATATGCTACTTTGAAATCAATTATGCAGGTGTCTTGATTACAAATAACTCATGTAGAGCTTTCATTTAGAATTTTATCTATCATCCCGCAAAAGGAAATTGCTGCCTTGAGTTTGCGGGTAGATGTAGATTGATTGATTGCCAAGTTCATTCAGGAGTTGCCTAACTCCAAAGACCCCCAGTGGGTTTCTCAGGGTATGTTTCCTGTGCTGGCAGTTAAGTTGGAATTGGAAACTAGAATGGGTTTTGTGATTCCTTTCTTTTCTACTGCAGTGAAATGTTCAGGGATTTACATTTAAATCCCATGGCCTTAAGCAAAACAAAACAAAATTCATGATTGCTTATTATTTAGCCTCTGCTTTGCCCCAAGCACTATGGGTGACTCAGCTCTGTAAGGCAGGGCTTCTGTCCCCAAGGAGATTCTTGTCAGGCTATTCTCGAAAATGCTCTTCCAGGAGACTGCAATAGAGTCCTTTCTCTCAGGACATAACAAGCTCTTAGAAGGTAGCTGTTGCAGTGACAACATTTAGTGAAGAGAATGCTATTCTCCACTCGCCTACCTTGGCCCATAAAACACAGAAAGTGAGCATCCGTGATATTTCTCAACTACCCTACCACACCTCTACTCCTCAAAGATGAGAAGTTGCTGAACCAGATTCATGTAATTGGGAGAAGGAAAAAAGACTGCTTTGGACCCCATTTTTTTTTTCCTGCCAGTAGGGTGTTTCTCTGTCAGACATGCCTTCCACACAGGTCTGTGGGCTATCTCACTCTAGGCAGCAGCCTGGGTCCCTTGTGTGACAGGCGGGGATACTGGAACAGAATATCTGCTCTGCAGACACAAATTCTCCCTCAAGTGGGTCACCTCAAGTTCTAGATGAGGTGGAGGAGGGTGAGCACAGATGTATCCAAAGGCAGGCTGTTAACCCGCATATAAAACAGATCTTCCAGACCAGCCTTAGCAGGAAGAAAACCCAAAAATCTGATTACAACATCTACTTTTCGTATTTTTGGTTGGAATTTTGTTCCTTAACAAAACATGGAACTTCAGCATCCACCAACAAAAACTTCAATTTCTTGCTTTAACCTGCAACTCCTAGTAGCAAAGTTACATGAACATGGTAAGTTCTCATTAATGGATTAATTTCATTGATGTTGTCATCAGAACAACATTTAATTGTTATTATTGGGTGGGGAAAATTTAATGATAATTACTTCAGTAGATTTGAATTTATTTATAGACTTTTGTGTTCATGTTCTTGCCATACATTGTACTCTGGCCTTACCTTGAAAATTGAGTGAATATACTATCATCACTGCCATAGAGCTACATAAATTTGCTGCTCAGAAGATGGCACAATTTTTAGTGGTCAACATTTATTAAGAAAATGACCCAGAAAAGCAATGTAGATTATTTGAAGAGCAACAAATTAATGAGTATTAAAAAAAATGACAGGGACATACCCCAAAGAATGAGGCAATAGAAAAGCCTCCAAGTTAATATTTGAGAACCAGTCTATAGCATATTTCTGATATCTTAACAAAAGTTGTTATAAACTTGTTTTAAGACAAACTGAAGAGTTATTATCAAGTCTTTAAATAACAAAATAAAGTAGGGAATGTTTACTTGGAGTGTGCTTATGTTCCGACCACCATCCCTGTATCACCCACCACCCTCCCCTGGGCTCTCCTCTCTGGATTCTGCAGATTCAATGTTGCCTTTTGCCCTTGAAAATTCCTCTTTGATAGGTATAGTTCAAATGTGACTTTCATTGCCTCTAGAATTCCCTGGAAGACCAAGCCAGAATTACCCACCTCTCCATCATGAGATTTTGTGTTCAGAGTGGTTCTTTTCCCCACTTGCTTCAGGTCCCCAGATTCTTTACTGGTTTTGCCTCGGAACACTTCTTTACTTTCACAGTATTCCTCGCCTCAGGGTCTAATTTTGAGAACCTCAACCTAAGACACTGGGCTGTATAAATGGGCTGTATATAATGTGCAAATAGTATCTAAATCAATGTTTCATTCTTTCCCAGATTTGAGACCGTAGTCCTTTTAACATCATTTGACTGATTATTGTTCCTTTAAGATTTCCACTGGATCCAACATGTTCTTTTTTTTTTTTTTTTTTTTTTTGTCTTTTTAGGGCCTCACCTGTGGCATATGGAGGTTAGGGGTCGAATCAGAGCTACAGTGGCCGGCCTTCACCAGAGCCCCAGCAATGCCAGATCTGAGCCGTGTCTGCATCCTATACCACAGCTCACAGCAATGCCGAATCCTTAACCCACTGAGCAAGGCCAGGGATCGAACCCACAACCTCATTGTTCCTAGATGGATTCATTTCTGCTGCGCCAAGACAGGAACTCCCTGGATCTGACATCTTCTTTATGTCCTTTCAGGTTTTCACTCTTATTCATAAAAAGGGGGGAAGGCTTTAGGTTGGGGATGTTTACCTTTTAATTAAGTTGTAGCAGTTAATGGGTCAGGAAATGATGTATATTCTCCTATCTCCATTATCAGTTTGGGTAGGCAACTTAGAATGGAGGACAGAGTCATATGGATAAAAATAAGTGGAAATTAATGTAAATAAGAATGACCATAACAGAATTTTCAAGTACAGCACATCTTGAAAGTGTTTGAAGTCTGTTGAAGAAATGGTTATTATTGGACTTTTGCATATGATAATGGCTGCCTAGGTAATCAGAATGAGTCTCTGAGAGCACATGGAAAAAAAAAAGGATAAAATATTTTTCTAAAACTTGCTTGTGATAAGCAACAAGCTAATGCAATAACGATTTAGGGGCCAAGATCCATAAGAAGAATCAAACACAGAGGGTTGAGCCCAGCACTGGGGAATCCTTTTTCCCTGGGAACATCTGCTCTTTCTGGATTAGATCACAGCTTTTACAATCTTCTGGAGTTAAGGATTCCAGAAATCACCAAGGATGGAAAACCCTAGTAACTCCCCTAGGTTTGGGGTTGATATTCCAAAGGAGTAAGCTCTAGAATTAAGGATGAACAATAATAAATTAGTCCTCAGAGATAGTGATGTCTAGGTAATACACTCAATCCCTGAAACTTAAGACTGCTAATGACTCTACCTGTCTGTAGAGTATATATTTATCCTTCCTGGAAAAAGGGCATTATGATAGGCCTTAAATAAAATCTACCAGTTTTCATTTATAATTTCTAGTAATTATTCAAAAATTATCTGACAAGGAAGGAGATAAGACAATATGATTGCAAACTTACAGAGAAAAAAAAAAGACAATAGAAATAAACCTTTAGGTCATGCAGATAATGAAATTATCAGATACATATGTTAAAGTCATCATGCTTGATATGTTCAAAAAATGAAGAGATAAAAAAGGGAATTCTAAAAAGGAAAATGGAAATTATATCAAAGAACTAACAGAATTTTAAAATTGAAAAAGTATAATAACAATAATAAGTAATTCATGAATGATTTTGATAACTGATTAGACACAGTGGAAGAAGGAATTAGTTAATGACAAGACTCAAAATAATATGCCCAGAATTAAGCAGAGAGAGAGATGAGCAAATAAAGGATAGATGATAAAAGGAAAAGACAAAGTATTAAATATATGTATTGAGAGACCTAGAGGGTGAGGAGAGACAGAGAGAATCAGGGAGAAGAAGTACTCAGTGAAATAATGGTAGAGAATTTCTAAAGCTAATCAAAAAATTAAGCTATAGTTTCATAAATCTAATGTTTATTTCATAGTAAAATAGCTTAAAATATAAAGCAAAGGATAAGTTATATTCAGAGGATCAATAATTAGTCTGACAGCTTCTTTCTTAATATAAAGATATAAGTCAAAAAACACCATAGATTGTTATCTCCAACATGCTAAAAGAATAAAATTACTACTCAAGGTGAAGTTACAGGAAATGATAAAGAGCAAATAAAAAATAAATACATAAGTAAACCAATAAAAATTGGCAACAAGTGTTCCCATTGTGGCTCAGTTAGTTAAGAACTGTTGTAGAATCCATTTTCTACTATGATCTTAGAAGATCTTTGGGGGCACTTTGGGTCTAGAATAGTTCAAGTTGAATCAAAATAGCCAGGATTTTGCACTGTCACACATTAATCAGTTATTCAGTGTGTACAGTTCTAGGAAGGAATGGAATCTTGGTTGCTTGAAGTTCTCTCCAGCTGAATCAATTCTTAAAATGGCTGACATCTCAAGGCTCTTTGCCAACAGCACTCCCAGAGGCTGGCAAATACTCAGTGTAAAAGAATCTGAACAGCACATTATAGCATTCGTCACAGTCCACTCATTGCATCACACTGATCTACTTCTTCACATATGTTCTGAAGCAGCCCCATCAGATTCTGATAGATGTCTCTTCCTTGGGTTAAACATGAAAGAAGAATAGTGGAAAAATACTTCTCGTTATGACAGCATCTCTTAGGGCCAGGACTGATTTTCATGATACCACTCCTTCACAATCTAGTCTAGAGCCATCATCTTCAGCTAGGATGTCTGCTCATTGACATCAGTGGCTTATTTAAGCACAGGAAACAGACCCCAACTGCCAATTATTTCATTTCCTTCTTTGGAAAGTAAGATTTCTAAACTATTAGCCCAGAGGTCTATGTCCAAATTCCCTCATGTTAGTCACTCTTGCTTCTAATCCTTGATCCCTATTCCTAAGAATTCTTCTTATTAGGAACACAGCATTATGGTGAAATTTAATGTAGAGTACTAAATCAGATCACATACTGTACCTGGAGGTTGGGTCCCAGTCTCATAAAATAATACTTTAGAACTGGCACATTTGCTACATCTTTAGTGGGTTCAGCAGAGTCAACTTTCCAACTAGTGGCCTATTGGTCTTCTGAAGAGATGGTGCTAAATCCAAGACTCAGCATTTGCACAACCCTGAGAAGTGACTCCTTAAATTGTTTACCTGAGGTACATTTTGATTTACCCTAATTCCTGCCCAGAATCTGAATGTATTCTGACTTCAGATTATTTCTCTTTTCCTACAAAAGGGATGACCAGATGAACCACCCCAAGCTCTGATCTTTCTTTCCATATCTTTCAAACTCACTCTTGAGTGGGTGTATAGTATGGCTGCCATCTATATTCAGCTTACACTCACATACTGAGAAAATTCATCCATAACCAAGCTCAAGCTTTTCCTTTCTCTGCCAGTTCCTTGTAAGAGACCCTTCATACCACACAAGTGTAAACAGAGAGAGGTAGAAATGCCATAGTAGTGCATGACATGAGGGTCTGATTACCTACTGTAAACTTGATTGTGTAATCTAGTCCTACTTATTAATTACAGATGTACTGTTTCTGCCTTCTAATGGATCACTGCTAGATCTGTTCATTGCTAGATCGTATGACTTGGTGAGTCTGACAAAATTCAGCTCATAGTAGGATGTTATAATTACATGGTCCAGTGGCCCATGTCAGACACCCTTCACTAAGACCAGTAGTATATCAGGAATTATTTTCTGAAAGTCCTGATATTCTCTTAGGCAGATGACATGGACTTATTCTGAAACATGTGGATCTGTGTTGTGATTTTCTCATAAACTCCATATAGCATTTCCTTTCCCTATAGTTACCTCAAATGTAATAGTATATCCTGGGTCTTGTGGCAAGGTTGCTTGCACACCAGTCTGGACCTGTTTGAGATCCTAGTCTGTTCTGGGACACACACAAAGCTAAAAAGCATGGTGTGCCACCAAATGTATAAGTCAGAGCTATGTTCCAATGTGGGAAACATGCTGCCACCCTTACACAAAGAGGACTACTTGCAGGATACAAAATTAATACACAAAATCAACTGCATTTCTATATACTAACAACAAAAGATCAGAAAGAGAAATAAAGGAAATTATCCCATTTACCATCACTTCAAAAATAATAAAATACTTGGGAATAAACCTACCTAGAGACAAAAGACCTGTACTCTGAAAATTATAAGAGGCTGATGAAAGAAATCAAAGATGACACAAACAGATGGAAAGACAAACAATGCTCTTGGATTAGAAGAATCAACATTGTCAAAATGACTACTACCCAAGGCAATCTACAGATTCAGTGCAATCCCTATCAAATTACTGAGAACATCTTTCACAGAACTCAAACAAAATATTTTAAAGTTTGTCTGGAAGCACAAAAGACCCAGAATAGCCAAATTCATTCTGAGAAAGAAAAGCTGGAGGAATCAGGCTCCCTGACTTCAGACTATACTACAAAGCTACAGTCATCAAAACCGTATGGTACTCACAAAGACAGAAATATAGATCAGCGGAACAGGATAGAAAGCCCAGAATTAAACACACATACCTGCAATTAACTAATCTATGACAAAGAAGGCAAGAATATACAATGGAGAAAAGACATCCCCTTCAATAAGTGGTGCTGGGAAAATTGGACAGCTACATGTAAAAGAATGAAAATAGAACACTTCCTAGCACCATACAAAAAAATAAACGCAAAATGGATTAAAGACCTAAATATAAGACCAGAGACTATAAAACTCTTAGAGGAAGTCATGGGCCAAACACTCTCTGACATAAATATGTTTATGGTTTATGTAGTATCTTCTCAGATCCACTTCCTAGAGTAATGACAATAAAAACAAAAATAAACAAATGGGACCTAATTAAACTTAAAAGTTTCTTCACAGCAAAGGAAACCCTAAACAAAATGAAAATACAACCCATAGAATGGGATAAAATATTTGCAAGTGAAATGACTGACCAGGGATTAATCTCCAAAATTTATAAACACCTTCGGCAGCTCAATACCAAAAAAACAAACAACCCCATCAAAAAATGGGCAGAAGATCTAAACAGACAGTTCTCCAAAGAAGACATACAGATGGCCAAGAAACACATGAAAAGATGTTCAACATCCCCAATTACTAGAGAAATGCAAATCAAAACCACTATGAGGTACCACCTTACATGGCCAGAACGGCCATCATCAAAACTCTACAAACAATAACTGCTAGAGAAGGTGTGGCGAAAAGGGAACCCTATTACACTGTTGGTGGGAATATGAATTCGTGAAAAAACTGTGGAAAACCGTATGGAAATTCCTCAAAAATCTAAAAATAGAATTACCATTTGATCCAGCAATCCCACTCCTGGACATCTATCCAGTGAAAACCATGACTTGAAAAGATACATGTACGCCAATGTTCATTGCAGCACTATATACATTAGCCAAGACATGTAAGAAACCTAAATGTCCATCAAGAGAGGAATGGGTAAAGAATATGTGTTACATATACACAGTGGAATATTACTCAGCCATGAAAAGGAAAGAAATAATGGCATTTGCAGCAACATGAATGGGCCTATAAATTATCATGCTAAGTGGAATCAGTCAGACAATGAGACACCAACATCAAATGCTTATCACTTACATGTGGAATCTAAAAAAAAGGACACAATGAACTTCTTTGCAGAAGAGATACTGACTTACAGACTTTGAAAAACTTATGGTTTCCAAGTGAGACATTTTGGGAGGGATGCACTGAGGGTTTGGAATGGAAATGCTTATAAAATTTGGTTGTGATGATTGTTATACAACTATAAATGTAATAAAATTCATTGAGAAATTAATTAATTAAAAGAAGTCTACTTGACATTAGCTTCCTTCTTCATATTGAATGTAACCATCCTTTATTTGGAATGACATATTCTGATATATCTAACTACTGGTTCCCTAAAATGTTTCCTGATACATTTTAGGGAACCAGTAGTCCCCTAAATTTTGGTAGCTCCCAAATGCTGGCCTCCCAAATTTTGGTAGCATTTTTTCCATCCTATCAAGAACTATGTAAAGTCTTGGTTTTTATGCTACTTACAAGTTAAGAAGTTACCTACTATAGTCTGATGGATGCTAGCAGAACATGTGATAATCCTTTTACTATGTATATGACTTACAATTTATTACTCATAGTAATAGCAGTAACCAGAGTATCAGCATTTTTGTACTGGCTTCCTAACTCCAGTTTCCACAGGGTAATATGAATATGGCCACTTGCCTGTTACTTGCACATGAAATGGGTTGTCTTTCAGGAAAGAAACACTGAGTTGAGAGAAGCCACATATTTTATGCCTGTTCTTTGCTCTTGAAGGAGATACTATCTCTACATTACAAGGTTATTGGCTATAAAACATTCTTAAAATGATAGTCCAGAATGATGAGCAGTTAATGCTTTGATGGTAAGACATGCAGAATTGTAGGAGACCTCAGAAAAGGGTTTCTTAACAAGTTCTCCAACATGCTATCCCTTTCTGGCTCATCTGTTCCAATTACATGATGCCATTAATATAGTGGATTGTGTAATATTGTACACAATGTTCATTCACTCCAGAGCTGCTTGGACTATATTATAACCAAATAGATGAGATTATTAACATACTCTAGGGAAAAACTTAACAATTTTCCATATGAGTATAGAGTATTTCTGACCCTCTTTTCTAGTAAAGATGAAAAAATATATATATTAGCCAAATTAATGACTCCATGTCATGTCCTGAGGCCTTGTTCTAGCAAAGATAACACATCTGGAGTGGAGGCTCAATTGTGGTTACTGCTTGAATAGTTTTGCTCCACAAAGAGTTTTGGAGTAGAAATCAACCTTCAGAGATGCCTCAAGTTAGCTAGTCTTTACTCTTGGACATCAGTTATTGGATAAAGGATGACTCAGGAAGGAATGTGACCTGGAATGGGGTTTCTCTGTGCAGCTGAGTCAATCCTAGAAGAGGCTTATGTCAACAGGCTACCATGCAGTTGGGGCAAAAAAAAGTACTTCAGTGAAAGGGGATCTGGATGGCACACTGCAGTATCTGCCATGATATGGAGTGAAAATATACCATCAGAAGCCGACAGAGGAGTCAGGAGGCATATAAATTGAGTTAAAGAATTGAAAGTTCTTCACATTTTCCTAAATGAATTAAAAGCACTGCATCAATTGTATACTGCATGATTTTGATTATATCACATTTTGGGAAAAGTAAAATTATGGAAACAGTAAAAATATCAGTGGTAGCAAGGGAATCGTGGTTTTGGGGAGGAATGAATACACAGAGCACAGAAGAATGGCAATAATACTATAATGGCAGGGCAATCTGAGTAATACTATAATGGTGAGTATATGTTATACACTTGCCCAAACATACATAATGTACAACATCAAGAGTGAATCCTAAGGTAAGCTGTGGATCTTGGGTGATCATAGTGTGTCAATGTATATTCATCAATTGTGGCAAATATATCACTCTGGTGGGGGTTGTTAATAATTATAGAGGCTTTGCATGTGTGAGGGCAAGGGGTACACAGGAAATCTCTATACTCTTCTCTCAATTATTCTGTGAACCTAAAACTGCTCTAAAAAAAATGTGAAAGAAAGCTCTGCTTTATATTAGGCTTTTAATAGTTAATGATGTATATTTTAATTTCTAGGATAATGCTGAATATCAGTGCAAGAGTGAATAGCTACAAAGCTAAGACTGAAAGGGTTGTAGAGTAATAAAATCAATCCAAAGGAAGGCAAAAATGGAAAGATAAATATATGGAACCATATAGAAAGTGATTGAAATGTTACATTTAAACCAAATATATCATTATTTACATGAAATTTAACAAAATGGAATAAAAGAAGAAATATATAATCCATAATAATGTTAAAGATTCAATTATATAGATTAAAAAATTAGGAAAAATTTAGTAAGATTATAAATTATTTGAACAAAAAATTAACAGGATCAAAATAACTGATACACACATATCATTGCAACCAACAATGGCAGAAACTCATGTATACTATTTATAAATAGTTGCCAAATACAGAACTTTAATGTCTCAATAAATCTCAAATTATTGTAATTATCCAGTTCATGCTCTTTGACTATATTTCAACTAAGTTAAAATTTGAAAAGAAACCACTGTTTATAAATATTAAGAAATATATTTCTGATACTCTATAAATAAAAAGAAATTATAAAGGACATTAGACAAAGGAAATTAAGAGACTTTCATGCATATTCTAGTGAAAATGATAAAATATAAATTATTTAACCATTGCAGACAGTTAGTAAAATAATTAAGCCTAAAGAGAATAGAAAAAAAAATAAAGAGCAGCACTTAATGATATAGCTTCTTTTTAAAAAATTTCACCTTCCTCTGTAGTTCCCATTGTGGTGCAGTGGTTAATGAATCTAACTAGGAACCATGAGGTTGTGGGTTCAATTCCTGACCTTGTTCAGTGTGTTAAGGATCCAGTGTTGCCATGAGCTATGGTGTAGGTCACAGATGCAGCTCGGATCCCGCATTGCTGTGGCTCTGGCATAGGTTGGTGGCTACAGCTCCAATTAGACCCCTAGCCCAGGAACCTCCATAAGCCATGGAAGTGGCCCTAGAAAAAGGCAAAAAAAAAAAAAGTCACCTTCCTCCTAAAATTGTTCTTTTTTCATGCATCTTCTCCCGCAAATTATTTAATTATAAAATATTTGCTTTTAAGTTACTGGAGGGTCTGAGTTACCTATGGTTCTGCTTTTATTGGCTACTTTTTCTCTTGATTATTGGTGACATTTTCGTATTTTTTCCCAACATTTATTATATTCTAGATAGCCTATGCAGAAAAGAGGGGATTAAACACTAATATATTTTTAAATTTGTTTTATCTTTTCAAGATATGACAATCAAGCCCTTTTCTCTGTCTGCTGGTTATGATGGAATCTGCTCATCTCACTGATTATCTGATTCCTCAAAAAATCAAATAAAAGTGAGGCTGAGTTAGAACTGTGATTAAGTTTGTTTCTGCTTAGCCCTATTCTCATTTCCCACATCACTGATGCTGAGGGAAAATACTTTTTGATTGTTGGTATTTGAGCTGGGAAGATATCAAACCAAAGTTTCAGCTAGTTGTTGTCTTTCAGCCCCAGTAGGATTCTTAGATACTAGCATCATGTAAGTGTAGGAAATTCCATAGGTTTTCTCTCAGCTTTCAGGAATTCCTTCACTGGTGCTTTCTCAGAAAAATACCCGTGGTTTTGGTGAAGAGAGTAATGTGGGGGCTGAACATGTCCTTTCGCCTTTGTGACTCCTCCAAATCCCAATCCATTCTGTTAGCTTATCACATTCTCATTTGGCTTCTCCTTGTCTCTCAAAGTCTTTCCATGATGGCAAATCTGTTCCTCTGACCACCTGCATTGAGATCAGATGGTTGAGACTCGTTATGAAAATTGTTGCTGCTCTTTGCACATCTAACAGGGATACTTCCTCTCTAGAATTTGGTTCATCACTGCTCTTTAACAGTCTCATTAAAGAACAACAGTTTTAGTTTGGGTATTCTTATTGTACCATGGGAGTAAATATCTTTCACATTCTTGGTTTCCTGATTAAAAATGAAAATCTACCCAAGCAACTTTATTTTATACTTAAACTAAAAATTTATTTTAAAAGTTATTTTTTGCAACATAGATAATGAATCTGCTAGAGGGCAAAAAAATTTCCACCCAGAGATAAATTTATGAAATTGTAACTGCTTACAAATATGCATTATATTAACAGAGCACAAATTTATACAGTTCCCTCAAATTCAATCTTTGATAAATAGGTTTCATTAGGGTGAAAAAATACTCATTAATTATGAATTAATATCTTTTTGTTGATTATCCAACGACCACAGATAATTAGATAAAAGGTAGACTTCCAGGAACATTGTGGCCACTGAATTAGTTTACATTTATTTTTGGTAAATAAATATACCTATAAACTCATTGTAAGAAAATCTGTTAAAAAGACTTCGTGCCTTTATTTCCTTCTCTAGTGATTCTATCTGAACATAAGGGACCTGCATAGTAAGACGTAAATAAGGACTAGATTAAGGGTTTGCTGATTAAGAAGAATATATAAACTACCTAATCTGAAACAGATAAAGAAAAATTTATCTTTCATGTGTTCACTGGAGTAGCACTTTCGATTTCCTTCAAGAACATTTCCTTTGCCTTCACGGCTTGGCTAATTGTTTGGTGAAAGAGGGCTAGCTGTTGGCTTATATGCACTTTTGACATGCATTTCTCACTAAGTTTAACCATTTCCAGCTTTTGATTTAAAATAAGAGATTTCAAACTCTTCCTTCTCCTTGAATACTTATAGCCATTGTAGGGTTAGTAATTGGCTTAACTGCAGTATTGTTGTGTCTCAGGAAATAGGGAGGCCTGAGCAGGAGGTAGGTGGGAGAATGGCCAGTTAGTAGAATTGTCAGAACACACATAGCATTTATGATTAAGTTATCAGTCTTATGTAGATGTGGTTGGTTGTACCCTAAAACAATTATATTAGTGACAAAAAAGATCACTGATCACACACATATCACCATGATGAATATAACAATAATAATAAAAGTTCAAAATATTGTGAGAATTACCAAAATATGACACAGAGACTGAAGTGTGCAAATACTGTTGGAAAAATTCTACCATTAGACTTGCACCATGCAAGGTTGCCTCAAACCTTCAATTTGTAAAAAATACAAATCTGCAAAGTGCAGTAAAGCAAAGGACAATAAAATGAGATATGCCTATATTCCTTTTTGTAATTATTCCATAGTTTTGAATAGTTTGCTTCATCGTGTTTTCATTTGCTCTTAATTTGAGAAGTTACTGCTGACACATCTTCAAGCTCATTCTTTCTTGCACACTTGAATACTTGAATAGCCCATATTCAGTCTACTGATGGGCCCATTAAACACATTCCTCATGTCTATTTCAAAGTTTTTAATTTATAGCCTTTCCTTTTGATTTCCTTGCATTTTTATCTCTCTATTTACATTAGCCACATATTTTTATATGTTGACTACCTTTTCCATTAGAGTCCTTAACAAATTCATCAGTTATCTTAAATTTCCAGGCTAATAATTCCAATACCTCTGCCATATATGGGTTTGGTTCTGGTATTTGCATTATCTCATAAGATAATTGTTTTGCTTTTTAAAATGTCTTGAATTTGTTTTGTTATTGTTGAAAGCTAGACGTGATGATTTGGGTAAAGGAACTGAGTTAAGTAGGTTCAAGTGTGTTTATATTTATCTGACTAGAAGTTAGCTTGTATTTGCTGTTTGCTATAGCTATTAGAGGATAAAATTTCCTCTAGTCTCTTTGTTTTTGTCTCTCATATTGTCTTTGGCTTTCTCTAGAGACTCTAATTCTGGCTGTTAGAAATTTCTAAAGATGTTAAAAACTTAAAGGAGGAAAGAAGACATGTATCCCTTTTATAACTGAAGAAAAATGAGTCCCATACATTACCACACAATATGTCCCTGCTTTTATGGTGCAGACTCTCAAAAAATTGCATGAAAAAAATGGAAAGAAAGATTTTAAAAAGAACTCAATAAACCCCCACACACACCCAACTGCAACTTCAGCATATGGAAGTTCCCAGGCCAGAGATGAAATCTGAGCTGCAGCTGTGAACTACGCCATAGCCACAGCCATGCTGGATCTTTAACCTTCTGTGTCAGCCAGAGAACTGACCCCGCAATGCCACAGAGACAACCCAGATCACTAATCCACTGTGCCATAGTGTGAATTCCTCTGTAGGTCTTTCATTATTGCTATTTTGTGTCCACCATCCCCCCTTTTTTCTATGTATCAACATTTATTGTTCTTTCTTTCTTAAAAATAAAGATGTGAATAATACAGGGAAATGAGTTTCTAATCCTAGAAAAATGTCCTTTATATACTAGTTTCCAGAATTCCCCAGTATCTTAGTTTCCAGAATTCCCCAGTATCTTAATTACTACCAAAGTTGATACTACTAAGAGTATCAAAAGAAGAATTGTAAATAGCAACAAGATAAATGATTTTACTGTAATTAAGCTGCCAATTATAGCCTCTCTAAACTGTTCTCAGTCACATTCTGGTTGAGAAAACTCAGCAGTGCTTCTTATAAGTTAATAGACACTACAAGAAAGTGGGAATCTATTTGTTCCTAACTCAGCACAATAGAAGAGACCTCCTCTTCTGCTCTCACTTATTAGACAATCAATTTCTCTTTTCACTCCAGCGCACAGCATGGAAAAGACCTGATCATTGCAAACAAACCTAGATTGCAATAATATGGCCACTTCCCACTAAGGACTTTAAGTGTTCACTGGGACCCTGCTGTGTTGAAGGTAGATCCAGTGCCCTATCAGGAGGATGCCCTTTTTGTTCCATAGTACCCTCTAGATTACTGATCTGTGGGGCCTCCCTAGTGCCATGAACAAAACAGAATACTCACCTATTAATTCAGACCTCCTGAAAAATGTGCTAATATCCAGTTGGGGGAAAAAAATCACCCTTTTTCCATGTCATCTTTGAATTAGTAATAAAGAATTTCCCAAACCTTTACAAAATGCACTTCTAACTAATAGCCTGCTACCCTGACTTGTTTTGAACAGCTCCAATAACGGAGAATTTTTTCCTCACCAAGCAACACCATTCCATGTGGACAGATTTATAACAATGTTGGGTCCAGACTGTCATTCTAACTCTCATTCAAGATACTCCTTGTTTTATTTTTCTCCTAGCATCTTTCACAGGAGCTTTTTAGAGAATGGAACTTGCTGTACCCAACACACATTCACACACTGAATAATTTTTCCAAATTGAGCATCCTCAGTTAATTCAATGGTACCTCATACCACATGGCTTGCTTTATTCCATCCTGTTGCCTTTGGAGGTGTGGCACTCAGAATGGGACCAAGGAATATGTGAATTTAGTGGATGAATTAAGATTACCTATCCTCTACTCTGCTTCTTCTTTGTGTTTGCATACAACTCAAAGGCTGATCACTCTTGGCTAAGCAACATCGATTGGCAGAGAGTCAGGACAATTACAACAGAAAGATGAGACTGTCTTTGATCCCATCTCTCTCTTAATCTTCCTTATTTGGGGTCCTCATTACTTTATCAGGGCATGAGCTTTCTCATGTGCTTCCAGATTGCTCCGTATCATCAAAACTTCCTTTTCTAAGCCCCATCTCAGCAGGAACCAGATCTTCTCTGTAGAAAGTGGATTAGTACTGAGTTAATTATAATAGTTCAATGTCAAATTTAGTTAGTGATATTTTTCTGTTGGCAAAAACTACAGAGTTTTGCACAAATCCAGCACTTTATAAATTGCTTAAAATAAATGTTAACCTATCTGAAATGCACATGTACCCAGAAAACACTTAAAGGATGGGTAATAATACCATATTCCCTATTTTGAAATACACAGGTCTGAGCTGCGTCTATTTAGAACTGGTATATAGAAAGAGCAGACTTTTTCTAAACCAGAGCTACTCAAAGAATAACCCCTTAGAAGACATGGCAGCAGCATTTGGGAACCTAGTGGAAATGAAGACTTGAGGCACCTTGGCAGGCTTACTGAATCAGAGTGCCTGAGGATAGATTGCAGAATTCTCTCCAGGAAATTTTTATGCAGACTAAAATTTGAGAAACATGCTTCTCTACCATCATTCATTCTCATAATCTATCCCTTCCAGGAGGCTCTGGTTTCCTGTTGCCATGGTAACCTGAAAAAAGAGTTCATGATCTCCAGCAGTGGGTACCCGTAGAAGTCAATATTCTCAGTGATCTGATTGATTAGCCTCACCTACAGCTTTGTCCTAAGAATCTCTCTTGGATTACTGCTCTTGAACACACTTTTGACTGAACAATTATTCAACATAGAATGCCAATGACATATTCATCGGTCAGGATTATATTCATCTTTCAAAATAAAACCTAATTCTCCACCTCCTCTTTGACACTTTCTTGACAAATCTAGATACTGCAGCTAGGATAAAACTCTTCTTCTTCTAAACCCTCCTTTTACATCATTCACAACTCTGTTGTACTCGCCAACACCTTTACCTGTGTAATTATTGTGTTCCCCCCAAAATGGAAATTGAAGCCAAATTTTATATGCTTATAATTAGAGACTATAATCACAAAGGAGTAAAGGTGAAAGAGAGGAAACTACCGGGGGAAAATAAATTCTAGCAGATGAATTGCTGATATGGGTAGTGCTGGGTATCTAGTACATCTGATTAGTTATTCTTAAGGAATCATCCTCATAGCATCCATGCGAAGAACTGCATCTCAGGACCTTCTGTTTAGAGTGAAGAAACTACAGAAATGCAAGATTAACAGGGGCTTAGTAATTAGTAAATTCTTCTCTCTACACCAGAAATTTGTAGTCTGTACATCTTCCCATTATCATTTATTCCCTTCTTACATCTGCCAACTAGATGCCTATGTCCAGTGCTGTTTTAGATCCCATGTGTTAACTTCTTTAAAAAAATCCATAAAATAGAGGATATAGGCTTTTATCTATTTGACAGATAAGGAAAATGACCTCCAGCAGAGGCACCAAGTATCTGAGACTTTTTGGTGTGTGCCTATCTTGGGGAGTGTTAGAAAATTTTCTATTTCAAATTCATTTCAAAATATCTATAGTGAAAATGATTGCATTTACTTTTCACCTGGCACCTGAAATAAAACTCACTTTGCAAGATAAAATTTTATCTTGCTCCTGGCAATCAAACAAACAAAGCTATAGGTAAATACAAACAGAATCTGTACTTAATGCTGTGGGGAATGGAAGCTAGAGGCAGTGCTGAAAGGATGATTTCTTCATAGCATTGGTACAGTTCAAAAGAACAAGTACTGGGGGCTGAAAAAAATGCCATCTCCTTGAGCTGCCTACAACCATGCTTTAATATGAAAGTAAGTGTTCTAGATACTTCAGCTTTTCTATTTTTTAAAGTTATGCAATAGAGACAAATCTCTTTTGATACTTTTAAATTAATCAGTCTAAATTGAACTAGGAAAGACAGCTGTTAGGTAAGCTTATCATGTGAACACCCTATGATGGTTTTATTCTAGGCAAATTTTTTGGCAATAGAAAAAAAAATTGCAACCCAAGAGTTGATGGAAATTGAAACAATCACGAAAATATTTACTCAATTTAACCACTGATCAATTCAGTAACTACTGAATGCACACTTATTAAATATTCCATTTATTAAAAGAAAAATATGTGACATCCATATTCTGGGTGCTTATTGTATGATCTATAGTACAGGGGTTAACATCATGGAAAACTGTAGAAGTTTAATACCAAATACATGAAGCAAATGAGAAAAGGCTATGAGGCAGAAAGTTTTCACTTTTTAACATGTTACATTCAAGTTTCTATGTGTTAGATGCTCTCCTGTCCCATGACTCTGTTAGTGTACCTGATACTAAAGGAAGCAACACTAGGTGGGTTAGCATCTGCCCTTTGGATAGAAGCAGGAAATTTTCTTCGGCCTGGGAAAAGGTAGCCATAGTTTTTTTTTTTTTTTTTTTTTTTTTTGTTTTTGTTTTGTTTAATATGAGTGATTGAGCTTATTTAGGTGGGAAGTGGGGGAAGGATGGATGTTAAGGTGGGAGAACTCTGTAGGAGAGAAGAGAGAAAGAAATCCCTAAAATAGAAGATGAGTTGTTCTTAAAGATGTATTCTGTTATTAAAATGCTCACATAGAATTTTTCTGTTCCTAGTCTTCTAAAAGAAAACACAGCACTCAAAAGAAGATGAGGTTGGGATTTAAAATGTTCATCCATGTGAGCAGTGTCCCTAAGGGTATTTGTGTTACTGAGCTATCCATCACAAGAATCATCTGTGAACTAAATGCTAAGTGGGGTTTCCAAAGGCAAGATTTGAAGAGACTTAGAGCAAAAAGCAAGGGAACTGCCTTTAAGAAAATGGGTAAACAGTTTAAAACTTAGCCTATGCACATTGCCCTTAATCTAAGAATTTCAAAGCTTTGTAAGAATATTTGTCTGGGGGAATTTAAATCTCAAAATTAAATTATTAATTATTAACTGAATTTGCATTTTAATAGGAAGATGCTATCGAGATAATCAATTTTTAATCCTTCTGCATATAACCTTCATTGACTTAGAAATGCCTCTAAAATTATTTACAGATGTTTCAAATACAAAACAATTATAACTTAATAAGCATTAATGTAATTAGTTAGTATCTATGTATTAGATATCATAAAAATAATTATTTTGAATCATTTCATCTAAGACAAAATGAGGTTATGATTTTTTTTTTATCAGAGATAATCAAGTGGAAAAGCCCAAGTTTGTTCATGGATTGCCTACATCCTGTTCTCTAACTAAATGTAATACAAATTAATTTGCCCTTGGTCACTAAATCTAGATCATTCAACTAGTTGATGTACAATGGGAACAGTTGTTATAATTAATATTAACAATGCATTTTTTTAAAAGTCAGTGATGAGCCTGACTTATCATGTGGCATAATATTTAATACCTCAGACCCAAGTTTTTTGATACACTTAAAAAAAATAACACCTACTCATAGGTTACTAACTTTTTTTGGGGGGGGGCACTTCTGGGGCATGTGGAAGTTCTCAGGCTAGGGGTTTAATTGGAGCTTCAGTTGCCAGTCTATTCCATAGCTACAGTAATGCCAGATCCATCCTAGCTGCATCTGTGACCTACACCACAGCTTGCAACATCACCAGATCCTTAGCACGCAGAGTGAGTCCAGGGATTGAATCCATATCCTCATGGATACTAGTCAGGTACATTTCTGCTGAGCCACAATGGGAACTCTAAGTTGCTAACAGAATATATGAAAAGCACTTAGCAGTTAGCATTAATGCCTGATGAATGGGATGCATAGATAGTTTTGTTACAATTACCATTCCAGATATTACTAAAGAGTTCAAACCAAATAATCAGAAATACTTCAGTTTACAGTGCTGAGGTATAGCTTAAACTGGCATCCTTAAAAGAGAACACTTCATTTCCATTTGGAGATTAACATCAGTTTGGTTTTGCTCAAAATGAGTGCCATATTATACTTCCCCAAATAGCCAAAACACTTGTAAAAACAAAACTGTAATAGGTTAATTTGAACCAGTTTTCTAATTCCCATGAGAACTCTTATTATGTTTTTATTTCTCATAATCATATGGTCATAGAACAATTTCAGTGTTAACCAAATTAACGGTACTCATAAAAATTGTTAATTTGATGATGCACTGATTTTATTATTAATGGTTTTTAATAAAACACTCTCCAATGGATAGTAACTCATAGCCTATAATTTTATAAAAATAATGATTCCAAATCATGCGATTCCCTCTAACTCAACAAAACACTTTTGTGGAATTTGCATTTCATATATGTTTGGATGTGTAGCAAAATGTTGATTCATGGCATAGAGCCTATTATATTAATAAATATCAAAGAAAAAATAAGACTACTTATCTCATATTTTTATTACGTTTCCATATAAAGAATCCTCTTCATATTAAAAAGTGCAAAATGGCATTAATAAGAGGGAACTGAGGTCCTTAAAGAAAAGGATATTAAAGAGCACAGGCTGTTGAATAAAATGTAACCTCTGATAGAAAAATTGTGTTCTGATAAATTACTGAGTTCCCAGGGAAATTCACACATGAGATAGCTCAACCACTACTAAGAATTTCTAAGGAAACTATAGAATAAAAAAATCACCATAAATCTTGAGGATGAGCAAATACACTGGTAATTTTTAACCATGAAATTAAAATAAACGCTAATGTTTTTCCCTACAAAATTGTACTCAGAAGGTGGTTTTTGAGTCCTTGCAAGAAAAATCTGCAGAGATTCAGTAAGGAGAAGTTATTGTTTATGAATCTTGTTTTCATTTTTTAAAAATAAGACAAAAGCTAGATATGCAGGTAAATTCTATCAATATTGTTTCCACATTATCTCTAAAATTTAGCATGGAATTACAAAACTTTTGCTATAGCTTTGTAACCAAAGTAATTAGTCTTACTAATAATGCAATTTGGAATATTTATATAAATTTAAATAGTACTACTAATAAAAAACTATAATTGATGAGTCAGCACAATGGAGGACTTCTTCCTACGAACCTATTTCATTAAGTAGTTTATTTAAAATTTTTTTTCTCAAAATTATATGTAAATAATTAAAAATCTCATAGTACAGAATAGTTTATTTTTTGAGGTTTTGTATTTATTTATTTATTTATTTTTAACTCAAAGAATTTTATTACATTTATAGTTGTACAACAATCATCACAACTGAATTTTATAGCATTTCCATCTGAAACCCCAAGCGTATACCTCCTGTCTCCCAAGCTGTCTCCTTTTGAAATCATAAAGTTTTCAAAGTCTGTGAGCCAGTATCAGTTCTGCAAAGAAGTTCATTGTATCTTTTCTTTAGATTCCACATGTAAGTGATAGCATTTGATGCTGGTGTCTCATTGTCTGACTGACTTGACTTAGATGATAATCTATAAGCCCATCTATGTTGCTGCAAATGACATTATTTCATTCCTTTTTATGTCTGAGTAAATTCCATTGTGTATATATACCACATTTTCTTTATCCACTCCACTCTTGATGGATATTTAGGTTTCTTCCATGTCTTGGCTATTGCATATAGTGCTGAAATGAAAATTGGAGTACATGTATCTTTTCAAGCTATGGTTTTCACTGGATAGATGCCCAGGAGTGGGATTGGGGATCAAATAATAATTCTATTTTTGGTTATTTGAGGAACCTCCATACTATTTTCCTTAGTGGTTGCACCAATTTACATTTCCACCAACCGTGTAAAAGTGTTCCCCTTTTGACACACCCTTTCCAGCATTTATTGTTTGTAGACTTTTAAATGATGGCCATTCTGGCTGGTATAAGGTGGTACCTCATAATAGTTTGATGCGAAATTCTCTAATAATTAGTGAGTTGAACATCTTTTCATGAATTTTTTGGCCATCTGTGTCTTCTTTGGAGAATTGTCTGTTTATATCTTCTGCCCATTTTTCAACAGAGTTGTTCATTTTTTTGGTTTTGAGCTATAGAATGTGTTTATATATTTTGGAGATTATTCCCTGGTCAGTCATTTCACTTGCAAATATTTTCTTCCATCCTACAGGTTGTCTTTTTGGTATTTTTTTTATTACTCAATGAATTTATTACATTTGTACTTATACAATGATCATCATAATCCAATTTTATGGGATTTCCATCCCACAACCCCAGTGTGTCCCTCCACCCCCACAAACTGTCAACTTTGGAAACCATACGTTTTTCAAAGTCTATAAGTCAGTATCTGCTCTGCAAAGAAGTTCATTGTGTCCTTTTTTTTTTTCAGATTCCACATGTCAGTGATAGCATTTGATGTTGGTGTCTCATTGACTGACTGACTTCACTTAGCATAATTTCTAGGTCCATCCATGTTGCTGCAAATGCCATTATTTTGTTCCTTTTAATGGCTGAGTAATATTCCATTGTGTATATATACAGCCTCTTCTTGAACCACTCCTCTATCAATGGACATTTAGGTTTCTTACATGTCTTGGCTATTGCAAATAGTGCTGCAATGAACATCGGAGTCCGTGTGTCTTTTCAAGTCATGGCTTTCTCTAGATAGATGCCCAGGAATGAGATTGCTGGATCAAATGGTAGTTCTATGTTTAGTTTTCTGAGGAATCTCCATCCTGTTTTCCACAGTGGTTGCACCAATTTACAATCCCACCAACAGTGTGATAGGGTTCCTTTTTCTCCAAACCCTCTCCAGCCCTTATTGTTTGTAGACTTTTGGATGATTGCCATTCTGGCTGGCGTAAGGTGTTACCTCAGAGTGGTTTTGATTTGAATTTCTCCAATAATGAGTGATGCTGAACATCTTTTCATGTGTTTCTCAGCCATCTGTATGTCTTCTTTGGAGAATTGTCTGTTTAGATCTTCTGCCCATTTTTTGATGGGGTTGTTTGCTTTTTTGGGTATTGAGTGGTAGGAAGTGTTTATAAGTTTTGGAGATGAATCCCTGGTCAGTCCATTCATTTGCAAATATTTTCTCCCATTCTATGGGTTCTCATTTTGTTTTGTTTAGGGTTTCCTTTGATGTGCACAAACATTTAAGTTTAATTAAGTCCCATTTGTTTATTTTTGTTTTTGCTGTCCTTACACTAAGAGGTGGATCTGAGAGGATGTTGCTGTCGTTTATGTCAGAGAGTGTTTGGCCTATGTTTTCCTCTAAGAGTTTATAGTGTCTGGTCTTATATCTGGATCTTTAATCCATTTTGAGTTTATTTTTGTGTATGGTGTTAGGGAGTTTTCTAATTTCATTCTTTTCCATGTGGCTGTCCAGTTTTCCCAGCACCACTTATTGAACAAGCTGTCCTTTCTCCATTGTATATCCTTGCCTCCTTTGTCATAGACTAGTTGGCTGCAGGTGCGTGGGTTGAATTCTGAGCTTTCTATCCTGTTCCACTGATCTATTCTGTCTTTGTGCCGGTACCTTATGGTTTTGATTACTGTTGCTTTGTAGTATAGTCTGAAGTCAGGGAGCCTGATTCCTCCAGCTCCATTTTTCTTTTTCACAATGTCTTTGGCTATTCTGGGTCGTTTGTGCTTCCAGACAAATTTTAAAATATTTTGGTCTAGTTCTGGGAAAAATGTCCTTGGTAATCTGATAGGGATTGCATTGAATCTGTAGATAACCTTGGGTAGTATAGTCATTTTGATAGTATTGACTCTTCCAAACTAAGAGCATGGTATGTCTTTCCATCTATTTGTGTCATCTTTGATTTCTTTCATCAGTGGCTTATAGTTTTCAGAGTATAGGTCTTTTGTCTCTTTAGGTAGGTTTACTCCTAGGTATTTTATTCTTTTGGATGTGATGGTAAATGGGATCATTTCCTTTATTTCTCTTTCTGATCTTTCGTTGTTAGTATATGGAAATGCCGTTGATTTCTGTGTATTAATTTTGTATCCTGCTACTTTGCCAAATGCATGGATGAGTTCTAACAGTTTTTTAGTAGAGTCTTTAGGATTCTCTAGGTATAGTATCATGACATCTGCAAATAGTGATAGTTTTACTTCTTCCTTTCCAATTTGGATTCCTTTTATTTCTTTTACTTCTCTGACTGCTGTGGCTAGGACTTCCAAAACTATGGGGAATAGTAGTGGCAAGAGTCGATATCCTTGTCTTTGTCCTGGTCTCAGTGTGAATTCTTTCACCTTTTCACCATTGAGAATGATGTTAGCTGTGGGTTTGTCATATATGGCCTTTATTATGTTGTGGTAGGTTCCCTGTATGCCCATTCTTTGAAGGGTTTTTATCAGAAATGGGTGTTGGATTTTTTCAAAGACTTATTTTGTGTCTATTGAGAGGATCATATGGTTTTTATTCTTCAGTTTGTTAATTTGGTGTACACTGATTGATTTGTGGATATCGAAGAACCCTTGCATCCCTGGGATAAATTCCACTTAATCATGATGTACAATCTTTTTAATATATTCTTGAGGATTTTTGCAATTATGTTTATCAATGAAATTGGCCTGTAGTTTTCTTTTTTTGTAGTATCTTTGTCTGGTTTTGGTATAAAAGTGATGGTAGCCTCATAGAATGAGTTTGAGAGTATACCTTCCTCTGCAATTTTTTTTGGAATAGTTTCAGAAGGATGGGTATTGGCTCTTCTCTAAATGTTTAATAGAATTAGCCTATTAATTGCTTCAAAAAAATTTTTTGTGATCTTTCTTCCCTTCTTCTCTTGTGGTTTTATGACTATTTTTTCTGAGCTGATTTTTCTTATTTGTTTGGACTTTTGCTGTTGAAAGTTTTTTAATCATAGTTTTGATTTTAGTTCTTGTGATTGGTCCATTCATCTTATCTATTTAATCTTGGTTTAATCTTGGAAGATTGTACTTTTCGAAGAATTTGTCCATTTCTTCTAGGTTTTCTGTTTTATTAGCATGTAGTTGCATCTAGTAGTCTGTGATCCTTTATATTTCTGTGATGTCCATTGTTACTTCTCCTTTTTCATTTCTAATTTTATTGATTTGAGTCCTCTCTCTCTTTTTCTTGATAAATCTAGCTAAGGGTTTATCAATTTTGTTAATCTTTTCAAAGAACCAGGTTTTCATTTCATTCATCTTTTCTATGGTTTTCCTTGTTTCTATTTCATTGATTTCTGCTCTGATCTTTATGATTTCTTTCCTTCTACTCACTTTAGGTCTTGTCTATTCTTCTCTCTCAAGCTGCTTTAGATGTAAAGTTAGCTTGTTTATTTGGGCTTTTTCTTGTTTCCTGAGGTGGGCTTGTATCGCTATAAACTTTCCTCTTAGAATGGTTTTTGTTGCATCCCATAGGTTTTGGAATGTTGAATCTTTGTTGTCATTTGCTTCTAGGTATTTTTTAATTTGCTCTTTGATATCTTCAGTGATCCATTGGTTGTTTAGTAGCATGTTGTTGAGTCTCCAGGTGTTTGTGGTTTTTTGCAGTTTTTTTCTTGTTGTTGATTTCTAGTCATATAGCGTTGTGGTCAGAAAAGATGTTTGATATCATTTCAACTTTCTTAAAGTGACTGAGGTTTGATTTGTACCCCAGGATGTTATCAACCTTAGAGAATGTTCCATGTGCACTTGAGAAGAATGTTTATTCTGTTGCTTTTGGAAGGAATGTCCTATAAATATCTATTAAGTCATCTGGTATAATGCTTCTTTCAGGGCTTTTGTTTCCTTATTGATTTTCTGTGTCATGATTTGTCTGTTGCTCTAAGTAGGGTGTTGAAGTTCCCCACTATTATTGTG
This sequence comes from Sus scrofa, assembly GCF_054392235.1. NCBI lineage: Eukaryota > Metazoa > Chordata > Mammalia > Artiodactyla > Suidae > Sus > Sus scrofa. The sequence goes on along the minus strand of NC_139383.1, from coordinate 78,953,314 downwards.
TTATTGTCAATTTCTCCTTTTAAGGTTGTTAGTAGTTGCCTTATATATTGTGGTGAACCTATGTTGGGTGCATAGATATTTAAAATTGTTATATCTTTTGCTTGGATTGATCCCTCAATCATTAGGTAGTGACCTTCTTTGTCCCTTAAATATTCTTCATTTTAAAGTCTAGTTTTTCTGATCTGAGTATTGCTACTCCAGCTTTCTTTTGATTCCTGTTGGCATGGACTATTTTCTTCCATCCTCTCACTTCCAATTTGTATGTGTCCCTAGAAGTGAAGTGGATCTCTTGAAGACAGCATATATTTGGGTCTTGTTTTTGTATCCATTCAGCCATTCTATGTCTTTTGGTTGGGGCATTTAGTCTATTAACATTTAAGGTAATTATTGATATGTGTGTTCTTCTTGCCATTTGATTAATTGCTTTGGATTTGTTTTTGTTGCTCTTTTTTCTTCCCTTCTTCTCTTGTTCTCTCCTCTTGTGGTTTGATGACTATCTTTAGTGTTGTAATTGAGTTGATTTTTCTTATTTGTTTGTATATCAATTGTAGATTTTTGATTTGCAGTTATTCTGAAGTTTTGTCTTTTTTGTTGTTGTTGTTATTGTTGCTATTTCTTGGGCCACTCCCGCGGCACATGGAGGTTCCCAGGCTAGGGGTTGAATCGGAGCTGTAGCCACCGGCCTACGCCAGAGCCACAGCAACGCGGGATCCGAGCTGCGTCTGCAACCTACACCACAGCTCACGGCAACACCGGATCGTTAACCCACTGAGCAAGGGCAGGGATCGAACCCGCAACCTCATGGTTCCTAGTCGGATTCATTAACCACTGTGCCACAACGGGAACTCCCTATTCTGAAGTTTTGATATGAGTCTGTATATACACGAGATTGTTTTAAGTTGTTGGTCTGTTCATTTCAAGTGCATCTACAGTGTCCTGCATTTGTACCCTCCTCTTCTCATGATTTCTGATTTTGGTGGCATAATTGCACATGGATGATTTTGTATCTTTACTGTATTTATACCTTTACTGGTGAGGCTTGTAATTTTGGTATTTTTGTTTCTGGTTGTGGCCTTTTCTTTTCTGCCTAGAGAAGTTCCCTTAGTATTTGTCATAAAGCTGGTTTAGTGGGGCTGAATTCTCTTAGCTGTTGCTTATCTGTGAAGGTTTTGCTTTCTCCTTCAAATCTGAATGAGAGCCTTGCTTGGTAAAGTAACCTTGGTTGGAGGTTTTTTTCCTTTCATCACACTAAGTATATCATGCCACTCCCTTCTGGCCTGCAGTTTTCCTGCTGAAAAATCTGCTGATAACCTTATCTGGGTTCCCTTGTATGTTATTTGTTTCTTTTCCCTAGCTGCTTTCAATGTTTTCTCTCTGTCTTCAATTTTGGTTGGTTTGATTATTATGTGTCTCAGGGTGTTCCTCCTTGGGTTTATTGTAGATGGTACTCGTTGTGCTTCCTGGATTTGAGTGAATGATTCCTTTCCCATGTTAGGGACGTTTTCGGCTATTATCTCTTTGAATATTTTTTCTGTCACCTTCTCTCTCTCTTCTCCTTTTGGCACCCCTATAATACAGATGTTGGTGCATTTAATGTTGTCCCAGAGTCCTCTGAGACTCTCTTCATTTGTTTTCAATCTTTTTTCTCTTTTCTGTTCTGCATCCACGATGTCCACTAGTCTGTCCTCCACCTTGTTTATTTATTCTTCTGCCTCCTATATTCTGCTGTTGGCTGCTTCTAATGAATTTTTTATTTCAGTTATTGTATTTTGCATATCTTCTTTTTTAAGTTTTATATCTTGTATCTCTTTGCTCAGTGTTTCCTGCAAGTTATCCATCTTTGCCTCCAGGTTATTTCCAATGTCTTGCATCATCTTCAGCATCAACAGTCTAAAGTCTTTTTCCTGGAGGCTGAGAATCTCCTCATCACTTAGCTGTTTTTCTGGGGGGTTTTCTCTCTCCCTCATCTGAGTTATAGTTCTCTGTCTTTTCAGTATTATAGGTTTTTGGTGTGGTGACCTTTTTACAGATAGTGCAGTTGTAGCCTCTCTTACCTCTGGTGTCTACCCGCCCTGTGGCTGAAGTTGGTATGGTGTCTTGCTATAGGCTCCCTGATTGGAGGGCCTGGTAGGTGGAGCTGATTCCTATCTCTCTGGTGGGTGGGGCTTTGTCTGTGGGTGAGATTAGAGGTAGCTGTGTGCCTTGGGGGTCTTTATGCAGCCCTTTTATTGATGGGTGGGGCTGTGATCCCACCTGGATTGTTACTTGGCCTGGGGCTTCTCAGCAGCTGACTGATGGGTGGGTCCAGATCTTCCCAAAATGGCCACCTCCAGAGAAAGGCATGGTGGTGAATATTCCCGAGAGCTTTGCTTACAATATCCTTCCCCCACAACAAGCCACATTCACCCACATTTTCCCAGGAGGTGCTCCAAGAATTTCAGTCAGGATTGACCCAGATTCCTATGGAGAGTTTGCTTTGTCCTGGGACCCAGTGCATGTAAAAGTCTGTGTGCACCTTCCAAGAATGGGGTCTCCAATTCCCCCAGTCCCATGGAGCTCCCACACACGAGCTCCACTGGCCTTCAATGCCAGATGCTCCCGGGACTCTTTCTCCCAGTGCCATATCTCCACACGTGGGAGTTTGATGTGGGGCTTAGAACTTTCACTCCTGTAGGTGAGTCTCTTTGAACCAGTTACTTCCTAGTCTATGGGGTTTCCCACCCAGGAGATATGTGGTTGCTTATATAGTGTAATCGCCTCTCCTAACTCTTGATGTGTCCTCCTCTTTGTCTTCTGGAGTAGGATATCTTTTTGAAAGTTTCCTGTCCATTTGGTTGAAGATTGCTCAGCATTTGGTTATAAATTTTGTTGTTTTTGGGAGAGAAGTTGAGGTCCAGTCCTTCTATTCCGCCATCTTAATTCCATCTCTCCAATGAGTCTTTGCAATGAATTTCACACGTATCTCCTGCCAACCCTGGGGTCATATGGTCTTGGCATGTGGCCTGTCATTTTGTTTTGTTTAGGGTTTTTTTTGCCTTGCAAAAACTTTTACTTTTAATTAGGTCACATTTGTTTATTTTTGTTTTTGTTGTCATTACTCTACGAGGTGGATCTGAGACGATATTGTCATGGTTTTTGTCTGAGAGTTTTTGGCCTGTTTTCCTCTGAGAGTTTTATAGTCTCTGCTCTTATATTTAGGTCTTTAATCCATTTTGAGTTTATTTTTGTATATGGTGTTAGGAAGTGTTCTGATTTCATTCTTTTACATGTAGCTGTCCAGATTTCCCACCACCACTGATTGAAGGGACTATCTTTTCTCCTTGTATATTCTTGCCTCTTCTGTCATAGATTAGTTAATTGTAGGTATGTGGGTTTAATTCTGGGCTTTCTATCTTGTTCCACTGATATGTAATTTCTTTTGTGCCAGAACCATATGGGTTTGATGACTGTAGCTTTGTAGTATAGTCTGAAGTCAGGGAGCCTGATTCCTCCACCTCCATTTTTCTTTCTCAGGATGGCTTTGGCTACTCTTTGTCTTTTGAGCTTCTAAACAAACTTTAAAATATTTTGTTCTAGTTCTCTGAAAAATGTCTTTGGTAATTTGATAGGGATTGCATTGAATCTAAAGATTTTCCTTGAATAGTATAGTCATTTTGACAATATTGCTTTTTCCATTCCAAGAGCATGGTTTATCTTTCCATCTGTTTGTGTAATTTTTTATTTCTTTTGTCAGCATCTTATAATTTTCAGAGTATAGGTCTTTTGTCTCTTTAGGTAGGTTTATTCCTACTATTTTATTCTTTTTGATATTATGGTAAATGGGATTATTTTCCTAATTTCTCCTTCTTATCTTTCATTGTTAGCATATAGAAATTCATTACATTTCTGTGCATTAATTTTGTATCCTGAAACCTTAACAAATTCCTTGATGAGATCTACCCATTTTCCAGTAGTGTCTTTAGGATTTTCTAGCTATAGTATCGTGTCATTTGCAAATGGTAATAGTTTTACTTCCTCCTTTCCAATTTGGATTCTTTTATTTCTTTTACTTTTCTGATTTCCATGGCCAGGACTTCCAAAACTGTATTGAATAAAAGTGGTGAGAGCAATAACCCTTGTCTTGCTCCTCATCTTAGCCAGAATTCTTTCAGCTTTTCACCATTGCGAATGATGTTAGCTGCAGGTTTGTCATACATTGCCTTTATTATGTTGAGGTAGGTTCCCTCTATGCCCACTTTCTGGAGGGCTTTTATCAGATATGAGTGTTGGGTTTTGTCAAAGGCTTTTCTGCATCTATTGAGAGGATCATATCGTTTTTATTCTTCAGTTTGTTAATGTGGTGTATCACACTGATTGATTTGCAGATAGTGAAAAATCCTTGCATCCCTGGGATAAATCCCCCTTGATCATCATGTAGGATCCCTTTAATTTATGTTGGATTTGGTTTGGTAGTATTGTGTTGGGGATTTTTGTATCTATGTTCATCCCTGATAATGGCCTATTTTTTTGTGTGTGTGTGGTATCTTAGTCTGGTTCTGGTATCAGGGTGATGGTGGCCTCATGGAATGAGTTTGGGAATGTTCCTTCCTCTGCAATTTTTTGGAATAGTTTCAGAAGGAAAGGTGTTAGCTCTTCTCAAAATATTTGATAGAATTCACTGTGAAGGCATCTGGTCCTGGACTTTTGTTTGCTGGAAACTTTTTAATCACAGTTTCAATTTCAGTATTTGTGATTGGTCCATTCGTCTTTTCTATTTCATCTTTGTTTCATCTTGGAGGATTGTACTTTTCTAAGAATTTGTCCATTTTTTCTAGGTTGTCCATTTTATTGGCATATAGTTGCATGTAGTAGTCTCTTAGGATCTTTTGTTTTTCTATGATGTCCATTATAGATTCTCCTTTTTCATTTCTAATTTTATTGATTTGAGTCTTATTTTTTCTTGATAAGTCTGGCTAAGGGTTTATCAATTTTGTTGATCTTTTCAAAGAAACAGGTTTTCATTTTATTCATCTTTTCTGTGGTTTTCTTTGTTTCTATTTCATTGATTCCTGCTCTGATCTTTATGATTTCTTTCCTTCTACTAACTTAGGTCTTGTCTGTTCTCTCTTGAGCTGCTTTAGATGTAAAGTTAGCTTGTTTATTTGGGCTTTTTCTTGTTTCCTGTGGTGGGCTAGTATTGCTATAAACTTTCCTCTTAGAGCGGCTTTTGCTGCATCCCATAGGTTTTGGAGTGGTCTCCATTTTGCAAACAATAGTCTTATAGCCTCCCTTGCTTCTGATGTATGCTCTCCTTGTGGCCTAAGTTGGTATGGGGGCTTGCTGCAGGCTTCCTGATGGGAGGGACTGGTGCTGCTTCTTATCCCTCCAGTGGGTGAGGCTTTGTCTCTTGGTCAGATGAAAGGCACCTGTGTGCCTGGGGAGTCTTTACAAAACCTGTTTGCTTATGGGTGGGGCTGTTCTCTCACCTGAATTATTGTTTAGCCTGGGGCTTCTCAGCCCTGATGGGTAGAGCCAGATTTTTCCAAAATGGCCACCTCTAAAGGAGCACATGCTGACAATTATTCCCCAGACCTGTGCCTGCCGTGTCTTTCCCCCACAACAAGCCATAGTCACCCTCTGTTTTCACAGGAGATCCTCAAAGAACCACAGTCAGGTCTGACCCAGACTCTTATGGAGTCTCTTCACTTTTCCCTGGGACCTAGTGTACATGAAAATGTGTGTGTGCCTTTCAAGAATGGGTCTCCATTTCCCTCAGTCCTGTGGTGCTCCTGTACACAAGCCCCACTGGCTCTCAATGCCAAATGCTCTGAGGGCTACTTCTCCCAATGCCAGATGCCCAGGCATGGGGACCTGACGCAGGGCTCAGAACTCTCAGTCCTGCAGGTGAGTCTCTCTGTGTGATACAGTTTCTTTCCAGTCTGTGGGCCACTCACTTTGTAGGTATGGGGTTGCTTATATTGCATAATCGCCCATCCTACCATCTTGATGTGGTCTCTTCTTTGTCTTCTAGAGTAAGCTATCTTTTTTGATAGTTTGCAGTCTATTTTGTTGAAGGTTGTTTAGAGTTGGGTGTAATTTTGTTCCTTTTATGAGAGAAGGTGTGCTCCAGTCCTTCTACTCCTCCATCTCAATCCCATCTCCAGTAGTTTATTTTTAAAAGCAATAGTACCTTCACTACATTTCTGCACTGCAATCACAAACCCAACCCCAGAAGCAACTATTTGGGCTGTCTATGGTTAAATAAACCTAATTACCTCAATTTTATCTAAATAATATAGTCATATTAATGCTTCTCAATTTAGCAACAGTAGGTATTATTTATTGTTTGTTATATCATGACTTTAAAAATTAGCTTACTTAAAATCTAATTCACTCCAAACTCTTCTCAATAAAGTTAAAGTACTACTTTTTCTTTTTTTTAGTAGAATGTTTATTTATAAATTTATTTTATTTTTATTGACAAATAGCTGTACAGTATTATATAAGTTATGGGTATACAATATAGTGATTCACAATTTTTAAAAGTTACACTCTATTTATACTTAATATAAAATATTCTATTCCCCATGTTTTATAATATATCCTTGTAGTTTATTTTATACCTATTAGTTTAGACCTCTTAATCCTCTCCCCTCTTCTCTCTCCCCACTGGTAACCACTGGTTTGTTCTCCATATCTGTGAATCTGCTTCTTTTTTGTTCTATTTGAAACTTTGTTGTATTTTGTAGATTCCATATATAAGTGATATTAAACAGTATTTGCCTTTCTTTGTCTGATTTATTTCACTTAGCCTAAGTCCACCTATGTTTCTACAAATGGTAAAGTCCATCCATATCCATCCATGTTCCTGCAAATGGAAGAATTTCATTCTCCTTATGGCTAGGTAGTATTCCATTTTGGATATATGCACATCTTCTCTATGCTTTCATATGTTGATAGAAACTTAGGTTGCTTCCATATTTTGGCTATTGTAAATAATGCTGCTGTGAACATTGTGGTCCATGTATCTTTCTGAATTAATGTTCTAGGTTTTTTTTAAAAAAAAATCAGATATATACCCAGGTTACCTTGGAGTGGAATTTCTGGGTCATATGGTAGTTCTATTTTTAGTTTTTGAGAAACCTCCATATCCTTTTCCATAGTGGCTGCACCAATATACATTCCCACCAACTGCCCACAAGGATTCACTTTTCTCCATATCTTTGCCAATATTTGTTATTTGTGTTCTTTTAGATGATAACCGGTCTGACAGGTGTGAGGTGATATCTCATTGTGGTTTTGATTTGCATTTCCCTGATGCTTATCAGTGTTGAGCTTCTTTTTATATGCCTATCGGCCATCTGTATTTCCTATTTAGAAAATGTCTATTCAGTTATTCCACTTACTTTTAAATCAGGTGGTTTGTTTTTTGAAGTTGAGTTGTATGGCCTGTTTATATATATGTTGAGTGTTAATCCTTCATAGGTCATATCATTTGCAAATATTTTCTCATATTCAGTAGGTTGTCTTTTTACTTTGTTGATAATTTCTTTGCTATGCAAAACTTTTAACTTTAATTAGGTCCCATTGTTTATTTTTGCTCTTGGTCCTTTACTTTAGGAGAGAGATCCAAAAAATATATTGTGGCAATTTATGTCAAAGAGTGTTCTGTTTATGTTTTCATTGAGTTTTATAGCCTCTAGCCTTACATTTAGGTCTTTAATCCATTTTCAGTTTATTTTTTATATATGGTATTTAAAAATGTTCTATTTCATTATTTTACATGTAGCTATTCAGTTTTCCCCACACCACTTATTGAAGATACTGTTTTTTTTCAAATTAAATCTGAATAAAGAATATGGAGTTTAGCTAATAATCATGCACCAATATTGACTGATGAGTTTGACAGTTCTATCAGGTTAGTGTAGGATGTTAACAATAGGAGAAACATGTTGCAACATATATGGGGGCTCTCTGTGCTAACTTTGTAGCTTTTCTATAAATCTAAATTCTGAAATAAAATATTGATCTGAAAAAAAAAAAAGCATAAGAGTTTCATCTGGCTTCTCTCAACAAATGTGTATTGAGAGCCCTAAGCTAACAAGAAAGAAGTCTAGCTATCCTAAAGTCATTGTGCTGGAAGGATCATATAAAGAGACCATATGGAGATAGAGAGATGTTCTAGGAAACCAGCTTTTCAGCCCAGATGTCTGTCTACCCCATATTTCAGATGTGAGTGAGTAAACTTTCAAATGAGTTTAGCCCCAGCCTTTGAGCTGCCCCAGTAGCTAAGTGGAACAGAGATGAGATAAGCCCTGCCTAGACTGCAGATCTGTGAGTAAATATTACTACTGTTTGGAGTCACTACATTTTGTTTTGCCTTTTAATTTTATTCAAGTTTAGTTGACTTACAATGTTATACTAGTTTCAGGTGTACAGCAAAGTGATTCAGTTATACGTGTATCCATTCTCCTTTGGATTCTTTTCCCATATAGCTTATAACAGGATATTAAATAGATTCTCCTGTGCTACACAGTAGGTCCTTGTTAGTTATCTATTTTATATATAGTAGTGTGTATACATTAATCACAACCCCCTAATTTATCCCTCACAATGGTTTTCCTTTTGGTAACCATAAGTTTGATTTTGTAACCTGTGAGTCTCTTTCTGTTTTATAAATAAGTTATTTTATATCATTTTCATTATATTCCACATATAAAGGATATTCAATGATATTTGCATTTCTCTTTTCTTACTTACTTAGTATGATAATCTCTATGTCCATTCATGTGACTGCAAAATGGCATTATTTCACTCTTTCCTATGGCTGAGTAATATTCCATTGTATATATGTACCACATCTTTATCCAATACTCTGTCAATGGACATTTAGGTTGCTTCCATGTTTGGGCTATTGTAAATAGTGCTTCAGTGAACATTGGGATGCATATATCCTTTTGAATTATGGTTTTCTGGATATATGCACAGGTAGTGGGATTGCTGGATCATATGGTAGTTGTATATTTAGTTTTTTTAAGGAACCTCTGTAGTGTACTCCAAGTGATTGCACCAATTTACATTCCCACAAATAACGTAGGGGGGGTCCCACACCCTCTCCGGCATTTATTGTTTGTAGACTTTTTTGATGATGGCCATTCTGATGGGCATGAGTTGATACCTCATTGTAGTTTTGATTTGCATTTCCCAGGCTAGGGATTGAATTTGAGCTACAGCTGCAGCAACACCAAATCCTTTATCAGCAGCAGTACCAGCCACAGAGGTCAGATATTTAACCCACTGCACATAGTGGGAACTCCTAAAAAACATGTATTTATTGTTACTAATTCTGCTATTTCCCAAGCTCTTTTAGTTTTAACATATTTCTCTTAGCTTTGGAAATACCTTTTACTTTTTCTGTTGTTGTTGTTAAACAATAACTATCCAGTCTTACTCTTGTGCTCTCTTCTTAGAATTCTAATTAGGGGAGTTCCCGTCGTGGTGCAGTGGTTAACGAATCCGACTAGTAACCATGAGGTTGCGGGTTCAGTCCCTGCCCTTGCTCAGTGGGTTAAGGATCCGACGTTGCCGTGAGCTGTGGTGTAGGGTGCAGACGCGGCTCGGATCCCTCATTGCTGTGGGTCTGGCGTAGGCCGGTGGCTACAGCTCCGATTCGACCCCTAGTCTGGGAACGTCCATATGCCGCGGGAGTGGCCCAAGAAATAGCAAAAAGACAAAAAAAAAAAAAAGAATTCTAATTAGGTTGACACTGTCTTAAATGGATGCTGTATGATTTTTATCTTCTCTCTCATATTTCTGATGGTTATGTGTCACTCATATCTATTTTAGGAATTGCTTTTACTTTATCTTCAATTTTACAGTTCTTATCTTTTGTCAGAAATATTTTAAATTTTGCATTATCTATCTTCCTATGATCCTTACACTGACAAGTCATACTATTCTTTTACTATATGAAATATGTGCACACACATACATAGATCTAACAACAGATTACCCTTACATTTCTTGTTTTATCTCTGTTCCTTTTCATACTTCAAAATGGTGCAGTAAAATGGTAGCTTATACCACTCAATCCATTCAAATTAGGTTTTATTAATAAGCAGTTTTTGCCAGCTGGTGAACAGAACTGGATGTCACTCATCATGTCTGGACTTCCCTATTACCAGAATATATTAGTTGCCCCATTTCTCTCTAGGCAGGTTATTGAAATAATAATTGTCCTTGATGTTTTGTTGTATGTATTTGTTTAGTAGTTAATACCTGGCTTCTGGGTAAGGAATAGAGGAGGATGGCTACATAAATAGAAAGTTATTCTTTCTCTTTTAGACCCACTTCTCTCTCCAACCCTCTGAGGTTACTTGCCTTGTTGTCAGGAGCTCCTTGATAGTTGCCCTCTCTGAGTTTCATCAGCTCATCTGTTTGTCATCTTCTAGAGGTGTTGCAGAAAACTTGCTCTGCTGATGTCCCACTTTCTATTATGTTTGCTGTTGTAGGATTATATCAGTTTGATTCATTTAACTTCATTTTAATGGGTATCAAAGGAGAGGAGATAAAAATATTCACTCTTAAATTAGAACTTAAAACTTTTAATGATGTAGGAATGCATTTTGAGATGCAATCCAAATGGTCATAGTATGTGGAATTGAAATGGAGAGATGAAGAAGAAAAAAAATTCTAAAGGCTGAAATGTATTATTATCACAAGGTATTATCATTGTTATTATGACCACTATTATTATCATCATCACGCTTATTATTCCAGGTACTCTGGAACAGGTTTTACATATTTGTTTAGGCCATAGAAAAATTTAACTACTTCTGACCATACCCTCTGCTGTCATCCTAGTCTAAGTCACCTTAATTTCTCACCTGGATTATTGCAAAAGGCTATTAAGTGCTTTCATGTTTCTTTCTAATCTAGTAACCACAGAATAATCAAAGAGATCTTTTAAAAATAAAAATCAAACCACCTATAATGGAAAAAAATAAAAATAATTATATATAAAAATAAATAAATAAAAAATAAAAATCATACCATAGCATTGCCTTGCTTAAAATCTTCCAGTTGACTTGCCAATCTCGTAGAACAATGCCAAAGTCTTGTAATAAGCTATCAGTCCTACATAATCTGGTCCCTGCCTAAATCTTGATTTCATCCTATATTTATCCTCTGCTTTATCTCCCATATTCCTGACATGTTACATCCTCCTCAAAATATGCATACTCTACCTTCTTAGAATTGTTGTGTAGGTCAGATTAAATAAATATATTTACAGATTTTCTAAAATATCAAACAAGTATTGGTTACTAGTAATTATATATCTAGCTTTGGGGATTTTTTTTCGGGGGAGAGTAGTGTATGTGGCTGTATGTTTTGCAAGTCTGCAGTCATACTTGAATTGTCCATGTCTTCGTTTTCCTGAGAGCAGATATGCATTGCACTTAGCAAGGAGAAAATAGAGGTTCCAAAATTAACTAAATTGTAACAGCCTGGAGCTGTCTCCTTGTTTACTCTCTCTGTCAGTTTAGCTGGGAATCTTCTAAAGAGTACTTTCAAAATATTAATAGAATAATTTCTCTGCATATAGGAGAGAAATGAACAGTTATTAGATGATTGGTCTAAAGGACCGGACCGATAAGGAAGTTAGAGTGGCGCAATTGAACAGATTTAAGTAGGACATGCCATTCTAGATGCATCTTTACTCACTGCCCATTTGAGGAGCTACAGAAGAGACGGAACATAAGTATATTCCAAGTTCCTGCATTTAGTTTCTTCATCACTCCAACTTTCCTCCTTCCTGGGAATTTGCCAGTTAAGCTTTTCTCCCCCTTTACCTGATTTGTGCAAAACCCTTTGGATTTCATTAGGACACTAGATGGTTTATTCATCCCTGACAATGTGGGTTAAGGTGACTTTCACAAAACTATACACTTCATCTAATTTATACACATACACACATTATCTTCTGCCATTGCAATCTCTTCTCAGTGTTTTCGAGTTAAATCTGGGAATCATAACCATTTAGTAGAAACATGATTGTGGCTGCAGGCCGTGAGCTGGCATTACAAAAGCTATTTCCCCATTTTCCTTTAACCGAGTCCAAGAAATTGTTTTTAATGATCAGAATCATTAAAAACATATACTCCGACTATGTAAAAAATATGTAAAAAAAAACAGATACTCTGAATATGTATTAGTTACATGCTTAGAAATGGCATACTTTCTGCTTAACAACTAGGCAAATGATAATTTGTGTTTCAGTCTAGGTCCAGCTAGAGAATCAAGAATCACTTAAAATAGAGAGAATTTAATGTAGCAAATTCATGATAAACAGACAAATAAATCAGAGTTTGTCAAAGCAACCCAGAGATTAGAAATAACAAGAAGCCTCCCCTTCAGTTCTAGGCTGGAAGGAGTAAGAGAGGAAAAGATTTTACAAAAATCCAGGAGCTGGAGCTAACCAATGTAATTTGGAATAGTGATAAACTTAATTTTCCTAATAAGAGCTGGAGCCACAGAGAAAAGTATAGCTGCTGGAGATGCTGCCTGAGGCAGGAAGGCAGAAAAAAAAAAAAAAAAGGCAGCTTCTCCTTTTCTGCCATCTTCCAATCTATCCCCAGTACCTTCTATTGGGCAAATGCAAGAAAAGCCAGCTCAATCTGGAGGCTGGAAAATGCAGTTTATATGATTCAGTCTTCATGACACAGAGCTTAGCAGAGAAAGGCAGTTCTGAGAAAGCCCAGGAGTGGCACAAATAAGTTTTCATTTGGATCAAACAATCAAATGTATTTAGGAGTTCCCTTGTGGCACAGAGGTTTGAGGATTTGGGGTTGTCACTGCAGTGGCTCAGGTCAATGCCATGGCACAGTTTGGATCCCTGGCTTGGGAATTTTTAGATACCATGGGTATGGCCAAAAAAATGTCTATACACTCAATATATATCCATGTTGAAGTAGGCAGGTTCTTGTTAAAAAATAATTGTATCTTCAAAGAACTTGGTTGAGAATTATAAACTGAAATCTTAGTAAGAAAATATAACATTAGTTTTATCACCAAGGAGCAATATCTAAGTAAGAAAAATTGTTGCATTTGTGAACTCACTAAGCTTTATGTTGGTCCTTAGGAGTATATATTTATTTCAACTAATGTTAGGTATTAAAAACCTGGTATTTACAGAGATCTTGCCAAGGTAGCAACTCCCAGTAGCCACAGTTGGCAGCCTCCCTGTTCCTCCCTGGACTCTGTCTTAAATGAAAGTTATGTCAGAAGGCACACAAACTAATCCCAACTTTAGGGAAAACTTTATGGCATATATTCATAGTACATGACATCTTTATATCCAACAATAAAACAAACAAACTTTTTGAATTCTGCTAAACTGAAACCATTACAGTCACTATAGAGAAATCAAAAAGAAATTTTCATTTAGATATTCATTACATATCACTGCTTAATCTCAAAGGTTTTCGCTGAAAATATATGTATCTTTTGCCCCCACAATGACAAATAACCAGATGTTTGAGGATATCCAGAAGTGCCTCTGAATATTTTTTAAACTTTCGTCCCTGTTTGGAGTGATGTCAACCCAGCTAACTAGTGGAAATGACAGCTTGAATGACAATAGGTAGCTAAAAACATATACAACTTTTTTGGGGGGGTAACTTTCTATGCTTTGGTATATGGGCTATACTAGAGTTATGCAGATGATTAAAAAAATAGATGACAGAAGAATATGCTTCCTTATCATTGTAATTAACCAGAAGGAGCAATATTAAAAAACCCACCCCTTAAGCTTGGCGCCTTAGTTTTCCCCTTTCTTTTGCCCCTGCCTCCTAGTGGCATCTCCTTTCATTCTCCCTTTACTTGATCAAAGCATGATAGCTTTCTGAATGCTGCTTATTGAAAGTCTAACACATGCTCTTTGTGCCCACAAAAATCTTTAAAATAATCTTCTGATACTAAGTACTCTTTGTTTAGCCCTTCATTGATTCAATCATCTATCCAACGTTTATCGAGTGCCAACTCTGTATTAAGTGCCAAGAGTCCTGATGTTATTGCTATTTCATAGGAAGAAGATAGAGATTTTAAGAGTTATTTACATTTTAAAGAAGGGAAAATTGAACTTCAGGAAGTTTAAGAATATTGCCCAAGGCCACAAAATCTAGCACATGTAGTCTAGGATTCCAATAAAGAAAACTGACTTCATTGTCAACAGTCTTGACTAGTATAATGGTTCTGAGTCTCTCCTGTCTTTAGGTACTTTGTTCTCCCCTTTCTTAAGAAAGGCTTTGATTAATTTATTCACGCTGAGATGAGCACCTATAAGTGGTGGGTTATGGGTATTGATTTTTCTTGCCTAGCAATCTTTCTTATTCATTTTCCCTCGTTATAGACCCTGTCCTTGGGTCATGTCCTAGGTCAGTTATGGTAAACCATAATCCAGATAACAGTTATTGACTTATAGAGAGTGTATGTGATTCAAATCAAGTAAATTAGATTACCTCTCTAGGATTAATACATGGATAATAGTAGTGAAAAAAAATCACTCTTTCTCTTTCATGATTACTGATAAGATGAGTTTTCTAGACATTGGTAAGATCAGTTTGCAGAAGAGAATAGGACCAACATGCAAAGAGAATGAAAGATAAATGAAGAAAGAGAAGACAGGGAAAAAAGAAGGAGAAAGAGAGCAAAAGAGATAGTCCCCTGACAGCACTGAATCAGAAATTTCAGTCCTGAGTCTGGTTTTAGCAATTCTTTTCTACTCTTTCCTTTTTTTCTCTTTTGTTCTCTGAATTTCTAAAGTATCTCTAAGACAAAAAATATTTTCGTGTGTTTATGGGAATTTTAATTGGATCCTTATAATGAAAGGGATCATGACCAAGTTTCCCTTCCAGGATCATTTATGTTTGTATAAGACATAAAGACTTAAGCATCAGTCTCCAATGTGGAAATCTTAATGTTGGTAAGCCAATACTAAAGATACACCTTGGTGCAGGAGGACTTGCCCTGCATTACATACCAGATGTTTATTGAGTCATCTAAGAGATTTCCTATTGTTCAGGGCTTCTTTGGTTCACAGGGTTCAATTCCCTGGATCAGAGTTATTTGGCTGCCATAATCTATTGAAACAGCATGCTCATAGGTGAGATGAGAATACTTTAGTTGTTCACAGTTCCTACCATTGCTATTTTTCTTTTTTACATCTTGCCTGCATGTCTTCTTTCTGGCTCTGAAGATATTTGTGTTTTTAATTCCTATATTAGAAATTTCTTTGTCACTCTTTGCATAAAAGAACACTGATTAATTTCTTTATAAATTTCTAATTTTATAACTCCTATTTACTTGTCTGGCTCCCATGGAGGGAAGGAAACTTAAGTTTTATCATAGAAATCAGAAAACATGATTACTCAAAAGAAACTACATATAAAATCCTATCAATTATTTCTCATTTTTGTAATTGTCAGGTATTTAGTTGAAAAGTGAAGCAGCATGCTGCTGATGTTATGGATAATAATCCCAAGGTCAAATTATTTTTTCCACAAGTACTTACTTGATAACCACTATACACAGTTGTTTTAAAACTAATTGGGTATTGGACATATAAATCTTTAAAGTCAATAGTGTATTAGCTATGGAGTTGGGGGAATGGGAGGTGATGCTTTTAGTTCTACATAATTATGTTTAGTTGCTTCAAGGAAGTAGAATGAAAATGAGTACTTCAGTTCATCCAGTCTCCAATTAGATGAATTCAAAAAAAAAGTCAAGGAAGATAGCATTTGGGGATATTGGCAAGAGTATAGTGGGAATGATAAATCATGAATTCTAAATTGGACTGTGAGTTAAGCTTTATGAGACAAGCCTTAGTTGGTTGAAAAAGTAGAATAATATCTGAAAAGATGAATGGATGAATCTATAGATGGAGAATCATGTAGGACAAATACAGACATTTGTTGAGTGACATTATTTGTGTCTTAAAAAAAAACACTGAGATATTCTGTAGTAAAAGTTTGAGAAAATTAAGAATATTCTACACCGATTGTCAAGAATTCCTTTCTATTGAGTCCTAAATATTCAATATAAATCTTTTGCCAAAAATATTTTCATCACTTCCTGTAGAAAAGCCCTTGGGGAATTATACTGAACACCTTAGCATACGATATGTTGTTTTCACAATAAGATTTAATTTCAGATCACCTGCTTCTCGTCAGTTTTAAATAACAACACTTACTAGATATGCTGCATGTAGTGCAAGAAGAGTGATTCCAAACCACCCCAGATAAACAGGAAGTGAATGTTGATGGGATTTATATAGTCTTATTTTTTTTAATGGGACTGTCCACTCCAAATATATGCGACTAACATCTATTAAACTTATCATTTGCTAGGTCTATGGTAGATATTGGGAATAGGAATCTTAGCAGATTGTCTCTGTCTTTAGAAGCATAAAGTCCAGCAGAATAGTCAGACATGTAAATAGTGTAAAGACATACGTATTAGCAGAGTACACTGTGATCACAAAATGGGAAAATTTGACTGCCTGCTAAATTGGTGAAAGTTCATAAAGTAGTCAGTATTTTTGCTGGGTCTTGATAGATAAGTCAACAAATGAGAATGTAAAAGACATGAACATTAATCATTAAATATACATTTTTCTCCCTCTATCCCTTTGGGTGGATCATATTTCTCCCTGACAGTGATACTGAGTTTGACCATGTGTATTGCTTTAGCCATAGGCAATTAGCAGTCATGATGCAAGCAGAGTTCTTAAATGTGCTAGCATAATCTAGGATGGCAACTTATATTCAGAATCTGCCAGAACATACTCTGGATAGCTGTTGGTTCAAGGAGAATGAGGAAACATACATAGCTGACCTAATTTCCAACCTACAGCCTGGAGCAAAGCCTGGCAAATCCCAGGTGAGCCTCGCCTGAAACAGAGCTGCCCACATAATGCATAAGAGGAAAACAAAAATGTATGTTGCTATAAGCTACAGGACAGGGTTTTGAGATAGTTTGTTATACCTTATTATTGTCACATCATTAAAAGATGTATAGAGAATGGCTTGCTTCAAAGTGGAAATACCATTGAAAGAACATGGCTGTTAAACATTGGGTCACTATAAGAGAAAGATAGGAACTGAAAGTCACAGTTTGAAGCCCCATAATGAAACTAAAGAGTTGGACCAAATCCTTGAGTGGTGGAATGTCATCAAAGTATTTTTCACTGGGGGAATGACATAATCATGCTCTACAGAGTTAGTCCTGCAACTTTATCTGGGAGGGTAACTGCCAGCAAAGTCAGTCATTCAACAGATATTAATGAGCACTAACTATGTGCCAGACATTTGGGACATATTAGTAAACAAAAATAAGATCTCTCCTCTTTCCTTTTAGTGGAAGAAAATAGACAAAAACAATAAACATAATAAGCAATGCTTACAGCATATTAAGGGATAAGTACTATGGAAAAAGTAAGAAAAAGCAGAGCATGGAAAGGAGGGGTGTAATTTTTTAAAGGTCAGATGGGGTAGATCTCATTGAGAAAGCAACATCATCTTGGAATCTGCAGTATCAAGGATTTTTCAAGATTGGCAGCTATCATGTATCTGTAAGCATCTAGCCAAAAATTCCATGTAAATGACTCTATAATTAAGGGTAAAAACTGTTCCTTAGAAAAAGCTTATGACTCACACAACTGGTAATGCATCAGATAAAATGTTGTAGAACGTCATGACTCCAATAATAACAGCAAAGTTGTCTTCGTCAATGTGTACATTGTTCTATTCTGTGATAAAGTGGTTCATGAATAGGCAGTAACTGCTGCTGCTGGGCCACCTGGCATCTCTTGATGAAACATATTTTCAGCACCATGATCTGAGTCTTTATTGGTGAGAAACGGTGATTTATGTTCATCGAGGCATAGTGCAGAACGTTGGCAGTCAACCCCAACTTGGCTTTCTGGAAGATATCTTCATGCTGGAGAATTTAAACACTGTGCCAGGCCTTTCTCCCAGAAATAGTTGAACTGACTCAGTGATGGCTTGAAGTTATATTTTCTGTTAAGGAAGATAGCATGACATTATTTGAATGGTGCAAAAGAGATCTGAAGTCCTTTCTTTCCTTTTCAATGGATACAACATAGGTCACAAATATCTTAATGTGTTGTGCTAAGTGGAACTCTGCTGATAGGAGCTATACAATTTACATATCAAGGTATAGAGTGCTAGACAATTTTATTCATTTCCTAGCTTGAACTCTGAATTAGCATGGATTTGTAGAAATCTTCCTGAAAGGCTATTCTTTTTTTTCCATAGATAACGTAAAATCTATTTTATTTTTATTTTTATGTACTTGTGTGTATATTTATTTTTATTGAAGCATAGTTGCTGTACAGTATTATATAAGTTACAGATAAACAATAGAGTGATTCACAATTTTAAAGGTTATATTCCATTCATAGTTACCATAAAATATTAGCTCTATTCCCTGCATTGTGCAGTATATCCTTGTAGCTTATTTTATACCTAATAGTTTGGACATCATAATCCCCTCCCCCTAGCTTGCCCCTCCTTCCTTTTTACCACTGATAACCACTAGTGTGTTCTCTGTATCTATGAGTATGCTTATTTTTTTTATATTCATTAGCATTTTAGATTCCACGTGTGATACCACACACTATTTGTCTTTCACTGTCTGACTTATTTCACTTAGCATAATGCCCCGCAATCCATCCATGTTGCTGCAAATCGCAAAATTTCATTCTTTTAAGTGGCTGAGTACTATTCCATTATATATATGTAAATGTGTGTGTGTGTGTGTGTGTGTGTGTGTGTGTGTGTGTGTATACACACACACCACATCTTCTTTATCCATTCATCTGCTGATAGAATCTTAGGTTGCTCCATATCTTGGCAACCATAAATAACATTGCTATAAACATCAGTGTGCATTTATTTTTTGAATTAGTGTTTCCATTTTTTTTTCAGATATATACTCAGGAGTAGTAGAGTTACTGGATCATATGGTAGTTCTATTTTTAGTTATTTGAAAAACCTCTATACTATTTCCCACAGTGGCTGTACCAGTTTACATTCCCACCAACAGTGTATGAGGGTTCCCTTTTCTCTACATCCTTGCCAACACTTGTAATTTGGGATCTTTTTGCCAATAGCCATTCTGAGAGGTGTGAGGTGATATCTCATTGTAGTTTTGATTTGCATTTCCATGATTAATGATGTTGTACATCTTTTCATATGCCTATTGGCCATCCTCATTTTCTCTTTGGAAAAATATCTATTCAGTTCTTCTGCCCATTTTTTAATCAGGTTGGTTGCTTTTTTGATGATGAGTTTTATGAGCTGTTTATATATGTTGGATATTAATCCCTCATAGGTGGATATCATTTGCAGATATTTTCTCCCATTCAGTAGGTTTCCTGCAAGACAATTCTTGATAGGCCATCTTGATACCTCCTTCTCCCTTATCCTTCAAACTTAGCTGCTCTGCTAAGTCTATATCACCACTGTTGATTCTTTGTCATTTCTGATATCAGCCTAGTACACAACCACTCTCATCTCAGAATCCTCTCAGCTACCCTCACAATATACATTTTTTTTCATCTTTTTTGTCTCTTCTAGGGTCCCACCCACAGCATTTGGAGGTTCCCAGGCTAGGGGTCGAATCGGAGCTGTAGCTGCCGACCTATGCCACAGTCACAGTAACACCAGATCTGAGCTGCGTCTGCGACCTCCACCACAGCTCATGGCAATGCCGGATCCTTAACCCACTGAGCAAGGCCAGGGATCGAACCCGCAACCTCATGGTTCCTAGTCAGATTCATTAACCACTGCACCGTGACAGGAACTCCACAATATACATTCTTAGACACCTGCCCTCCATTTCTGCATTTCAACCTGAGTGCTCTTCAAAAAATGTAAATCGTGGGAGTTCTCGTTGTGGCACAGCAGGAACGAATCTGACTAGTGTCCATGGGGATGCAGGTTCAATCCCTGGCCTCACTCAGTGGGTTGGGAAATCTGGCATTGCCACCAGCTGTGGCGTAGGTCACAGATGCAGCTTGGATCCTGGTTG
Organism: Sus scrofa; assembly: GCF_054392235.1. Classification (NCBI taxonomy): domain Eukaryota; kingdom Metazoa; phylum Chordata; class Mammalia; order Artiodactyla; family Suidae; genus Sus; species Sus scrofa. Next base: position 78,933,223 of record NC_139383.1, on the reverse strand, counting down.
CTGTGGCCGTGGTGTAGGCCAGTGGCTACAGCTTTGATTTGACCCCTAGCCTGGGAATTTCCGTATACCACAGGTGTGGCTCTAAAAAGAAAAAAAGATAAAAAGTAAATCAGACTGTCTCTGACTTGTGTAGATCTCTTCATGAGTGCCCTACTATTGTTTTTTCCCTCTTTTTCCATCATCCATTTTTAATAAAAAAATATTTATCATTCCAGATTTAAATGTTTCACATTCTATTTCCAGTCTTTAAAAAATTACTCTTGAATTTTGAAAATTCACATGTAACAAAGTATACCCTTTAGATATGCGTTAAAAAGTCACTTCTTCGAGGAAAGTTTTCTCTTGACCTAAGTCCTCATAGCATCCTGTTTTATTATTTCATAGAACTTATTTTATCATACATAAAAACAATTATGTAATTAGTTTATTACATGTCTGTCTCATTCTGTCCTCCTCTGCCCTACCACCAAAGGCCATCAGCACCAAGGCTGGGGTTCCTATCAAGATCATGCCAAATATTTTTTTCTTTTTGCTTTATAGGGCGACGCCACAGCATATGGAAGTTCCTAGGCTAGGGGTCCAGTCAGAACTACAGCTGCCAGCCTACACCACAGCCACAGCAACCCAGGATCTGAATCACATCTGTTACCTACACCAGAGCTCACAGCTACACTGGATCCTTAACCCAATTAGCAAGGTCAGGGATTGAACCTGCATCCTCATGGATCCTACTTGGGTCTATTACTGCTAAGCCACGATGGAAACTCCAAGGTCACAACAAATCTTTAATGCCAACCATAAATCCAACATTTATGAGGTTTATTGAAAGAATAGATGGGTGGAGAAATCACTCAATAAATATACCATTCATATACCAGTTTATGATTTACCACTGGAAAAAAGCATAAAACAGATAAGAAATCCCATTATGTAAAGCAAAACTGTGTAGAGATAATATTTTTCACACTTTGGAAAGTTACAGTGTACACTTCAAACTGTAAGTACTTATCATCATGAAGAAAGATAGAAAGATAAAGACAGAAAGAGGCAGAAAGAGGGAAGAAAAACAAAGCAAACAAATCAGGGAAGTCTTTGGAACCCATCTCAATGACACGGTAGAATTCAGTAGAGAAAAATATACATGTAAAGTTGTAGGACATGGAATAATATTTTGATATAATAACTAACATTTTTGGTTCTAAATTATATTGATTTCCTTTTTTAAATATCATGGCCTTTTCTCCATGAAAACAAAACTATGTGTTTGAGATAGTGAAGTGTGTTGGCTCTGAACCAATACAGGAATTAGCTATAACTGGTAGAGGATTCAAGTTGGGGTGCATTCCTGGGAAAAGGATTCTATAATCTTACTTCCATTCCAGAAGTGAGTTTGAGGAGAGGGGATGTAAAAGAAACTCTGGGTAAATGTTGGCGATTCTGAAAATAGAAACTATCCTCTTCCCACTAGATTTTGAAAATAACATTTTCAAGAAAGTGTCTACTACCTTGGAAGGGTGAGAAATAAGAGATGGATCATAGAGACATAACTTGGGCAGGGAGGACCTAAAGAAGCTCTGCCAATTCTCCATGAGCTTGGAGTTCTATGAGAAAAAAAAACATGTTGGGGCTTTGTGGTCAGGCTGGGCAGCACACAGGACTCTAGAGCCATAGGAACCCTGGCCTCTTAGCAGAAGGAGGTATGAATACCACTTCAAAGGGTCAGAGAGGATGAGTTATATCTCAATGGATATACCCCTATGATACAGTGTGGCAGCCACAAAGGTAATGCCTGCTCCATGTCATGATGGTGTGTATGTGCCTGGAGTGTTGCCCTAGGGAATAAATGCAGGGACAGTTGAGTCTGGAAATGAGTGAATTTAAGCTAGAAATGATTGATGATATCTAGGATAGCTAAGTCTACCTAGACCTGAAAAAAATAAGTTTTCTGCTGCCAAATATAATAATAACTCAAAGGAAAGATTTAGTTAAGTTTAAAAAAGAAGGTAGTTATATATTTGCACACAAGAATTTGAGGCTTGAAAGTTACTACTTATTCCATGAGCAAATGTTCAGATGTAATGAGCACTTTATAGATTTCATATCCCAGCTGTGTATTAAAATAGCTGGCATTTATTTCACTAAAAAGAAAAACATAAATTCTATCTAGGATGCTTTCTTCCTAAAAAGTAATCCTATTCTCTGATTAAAAAAAAAATCCCTGAATAAAATACTTACTTCCCTAGCACTTACTTTCCCTTTCTTCAACTGTTATGAAAAGGGGGTGAACTTTCATTTACCAAAGACAAATGCTACAGGACATGTTTCAAGGGCAATCACCACCTCCACCCCAATAATTAGGACACATAAAACTGAGCCCTGTTGTATGCATGGCATTCTCCCTGTGCACAATACTAAGTGAGTCAGTGTATTGGGAAACATTCTTGCTTCCTTCTTCTGGGAGACAATTCCCTCTGCTAGGAGGGTGGTCCTCTAGTTCTTTGTTCCTCCAACTCCCTCCTCTTCCCCTCTCTCCAGGTCCCCTTTGGAAATGAAATATTGCACATGATTTAAGGCCTGAGGTCACCTGAGCAGAAGAGACCTCCCACTTAATATTCCTCTGGCTCCCCAACCTCCCAACTTGACCCAATAGCAGCATTCCTCCATTTCCACTTGGGAAGCTGCTCTTTGCCTGTCTTGGCCCTTGTCTACCATTTTGAAGAACAGAGGATCCTTTTCATAAATTAACCTATGCATCACATTCACTTCTTGTGGTCTTTCTGTACCAAGTCTCTTGAAGGCATCATGAGGAGTAGCTCTCAATACATTGCAAGTTTGGAGATTACCAGGGAGTTCCACATTTCCATGACAGTTCAAATTTGCTTCCTTGCGTTGCTCAGCTCTGTGGTCAACATTACATGGATGCTAACACCTTTCTGTTTTTAATGGTTGTAGAAGAGACTAAGGTAAGCTTTCTAAGTTTGCCCTGGATTTGGCTGATACTGAATGATTCTCAAATTCTCATTTCTCTCATAAATAAGTATAAGTCAATCAAGAGTCAACATTTCCACCCAGGGATGAAAAAAAAGTTTTTAGGACAGTAGCATAGTTTGTGGAGGGTATTTGGGCTTTATTAAAAACAATACATGTTGGCTCACTGATATTTCTGCATAGGTTTTGGTGAATCCTTCATTGCTAAGAGTTAAGACTCTTGGTTTGGGGTCGTTTTAGAAATAACAAAGAGTGGCTCTGGACTTTGTACCCCAGTCAACCAAAGTAATTCATGCAGTAGGCAAGCACACAAGGAATTCTACATAGAATTTCAATTGTTTGTGTGAAATATGATACCTCTTTTTCTCAAAAATCTGTGGAAATTATGTTGTTGCAAATAATACTTTGAGAAGAAGCCTGAAGGTGATTTTTGTCCTTCTTTTTCAAAACATATATTTATTCCTTACCTCTAACTCTCTCTCCACATATAACTAAATATATGTATGTATATGTATATATGTGTGTGTATGCATATATAAATACATGAACAATACATATAAGTATATAAATATAGATACACACACATACATGTAGTTTGCTTAAAGACACAAAAGAAGATTTTCTTCTATTTCCCTGAGAAAATAGTCTTCCAAAATATGCTTCTCAGCTGTTTCCTATGCTACATTTTCTTTACTTTGGGAGCTAAATTTGGATGTAAATCCCCCTAGACTTGCAATTGACTTCAAAATAATATAGATAAATTCTGCTTGGGTTAGCAACTCCCACATACCCAGGTCATGTTGTATTTCTTCCCCCAACACTTGAGCAGGAAGACTGGACCTCAATATTACCTATTTAGCTCTGCATCTGTCTGAGGAGGGAAGAAGCAATGTCAAGGTCATGAGCATCTGCTGTTTAGGAAGTTAGTTTCTGCTTGGTTTCTTTTTGTATTTGTTGAGACACTTTTTCAAGGGCCAGTTTTGCTGAAGAGGAAGCGTGTCCTGTCTCAGTTGTGAGAGTGCCCCTTAGGCCTCCTTCCTTCTCTAGAGTAAGCCAGTCACTGAAGAAAAGTCAAGGAGAGGAGAGAGCTTTTAGTTTGGTATGGCTACTACAGCTGCTAATAAGGTCCTCCCTCCCTGCTTTCTTCCCCAGCCCTGCCTCTATCTTTCTTTCCTCAGCTAGTGATGCCTAAATTTCCAGTTCAGAAGCTTCCTTCAACAGTGGAAATGAACTGGGCCCCTACAAGAAAGCCAAGTTTAAGATGAAATAAAAGATGAGATGTCAATGCACACTTTCCTCCCAGCTCCCTGGCTGTAGCTTTGGAGTTCTGACACACCATCATGAAAGGGCTCAACACACAGCAAATCCCAGCTTTCCCATGCTGTACCCATCTCTGATGCTCACATTAAGCTACATGAGTAAAAATTCTCAAGATTCTTTTCTTTGAATTACTCCTCCACAGAAAGAAGATTATGCATCAACTCAGGGGGCAGAGGTGTTTTCCCAGTTTATTCAGATCAAATGCATCTGGAAGATTGTGTTCCAAGTTTGTTATATGAGACTACACTGTTCCTTCGTCTCAATAGTGAGGGTATTTTCTTCAAAATTTTTAGAGATTTCTTAAAAATATGCCATTGAGTTTTGTAGGGGTCATTTACAAACTTTTCCCAAATTTCATGAATGTAAATTAATTTTTAAAAATTTTATGTTTAACTCATATTTTTAATATTAATAATACTTTCTAGAAGGTACTTGAAATAGGACAGGTCTGAGCTTTAAATTTCATTTTAGGCACTTGTTTCAAATGGCCTTGAGAAAGCTCTCAGCTTAATGAACCTCAGATTTCCCACATATAAAGTGGAGATAATCTGGAAAAGTATCCATCTGGAAAATTTGTTTTGAAGATCAGGTATTTTATATATATATATATATATATATATATATATATAGCAGTGTCTATTATATAAAAGGTGCACAAACAAGTAAAAACATTATCTGAAGCCACTTGTTTAAATTAGTTATAATTTTTAAGTTCCATTTTAAGGCACTGAATCTTTGGATATCATGATTCTTAAAGTAGAATATTCTATTTATAAATGGTTGTTGATGCATGTGCTCAATAACCATATTGATAGTGCCATATGAGCAAAGTGGAAACTACTTCTCTAAAGTCTTCTAAGGATACTGAACTTCCATCTTCTTAAAAGAAGGCTTCTGTAAAAATTAATCAGAATGGCATTTTCAACTATGTCCCATGCTTTTCCTATCTTCCTATATTCTTCATGAACCTGTGGAAAATACTGAATAAAAAAAAGTCCTATGATGATGTCCATAATTATTCTCTCACTTTTGTATTGTAAATAATCATTATGAATACTCAGTAATTTGAATAGGCAGGAGTAATTATAGGATGTGCTAGAGAGATAAATCACTTTTTTAGGAAAAGGAACAGAGTCATTAATTCTGTAGCTTGAAATTTATAAATTGCATATCAGGTAGGATATCACTAGGGCAAACTAAAATAAAGCAATACTTTAGTAACATTTTTAAAACACAGGGTGTACATTTCTTTTGATTATTAGTTTTAATGCAAATAGGAAAGCTTAGTTCTTATTCTAGATGCCACCAAATAGACAATTCTGCATGTTCATGTTTTCCAGTAAGGTCTTGAACAGTTTCATCCCCACCCTAAGAAAGGGTGAAATCACAATCTTGAAACATTTTATGTGATAATATGTATTCTTGTCTTAAAGGCTTTGTTTTATGGGTCCATATTACTTTTGCTCAAAATCCATAAAAAGAAATAGTTACATTTTTCATAAAGTGTCTAAACTAAATGAAATAATCCATACACTTCCTGCTGTCTCATGTGTATAGGAAGTGTAACTTGCCCTTTTCTTTGGTAGAGCTATAATTTGGCTTAAAGGGAAACAGCCTGAGAAATGGTACTCTCCCAGGAGCTAACTGAGCTGGCCTGGTGTAGGAAGTCACAGTCTAAGTCTAGAAGGAACTGAAAGTAGACAAGCCGCATGCTGATTCTTGGATCAAGCAACAAATGTCAATTAAAGTGAAATGACTGTATTTAGCACTTTGTGCTTTTGACCAGAGCTTCACAGGCCCTATTTCAAACACAAGGCATGAGATGAAGTTGAGGCCCTTTTGTGATCTTTTGGGAAACACCAAGGGCAAAAAGGAACATAGGGGAACTACCAAGCTAGCTCTTTGGTTACATCCTTTCGACTCCTTTTTCTGTCCTGATAAGCAAATCCCAATGATGAATTTTAAGATGTGAAGGTCAGGGGTGGCTTTCATGTCTGTTTTTCTGACAAATCTCATGAAATGTCTGAGATTTTTATCTCAAGGCTGAGAGGTGGAATAGGGTAGTGATCAAGAGAAAAATTAAATGAGACAGTCTGAGTTCACATTCCAGCCTGACATCTGAGTAGCGGTGTAATTATTGACAAGTTAATCAGTTCCTTTGTCCCTGAGATTTCTTGCCCCAAAATGAAGGACAAAATTAGTACTTAACTGGTAAGATTTTTGTGAGACATAAATTAGTGAATGTATTTTAAAATACTTGGCATCATAGATAATATTCAATAAATGCAATCTGCCATTATTCTTAATTAAAATACACCAAAATTGACTTAATGGAATAGATTTGAGTGCCCACCTTCAAAAGACAGAATCTAGGCCTCTAACCTCAAAGTATACAATTTATGAGAAGATAAAAAGTATCTTGGAATGCTCCATCTCCAGTCATGAGGCTGAAGATACATGATTATTAACTTTTTAAAGTTGAAATTCCTAAATAAGTTCCCCTTTTCACTTATTTTTTTCCATATTCACAGAAAAATAATTATGTTTTTGACTAATTAGCAGAAAAATCCCACACTCCTCTCTGGTGAGGGCCCCATGAAATGCAAATTAAATAATTTGCCCAAAATAGTGTTTCCAGATAAAACACAGAACACCAAGTTAAATTTGAATTTCAGATAAACAATGGATAATTTTTCATATAGGTCTGCCCTATGAAAAATTTGGAATGTACTTATACTACAAAATGTGTAAGTTTATCTGAAATTTAAAATTAACTCAGCGTCCTATATTTTATTTGCTAAATCTAGCAAAACTAATCCAAGAAGACCAAGACTGTGCTGGTTCTGTCCTGTACAACATGATAATAAAACACAAGAATATCCAATACTCTGCTTCCTTGTTAGGAAAAACTTAAAATAACTTACAGAATTGATATTTTCAGTAAGATTATAATCAGAATATAAATATCATTTCACATTTCACAATTATGTATTATAAGTTATAATCATTGATTGGTTATTTGATTCATAATCACCAAATAAAAGTATTAATTTATTCATTTCTATACCTAATATACCATGTCTCATAAACCCAAAATCCATACTCAAATGTCTAAACACGTTCTATTTTCCAATTGTAAAAAAGATTTGCATTTAAAACTTATTTTGTCTATTTTTCATCTTTTTTTTTTTTTTTTTTTTTTTTGTCTTTTTGCCATTTCTTGGGCCGCTCCTGCAGCATATGGAGGTTCCAGGCTAGGGGTCTAATCGGAGCTATAGCCACCAGCCTACGCCAGAGCCGCAGCAACTTGGGATCCGAGCTGCATCTGTGACCTACACCACAGCTCACGACAATGCCAGATCCTTAACCCACTGAGGGAGGCCAGGGATCGAACCTGCAAACTCATGGTTCCTAGTCGGATTTGTTAACCACTGCGCCACGATGGGAACTATTTTTCATCTTTTAAAAGACCCAACCTGTTTACAGGCACATAGAATATAGAAATGAAGTCACTTCTTAATGTGTAACTGAGCAGAACCTTGTGGGGCCTTCCCCAAGGGCAGGCCTTTCCCAGTATCCTCTGTTAGCCCCTCTCTGAAGTACCCAGATAACAGTATCTGATGTACATTTCCTGAGTTGTTTTACAGATGCTAAAACCATCATCAAATGGAAGAAATCAACTACTTGATGATCATGAGCAAATACTGGCACCTAAGGATTAATAATATGAACCCCGGTGACACTGCCCTGTAAACTCACCAACAACCAGTCAGAGAATTGTACATGAACTGATCACTTACCCTGTGACACCCCCACCACAACTTGGCTTTTATAGTTCAGGGTTCAAGGAATTCAAGATATTTGGGGGGCAAAAGCCACCCATTTCCTTGAATGGCCGGCAGTAAACTTTTTTCTGCTCCAAATTCCGACATTTCAGTTTGTTTGGCCTCAGTATGCATCAGGTACACAAACTTGTGTTAACAAAAGATTAAATGTTAGTACTACAAATCAATGCTCTTATATTTTAACCAGTTCAAGAATATCATTAATGTGATATGTACTTCAAAGATTTAATATTCAAATATGTTATTTAGAAGTCTATGCCTAATGTATCTATCAAGGAATAAGCACTGCTGTCTAATTTTTATAGTTTTTAATACCTTCTAGATATACTGCTACCTCTTCCATCTAGCTCTCCATAACTTCCTTCATCATAATCATCCCCTCTTTTCCCATAATCTCCCATTGCACCCTTGTCTCCCCTTCCTAGGAAACTGTTCTCTATACGCAACTTCTACCATATCTTTTCACTCTTCCTCCCCATTCTCCATCTACCTGCTAACCTCCTTCACCACCCAAGCCACCCCTCCATGCCCACTACCTCATCAACCACCACCACCACTACCACCACCCCAATCACCCTTTCATTGACTGCCAGTTTCTTTTGACAAAAGGGCATTTCAGAGAATAGTGGTTCATTTGCATTTGTTTTTCCTTGCCTGGAAAACACCCTTCCCTTGAACACCTTGCACTGTTATCTTCTCCTGGTGGTTTCACTGCTATTTTAATGATCTTAGAAGGATCTTCATGAGCAGCAAATAGTTGTCATGAAGGAAAAATATAACACTTAGGCTGGTAAATTCTTGCTGTGTTATCATCTTTTTAATGAACTAAATTCATATATTTTCTGCAGAGCTGTTTAATTTAAATACACATATGCACTATTTTTAAAATGATAACCTTATTCAATGGCATGTATCTATTAAGATGCAACCAATAGTTGTTTACTATGTCACATATTATATTTATCATAGTCTCATTTGACAGGTGTTTATATTGAAAAATCCCATCCTTAGCAGAGAAAGAAATTTCTGGATTAAAATGTCAAAAACACAAATTGAAAACTTCTACTCCACTTCTATAAAATTAGGATTAAGTTGTATATATAATCTGTATGTTATTTATATATAATGTATAGGATATCTCATTTATATATAATATGTATATATATATATATATGAAAAATATAATGTCATTTATATGGTGATTTCTTTAAAGGTTGGATGGAAACGTGATAATTTGGAGTTCCCCTTGTGGCTCAGTAGGTTATAAACCCACCTAGTACCCATGAGGTTGCCGATTCGATCCCTGGCCTTGCTCAGTGGGTTAAGGATCCAGTGTTGCCATGAGCTGTGGTGTAGGTCATAGATGCAGCTCAGATCCTGCGTTGTTGTGGCTGTGGCTTAGGCTGGCAGCTGTAGCTCTGAGTTGGCCCCTAGCCTGGGAACTTCCATTTGTTAAGGGTGGGTGGGGACCTTAAAAAAAGAAAGGAAAAAAAAGAAATATGCCCATTTACCACTGCAGTGACCATAGAAATATATTATGACTATGCTGTGCAAAATACATTGTAAAAAATTATTTTAAATATAAGACATTGATATGAAGTTTTTTGTTTTGCTGTACTGACGTGTAGTTGATTTACAGTATTGCATTAGTTTCAAGTGTACAGCAAAGTGATTAATTTTTTTTTCAGATTCTTTTTCATTATAGGTCGTTACAAGATATTGAGTATATTTCCCTGTGCTTTACAGTAAATCCCTGGTGTTTGATATGAAGTTTTAATCTCTTACTGTAATGTTAGCTTCTTAACCATGTTGTTTTGCTTGAACCATCAGTAGCTAACTACAGAAGAAGGAAAATTGGGATAATTAACAAAGATTAACTTTTTTAAAAAAATATGTCAAATGTTGTCTAAGGGAAACAACTTTGTATCTTATTCCACTAAGATCAATTAGAAAAAGCTTCTCAGGAAAATGTTAATTACATTGATTCTTTACATGTTAATTACACATACTTATTAAGCAAGTACACGTAATCACATGTACTTATTAAGCAGCTAGACACTTGAAGTGGGGAATACAGAAGTGAATAAGGCATGGTTTTTGATCACCAGGAACTTCTAATCTAGCTGGCTAGCTATATAAACCTACCTACCTAATAATAAGAAAGTTTAGGGTTATAAAACAATTAAACCAAAACATCACAGTGGAGAGATTATTTCCAACTTTTTGAAAGAGGTCTTCTTTGAATCGACTTGACTTTTAATTGGTGAAGGTGAAGAAAACGGAAGCATGTTATATTGAAATACTTGGTTCATAATCTCATAGTCCTAAATTCAAATCTTGAGCCCATCATGGTTAAGACTAAGCAAGCTACATACTTTCCATATTTATAATGTAAAACTGGTTAAGAAATTTGTCAACCTTCTAATCTCTAACATATAACTCATAGGTTAAATTAGATCAATAGATGAGAGAGAAAGTGGTGGGAGAAGGGGAGAGGAGAGGTAAGAGGTTCAGAAGAGTAATGTGCTACAGGGAACCTGGACAGAGTGAAACCCCATAGGCAACTGCATAAATGCTCAGCTAGCTGAATTTCTCTAGGTAGCAGAGAATTCAGGGACACTGAAAAACTTGTCTCCCATATATTATTTCCTAGTGGCAATTTGAGATAGCTCAAATTTAAAATTATTTTCTTTAAGGCTTTCTTTACCAATTTCAGAACTTTTCTAAGAATTCAATAGCAAATCCATATTAAAACCTATATAACTTTTGGGAGCAGAATAAAATAATGATAAGCGAGTCATAAGTAAGTAGTGTATTTGAATATTAGTATGAAAGGAACATTTTTGGAATTAGATACTAGGGTAGCAAATATGGAGCAATATGATTCTAGCTATTACTAATTGCATATCAGAGTGTGTTTATGTTGCAGTGAAAAATAAACACATGCAAATTTAATATTTCTGATTTTAGAATTACCCCATCTGATTTATTTTAAGAATGATTGTGCTTATGGAAACATATACAGATATTGAATTTGATGACTTTTATTGACTATTGGCATAGCCTTTCTAATTTCAAAGAAACATTTTTTATTGATTTATTTTGAAAAAAAATTATTAATGATTGGGTTGTGGGAACATCTTTTTGGTCATTGCTTTTTTACTCCTTTTAGTAAACATTAATTTTAAAATTCAGTGGGAAACAAAAAGCAGCTCATTTTGAGGCTAGTATCTTTGTTTAGAAAGACAAGGAGTCATTATGCTTTTGCATTTTGTGCAATGAAAATATTCAAGGCCAGGTGTAAAACTGGGGAAAAAGGAAGAGATTAAATGTTATTCAACAGTGAATTGACTATGACATCATGGGTATATAATGACTCTTTCCATAATTGCTAATAAGAAGTCACTTTGCCACATAGGGAAGGAAAGTGCCAGATAAGTACCATCAAGAACCTTGAATTGTATAAATTCAGTACATTTTTCAATCTGTCTAACTACTGATGAATTAAAATGGTGTTCTTTCTTTGAGAATGTTAAAATCACACACACAACGCACAATATACTAATTATGGGCCATAGAGTATAGTGGATTTTATTAGTCCCAATGTAATTTGTTGTCCTCTAATACTATAAGTTAATGTTAATGAAAAAGGAATTGATAATAATGATTCAAGACATATATTAAGCATTGTTCATTCACTCAATTGATGTATCTCATGTATATTAAATTATTAGACAGCTATGTAAGTAGTTTGGAAATTCGTGGCCTATATACAATAACACTACGTATACTAACTAATCTTATTTGTTTTTAAAACAGAGGTAAAACAGCAATAGAGGTGTCCCTAATATATTTCTATCCTTTCCCAATTCCACTGCCAGGATGTCACATCTGATCCTCATTAGCATTACCTCTCATAGAAGTCTTCTACCTGGTTTTCCTACTGAGTGCAAGTCCCTGTCCCTACATAAAGCCAAACAAGAACAAAACGTCAGAGTTTGGAGCCGGGAAAAGTTTATTGCAGGGCCATGCAAGGGGACTGGTGGCTCATGACTTAAAAATCTAAAATCCCAGCAGCTTTCAGCAAAACTCTTTTATAGAAAAGGTGAGGGAGGGACATGGTTAACTTGCAGCTGTCTACATAGGTCAGGTCAAGGTCAGGTAAAGGTCAGGTCATGATATTCCTGCAAACTTCCATCAAAACAAATGTTATTCGCTATTTTGCAACTATTTATCTGAAAGTGCAAATATAAGAAAGGGAAGGGGAGACACTGAATATTGTCTCCATGCCTCCTTGTGGCTTTTAACCCTTAATAAATCCCATAACCAAAATAACATCATTGCCTCTCATCTTACTTGTTCAAGGTCCCAAGCATTAACGGACTTTCACCCTCCAGGGTCTAGGCCCCGGCTAAGAGGAGGGGGCCGGGGTGCAGGCTGGTCACCCTGCACCAGAGCATTATTCATCAGCACCCATTGTGGGTCCTCCTGCCAGTGCCCACACCTGGCTGCCGAGGCAGATCACAGCTAGCAGCACCCTCTGGTCCAGGTCCTCAGATCTGCTCAGCTGTTCTCACTGAGGGAACAAGGTGCCTAGGACCCAGCCAGCCCTCAGGCTTCTAAAGGACTGCAACCCTTGGAGACTGCCCCCACTGTTAGATCATAGAGGTGGCACCTGGGCCTGGCCAGTGGGCAGCCGTGTCAAGGTCTCTGGAGCGCTGCAGGACATAGCCCTCAGCCTGTCCCCAGGTCACCACCCCCTCCCACCCCCACCCCCTGGGCTCACCCATCCTCTAACAGCCCTGCACTAATGGTTGCATGCATGCAGTGACAGTCCTGCAGGGAGCTAAGCACTATGTCCCCCCACCCCCATTACAGTTCACTTTTCTCTATTCTGTTTGGCTATTAAAATAGCCAGGTTGCAAAATCCTCAGTCCTTATGCTACATGGACTCTATGGAGGATGTCAGCCAGTCCAGGGAGTTGAGTCACCACTTTACAAAGATAACTCACACATTTCTATGTCCAGCCCCCATCTGTCTCCTGAGTTTTATACTCCTACATGTCACAGTTTAATGCACATCTCTTAAATGAGACACAAAGATATCCCAAATGCTACTCATATAATGCCTTGTTAAGCTGGTCCTATTTTATCATATCAAAATTCAGAGTGACCCCAATTTACTCCCCTGACCACTCTGCTAGTGACTCCATCAGCTGGGCCCATGGATCTTTCCATGTTTTCACTGGTTGACTTTTTTTTTTTCCCCTCTGTTTTTTCTTTTTTAAAAAATACATCCTGTTTTACACTAATCCGCCTCCTTCCCATTGCCACTCTCTCTGACTACCTGGACACCTTTCTGGATATTAGTCCCTTGATCTAGACAGTCTTCCTCTCATTGATGGTCTCGATGGCCATTTCCAAGAAACACTCTCTAATCGCATCCCAGGAAAGAACTTCCCCATCCATGTGTCTCATATCCTTTGTGATAATTTACAACAGTCCATTCCTAATTACAATTAAATTGTATACATGGATTACATGGTTAAGGGTAGAAACTAGATTTTTATTTCCTTTTGAGAAGTTGACATCCTACAATAGTCCAAGGAACACATAAAAATTTTAAATTAATTGTTACAAAAAAATCAATCGTTCTATTCTCTGCAGCTTTGTCTTGCTCTTAAAAGCAATTTATTTTCACAATTGTTCAGTGGTTTTCTGGATCTTTTTAAAGTAAAAAACAATACACTCATATGGATTAGAAATATTGAAAAATATGAAGAAAATGAAAATTGCCCATTATCCCATTACCCTTGGGTAAACACTTTTAATATTTTGCATGTTTCCTTCTAAATTTATTTTCCTGTGCCTATATATAGGGAATTTTATATAGTTATAGACATCATGTATGTTTTTATGGTATACTTTTTAGTTTTATGATGTTTCCCGTAGACTTCCACACTTTTTAAAGCAGCCAATTTGACACAAACTTATTAGTTGTGGGTATAGATATTAGCAACAAAGTTTCTGATGATTTTAAAATATTTATTAATCAAATCTGAAATACTCAAGAAATATTATACAGTAAGTGCAAATAAGAGCTCTAAAGAAAAAAAGAACTGAGATGGCTCTGTATATAGTCTTATGATTTTATATGTATAATATTCAAACTTAGAACCTGAAATGTGTGGGAAATTTGTATTCATGTTTCCAAGAATAAAAAATAAGAGAAATGATAATTGTGAAATAAGCATACCCTTTCATTCCTTAATTTAAAAAACTTCCACAGTTCCCACAGTTCTGGTGTTGTTACTGTAGCTGTGTTGTAGGTCGCAGCTACACCTCTGATTCGGTCCTTGGCCTGGGAACTTCCATATGCTGCAGGTGCAGCCAGAAAAAAATAAATAAATCCGAACACCTGGAACTATATTAAATATTCAATGAACAATATATAACAGGTGGCTTGCTCAAGAACTTACATTCTAACTGAGCAATATATACTTATATAATGTGAATCAATACAGCTTATAATAAATGCCAGGAAGGAAATTAAAATGCTGCTGTCTAAAGAATAGCTAAAGGTATCTGCTTTACAAATAATAATAAAGGAAAGAACCAGCTACCAGGAGAGCAGGGGAACCTCTCCTGGCAAAGAACAGAAAGCACATGGTGCTGAGGACAGGCATGCTGTCATCTCAAAAAGGACAGGCGACAAGGTTTCTGAAGTTAGCAATAAAGGGAAGAACATATGAAGGGAATTGAAAGCATGGAGAGAGTTGGATCATAACAGTCCATATATTTGGTCTTAGCTATTCTGTGAGCATATAATAGTAGATCTATAATACATCTAAATGTAAAAGTTGCTCAGATTGCAATTCCTCCTATCACTTATCATGTTTGTTTATATATGTACACATAGAAAGAGAGCAGTTACTATTCACAAGTCTGATTATAAATGAGTACATTTTCTAACTCTGTCAGTTAGATAGCACATTATAAAAGCGTTTTTTTAACTTTGGGTGAAACCAAATACAGTTAATGCAATGGTGCAAACAGAAATGTTGATTGAATCTGAATTGCTGTGATTTCCAAGACAAGGATGCAATATTCAAATATACTGGAGGAAATTTATACCAACATCAATTATGCTCATTTGTATTTTATCTTCTTTAAATAAAAGTAATTGAAATAGGAATCCAGGGAAATGGAAAATAAGTCTGAATATCACTTCAGTAAATCACTTTGTACATTGTTTATGTCATTTACACATTAAATCACTTTGATGATCCTAAAATGCATAAATTTTTCAATTTTTAACTTATTTTATTGAAGTATAGTTGATTAACAATGCTGTGTTAAGTTTTTTCTATAGAGCAAAGTGATTCAGTTATACTTATATATACAAACATATATACATATGTATATTCTTTTTCATATTATCTTCCATTATGGTTTATCACAGGATATTGAATATAGTTCTCTGAGCTACACAGTACAACCTTGTTGTTTATCCATCTTATATATGAGTTTTCATTGCTAATCCCAAACTCCCTATCTATCCATCCCCTACCTCTCCTCCTCCTTGGCAACCATAAGTCTGTTTTCTATATCTGTGAGTCTGTTTCATAGAAAGTTCATTTGTGGGTTTTGTTTTGTTTTGCTTTTTGTCTTTTAGGGCCGTACCCTCAGCTTATGGAAGTTCCCAGGCTAGGTGTCGAATCAGAGCTACAGCTGCTGGCCTTTGCCACAGCCACTGCCACGCAGGATCCAAGCTGTCTCTGCAACCTACACCATAGCTCATGGCAAACCCACTGAGCAGGGCCAGGGATGGAAGCCACATCCTCATGGATACTAGTTGGGGTTGTTACCATGATGGGAACTCCCATTTTTGTTGTATTTTCAATTCCATATATACATGATATATGGTATTTGTCTTCCTCTGACTTATTTCACTTAGTATGATAATTTCAGGTCCATTTATATTGCTGCAAATGGCATTTTTTATTCTTTTTATGTCCAAGTAGTATTACACACACGCACACACACACTACATCTTCTTTATCTATTGCACTGTCTATTCCACTGACGTTTAGGTTGCTTCCATGTATTGGCTATTGTAAATAGTGCTGCAACAAACATAGGGGTACATGTATATTTTTGAATTATAGTTTTGTCAAGATATATGACCAGGAGTGGGATTGCTGGATCATATGGAAACTCTTTTTATTTTCTTGGGGAACCTCCCTACTCTTCTCCATAGTAGCTATACCAAATTACATTCCCAACAACTGGGGGGGGGGTTCCTTTTCTCCATACCATCTCCATAATTTATTTTTGTAGACATTTTATTGATGGCCATTCTGACCAGTGTAAGGTGATACCTCATCATATTTTTGATTTGTATTTCTCTAATAATTAGCAATAATGAGTATTTTTCATGTACCTATTGGCCATCCGTAGGTCTCCTTTGGCAAAATGTCTCTTTAACTCTTCTGCCCATTTATTAATTGTGTTGTTTTTTATTGTTATGGAGTTGTATGAATTATTTGTATATTTTGGAGGTTAAGCCTTGTTGATCACGTTGCTTGCAAATATTTTCTTCCAGGCTATAGATTGTCTTTTCATTTTGTTGATGGTTTCCTTGTTTATGCAAAAACTTATATAAGTTTGATTAGGCCTCATTTGTTCATTTTTGCTTTTATTTCTATTGCCTTGGGAGACTGACCTAAAAAAAACAATAATATGATTTGTATCAGAGAATGTTTTGCCTATGTTCTCCTCTAGGAGTTTTATGGTGTCAGTCTTATATTTAAATCTTTAACCCATTGTGTGTGTGTGTGTGTCTCTGTGTGTGTGTGTATGGTCTGAGGGAGTGTTCTAACTTCATTGATTTATAGGCAGCTGTCCAGTTTTCCCAGCATCATTTTCTGAAAATACTGTCTTTTCCATATTGTATATTCTTGCCTCCTTTGTCCATGGTTAATTGACTATAGGTAAGTGAGTTTATTTCTGGGCTCTCTATTCTGTTCCAGTACTCCATTTGTCTGTTTCTATGCCAATACCGTGCTTTTTGGTTATCGTAGCTTTGTAATATTTTCTGAAGTCTGGGAGGGCTATGCCTCCTGCTTTGTTATTTTTCCTCAGGATTGCTTTGGCAATTCTGGATCTTTTCTGGTTCCATATAGGATTATTTTTTGTAGTTCTGTTCAGTTAATTTTTAATCTTTAGGCCATTTCTAACCACTTGGACTCTCCTCAGCTGCCTTCTTCCCCGATATTTCAACTGAATTATGAACCTCTCTGAGGCTTAGTAAACTCAAATGTACTTTCCACTAGGGGTCTGGTAAACATCCAATGTTTACATAATGTATTCAATACCATCTCCTTCCATCTTAATACTGTTTTTAGTCTGCATTTGCACCTACTTTCTTTTCATCAATTCGTCATTTGTTCAATATGTCCAGATTTGTGACTTTATACTCTGGCTTCTGACCTTCTGGTAGTTAGGTCAGGGAGCAGCCCAGAAGCAGAAGGGCTCATGAATTTATTTTATTTTATTTTTGAGTTTCTTCTCCCAAAGCCATATGGCTTACTGAAGAGCTCACCCTGCTTAGGCATAGTAGGTAAGGACAGAGGTGGGATAGGGCCGTCTTCCTCAGAGGTGGCAGCCACAGTGATGAGATAGAGCTCCATCATGCCTGCACCAAGGAAGTTCTCTACACACCGTCTCTGACCAGGGAGCTGGGAGGCCAGGTGGGCCAGAGACTGAGTAATGATGTCCACTGAGGCTACATGAAGCTCTGCTGTTGCCTGGAATACTACTATTTCCATCTTCTCAAAGACGAGTTTCTGGAGCTTGAGGTTCCATGGATTGCAGTCTCCATCATGGACATCCCTGTTGACTTTTTGCCTCCTAACACTCTCAGTAGATTCTATAGGATAACTCTAGAATTCATTTTCTGTTAATAAACAGAGAAGCCAGGCATAAACCTTTTCTTCCAGGTCAGTATTTATTGAAGATTGATAGCCAGCGGTACGTGTATTCAAAAAGCAGATTCTGGAGGAGTTCCCGTCGTGGCATAGCGGAAACAAATCTGACTCGGAACCATGAGGTTGCAGATTTGATCCCTGGCCTTGCTCAGTGGCTTAAGGATCCAGCATTGCCATGAGCTGTGGTGTAGACTGCAGATGCAGCTCAGATCTGGCATTGCTGTGGCTATGGTATAGGCTAGCAGCTGCAGCTCAGATTAGACCTCTAGCCTAGGAACCTCCATATGCCATGGGCCCCCAAAAAACAAAACAAAACAAAACAAAACAAATCCTTAGGCTTAATGCAGACATACTGGATCAGACTCTTGGACCAGGAATTAGAATTCTCTTTCCTAACAATGTCTCTGGTAATATTTGTTTGCACTAAGATTTGAGAACTCTATTTATTTAGAATAAGTTTATTTATGTTACCTCTTTATGTGGAGAATTTTAGATGGTTAAATTCCCTAAAAATCAAGAAAAGTCAAATTATATAAACAAAAACTTATTTTGGATTACTATGGAGAGTACAGAAAAAATATATTTCTTTATTTAGTTGTTTAATTTTTCTCACATATTTGTACCTGAGAGATTGGAAAATTTACTTCAAACTAGATCCTTTTTTTTTTCAAGAACAGAGATAGCATTTGAGTTGGAACTCAAATGATGCACATTTCTGAGTGAGCAAGATCAAGAAAGAGACATAGTTCTAGAATCTCAAAAGCCTGCAGATATATGTAAATAGAGTAAAATTTAGATAAATATCTAGCTAAGGAGGATAAAAGTTAGCTGCTAAAATTCTTTAAGGTCTGGAAATGAAAGCTGCTTTCTCAGTAATTCATCATAGCTATAATTCCTAGGAAAAACATGGGAATGCGTAAAAAATAGCCTCAGTTATTTTACACCTCAAAAGTGAAGTAACAGAGATCTAAGAAACATACCTGCCTTCCAGAAATAACTCTTTACCCATAGTGAAAATGGAGAGTATTATCAGCTGGAGGGTACACGGATACTTTGTCTGGAAGGTAGAGTAAATGTTCCAGAGGAAATGGCCCTAGATTAGCACTTTTCAGGAAGAAAAGGCATGCCTTGCCTTTCTGTGAACAAGATGCTAGTAGATGTCTGCTGTGGAAGATTGATTAAATCATCCGTCAATGAACTTCAAGTCAAAATAACAATTGCCTCAGGTCCCGAGGTAACTGAATATATGAAATGAAGGATTTTGAATTATATTCTTTAAATCTTAAAAGTTCACAGATTTTACTATATTCTGCTACTCAAAAATGTCCCTTCTCAACAACCATGGTTGATATAATGTTTGACATAATGTACAAACAGCCAGAAGGCTATGGCAACACTGGAATCAGATAAGTCAATGTATCTGAGATAAAATGGATTCAAAGCATCCTTCCAGTCAAGAGGTCTAACACCCAAGCCCCTCTGTCCTTTGGCCCCAAAGACCAGAGACTATGTTTAGGGTCATGCTCTTGAATAGAAAGCTCTAAGCTCTAAGGCTTATCTCATGCTCACTGGCTATGCAATTTGGGGCTAGTCATTTACCCTCTCTGTTAGTTGATTTGGTTATCTTAAAGCAAACATAATAATACTGCAAAATAAAATTTAGGAGAAATACTTGTGTAAGTGCTACATAATGCTGTTGATTATAGAAGACCTAACATAATATGATATTAAAATTATTTTAATATGCCAAAGCAATCCTTGATTTTCCAATGGCTGCCAACCACTATAGTATTAAAAATATATATTTCCTGTATAACACTCAATTATATTTGGGGGCAAGCAATCCAAAAGGTCTGATACTTGGACTTTTATGTTCAAGCCCTATTACACATAGTGTAGCATTCTTCATTACCAACATATGCAGTCTGAAAGGCATACTACATAGTTTATATCTCTTGTCTTATTGATTGCTTTTGTAAACAGAAAAACTGAACACTCTTTGCAGTTTAGAGGTGCTTAAACTGCTTTCCCTTCTACCACCAAACCCAAACGGAGCTGCCATTTTTTTCAGAGTCAGCCAGAAATGTGAGGAGCTTGCAACAAACAGGATTTAAAGAGCTAGAATCAATGGGTCTATCCAGCATTACTTCACTGCATATCCCCAAAAAAATGACACATGGGATGTCTTATGGGACATAACAATGATTTTTCAATAGTGGGACACCTGAGTTTGGAGGCTATTCTTTGGGAGACATATCCCATCCATCCAGAGAAATTACAATTACTACATATTCTAGGCTGAAATTGTTGGAGCCTGCCTTATTGGTATTACATTTGTTTTACATTTCCTCTGAGAGCTTATAAATAGATAACTATCTATGCATAAACTTATGTAGATAACTCTATATACACAAATTTACACACAAAGAAAATAGAATTATAATTATATCCAGATTCTACTTCCACCATTGTCAATATATTTACACATCACTAATATTTTTCCAATGCTAGAGCCAGGACAAATTTTTGATACTGAATTTAAAATTCCATGAATTTTTTTTTTTTTTTTTTTTTTTGCTCTTGCAATGGACATTTTTCTGTTGCCACATGGAAGAGATCACACATGTCCTCTGTAATAATGGATTTGCTAAAGCACTTTTTTCAAAATTGGACAGTTTTAACAATTGACACAATTGCTATTACCAGATTTATGGCTTAACTTCACTCAGGTAAATAAGCACTTTAATTCCATTTTAACTGGGAAAACGTTTGCTAAGCTAGTCTGACACCTCTTTGGACATTATCTGGTTCATCTCCCTGAGGCATCTAGACTACATACAATTTTCTCTTTTCTAACAATTTCTGTTATATAAAGTGATGCTGATAGTGTTTGCTTATAGTGTAAGTAATAATTTTAGAGAAAGTGAAAATCAAGATAATTATAAAACACACGAATAATTTCTTTAGGGGAAGGGAAATAGAAGTTACTATATACTCTGTTATTTTAGTGTTATTTTTCTAGCATTTTCTCTCTGTTCCCAACTGGCTCAGCAATTAGTTTCAGCCTCTCATTGTCTCAGAAAAAAAAATAGGCTCTCCCTGCTGAGAATTTTATTTTATTTTATTTCCATTATAGCTGGTTTATAGTGTTCTGTCACTTTTCTACTGTACAGCATGGTGACCCAGTTACACATACATGTATACATTCTTTTTTCTCACATTATCATGCTCTATCATAAGTAACCAGACATAGTTCTCAGTGCTACACAGCAGTATGTCATTGCTAATCCATTCCAAAGGCAATAGTCTGCATCTATTAACCCCAAGCACCCCATTCATCCCCTTCCCCTTGGCAACCACAAGCCTATTCTCCAAGACCATGATTTTCTCTTCTGTGAAAAGGTTCGTTTTTGCCATGTATTAGATTCCAGATATAAGTGATATCATATGGTATTTGTCTTTTACTTTTTGACTTATTTCACTCAGTATGAGAGTGACACCACTGCCATTAAGTCTGCTTCAAGGCAACCAATAGCCAAAGCAGGAAACAGCATCATTGTACAGCTGACAATTCCACCTCCTATTGCTGGCAAAGTTTCTGGCACCAACTTGGCTGAATCCACTCACAGTGACTTGCATTCTTAATCTCCAAGATATTTTAGTAAGACGGCTGGGATTCCAGATTCTTCTTCCAACATTAAGCATAAGTCCATTAAGACAGGGCAAAAGGATTATAGCATTGCTGATGATACTGGTAGCCGTATAGATACAGTAGTCATCTGTATTGTACTCAAAAGTGTCCCTACATTCCATCTTTGTCCACTGTTCTTAAACTTCTTTGCCAATTTAGGCAGTTTGTTGCCATGCAATCTTTCAAAAGAGTGAGGCCTCAGACCTCCCATAGACCTCTCAGGTAAGCACAACTTAGGCTCATTCTACAACACTGATATGGGGCTATTTCCTTCTAGTCTGTTGTACACCATGCGGGAGTACCATAAGCATCATGCTTAGGGCTAAGGATATCAAAGCAAATAAGTAAAACAGTTACAGCTCTATTCACATGGACCTGTTTTCTTTTGGGCCAGATGTTGAAAAATGTTTGTAATATTAACAAGTAGTACAAAAAGCAAAGTATAGGGTATTGTGTGAGTCTATAGAAAGGGCATCTAATGTTACGCAGGGACTGTACAGCAGCACAGATTTGTATGTAAGTGTTTGAGTGTACTGGCTTATGTCCCTATTTTGCCTCAGGTGTGCCTACTTCCTTGTATCATACAGAATGGCTTCCTTCACACTTTTAAATTGCTTACTTGGCCCCCTCAATGCCCAGAGCATGAACTTTTAACTACTATATGAGCGTTTTCCAAATTGTGGGTTCTGATCCATTAATAGGTTATGAAATCAATTTAATGAATTGATTGCCCAGAATATACTTTGTAAATACAATAGGAAAAAATGGTTAAAATATTAGAGTATATAATAGCTAGAAAGGATACATGTTGGGTAAAAATTTTTGTTTCAGCAAAATTGTGGATGAGTGTGAATTGGTTATAATGTAAAATCTAATTCTACTTTGTAAGATCAAGAATATTTGAAAAAACACAGCTTTATTCTATATTGACTATCTAGCTCTGAAGCAGAAAAATAAAACAAAGCCCAAAGTGATTGTTTAACAGAGAGCAAGGGGAAGGCTATTGGGTGGATTTTTTAGAGAGGTGGGTGAGAATTGAATAATAGAAGATTTTGTAGGCTCTGCTAAAAATTTTAACTTAAAGGCAGTGGAAAACTACTAAAGGGATTTATTTAAGAGAGTAATACACATTTTTCGAAGATCATTTTTGAATGTAGTGAGAAAACAAACAACCAGAGATACTGGTCAGGAGAATATTATCCAGGGAAGGTATGGAAAAAGGTATGGCAGTAAGTATGGAGAAAACTGGAAAGAAATGAGTGGTATTTTGGGTAGAAAAAAAGACGAGCATATGACCTTTCTTTCTTTAATTTCCATACTGTTAATTATAGATTAATTTTTACTTGTGTTTTTATGTTTTAGCATGAATATAATTTAACATAGTTATAAAATATTATATAAATGAGTTTTAAAATATGTAATATTCAGTACCATCAATTACAATTTTTATAACAATGGTAATACATGCTACTTTTAAGGAATGAAATCTGCACAAAAAGTTCATGTAGAAAAAAAAATGAAAGTCAAATCTAAAAAAATAGTTGCTTAAATGTTATTCTTATCAGCTATATACATTTTATCTTTTTCTCAAATAGGTTTTTAGAAGGTTCTAAATTCACAAAATTGTATAAATTTAATGTTTATGGCTGTAAATATTTTTGAATGAATATACTATAATTCATGTAATCAGAAATCAAAATTATAGTTTTGTCTAATTGTAGTTTATATTACATAACCACAACATAAAAAAACCCTTGACTTTCTAAAGGCAAAAAACAACGACGCAGAAGAGAGAGAAAGAAAAGAGAGAGAGAGAGAAAGGAAGGGCAGGAAGAAAGAAGTTGTTTTGTAAATCAGTCTTATTTTAAGGCAAAAGAAGATAGTACATACAGAAACCTAACAAAAGACCTTTTTTTTCTTTTTAGTGGATAACTAAAGCTCACATTTGCTTTATGGAATCACAGAGGCTCTCCAAATCATAAGCAATTTCTATTTCCTTTAGAAACTTGATTACTACGTTTTACCCAAAGCAATTAAAAGAAAAAAATAAAGATTATGCAGTCTCTAAAATAAGGATAATATTACCTATATCATAGGCTTTTTTTGGAGATTGGATGGGTTCATCCTTATAAAACAATTGATTCATGAGAAGTATTATGGAAGCAATGGAAAAATAAAAGAAGGAATGTGGGGGAAGGAGGATGGTCATTCACTAAGAGTCCTATTTCAAGAAAACTTTCAGAAAAAATGCATGTCATCTTAAGTTTGTTTATTTAAAGGATGTATTAACAATTGGAAAGGACTGATTGTTATCAACCAGCTTCTACAGTTATAAAAATTTTTATTAAGCAGGCCAATAGAAATATGATCATTCTTAGAGGATAAGCCCACACTTGTTATCACTAAAGGCAACATTGTTTTTATCAGCC
This sequence comes from Sus scrofa, assembly GCF_054392235.1. Taxonomy (NCBI): domain Eukaryota; kingdom Metazoa; phylum Chordata; class Mammalia; order Artiodactyla; family Suidae; genus Sus; species Sus scrofa. The sequence continues at coordinate 78,908,961 of NC_139383.1, read as the reverse complement.
ATTCAGTGTGCTGATGACTGATATGAAGATTCTGACTAGGAATACAATCTACATGCCCCTTAATACTCAGAATAAAATGTTTTGAGTTACAAAATCATTATATGCATGAAAAGATCATGTTTAGCACATTTATTTAAATTATACATAGTATCCAACTTTATTACAAAAACAAATAGACAAGGTTTCCCTTTTTTTTATTTATATCATGTGACAAGAAAACAAACTAAAATTAAGACAAGGTAGAGAACTTGCCAATCAAACAGAAATTCTGGTACCTAAGCCTGAATAGAAACAACTGGTTTTAAAGAAGACTTAATATTGAAGGAAGAGAATAAATAAGTATATCTGTATATATAAATACATATGCATATTTTTATATATGCACATGTGTGCACGTATACCTATGTATATGAATATGGATTAGTATCAATCACTCATAAGTCTCTTTTAGTCTGGCCATATTATATAAACATAAGAGTTTTTATAGATGAAATAAAAATATGCTAGTAGTTACCATTCTGGTGCAGCGGAAATGAATCCTACTAGGAACCATGAGGTTGCAGTTTCAATCCCTGGCCTTGCTCAGTGGTTAAGGATCTGGCATTGCCATCAGCTGTAGTGTAAGTCACAGATGCAGCTTGAATCCTGTGTTGCTGTGGCTGTGGTGTAGGCTGGCAACTATAGCTCCGATTTGACCCCTAACCTAGGAACCTCCATATGCTGTGGGTATGGCCCTAAAAAAAAAAAAGCAAAGAAAAAAATAAATAAAATAAAAATAATAATATGCTAGAATCATGTGAATAATCTATACTTGCTTCCAAACAGTAATGCATTTTATCTTGAAATGCTAATAAACACTTAAGAATTCACATTCAGATTTATTCTATTTTTTTCAAAACTATATACAAAATAATAATTAAAGTCATCATTTATTGAGCGATAGCCATCACTATGTGTTTTACTAGGAATTTTCAATATACGGCCTCATTGTTTCTGAAAATAATTCAGTGAGGTAGGTATTATTATCTCCTTTTTAAAGGTAATTAAGAAAAAATCCTGAGAAATAGCAATGATTGGTAAATTGCAACAAAGATACAATGATTCTCACCTTAATGTTAAACTATTCTATGATTTAGCACCAAAATAGATACACATTTCTCAGGCAGAGTTATTTGAAAATCCCAAATTTATTGTCACTCTAACAGTTGACTATTGCTGACTATAATGAAAATATCCTTTTATTGCTCCTTCTTTTGCACTGTGTAATTGTACTGCATATGCCATTTTATTACATATAGCTCTGTTCTCTATTTTTCTGTACCAAATAAATGTCACACCTTTACATGTATGTGGGTTTCAAATCAACTGCCATGTATAATGATGTGTCCATGTGTATAAGCCTTGCCTCACCAAATAGAATTTAATTTCACTGTGGGCTGACTGTTAGCTGTATAGTGAACCCCCTAGCATCCAGGAAAATGCAGGATGCTATGGGCATTCAGGGCAATGAATATCCATTGAATACCCATTCATTGAATACCCATTGACTTGTAAGTTTATTTTTTAAGAATGTTATGAGAACAAACCCGACTAGTATCCATAAGAATGACAGTTCAATCCCTGGCCCCACTCATTGGGTTAAGGATCCAGCGATGCAGTGAGCTGCAGTGTAGGTCACAGATACACTCAGATCTGGTGTTGCTATGGGTACCGTGTAGGCCAGCAGCTACAGCTCCAATCTGACCCCTAGCCTTGGAGCTTCTGTGTGCTGTGGGTGTGGTTCTTAAAAAATAAGTAAAATAATATTACCAGAGGTATATAATAGGTATGACCTACTGCTCAGTCTTTTGACATGAAAAGCTTAGTGACTCTGAAGTATGTTTACTTCATTAAAGTAATTTCACTCCCCTTCAGTGGTTAGATCCTCTTTCTGCTTGGAGGTTATTCAAGACTAATGATGGTAATATTTTTAACTTAATGTCCATTAGCTTACCAGACAGACTTCATGCAGATCGTAGAATTATGATCTAGGTACATTTCTTCTTCCTACTCTCTTCAACACAATTCTCTAGCCAAATGCCAATTTATACAGATAGAATATGGAAATAAAGAAACTATATAAAACATACCAAAAAATTCGCTTCTTAGCATCATTAAAAAGAACAAAAACTATCACTTTATAGTTGGAAAAATTCTATACATATTGAAAAGCAATTTATCACTAATAAGTTTTAAAAGTCATATAATGTTGGATTAGCTAAAGAGAACTAATACTTTTAATGAATATTAAAAGTATTGCCTGAATGAATATTCATTCAGGCATGCTCACATAAATACTATAGATATTATTGAAACAGGTTCTTTTGGCTGAGAGATCATCAGGCATACTTTTCTCAATTTGAGGAAAGTACAAAGTCAACAATGTTATTAGTGATGAATGTCAATTTCAAATGAATATGAAGTACATATGAAGTAAATTGTTTGAGTAAGAATAAGTTTCATTTTGGTATGGCTTTGAAATTTCAGAGATTTTCTGATGATGCAGAGGCTCTTTAAGACACAGCTGCCTTTTCTAGAACATTAAATGCTTGGACATGACCCGAAATAGTCCACATACCTGTAAACTGAGAACAGGATTCATCATACGCTAGGAATGCAGGAAAATGAAGCAGAGGGAAGGAAAACACATATGGCATTTCACATGGCAGATCATGAGGCTAAGTTGTTCTTTGTATTCAAACTGCAGATAAAAATCCAGAGCTTGTAAAATGAAAAAGGCCTTTTTGATTTTACAATAATAAAAGCCACCAAGGATTTCTCAAGCCTCTCCCAATTCTGATATATTGAATCAGTTCAAACAGAGAATGTGATTATTTAATTGTTTAGTCCTTGAGTCAAATTTCACTTCTGTGCAGCTCAAATTCTAAATAAGGAAGGGAAAAGGAAAGAAAAAGGGAAGAGCTAAATTTGAATTCAACAACCAGGATGCACTCTCAAAGAACTCACTGAAATGACCTACAATTTTATGGATTATTCATATACAAAAACAAGGCATTTATGCACAAATACACATAAATAAGTGCATATATAGAGTCTTTCCCTCTTTTTAATTAATTGGATGATGAATCTTAGGACTATTTGAACAATGGCTCTCAAGAAGTGTATTCAAGTGCAGAGTTAATGCCTCAACTTTGGACACTTACTTCAGTTGCTCACATATTTTTTCCCCTATTATCTGTTTAGGGGACTGGGTTATAGAGAGTTGAGTTTGGTAGAAATATGAACTTCAGATAAAGTTTACTACTGTACTACTTTATAGTAAATTGCCTATACAGTGTATCATTTTTTACTGTAAATTGCCTTCAGTGTATAAATTTCCATAACTGAAATACAAGCTTGCTAGTTTTGCCTTCCTACAAAATACCATTTATAAAATTTAACTGGACCTAATAATAATTTACCATATCTTCCTGGATATAATTAAATGTACAAGAGATAAAAAGCACTTCTCAAATAATTGAGTGATTATTTCACTTTTTAAAGTATTTTAGAAGAGAGATGTTGATAATTTATCCTTAAAGTGTGCTTGAAACATTTTGTTCTATTAAATGATAAGAAATTACCTATATGTCTTTCTTTCCCCCATTTTATGAATTAATTCAAATAGAAATTATATGAAATCTCAAAAGATTCCTTCAAATTTTAGCCTTGTACTTTTATGTTATAAACTACAATTCCTATTTTTTTAAAAAGCAATATAATTTTACATTTTGATCGTTACTCAATATGGAATTACATAATTTCTCTGGTGATCTATAAAAAGGAACATTCATTCTCTGCAGATTGATAAGGAATGAAACATTTTTTTCTACTGTAAAGTAGAATAAACCTCCATAATTCTCTTTCTCAAATATCTACTTACTAGGACTTTTGAATTCTACCCAATAATTTCCTCTCAAATTAACTTCCTTTCTAGATTTCTTGCATTTGTCTATTCATAGAACACTTTTCAGTGCCCCGAACCCCCTATTTCATGTGCTAGTCTATTCTCTAGGAGCACAAAGATTGAAACAAGTTATGGACCTCACCGCCAAAGAACTTCCAGCAACTGTGGGAGACATTCAAGAATTGGCAGTAAGCAATATAATTGAGAAAGAGTCCCTAGTAGAGGGTCCCACTTAACAAAATTTCTGGAGGCACCTGGCTTGCACCAAGAAAGTCAGGAAGTCTTTGAAGAAAAAGCGTTACTTGAACTGACTCTTTAATGACAAGTATGATTTGGGAGCGTTGACAAGATAGGTAAAGATGTTGAAGGTAAAGGAAACACTAGAAATGACTCAAAGGTACAGGGGAGCATACTTCACTCAGGAAATTGTAAGAATTTCTGTAAAGCTAGTTAAGAATTCTCTCTTAAAGTTGTAGCAAAAGAGTAAATGGAAATGTACAAAGAGGACAGATCATAAGGGTCCTTGTAAACATATCTAAAAAGCTTGGACTTTTGCCTGAATGCAGAAGGGAACTATTGAATGATTCTAAGCAGATGCTAATAAGGTTTACATTTTATGAAGACAATTCTGGCAGCTGCATGGCAGATAATCTGATAGACTGGAGCCAGAAAACATCAAGTAAAAAGCTTTCCTAATATCCTAGGTAAGAAATGAGGCAGGTTCAGCAAATGAGAGCTAGTTGGCATGTGGAACACAAGATAGATTTGAAATATACTTAGAAAATAGAGGAGATAGTACTTGGTGATAGACTGAATGACATAAAGGAAAAAGCAGACTTCATGGTTACCCCAAGTTTCTATTTTGGGGGATCTGAATGAATGCAGTGTGATAAGATAGTAAATACAGGGTTTGGAAGTAAAATATTGTGGGTTTGGCTTTGGATTGAAATGTGGTGAGTACAATTTTGGCATGTTTTCGGATCTCAAAGAGTTTGATATAACTAGGTCAAAATGGTGATTAGAGAGCTGGAAATAAATGTCTGGAACTCAAGACACAAATCTTAGCTGGAGAGAGAGATAAAAAAGCTATTGTGTGTGTGGATAAAATCTCAGAGAGTGTCTTCAGTGTGAATGAGCAGAAGGCCACTATCAAATTATATTCTCATATATTAAATTTATTTTTACAAAATTTCTCTAGAGAAAGTCAGAGAATAATGAACTCAAGCATGGGTCAGATTGATTTTCCTAGTGAGGTGATCAGAGTGCATACCTAGAGTTTTGTTTGTTTGTTTTATGGCCACACTTGCAGTATATGGAAGCTCACAGGCTCAGGGTTAAATCAGAGCTGCAGCTGCTGGCCTGCATCACAGCCACACCAGATCCAAGCCGTGTCTGCAACCTACATCACAGCTCATGGCAAGCCAGATCCTTAACCCACTGAGCAGGGCCAGGGATCAAACCTGTGTCTTCATGGATACTAGTGGGGTTTGTTACTGCTGAGCCACAATGGGAACTCCCCAGGAGGGAAGATTTTTAATATCCACCTTTGTTAAGGCTATTCTTAAGCTCTCCCCTCCCCACCAAGTATTCAATGAAGGACTCACTTTTTTTCCTTTTATATATGATTTGGATTATCCACCTGCTGTTTTTGTCTTGTTTGTATAAATAGAGATAAGCAGAATGGGCAAATAACTTGCTGAAACTCACCTGACACATACAGATGAAAACCAGACCTACCTAAAAACAAAATGCGATTGCCATTGTTCTCCAGACATCTCATAATAGAGTTATGTCATTTATCATTTGTGTGAGAAAATTAAATCAGTAAATCAGAATAAATACTAAAGGGAATATCAGGATGTATATTTTAAAGGCCCTTGAGATTATGGCTGCGTTGCTTTTGACTAAAACATAAAATAGTGGGGTTCTCCTCATGGCTCAGCAGTAACAAACCCGACTAAGTATTCATGAGGACGTGGGTTAGATACCTGGCCTCACTCAGTAAGTTAAGGATCCAGCGTTGCTGTGAGCTGTGGTGTAGGTCACAGACATGGCTCAGATCCTGCATTACTGAGGCTGTGGCTGGTAGGTGCAGCTCTGATTAGACCCCTCACCTGGAAATTTCCATACACCTTGGGTGTGGGCCTGAAAAAAAAAAGACAAAAAAGAAAATAAAATAGCTACTAGTGGAAAAGTCGCTGTTATGTGCTCACCAACTCATTCCCTTTCTACCGCCTTCCCAGCCCCAAAACAAACTAATCTGCAGGTCACATGAGCTATATCCTTGAGCTTTGGCTAATGCCATGTAAATGAAATGATGCATATGACTTCAACCTGTATTAGTTTCCTGTGGCTGCAGAGGAAATTACCACAAACTAGGCAGCTTTAAGTAAAACAAATTCATTCTTTTTACAGTTTCTCTTGAGGCAGGGCATGGCTGAATTCTCTGCTCATAATCTGATTGTTTATGAGGGTGGGAGCAGTTCTCATCTGAGGCTGGAGGAGCTCTTCCAAGTTCATTGGTTGTTGGCAGACTTCATCTCCTTGCAGCTGTAGGACTGATAGCCCCATTGTCCTAAGGTGTCTGTCCACCAGGGACTGCTCTCAGGTCCTTGTTATTGGCCACTCTATCATTAAAGCCTGCAATGGAAGATTTGTTGTGCATCAAATCCCTCTAACTTTGAGTCTCTGTTTACCACTGTCTCTGATCGTTAGACCTAGGTTTCATGTAATTAGATCCATCCCACCCCAGTAAATTTCCTTTTTAAAAACCAAAAGTACACTATAGGGTAATCTAATCAAAGGAGCAAAATCCTTTATTTTCACAGGACATGGACACTAGAGGGTCAGAGAATCCTCAGGACTACTCTGTCTAACCCCCAAAATATCCCATGAGACCTCCCACTCATGCTTTTTCTTGTCTGCCATCTGGTACAGTGCTCCAGTTGAGAAGACAGAGGGGCTCCCAGATGGAAGGGAAACAGGTCAGAATGGGCATCAGCACCATTTGCTCCCCCCTCAACACACACACACTTTCTTGCATTGCTCTAGGAAGTGAGCAAGAAACAAATCTCTATTCCACTAGATTTTCAGAGCTCTTTGCTCTGAGTTGATGACCTATTTTGGTTAATTAAGAAGTTGGTATCAAATAATAAAGGATAATGTGATATATTAAGAAATGCTGTTTTCCAGTTTTTATGTATTCCTTCCTTTCCCTAATAATTCAGGTAGCATCTCTCACTTTCTGTGTGTGGTGGCCTTGAGCAAAAAGCTATGTTTTGAGCCACTAAGTAGATTTTGTAAATCTTACTACACATGGGCATCAATTTGAAAGCTAATGTGCTTTTGATGTGCAATATATAAGCTTTATTGAGAAAGAAATCTTTCTTTTGGATTTATAAAAAACTCATTTTTGCATATCGAGAGCAAAGTATGAGGGAGGTTCAGGATATGGACTACATACAATGTGTCACGAATTTGTGGAAAATAATATTAGTATGCAATAGTTTACTTACCTATAAGGAGAAAAAGTATGACTACTGAAGGAAGGAGGAGGATGGAGGAGTAGAAATGAGATATTGGCTAGGTCTAGGGGAAGTAAAGGCCCACATTCCTGGGTGAACTTCAAGCCATGTGGAGAAGCCCCCCGTGCAGTAAGAGGTTGAAATGGTGGAAGAAGTACAGCTGATGGAGGAGCTCAGGTGTATTTATCCAGGACTCTGTGCTGTAAAGCTCTGGAGAGTTCCAAACTATTCTCCAAAGGAGTGAGTGGGCTGCCGTCAGTAGGGGCTGAGAGCCAGGACAAGGATCTCATAGCAGGTGTGAACTTGTCCACTAGGGGTTAAGGGTGGGCCGGTGAGAAGAAAGGCTGATGCAAGGCAAGGTGAAGATTCTGGGATAATGTGAAAATGGAGGATGACATTCACTGTAAACAACACTCCTCTGATATAAGGAAGATATGTAACTTCCCTCATTCATATTACAAATAGATTCACTTTCAGGGAGAAAGGGAGAACATGAAGAGAGAGGAGGAGAATAAATTAGTTTGGATTGTTAATAAAAAAGGTCTGGGTTCATGAACTGGCAATATTAGGCTTTTTACCACCAGTTCAAATAGAGGCACAAATTGAAGGTACTTGGAGAAATATGCAAAATGTCATTTTTGAAGATAAGGTAGAGTATCTTCCTTCATTCAGTCCCTTGATGGAATACTTTTGAATTTCTATCTCAACACCTGCTGATATTTTTTAAAAAAATAAGAAAAACAAGAATACACAATTTCCAAAATAAAAACCTACGTTATTTCATGAAGAAGGCCAGCTGAGCCATACTGTCTTCACATCGTAATGGCTTCTCTCTCTCTCTCTCTTTTTTTTTTTTTTTTTTTTTGGTCTAACTCTTAAGAGTTCCTTTGGAGTTCATCCTATCTTTGTTTTATCCAAATATCACCCTAAAGTAGGCTCATCCACACCCATGTTATGCATAGTTGACACCAAATGCCTGGTTTCAACACTTCAACCTGATCTTGCTTCAGAGTTTCACACCTACATTTTCAAATCCGTACAGGTCTGCTTTATATGGTGTGAAGCTTCAAATCAACCTGTGTCCCCGGCTTCATCTGCAACCCCTCTTGTTTTTCTACCTCTATCACTGAAATTTTAAAAATCTAAACACTGAGATTTCTATTCCATCTTCTTCATCTACACCTGCTTGTATGAATCCTACTTCCTCAATCTCCCACTTCTACTGCTTTGTTTTTGTCCTCATTGCCTTTGTTTAATATTAGACTCCAATGATTTCTTTGCAGGATTATGGCAGTATCCTTGGAATGTTCTCTTTACACCAGGCTTGGCTACCTTACCTCCCAAACTGTATACCATTTCCACACAGTTCACTTCTCCATATTCTTTTTAAAGCTCTACTCCTAAAATGCAATCTGACCACATTACTTTCCTACTTTAAATTGTTTGGAGCCTCTCCTTCAGGACAAACTCCATTATACCCAAGGCTCTTTATGGTCTGCCTCTGGCCTACATTTAAACTTCATCTTTTTCAATATGATCATTACAAAGAGTTCCCTGGATATACTTTGTTCTTTGATATTTTTTAATAAGTAGTAGAATGCCTACATTCTTTAAATTCCTTTCCCTAATAACTTGTGTCCAATATATTAACTATTTGTCTCTCAATAATTCATTTAAACATTATATCCTTCTGATTTTTTGCCCCAAACCGTCATTCAGATGGAAGATCTCAAAATTATTTTCCCTCTCACTTATCCCCTACCAGGTAGAACATGTGCTGATCATCTGTCGCTTTCCTTTACAACTCATGTTGAAATAATTAATTTATTTTTCCATTTAGGCAATCCTGAATAGAATTGGTAATACCTCTCCTGAAATTCTAGCATTTTTTGTTTAAGGTTTTTTTTATTTTTTCTTGTCATCTTCATTTCATTTCCGAACAGTTACATCTTTTATTACTTTTTTTCAAATATGTGTGTCATATTCAACTGTCGTATTTGAAAAGCTGTAGTGTTACATATACATATAAATGTTTGGGTGTCCTTTCCATATATAGGTTTCTACCTTAAATATCATAGTTTCTTAATATTTTCATGCAGCTTATTTTTGAGTTCCATCCATACTGCTATAAATAACAGTAGTTCTCATTTTGGAGTACTGAATGGTATTCCTTATATGCATATAACACATTTTAACTGAGTACTATATGGTATTCCATTATAAGCATATTCTGAATTTTAACTGCTCCATCTTCCCAGCAATGATCAACTAAGTTGCTTCCATTTCTTCTCTAAACAAAGATACTAGGAAAGTTTTCTTACCTGCTTACCAGTGTGAAGTTCAACTCTGAAATATCTTGAGTGAAGTTGGTAACTCTCAGGAAATATGCATACCCTATTATATGGGGTATTTCCTGGTTCCTCTCTAGATTCTCTCCTCCAATTCACATTCCCGGCAACAGCGTAGAAGTGTCTTTATACATATCCATGTTAAAATTCCATGTTAAATTAGACAGTCAAATAATATAAATAATTTCCCTCATTTCTACATTCTTCTTTTAGAGTTTCTTTTACTCTCATGGAACAGAAATCTTCAATTTTGTAAAAAATCACACCTTTCAGTTCTTTTCCCTTGGTATTTGTGCTTTTTGAAGTCTTGTTTAAAATCTTTTTAACCCTGAAATCACAAAAATATTATTTTTATTTTGGTGGATCTTCTTATCCTATTGTTGACAATTCTGTCTATATCCACCATTTTTACCCATTTTTCTTCTATCCATCTCCCATGTCACCCCAAATTAATCCTTTCCTGTGCCTTCTTGAAGAGTCTTCTACCTAATCTTCACCTCACTAATTCAGTCTCCTACTATATATATTTTGTCCTTCAACCCATCCATTGTCCTTTTATATTTCATTTCAGATTGTTCTCCCCATACCTGCATAGTTTCTTTAAATTTGTTTTGTTTGATATTTAATATTTTCCTTATCTGCTGAATATTTGTATAATATGCTGTTGAAATAGCAGTTCTTTCTGTTATATTAGATCTGCTTTTTTCAGGTAGCAATTTTTCTACTAGTGATCTTTTACTGCATAGTGTTTGCACTCCTCAGTAACTGGGAAATATTATTTTATTGAATCTATTTATTGCCTTGACTAATATTTGTTACTGAAGACAAGGTTTAGAAACCTAGGCTCGGAGTTCCCATCATGACTCAGTGGTTAACGAATCCGACTAAGAACCATGAGGTTGCGGGTTTGATCCCTGGCCTTGCTCAGTGGGTTAAGGATCCAGAGTTGCCATGAGCTGTGGTGTAGGTCACAGATGCAGCTTGGATCCCGCATTGCTTGGCTCTGGCGTAGGCCAGTGGTTACAGCTCCGATTGGACATATAGCCTGGGAACCTCCATATGCTGCAGGAGCAGCCCTTGAAAAGGCAAAAAGACAAAAAAAAAAGAGAAACCTAGGCTCTAACTTGTGGTCCCCTTTATTTAAGAGTGGAAATTGGAAATTTTAGTGTCATATTCTACCCCTTCTATTCCTGTTCTATTCTAGGAAACTTTTAGTGACTCTACTCCTGTCAGTGCTTTTAACCTGGACACTTATTTCTGTTCTGATTAGCATATATTGGGGAATAAGGGATGAGGTGCAGAAAAGCACGGAAGCTCCCCAGACTGTGTACCTTCACTAATAGGGCATCTCCATTATAAGCAGACTAACCCTCCTCCTATTACTCCGTGCTGTGTGGCTGACGTGGAGCTGGGCCTGCTATATTCCTGCCTCATTGAAGTGAAGGCTTAGAGAGAGAAAGGGGCACAAATAGGAAATATAACCCAGCCTGTGCTCCATTTGAGGCTTCTGTCCTTTCCTGATTTGCAAACTTCTCCATCTTCCACTACCCTGGTTCCACCAAGATCCAATCATTTTCCATGTTTTCAAAGATTTTATAGTTTTTTTTTTTTTTAGTTAGTGGTTGAGTAGAGTTTTCCAGGGCTGTTGCTCTACATACTCTAGGGAGCACAAATCATATAATGTGAATAGTGTCCTCACAATTTTGCAATGATGGTCTTGACTTTGAATTTATTAACCATCCTAACTTTCCCATGGCTGAGTCTATGGAGGAATGTGGGAGCCTGTTGTAATTCACCATGTTGTCTAATCAGAAGAAACCACCAGGTTTCGGTTTGTTTAATACAATACCTCTAAACTATTGACAGTTTCTTTAAAATGAAGACTATTTCAAATATCACTCTATACATAGCAGGGGCTTCAGTGCCCAGTTCATAATGAAACATAGTAAAGAAGTTAAATCAATTTCTTGAATGAAATAGGAAGGAAAGGAAGGACAATCTGCTTAAGAGACATCAGAGAGATAAACATATAAAGAGAGAGCCAGAGATAAAGAGACAGACACTGACACAGAAAATAAAGAAAGAAATACAGATAGAAAGTGAAAGTTTCCAGGTGAATAACACTGTTCATAACCTACACTCTTGGCGTTACCACCATTCAAAGAACCTTGTAATATGTCTTTTTTTTTTTTTCATTTTTAATCACAGGGCCTGTGTTTGTTATTAACTGTCAGCCAGAACAAGCAACATCTCATATCATTAACTAATTGCAAAGAACCAATAAAATCACAACTTGTCTTATTACTGACTTATAAAGGAGTTTAAAAATAAGACTCAGATTGTCAAAATCTCTTGGCTTCAACATGAATATACACACAGATTTTTTTCCTCAGAACAACTTGATTCATTTGGGGATGTGCACATCAGCGAAAAAGCTTACTAAAAAATTAAATCTGTACTTCGTTATTATAAAAATTACAAATTTCAAAAGCTTTGTCTGGGATTAATTCTGGTATAAATATGACCTCCCAACCATCATCACACATGCTCTGAATCCATAACCCTACAGAGATCATGATTTAGAGAATTATTGACAAGGCCACCTTTTTGTCACAAAACATCATTGCAGTTGGTGTTTATGAACATTTTGATTCTTCATGTTTATGCAGTTGTCCTACTGGATTTCTGATCACTCTTGGAAATGATTTTAAGTAAATTTCTGTGTTTAAGTGTATTACATTAAGGTCATCTTGAGTTGAAACTCAAAGCATAAGTAGATTTTTTTTTTTTTTTGTCTTTGGCTCGTAAAAAACTGTAAGTTTTTAGTTGAAAGTTTGGATTAACTTTAGTGACATAAGGAAAAAAAAATGTTCACCGGAACCCACCAGGGAAGTTTTAGCTCCAAAACAACCTTGTTATTAGGAAGCTTTATCGACAACATGGGCACCAAGGAAAGTATGGCAAGTAGCAGTGTGCAAAGTTCAAGCTGAGGGCTAACAACATGGATATAAATGGCTTCACCAGATCACAGCAGGACAACTGGGATCGTAGCCTTTAACTTGAGTGCAGAAAGGAGAAGGGAGGGATTATAGAGATAAATCTATTCTAAATATTCCACATTTTTGAATCAGGGGGAAAAATAGAATAAAAGCTACCTGTGGGCAGAAGTAAAAAGTTCTCTAAATTAAACATGAGTTGCAGTTGAGTAATTAGAGAAAATAGTGTTTGGCTTTAGAGACTAATTTTGTTATTTATTTTATTTTTCTTTATTATTTTTAAAAGATATATTCTCTTATATCCATTTTTTTTTTCTGTAAGAAAGGAGTACAACCAGACTACCTATATTTTATTCAGAGTTTTCAGACAGATTTAGTGTTTTTGTTCTTTTCTGACAAATGCATTTACTGAAATTGTGGTTTGTATTTCAGGTAAATACGGTACAGAGACATAGGAAAGCAGTGTCAACATTAATCAATGCTCTGTTTTGTATTAGACTGGAATAAAACATTCCTGAGTGACATGACAAAACCACACTTTTTATAAAAAGACAAGATCCAGATAGTTTTTGGTTTTTCTCCTCAAATCTTGTCAGATTTGTACAGCTTAAAGTCTTTCTTTAAACTAAAACAGATATGGAATACTAGAACATATATTTAAATTCTGATAGTTTCATCAAAACATGATTTCCTTCTTCCTTCATTGAGATGGGGGTCTCAGGAAGTTGCTTTCTTTAAGTCTGTTTCTCTTCTTTAATGACAAATGACTTTCATCATATTGTACTCATAGTTTTCTTTAAAAGCAAATAACAATTGACTACATGCTATAAGTGATAATCTCACTGTATAAAGTCCAATGTTCTTCATAAAATATTTGCCATGTTAGGCCTTAGAAAGGAAGATCTTTTCTTTTCAAACTTTTCTATTTATGCCATATGAATAGGTATATTAATATATGTATAAAGATATCATTTTGTCTTTAAAATGTCTTTTAGTTGTAAGGCAAATTAATAAGCACAGTAAAACAAATACACAATACTGGCTTAAAATGAAAGACTGTAAAGAAGTTATATATTACAGGAGTTCCCTTCATGACCCAGTTGTTAATGAACCTGACTAGGATCCATGAGGTTGTGGGTTCGATCCCTGGCTTTGCTCAGTGGGTTTAGGATTTGGCATTGCCATGACCTGTGGTGTAAGTTGCAGAAGTGGCTCAGATCATGTGTTGCTATGAACTGTGAAGTAGGCTGACAGCTGTAGCTCCGATTCAGCCCCTAGCCTGGGAACTTCCATGTGCTGCAGGTACGGCCCTAAAAGAAGTTTAAAAAAAGAAAGTTATATATTACAATTTATTCTCGAAAAATAATTTTGTATTAGTTTAAGTTTGGGTAGAAAAAAATTGAAGTAAAAAGTTTGGGAGCTCAGACATATATACTTTCATTGTGAGCATGCATCTCTGTGTGTATAAATTAACTTCTACAAAGATATGTTTTGTATATTAAAATATTAAAGGTTTATATGAGTACTATTGAATTTGAGTTTACTAAATGCATTCTAAAGAATATAAACCCATAGGATTGTGAAATTTACAAAAATGTTTGCATCAAAAAGCACATAATTTCATATAATTATTTTTAATGAATTTTATTTCTTTCATTACAGTTGATTTATAGTGTTGTATCAATTTCTACTGTACAGCAAAGTGACCCAGTGACACATACATATACACATTTTTTCCCACATTATCCTCCATCATGCTTCATCATAAGTGACTAAATATAGTTCCCTATGCCATACAGCAGGATATCATTGCTTATCCACCCCAAATGCAATAGTTTACATTATTAACTCCAGACTCCCAGTCCATCCCACTCCCTTGCATATATGACAGAAGTCACTGTTATGTAAATGTGCTATTCATGTTGAATAGATAGGATTAATTTTAAAAATAGAAAAAGAACCAATGGAGACATGTATATTATTAAAATGAAAAATGAAAAAAATCATATTTAATTGTGATAAAAAGTATTATAAGGATGATTTACCTATCAATTGTTTCTCTTTCTCTTGTTCTATTTTTAATAATTAAATAGTCATATTCACTACAGAGTGAATAAGAATATTGGAAATAAAAAAATCTACAATAGTTTTAGAAGGACTGTGACTTGTGACACACTGCCAGGAAAATAAGTGTCTCAAAAATGTTCACACATTTTTTTAATTTAATTTTTTCACTTTTTAAAAATTTAAGTATGGTTTATTTACAATGTTTCAGGTATACAAAGTGAAAAAAAGTCATGTGTGTATATATATATTATATATATATACAGTTTTTAATATTATATATATACTTACACAAATACTTTTTCATATTCTTTTCCTTTATGGTTTTTTACAAGATGCTGAATATCATTCCCTCTGCTATACAGTAGGTCTTCATGGTTTATTTTATATGCAATAGTGTGTATCTGGTTAATTCCAAATGCCTACTTTATCCCCCGCCCTTTCCTTTCCCCTTTGGTAACCATAAGTTTGTTTTTTATGTCTGTGAGTCTCTTTTGTATATAAGTTAATTTGTATTATTTTTAAGATTCCAAATATAAGTGATATATATATTTGCCTTTGTCTGACTTCACTTAGTATGGCAATCTCTAGGTCCATTCGTGTTGCTGCCAGTGGCATTATTTCATCCTTTTTTATGGCTAAGTAGTATCCCATTATGTATGTGTGTGATATACTTATATACACTACACACACCACCTCTTCTATCAATGGACATTTAGGTTATTTCCATGTCTTGGCTATTATAAGAAGCACTGCTATAAACATTGTGTGTACGTATCCTTTCAAAATAGAATTTTCATCTTTTATGAATGTAGGGTCATGAATAGGATTGCTGGATCATATGAAAACATTTTCAGTTTCTTCAAGAACCTTCATACTGTCCAGTGGCTACACCAGTTTACACTGCCACTAACAATGGAGGAACTTCCCTTTTCTTCCTTCCTTCTCCAGCACTTACTATTAGTAGACTTTTTAAATGATGGCCATTTTATTAGGTGTGAGATGATACCTCATTGCACTTTTGATTTGCATTTCTCTAATAATTAGTGTTAGTGAGCATTTTCTTTGTTCCTCTTGGCAATCTGTATGTCTCCTTTGGTGAAAAATCTATTTTGGTCTTTTGCCCATTTTTTAACTGAGCTGTTTATTTTTTTATTGAGTCATATGTGTTGTTCAAATATTTTGGAAATTTTTGGTCACACTGCTTGCAAATATTTTTCTCCCACTCTACAGATTGTCTTTTCATTTTGTTGATGATTTCCTTTGCTGTGCCAAAGAAGTTTGGTTAGGACTTATTTATTTTTGCTTTTAGTTCTTTTGCCTTGAGAGACTGACCTAAGAAAACATTAGTATGATTTATGTCAGAGAATGTTTTACTTATGTTCTCTTCCATGAGTTTTATGGTGTCATATGGTGTCATATTTAAATATTTAAGCCATTTTGAGTTTATTTTTTATGTGGTGTGAGGGAGTGTTCTAACTTCACTGATTTACATGCAGCTAACTTCCCTAACATTTACTGAAGAGACTTTCTTTTGCCCATTGTATATCTTTTCTCCTTTGTCAAAGATTAACTGGCCATAAGTGAGTAGGGTTTTTTTTCTGGGTTCTCTATTCTGTTCCCTTGATCCATATGTCTGTTCTTATGTAAAACCACACTATTTTGATTAATATAGCTTTGTAGTAGTATCTGAAATGTGGGAGGGTTATGCATCCAGCTTTTTTCTTTTTCCTCAGGATTTCTTGGGTTTGGGGGGCTCCATTTAATTTTTATGATTACTTGTTCTAGTTCAGTGAAAAATGTCATGGGTAATTTGATGGGATCACATTAAATCTATAGATTGCTATAGGTAATATGGCCATTTTAACAATAATGTTATTATTTAACAATATTAATTATTACAATCCAGAGGTATGGGATATCTATTTCTTTGAATAATTTTCAGTTTTCTATGTCAATGTTTTATAGTTCTCAGCATGTAAGTCTTTCACCTCCTTGGTCAGTTTCATTTATAAGTATTTTTTTGGAGAGTGTGATTTGAAAAGGGTTTTTTTTTTAATTTTCCTTTTCTGATATTAAGTTGTTACTGTAAAGAAATGTAACAGATTTCTGAATGTTAATCTTTTATCATGCTATCTTGCTGAATTATTTATAAGTTCTAATAGTTTTTGTATGGTGTCTTTAGGGTTTTATATATACATTCTCATATCATTTGCATATAACGACAATTTTACCTCTTCTTTTCCAACTTGGATACCTTTTATTTCTTTGTCTTATCTGATTGCTATATCTAGGATTTTCCAATACTATATTGAATAGAAATGTTGAGACTGGGCATCCTTATCTTGTTCCAGATCTTAGCGGGAAGGCTTTCAGCTTTTCCCCATTGAGTATTATGTTGGCTGTGGGTTTGTTATAAATAGCTTTTATTATGTTGAGGTATGTTTCCTTGATGCCCACTTTGTTGAGTTTTTATTATAAATTGATACTGAATTTTGATAAATGCTTTTTCTGTATTTATTGAGATGATCATGTGGTTTTTGCCTTTTTTCATTGTTGATGTGGTGTTTCACACTGATGGACCTGCATATGATGAATGATCCTTATGACCCTGGCATGAGTTTAACTTGATAATGTATGATGTTTTTTACATGTTGTTGGATTGATTTGCCAAAGATATTGGCCTATAACTTTCATTTTTGGTAATGTCTTTGGTTTTTGTATCAAGGTGATGGTGGCTTCATGGAATGACTTTGAGAGTGTTCCCTTCTCTTCAGTGTTTTGGAAGGTTTAAGAAGGATTGCTATAAGTTCTTGTATATTTGGTAGAATTCCCCAGTGAAGGCATCCAGTCCTGGAATTTTGTTTGCAGGGAGTTTTTTAAGTTTCAGATTCTAATTCACTTCTAGTGATCAGTCTCTTCAAATTCTGTATTTCTTCTTTCACTTTTTGTGGGTGGTATGTTTCCAGAAACTTGTCCATTTATTCTGTTTTCCAATTTGTTGGTATATAATTGTTTACATTGTTCCTGTATCTTTTTTTATAGTATTATTTGTTGTTATTTCTCTTCTTTTATATCTTGTCTGTTTGGGTCCTCTCTTCTTCTTGGTAAGCCTGGTCTGAGGTTTGTAGATTTTGTTTGTCCTTTAAAAAAAAAAAAAGTTTATTGTTATTATTTTGTTTTAATCTATTTTTATTCCTTCTCTGATCTTTATTATTTCCTTCCTTCTGTTGACTTTAGGTTTGTTTGTTCTTCTTATTCTAACTCTTTTTGGTGGCAGTTTAGGTTGTTTGAGATTTTTCTTGTTTCTCAAGGAAGACCTGTATTACTATGAACTTCCCTCTTAAGACTTCCTTAGCTACATCCCATAGATTTTGTATGGTTCTGTTTTCACTGTCATTTGTCTCAAAAAATTTTTTTTTAATTTCCTCTTTGATTTTATATTTGACCCATTGCTTTTTTTAGAGTGTCTTTAGTTTCTATGTCATTGTTTTTTTTTAATCATTTCTATTTTGGTTGATTTTTAGTTTCTTATAGTTGTAGTCAGAAAGGATGCTTGAAATAATTTCTATAGTCTTAAATTTGTTGAGGCTTGTTTTTTGTCATAGTATGTGTTCTATCCTAGAGAATGTTCAATGTGAACTTGAATGTGTATTCTGGGTTTTTTAGCTGTAATGTCAAAATCTAACTATTCTATTGTGTCATTTAGTATCTCTGTTACCTTATTGATTTTCTGTCTAGATCTGTCCATTGATACCAGTGGGGTTTTAAAGTCTCCTACAATTATTGTATTCCTGTCAATTTCTCCCTTCATATCTGTTAGAATTTATGTATTTAGGTGCTCCTATATTCAATGAATGTATGTTAATGAGTATAATAGCCTCTTTTTGTATTTACCATTTTATTATATAGTGTTCTTTTTATTTATGGCCTTTATTTTAAAATCTGCTTTGTCTAATATGAGTATTGTTACCTCCACTTTCTTGTCATTCCTGTTTGCATGAAATATCATCTTCATCCTCTGTCAATCTATGTGTGTCCTTCACCATAAACAGCATGTTACAGGCTCTCATGTCATTATCCACTCTGTCTTTTGTTCAGACCATTTAGTCATTTAAGATAATCATTGATAAATATATATTTATTTCCATTTTAAACCCTGATTTCAGTTGATTTTATATTTCTTTTTTGTTTCTTACCTTTTTGTTTCCTTTTGTTGTTTGATGGTTTACTTTTGTATTGTGCTTGACTTGGCTTTATTTTGTTTTGTATGAATCAATTGTATGTTTTTGATTTATGGTTACCCTGGTTTTCAAGTATGTTTACCTATTACTAAATCTACTTGCTTTAGACTGGTAGTCATATAGGCTCAAAGACATTCTTAAAAAAAAAAAAAAAAAAAAAAAAAAAACTACGTTTTCTTATTCCTCTCCCCTGTATATTTTTATGGCCACACCCACAGCATATGGAAGTTCCCAGGCCAGGGATTGAATCTGAGCCTCAGCTGTGAGTTATGCTACAGGACCCTTTAACTCACTGCACTGGGCCAGGGAAGGAACCCATGCCTCCACAGCAACCCAAGCCACTGTAGTCAGATTCTTAACCCACTGTGCCACAGTGGGAACTCCTCTCCTCCATACTTTATGATTTTGATGTTCTCTTTTACATCTTCATGTTTATCCTTTTGCTGTTCACTGCAGTTACAATCACTTTCACAAAATTTTTTATTTTTTAAAAAACCTATGTACTGGCTTAAGTGATTACTTTCCTACTGTTAATTTTCTTTCCTGTTAGTTCCTGCTTTTCAATATTTCCTTTAAGATAGGTTTAATATTGCTGTATTCTTTTAGTTTTTGCTTGTCTGAGAAAACCTTTCTCTACCATCCCAAATGATAATATTTTTAATATAAATTATACTGGAGTATAGATGACTTACAAACTTGTATTAGTTCCAACTGTACAGCAAAGTAAATCAATTATACATATACGTATATCCTTTCCTTTTCAGATTTTCTTCCCATATAGGTTATTACACAGTGTTGTACTATACAATAGGTCCTTTTCACCTATTTTATATATAGCAGTGTATACATATCATTCTCAACCCCATAATTTATCCCTTCTTCCCACCACCATTCCCCTTCGGTAACCATAAATTTGTTTCAAAATCTTTGAGTCTATTTCTGTTTTTTTTTTTTTCCTTTGCTTTTATGGCTGCACCCACATCATATGGAGGTTCCCAGGCTAGGGATCAAATTGGAGCCATAGCTGCCAATCTACACTATGGCCACAGCAACACAGGATCTGAGCCATGTCTACAACCTATACCACAGCTCACAGCAATGTCACATCCTTAACCCATTAAGCAAGGCCAAGGATCAAACCCATAACCTAGTTGGATTTGTTTCCACTTTTCCCTGTTTTATAAGTTCCATTGTATCATTTCTGTTAGATTCCACTTATTGGTGATATCATATGATATTTGTCTTTCTCTGTCTGACTTACTTCACTTAGTGTGGTAATCTCTAAGTCCATCCATGTTGCTGCAAATGGCATTATTTAACTATTCTTTATGACTGAGTATTATTCCATTGTGTGTATACATGTACCATATCTTCTTTATCCATTCTTTATGCCCTCTGTTGATGGACATTGTGGTTGATTCCGTTCCTGGCTTATTGCACATAGTGAGTGCTGCAATGAACACTGGGGTGCAAGTATTTTTTCCAATTATGGTTTTCTCTGGACATACGCTCAGAAGTTGGAATGCTGGTTCATAAGGTAGTTCTATTTTTTAGTTTTTGAGACAACTCCATGCTGTTTTTCATAGTAGTTCTACCAATTTACATTCCTACCAATAGTGTAGGAAAGTTCCCCTTTCTCCACACCTTCTCCAGCATTTGTTTGTAGACATTTTGATGATGGCCATTCTGACTGATGTGTGGTGATACCTCATTATAGTTTTGATTTACATTTCTCTAATAATTAGTGATATTAAGCATCTTTTCATATGCTTTTCATCACATATATAATAGTTTGCATCTGCTAATTCCAAACTCACAATCCTTCCCTCCTGTACCCCTTACCCCCTTGGGAAGCACAAATCTGTTCTCTATATCTGAGTCTATTTCTGTTTCATAGATATATGTGGAATCTAAAGTACAATAAAAATGAGCATAAGTGATATATGGTTTTTGTCTGATTTACTTTAGTATGATAATCTCTAAATCTGTCCATTTTGCTGCAAATGTCATTCTTTTATATGGCTAAGTAATATTCCTGTGTGTGTGTGTATATATATAGCTATATATAGACATTGGAGGGTAAAATGTTCTTGTTTCAAAGAGAGAAACAAAACATTTAAATTCGGTGGAGACGATCTGGGAGTGTGTGTGTATTTGGGTGTACACAGGTGGTAGATGTGAGCTACCATGTCTATAATGGCAAAAGTACAAACTTTCTAGGTCCTTTGGGACAATGATTATTTAGAAAACAAACTCTAACACACTAGCTTTGTGAATACCTTATCACCAGGATACTCCTTAACATTATTTTCTCTTCTGCGTATGAAAGACTTATGACTTTAGACCAGTGGTTTTCAACCAAGGGTGATTTTCTCTGCCAAGGAACATGTGGTGCTGTCTGGAAACATTTTTGGTCATCAAAAACTGGGGGTAGAATAGGGGAAGTTCTCCTGGAACCTAATAGAGGTCAGGGATACTGTTAAACATTCTACCAAACAGAGGACAGCACCCCTCAATAAAAAATAATCCATCTCCAAGTGTCAGTAACACCAAGACTGAGAAACCCTGCTGTACTCTGCAAGTACAAGTTCTCATTTCTTCCTGTACCAGGTCTATAAAAAAAAAAGCCAAAGGGTATTTCTCTCTACTTATTCTCCTTAGAAATCAGGAGGCTTTTATTCAACTGTTATAGTCTCAATATATAAAGAATTGAACGTCTTTGAAGTGCTAACTTGGGGAACTATTTCTGTTATTTGGCAAATAATTTCATTACAATGTTGTTTAGGGCCTTATATTTCCATAAAGCCTTATTTTTTTATGTAGATTACTGTCAAATAATGTCTTTCTATGCTTTTGGAAATTCACTTGAAAAAACCAATGCAGCCTTTTTTATTCCATTGTAGTTTTTTAATGCGTGTGAATTGTGGTTGCCAAGAGTTCTAGGAACTCTAAAATTAGGAGTGGTAGGGGTTGAAAAAGACTTGGTGTTGATGTTTAAAATGCGATGTTATGCTTATATTTATTTCCAGATTTTTTCAACATAATTTCTTTTTTTCTTAAATTGGACAAATCACTGTTGCTTAGACTTAACTAAGTTTTTATTGGTGTTTCCAGTTTTCTGAAGGGCTTCCAAATCAATATCTAGCTAAACCATTATGGAGGCCTGTTGGTGGCTCTCTCATTATTCTCACAGGATTGTAGCGCCACCTACAGGAGTCCTTATACTACCACTATTTGACCAATACTGCGCCCAGCAAGCATTGATTGATATTTGGATAGTAGAGTACAAAGAAGAAATGAACAAGTCTGAAAAAGCCAGAGAACAAACAAAAACCCAAGGAAAACACTTATATTGTATCATATATATTTCAAGTGTGAACTTTACTGATATCTTTTGAAAGGAAGTAATTTCTTGATTTTCAATGCCATACAGAAATATTACTTTCAAAAAAACTGGATTTAAAAAAAAACTACATCTTTAAAGTAAGAAAACTATATCTTTTTAATGTGCTGAAAAGAAATGCAACAAATGTTTAATGATATATTTTCTAGATTGAATTGATCTGGAATTTTAAAAAATAAAAGAAATCCATGAACAACCATCACAATAGAGAAAACTGGAATATGCTTGTTTTCTTTTACATTATCTTCCAAACATGAGTTTATTCAGTTGAAGACATTTCTGTTTTTGGCAAAATCCAAGATTTTTCTGGGCCTAACCCCAAACTGCCTATTTTTGATAATGACAAGAGTTAACAAGCTCATGTTTTTGTCCTCTGTGCTCCTCTTCTTTACTCATGTAGACCTTACTCCCAGAAAACCGTTACTTATACTCATCAGCATAAGATAGCATCTATGACATCATTTATGGGAATTAACACTGGATTTGAATCAAGTCAGCACACAGGTATGTCATTAAGAAAGAAGTTGACATCTATTTATCTCCTTTGAAAAGGATATTTAAATCCTAAAGGCTCAGTTTTTATAACAACCAAAGATGTAAACTTTAGTAATGACATCATTAAAATCTGTCTGGCCACTCTGAATGTGCCATGCTATCACACTCTTTGATGAAGTGGAAAAGGGCTTTTCCATAAATCTTTTTCACTAATAGAATGTCCATTGGTTCCTTTTGGTAATTTTATGTAGCAGGGATTAAACCCGGACCTTGTCTATTCCTATCAGGGGAGGGAAAGTAAAGGGAACAGAAGGTATTTTTAGAGTGAAGACCAGACAACCAAATTAAGCCAGACCATTAAGCTTAATGGAATTTGAGAGACCATGGGGGCAATTATTAGTTCAAAATAATGACTTCCATCCAACTTCAAGGAAATGTGGGATAACAGAATTGCTTCAATTCTCTCTTTCTACATCTCTCTCTCTATACCTCTCTCTCTCCACACCTCCCTCTCTCTCTCTCCTGAGCTTAACCACAGGACAAAAGGAATGGATGTGGTAGGGGTCAGTAATCAACTATGTTGACCATGAAGAAGCATAGTTATATAGCTTAAATGTATTTTTTCCAATAGCATTAATTTTGTTAGGATTAAAGTAACACATCAAAAGTTACCCATATGGAGCTTTCTGAGAATACAGATAAAACTATTTTCACATAAGTTGGCCCCAAAGAGATATACAACTATTTATAATCTACAAACAGCACACTGGCTCTGATAGAATAAAAGCTGTTGGGGGTAATGCCATGAAAATAATTAAAAGCTCCAAATAGCTTTCATGGGATTTTAACTAGTCTTCAAAGCAGTGAGAGAAAACTTGTCCTTTCTCTTTTCTGTTGTGCTTAAGAAGGGTATATAGAACAGACTAGGTTTCCCAGTTTAGAGAATTTTAAATTGCCCAGACAAGCAAATGTGGAAGTAGAATTATGTGTCATCTTTGTTGGTATGGTTGTAATCTATCTGAGGTACCTTTTGGGAGTTAATTTTCATGAAGTTAAGTGTTACTCAAATATAGTGAACCAAACCATTAAATGAACCCATCATCCTATTATGCACAGTTGCTTTAGTAACCTTAATATCTAGTTTATGTTATTGTGAATTATAACAAAACAATAGCAATTTAAGTAGCATATTTATATGCCATTGCTATATAATTTGTAATATACAAGCAGGAATTTCTCTTTCCACTTTAGATCAATTTCAGAATTAAAACCGTTGGCCTAATACATATGAAATGAGAGAATATAGAATTAATTTATTTAAATTTCATCTGAAGTTACATAAATCTAAAATATTTCTTAAGTAATCCTGGGAGCTCCTTATAAATAAATGAACAATCAAAAAATTATTTGATTTGAAAAAGCAAAATCTGTTTTAAAAAGGAGATATAAAGAGGAAGATCAACACAAAAAAGTATGTAGTCAATCTTTGCTTGAGATCAAATTGCATTTTTTGCATAATTTAAACAATTCACAGAGACTAAGATGCCAAGTTGATACATGACTTGGAATATATTGGAAGTTATAACATAAATTCTGGAACTCTATTGAAAGGAAAAAAGAAAATGATAATGTTAAGTTTTTGACGATATAAATGGGAATGCTTTACTGTCACAGAACATCTTAGCCTAAAAAGTACATCTTAATAAAGATAAGTATGTTTCAATCATTTTCCAGGATCTCTTCTTTAAGATAGGTTTTTAAAACCTAGAGTCATGTTTTATTTTACTAAATCAAATTCTTTTTAATGCATTCCTCTAAAAATGGATTTTTAAATATCTCTTCTGTAAACAAGCTGAGCTAAAAATTGCCTTAAATAAAATAAGAACAGTAGGAGCTCTTATTTACTGAGTAATGAAATCACTTTCTATTAGAACAAAGGTTTTCTTTATATCAATCTAAATAAGAAATAGTGCAAAGTCTAAAGTCAGCACATACTAGTGATTAAGCTTCAGTCTTGGCTATGCTGTCTATTAGTGGGTGACTTTAGAAAATTATTTATATTGTTTGAGTCTCAGGATTTTTATCTGAAAAGCAGTAATAGTAACAATAATACCCCCTTCTCAGGGTAGTTTTGTGTATTAGGTGACACACATGTACAAGACTAGTATAATTGTCTGATGTGACAGATACTTTTTTTTTTATTGTTAACACTATAGTTTTTTGTTTTGTTTTGTTTTTTCCCACTGTACAGCAAGGGGATCAAGTTATCCTTACATGTATACATTACACTTACATTTTTTCCCCCACCCTTTCTTCTGTTGCAACATGAGTATCTAGACAAAGTTCTCAATGCTATTCAGCAGGATCTCCTTGTAAATCTATTCTAAGTTGTGTCGGATAAGCCCAAGCTCCCGATCCCTCCCACTCCCCCCCCCCATCAGGCAGCCACAAGTCTTTTCTCCAAGTCTATGATTTTCTTTTCTGAGGAGATGTTCATTTGTGCTGGATATTAGATTCCAGTTATAAGTGATATCATATGGTATTTGTCTTTGTCTTTCTGGCTCATTTCACTCAGTATGAGATTCTCTAGTTCCATCCATGTTGCTGCAAATGGCATTATGTCGTTCTTTTTTATGACTGAGTAGTATTCCATAGTGTATATATACCACATCTTCCTAATCCAATCATCTGTCGATGGACATTTGGGTTGTTTCCACGTCCTGGCTATTGTGAATAGTGCTGCAATGAACATGCGGGTGCATGTGTCTCTTTTAAGTAGAGTTTTGTCTGGCTAGATGCCCAAGAGTGGGATTGCAGGGTCATATGGAAGTTCTATGTATAGATTTCTAAGATATCTCCAAACTGTTCTCCATAGTGGCTGTACCAGTTTACATTCCCACCAGCAGTGCAGGAGGGTTCCCTTTTCTCCACAGCCCCTCCAGCACTTGTTATTAGTGGACTTATGAATGATGGCCATTCTGACTGGTGTGAGGTGGTATCTCATGGTAGTTTTGATTTGCATTTCTCTTATAATCAGCGATGTTGAGCATTTTTTCATGTGTTTGTTGGCCATCTGTATATCTTCCTTGGAGAAATGTCTATTCAGGTCTTTTGCCCATTTTTCCATTGATTGATTGGCTTTTTTGCTGTTGGGTTGTATAAGTTGTTTATATATTCTAGAGATTAAGCCCTTGCCGGTTGCATCATTGGAAACTATTTTCTCCCATTCTGTAAGTTGTCTTTTTGTTTTCTTTTTGGTTTCCTTTGCTGTGCAAAAGCTTTTCAGTCTGATGAGGTCCCATGGGTTTATTTTTGCTCTAATTTCTATTGCTTTGGGAGACTGACCTGAGAAAATATTCATGATGTTGATGTCAGAGAGTGTTTTGCCTATGTTTTCTTCTAGGAGTTTGATGGTGTCCTGTCGTATATTTAAGGATTTCAGCCATTTGGAGTTTATTTTTGTGCATGGTGTGAGGGTGTGTTCTAGTTTCATTGCTTTGCATGCAGCTGTCCAGGTTTCCCAGCAATGCTTGCTGAATAGACTTTCTTTTTCCCATTTGATGTTCTTGCCTCCCTTGTCAAAGATTACTTGACCATAGGTGTCAGGGTTTATTTCTGGGTTCTCTATTCTGTTCCATTGGTCTGTCTGTCTGTTTTGGTACCAGTACCACACTGTTTTGATGACTGTGGCTTTGTAGTATTTCTTGAAGTCTGGGAGAGTTATGCCTCCTGCTTGGTTTTTGTTTCTCAGGATTGCTTTGGCGATTCTGGGTCTGTTGTGGTTCCATATAAATGTTTGGATTGTTTGTTCTAGTTCTGTGAAAAGTGTCATGGGTAATTTGATAGGGATGGCATTGAATCTGTAGATTGCTTTGGGTAGTATGGCCATTTTTACAATATTGATTTTTCCAATCCAGGAACATGGAATATCTTTTCATTTCTTTATATCTTCTTTGATTTCTTTGATTAAAGTTTTATAGTTCTCGGCACATAGGTCCTTTACCTCTTTGGTCAGGTGTATTCCGAGGTATTTGATTTTGTGAGGTGCAATTTTAAAAGGTATCATATTTTTGTATTCCTTTTCTAATATTTCATTGCTGGTATACAGAAATGCAACTGACTTCTGAATGTTAATCTTATATCCTGCTACTTTGCTGAATTTATTAATCAATTCAAGGAGTTTTTGGGTTGAGTCCTTAGGGTTTTCTAGGTATAGTATCATGTCATCTGCATACAGTGACAGTTTTATCTCTTCTCTTCCTATATGGATGCCTTTTATTTCTTTGGTTTGTCTAATTGCTGTGGCTAGGACTTCCAAAACTATGTTGAAGAGTAGTGGTGAGAGTGGGCATCCCTGTCTTGTTCCAGATTTGAGTGAGAAGGCTTTCAGGTTTTCCCCATTGAGTATTATATTTGCTGTGGGTTTATCATAAATGGCTTTGATGATATTCAGGAATGTTCCCTCTATACCCACTTTGGCGAGGGTCTTGATCATGAATGGATGTTGGACTTTGCCAAATGTTTTTTCTGCGTCTGTTGAGATGATCATATGATTTTTGACTTTTTTTTTTGTTAATGTGGTGTATGATGCTGATTGATTTGCATATGTTGATCCATCCTTGTGAACCTGGGATGAACCCAACCTGGTCATGGTGTGTAATTTTTTTGATATGTTGTTGCATTCGGTTGGCTAAGATTTTGTTGAGAATTTTTGCATCTATATTCATCAATGGTATTGGCCGATAGTTTTCTTTTTTGGTAGTATCTCTGTCTGGTTTTGGAATGAGGGTGATGGTGGCCTCATAGGCTGTCTTTGGGAGTATTCCTTCTTCTTCAACCTTTTGAAAGAGTTTAAGGAGGATGGGCACCAATTCCTCTTTATATGTTTGATAGAATTCGCCTGTGAAGCCATCTGGTCCTGGACTTTTATTTGTAGGGAGTGATTTTATGACCTCTTCAATTTCATTTCTAGTGATCAGTCTGTTCAGTTGGTCTGTTTCTTCTGTGTTGTAGATTAACTGGTCACATGTGCATGGATTTATTTCTGTCCTTTTCCACTGATCTATATTTCTGATTTTGTGCCAGTACCATAGTGCTTTTATTTTATTTTATTTGGTCTTATTAGGGCAAAACCTGCAGGCAGCCACAAGTCTATTTTCCAACATTTTTTATTTTAAAGTCTATTTTGTCTGAGTATTATTACTCAAGCTTTCCTTGATTTTCATTTGCAAGGAATATCTTCTTCCATTCCCTCACTTTTGTCTGTATGTGTCCCTAGATCTAAAGTGATCTCTTATAGACGGACTATATATGGGTATCATTAGTTTGTTTTCTATGTCTGTGAGTCTTTTTCTGTTTTGTAAATAAGTGCATTTGTATCATTGTTAAGATTATACATATAAATGAAATCATGACATCTGCTTTTGTCTGACTTACTTTACTTAGTAAGATAATCTCTAGGTCCATCCATGTTTCTGCAAATGGCATTATTTCATTCTTTTTTATGGCTAAGTAATAATCTATTGTATATATATTCCACATCTTCTTTATCCATTCGTCTGTCAGTGGACATTTAGATTGTGTCCATGTCTTGGCTTTTTTAAATAGTGCTGCTATAAATACTGGGGTGCGTGCATGTATTTTTTTTTAATTAGAATTTTCACCCTTTCTGGATATATGCCCAGGAGTGGGATTGCTAGATTATATGGCAATTCTATTTTTAACTTCATAAGGAACCACCATACTATTTTCCATTGTGGCTCATCAATTTACATTCCCACAACAGCATAGGATGATTCCATTTTCTACACTCTTTCCAATAATTATTTATAGATTTTCTGGTGATGGCCATTCTGACTGGTGTGAGGTAATAAATATCTCATTGTAATTTTGATTTGCATTTCTCTGTTAGTCATGTTGAGCATCTTTTCATGCCCCTTCCTTTCATGCCCCTGTCTATTTAGGTCTTCTCATATTTTGGTTGGGTTGCTTTTTGATACTGAGCTATATTACCTTTTTCTATATTTTGGAAATTAAGCCCTTGTCAGTTATATCATTGCAAATATTTTTATTATTCACTAGGTTGTCTTTTCATTTTGTTTATGATTTTATTTGCTGTGCAAAAGCATTTAAGTTTAATTAGGTCCTGTTTGTTTAATTTTTGCTTTTGTTTCTTTTTCTCTAGGAGACAGATCAAAAAAAATATTGCTGTGACTTATGTCAGAGTGTTTTTCCTATGTTTTCCTCTAGGATTTCTATAGTATCTTGTCTTACATTTAGGTCATTAATCCATTTGGAGTTTTGTGTGTGTGTTTGTGCATGGTTTTAGAGGATGTTCTATTCTTTTACATGTAACTGTCAATTTTCCCAGAACCACTTATTGAAGGGAATTTTAGCCATTTTATATTCTTCCTTCTTTTGTAATGGATTAATTGACCCTAAGTTCATGGATTTATTTCTGTGCTATCTATTCCAACCAATTGATCTCTATGTCTGTTTTTGTGCCAGTGCCATATTGTTTTGATTACTGTAGCTTTGTGGTATAGTCTGAAGTCAGGGAGCATGATTCTTCCAGCCCTGTTTTTCTTTCTCAAGGTTGTTTTGGCTATTGGATATATTTTGTTTTTCCACACAAATTTTTTCTTTTCCAGTTCTGTGAAAAATTCTATTGATAGTTTGATAAGAAGTGCATTGAATCTGTAGATTGCCTTGTGTAGTATAGTCAAGAAATAATAAAAGTTTTATGGCACAGAAGGAAGCTCTTTTGCAAATATTAATATTTCTACTTAATATTTGTAGAAAAAAAAGTAACTCTGAGGCATGCTTACATAGTCCCTTTCAAGGAGGACTTGGAAAGTAGATTTAGCATGCTATTTCCTTAGTATTAGAGTGGATAAACTAAGTCTGCATTATTCTTAAAAACTCAGCAAAGTACTCATACAGCACCCTAATAATTGGATTTGAGGTGTGATGGCACAATAATGAAACAATAATATAAATTCAGACAAAGTGTTATCTCTGTTGTTTTTCTACTAGGAAAAAGTTGAGAATAAGGCTATTTTTAAATACCATATAAGGCTATTTTGAGATACCATATAAAAAGTCTACCAGAGTCGGTTTAACCAGGGCCATTGTGTGAATTCTTTGAACTGTCTTCCATCATGTTAGTATTCCATCCTTAATTTGGAAGACACTTCTCTTTATAAAAGCTTGAAACTACTTAATGTGTGTGATTTTCTCTGGCACTAGAGACTCTGCCTCTGGTTTGTCAGAGGAGAAATTTAAAAATGGGAAAAAATTAGTTAACATGATTTATTTTCATCAACAAATATCCAATTTAGCTTAAATATTTTTATTGAAATGACAGGGTTTTAAACTCCGTTTGTCAGTTACCATTATATGCTTCTCAAAGCCAAATCCATTGGTACCTCTATATGCAAGTTCATGCTTACCCCCTAAGAAAGTAGCATATGCACTAAATGTAATCTTGACTTTGTCTACAAAGCTTAGTAAAGCACAAGAACTTAGTCCCTTACCTAGGAAGGATTCCATCTTACTATAGAGATGATTAGGAATACAGGTACCACTGCATGGTACAAATACTTCTCATTTTTCCTTCTTGGCTGCCCTTTGGTTATGTCAAGGTCCCTGCTCACAAGTATCCAAAATGCCATCTCCTTCTTATCATTTCCTCTGTTTTTTAAGACATCCCCACCTTCAACTATAAGCACACACCTACCTGGATTCTGGGTTTCCTCTGTGCATTATTATTTTTTTTTTATTTTTTGGCCACATCCCTGGCATAAGGAAATTCCAAACCGGGATCAAATCCAAGCCACAGCTGCAACCTGTGTTGCAGTTGCAGTAACACTGGATCCTTACTCCACTGCACCACAGCAGAAGCTCCCTCTTTTCATCAAAAGGCTAGTAACAATATCAGCAAAGGCATATTCTCTTTCTATGGTGCATTTTATGTTTTCGATTGGAGTAAATATAAGATTGGCCTTTTGTTTCACTAATATGCATATTCTTCCATGTTATAAACCATACTCTGATGCATTCATACATCAAAAGCCATCTTTATTTTGCAGAGGACATTAAAAGTACTTGAACACGTCTAGGTCTTTTAAATTAAATGACCAAGAGAAACAGGCTGAAAGAGAAAGGAAATTCTCACAACTATCCTCTTCTCACTAATTACCAAGAACATCAGACCTTGGACTGAAATCATTTCCAGGATCCAAGAGTTACTGGTTCAAATATCTGGCAGTTATTACCAATACGTTTCATTTTATCATCAGGTTTGAGTCCAGTCTTCCTAAGGTGCCAAAGTGATTAGTGATGACTCAGTGAAAATGTGTTCAAATTGCCAAAAATTTGAGTTTTACACATTTTTAATTAAGAGAGAAGTTGAGACTAAGCCAGTATTTCCTGTACCAACACTAAAATCTGGCTGTTTTGAAGTGTTCATTTAAAGAGAGAAGTGGTTATTTTTCAAAAAGAATTATACCCCAATCCAAATTAAACAATTTGCTCATTTCTCCTCCTGATTTCTGGTCTCCATTTTAATTACGCTCATTTAAGGAGTCAGAGTTTACTCATAACTCTTACCTATCAGGAGATAAAAGGAATAGGAAAGCAAACTTGCCATTTTATACTTCAAAGTCAAAAATAGCATGCTAAATCTCCTTTCCAAGACCTCATAGAAAGACTTCAGTAAATTATCCTATAAATTATTCCAGGGGTATTGACAGAGACCATGGCTTTAATTTTGAACTTTAATCCATAGCATAGAGAATCTTATTGGTATGTAGCTAACTCTTCAAGCTCTTTAACTGAGGTGGGGAGGAGACCACAAATCAAATAAGGACTACCTGTGTTCATACATCTACCAATTTTTCCACTCAGAGGTTCAGAGATAATTGACAATGCACAGAATAAATTACTCTGTTGGGAGTTCTAATAACTTAAACTAAAACAATCTCCAAAGACTGAATCAGTGTTTAAAACACAGAATCATGGCAGGTCCATACACTGACTCTATCAGCTGGACTTCACATTGCATACTGCTGATTTCTACATACACACAATCCTTTAGTTTTTCTATTTTCTATACAGTTGGCCTTCTAACAACACAGTGGTTAGGAGTGCCAGCCACCCCATAGAGCCAAAAATAAATGCATATACCTTTTGACTCGCCAAAGACATAATGATAAATAGCCTCCATTTGTTGACCTGAAGCCTTGCCAATAACATAGTCAATTAACTTATATATGTATTAAACACTCTATCCTTACAATAAAATAAGATAGAAAAATGTTACTAAGAAGATCATAAGAGAAAATACATGTTCTAAATAATGTTTGTGTTTACTGACAAGAATCCATTTGTAAGTGGACTTGTGTGGTTGAAATCTGTGTTTTTCAAGGATCAACTATAGTACCAACAGTCAATGGAAATGTTTTCAAATTTTATAGGTCAATATTAATTTTTAAATACTGATAATGGTAAAAGAAATTAAATCATTGGAGCTGAATATTCTCAAAATAGCTTCATTTATAGTAAAGCACATGTTATTAAGGACTTGACAAGTATGGAAGGACATACAATAAAAGATTTTGGAAGAACTGCTTATTAGATCTTTACCTCAGTGTTTTCTAATAAATAGAGATTAATTAAAAAGGTAAATATAAAAATGAGAGAAATTAGAAGAAAATATAAATTAACATATCAAATGTTAGGAATGGCATACTATCTAAATAATGGGATAAAATCTAAAGAAAAGATAATTTTATACACATACACAAAAATTTTTGAACATTAAAAATAAGTTAAAAAATTTAAAATTTTTTTAAAAATCCAGGCATTTTTCAAAGGAAATGTATGTTTTTTCATAGAGGAACACAAAAGAACTACCAAGACTAGCATAAGAAACTGGATATAGCACATAAACATATGATTATTAACCAAAAACAAAATAATGTAAGTTATCTAGTGATAAAAGAAATGAAATTGTTAAAGCTCATTGGTATTACCCTTTTAAATTTTATATAAATATGTAAACACTGTACATACTTTAGACAAAGAGATCATATGCATAAAGTAGATTTTTTATTGTAGTTGATTTACAATGTTCTGTCAATTTCTGCTGTACAGTAAAGTGACCCAGTCATACATATATATGCATTCTTTTTCTCACATTACCCCCCATCCTGTTCCATTACAAGTGATTAGATGTAGTTCCCTGTGCTATACAGCAAGATCTTATTGCTTATCCACTCCAAATTGTTTGCATCTACTAACCCCAAACTCCCAGTCCATTCCTCTCCCTCTCTCTCCGCCTCGGCAACCACAAGTCTGTCCTCCATGTCCATGAGTTTTTTCTTTTTTGTAGATAGGTTCATTTGCACCAAATTTTAGATTCCAGACATAAGTGATATCATATGGTATTTGTCTTTCTCTCCTAGTATGAGAGTCTCTAGTTCCATCCATGTTGCTCCAAATAGCATTATTTTGTTCTTTTTTAGGCTGAGTATTATTCCGTTGTGTATATGTACCACATTTTCTTAATCCATTCATCTGTTGATGCGCATTTACGTTGCTTCCATGTCATGGCTATTTGTGAATAGTGCTGCAATGAACATAGGAGTGCACCTGCATATATGCCCGAGTGGAATCCCTGGGTCACACGGTAGTTTTATATTTACTTTTTGAGTTTCCTCCATACTGTTTTCCATAGTGGTTGTACCAATTTACATTCCCATCAACAGTGAGTGAGGGTTCCCTTTTCTCCACATCCTCTCCAGCATTTGTTATATGTAGACTTATTAATGATAGCCATTCTGACCAGTGTGAGGTGGTATCTCATTGTAGTTTACATTTGTGTAAACTACAATGAGTGATGTTGGGCATTTTTTCATGTGCCATTAGCCATCTGTATGTCTTCTTTGGAGAAATGTCTATTTAAATCTTCTGCCCGTTTTTCAATTGGCTTGTTTTTTTGCTATTGAGTTGTATGTGTTGTTTGCATATTTTGGAGATTAAGCCTTGTTGGTCACATTATTTGAAACTCTTCTATCCCATTCCATAAGCTGTCTTTTTAATTTTTATTTTTTATAGTTTCT
This sequence comes from Sus scrofa, assembly GCF_054392235.1. NCBI lineage: Eukaryota > Metazoa > Chordata > Mammalia > Artiodactyla > Suidae > Sus > Sus scrofa. The sequence goes on along the minus strand of NC_139383.1, from coordinate 78,874,818 downwards.
TTTGCTGTGCAAAAACTTGTCAATTTTTTTTTGTTTGTTTTTATTTCTACTGCTTTAGGAGATTGACCTGAGAAAATATTTGTAGGGTTGATTTCAGAGATTTTTTTGCCTATGTTCTCTTCCAGGAGTTGTATAGTGTCTTGTTTTATGTTAAGTCTTTAAGCCCTTTTGAGTTTATTTTTGTGTATGGTGTGAGGGTGTGTTCTAGTTTCCTTGATTTACATGCAGCTGTCCAGTTTTTCCAGCACCACTTGCTGAAGAGATGGTCTTTTTCACATTTTATATTCTGGCCTCCTTTTTGAAGAGTAGGCATCTGGGTTTAGATCTGCATTTTCAATTCTGTTCCAATGGTTTGTGTGTCTGTTTCTGTAACAGTACCACACTGCCTTGATTACTGTAGCTTCAGAATATTGTCTGAAGTCTTAGAGAGTTATGCCTCCTGCTGTTTTGTTTTGTTTTGTTTTTTTCCCCCCTCGGGATTGCTTTGGCAATTCTGGTCTTTTATAGTACCACATATTTTTAGTTTAAGTTGTTTACCTATTAATGAAGTAAAGAGTTTAAAATAAAAGTTTTCTATGAGCATGGACATTTTCAAACACTGATGTTGACAGTGAAAAATCTCTATTATGGAAAGAAAGTGGAAATGCTTATATAATAAGATATAAAAATGTGGCCCTTTATCAGTTTTGGTTGGGATCTCAGGAGAATACATGAAAACTGAACACTTAATCTATAGTTAAATGCTAGACTATGGGCAGAGCTTGCAAAGAAAGTGGCCAAGTGTACAGGAACTCAACACATCATCTACCTCCTGGCTAGACAAACAAAGACCTCAAATTTAATAATGGAGGTTGACTTAAGAGAGGATTTATTTAGAGACATGGAGGTGCAGCATGGGATGCTATTGTTCTTGCTGCAAGAGTAGTGAGAAGTGATTTAAAGAGGCAACTCAGCAAGCTTGGTGTGATTTCTCCGAGTTTGGGGACAATGGGTATTGAAGAAGTGGCCTGATATGGGAGCATCCAATAAACCTAAGATATCTAACTAGAGAGAACCTGGCTGAAAGAGCCTGTGACAGCAGTGTGGATGGGACTCCAACAGAGTCAGAGGTGTGTGTGTGCAGGGGATGTGATGGAAGATTGTTGGAGGGCAGGGATTAGGGAATGAAGTAATATGATCTGATTTACACTTTCAAAAGCCAACTTAGGCTAAGGATTGAATTAATAATAATAGTAATTGTGATGGGCAATTTTATGCATCAATTTGACCAGACCATTAGTTGCCCAGACATTTGGTCAAACATTATTCTGGGCACTTAATGACCTAGTGAAGAGAGAGTTTAGTGCTGGGAGTTCCAGGAGTGTCTTTGGATGAGATTAAATTATGAATTGGTAGACTGAGTAAGGCAAATTGTCTTCACTAATATGGGTGGTAATCATCTAATCCATTAAAAACCTGAATAAAACAAAAATGGATAAGTGTTCAGACTGGAGCTCAGTTCCTCTTGTGTCTTGAGCCTATCAGGTTTCAACCTGAGACTTACCCTATTGGTTCTCAGGTCTTTTTTTTTTTTTTTTGCTTTTTAGGGCTGCACTCACAGGATATGGAGGTTCCCAGGCTAGGGGTCGTATCAGAGCTGTAGCTGCCAGCCTACATCACAGCCACAGTAACATGGGATCCAAGCCATGTCTGTGACCTACACCACAGCTCATCGCAATGCTGGATCCTTAACCTACTGAATGAGGCCAGGGATTGGACCTGCATCCTGATGGATGCTAGTCAGATTCGTTTCTGCTGAGCCACAATTGGAACTCCTGGTTCTCAGGTCTTTGAAGCTTGACTGGAATTTCAATCATTATCTCATCAAATCCTCAGGCCTTTGAACTTGGACTGGAAACATACTGTAGCAATTAATGAGAGTTTCTTATACTAGGTGCTATCAACTGCTCTTCTGTTTCCCTCCAGTTTGCTGACTACAGATCTAAGGACTTCTTAGACTCCATAATCATGTAAGTCAGTTCCTTATAGTACATCTCTTTCTCAACACATACCTATATATCCAATTGGTTTTGTTTTTCTGTAGAACTCTGACTAATGCAGTAATAATTACTGCAATTGAGTGTTTCTTACACTAGGTTTCACCCAACTGTTTTATGTTTACATATATCAATAAGTGTAACCCTGACAATGACTCCATAATACACACTAGTATTATCATCATTTTAAAGATAAGGGAATTGACAGAGCTAGTTAGAGGTTAGGTCAGGCCCAAGATTCTCATTCATACAGTCTACTTCCTGCATTCACTCCATTACCTCCTATTACATACTCCACAGTAACTCAGAAAAATGATTATGGTTAGGAAAAATAACGAAAGCAGGGAGACGAGTATAAGGCTCTTGACAGTCAGGCAAGATATGACAGTGGCTAAGAGTAGGCTTAGAGCAGATTATAATTATACACTGAAGATGTGGTATGAGAGACAAGTGCCAAACACAGCAATGGGCATGTATCATGTAAAAGAAAAAGATGAAAACAAACCAAAAAAACTTCTGAGATTTTTGGGATTGAGTTGTTACTTTAGCACACCTAAACTGCCCTCTCATGATTTTGATTCTTTTTCCACATCTTATTTTAATGCATTTGAAATTTTATACATCCATTAAATGCATGTACATTATATATCTATTTATATGTATATAATATATATAAATAGATAAAAACATACAAATAGATAAAACATATATATCTGCTTTGTTTATGTGAGTACATGTTTTTTTACTGAGGGAGTTTATAGTTATAAAATTCTCTAAGAGGCAAGTGTTTTCACAAAAGTTGAAGAGCATAGGTTTAAAGAGTCCCAATTAGGAGTTACTAGGGTAGAACACAGACACATGAACTCCCTTGGAGCCAAAAACCTATCTGGTGGTGTTCTTGAGTGGAACCCTGATTACTAAGAATAGAAAGGCCAGTAGTTCCTGAGACAGAGCAGGTAACTTAAATGCCATTGATAAATGGTATTTATCAAGACAGAAAGACAGGGATAGATCTGGACAGAGGTAGGAGTTCTGTGACAAAGAATCAGGAGTTTGTCTTTGAATATTCTGAGTTTTAAAAAATGCTAAACATCACTGATTATTAGAGAAATGCAAATCAAAACTACTATGAGGTATGTACCACCTCACACCAGTCAGAATGGCCATCATTAATAAGTCCACAAATAACAAATGCCAGAGAGGGTGTGGGGAAAAGGGAACCCTCCTGCACTGTTGATGGGAATGTAAATTGGTACAACTACTATGGAAAACAATATGGAGGTACCTTAGAAGACTATATATAGAACTACCATATGATCCAGCAATCCCACTCTTGGGCATATATCCAGACAAAACTATCCTTGAAAAAGACACATGCACCCGTATGTTCATTGCAGCACTATTCACAATAGCCAAGACATGGAAATTACCTAAACGTCCATTGGCAAATGAATGGATTAAGAAGATGTGGTATATATACACAACGGAATACTACTCAGTCATAAAAAAGACAAAAATCATGCCATTTGCAGCAACATAGGTGGAACTAGAGACTATCATACTGAATGAAGTCAGTCAGAAAGAGAAAGACAAATACCATATGATAGCACTTATATCTGGAATCTAATATATGGCACAAATGAGCCTTTCTGCAGAAAAGAAACTCATGGACCTCGAGGACAGACTTATGGTTGCCAAGGGGGAGGAGGAGGGAGTGGGATGGACTGAGAATTTGGGGTTAATAGATGCAAACTATTGCCTTTGGAATGATTAAGCAATGAGATCATGCACTGGGAACTATGTCTAGTCACTTATGATGAAGCATGATAATATGAGAAAAAAGAATATACACATTAATGTGTGACTGGCTCACCTTGCTGTACAGTAGAAAACTGACAGAACACTGTAAACCAGCTACAATGGAAAAAAAATTAAAATCATGTAAAAAAAAGTAAGAAAAGAAAGTCTTTAGACTTACTAAGCAGAGAGCCTGACTAGGTGGTTCCATGTAAGAGTCTTGAGCTCAAGGGAGAATTCAGTGCTAGAAATAAAAGTTTTAGCATTATTAGTTTATAGATGATATTTAAAGACATGAGATTAGCATCTATGAGACCAGGAAGAGTGCTAAAGAAAGAACAGAAGGTGACTAAGAACCAAGCCATTCCAAGATTTGAAGCCTATAAATAGGAGGCAAAATTAGTGAAGGAGACTGCAAAGGAGTGAGGGGTCAGTGGAAAATCTGCAGAGTAGGATTTCAAAAGCCAATGGAAGATAGTATTTCAAGAAGAAATAATTCAGTTGTGGGGAATGATGCTGAAGGAGCAAGATGAAGGATGAGGAGTGACAACTGGCAAGGTTGAGGGTGAGCTGGACAAGAACTGTTTCAGCAGAGTGATTAGGAAAATCTCATTGGAGTAGATTGAGGAGCAATTTGGGGTTAGGAAATGCAAGCAAAAAATGAGGACAGTTAAGCAAGCATATAAGTAATGTGAGAAAATAGAATGTGTACATGTATGTATAACTGGGTCACCATGCTGTACAGCAGAAAAAGAAATTGTATTGGGGAAATAACTGTTAAAAAATAATAAAAATAAAAATAAAATGTTTCTTCTCTGAAAAAAAAAAAAAAAACCCTGCATGTTACTGGTATTAATGACTGAAAACCCAAATGCTCTTTCATTTACAGATCTTAAAATTTTCTAACAGGAGTCTTAATTGGAACATTGGTTTGTCTGCTGGGGGACAGGGTATGAGGGTTCTCTTTAATTCTCTGCTTGCCATCTGTGTTTGATGTTCTCAAGACCACCACAGGTCAGGTGATTCACCAGGAGGATGCAGCATGCTGTCACAGCCACATTGATGATTTCTTATAGTCAAAACATGCAAAGCAATATCAGCAAAGGGAAAAGGCGCAAGGTGCAAAGTCTAGAGGAAAACAGGTATATGTTTCCAATAGTCTTCTTCCAATGTGATCACACAGGAAATGCTTAACTCCTCCAGCATCAAATTGTGCCAACATGTATAAAATACTGTCCACCTGGGAAGCTCATTAGAGACTCATTACCCAGGGTTTCCACTGGGGGCTGGTGATGGGGGCACTCACAGCTAAGCACATATCAAAGATCCAGACTTCCAGAAGGAAAGCAGCTGTTTGTCATAAACTACATTGTTGATACCAACAGTTTAGACACAGTGAGCCTTTCTTATGAGTAAGGGAATAGTGGGAGCAATCCCAAAATCTAAGTTCTCTGCTATCATCCAAGGGGTCCTTGAAAACAGAGCTTTCTAAGTATAGCAGGCTCAGGACTGCTAATATTAATTCTTTTTTTATATAATATTTTTTATTTTTCTCATTATAGCTGGTTTACTGTGTTCTATCAATTTCTACTGTACAACATGGTGACCCAGTTACATATACATGTATAGACTCTTTTCTCTCACATTATCATGCTCTATCATAAGTGACTAGACATAATTCTCAGTGCTACACAGTAGGATCTCATTGCTTATCCATACCAAAGGCATTCCTGAAGAATAAAAACCAACCAGAAGGCATAACTCTCCCAGACTTCAGGCAATATTACAAAGCCACATTCATCAAGAGAGTGTGGTATTGGTACCAAAACAGACAGAGAGACCAATGGAACAGAATAGAGAACCCAGAAATAAACCCAGATACCTACCCTCAGTTAATCTTTGACAAAGGAGGCAAGAACCTAAAATGGGAAAAAGACAGTCTTTTCAGCAAGTATTGCTGGGAAACCTGGACAGCTGTATGCACATCAATGAAAATAGAACACACCCTCCTCACACCATGCACAAAAATAAACTCAAAATGGCTTAAAGACTTAAATATAAGACAAGACACCATCAAACTCCTAGAAGAGAACATTGGCGAAACATTCTCTGACATTGACTTTGCAAATGTTCTCTTCAGTCTCCCAAAGCAACAAAAATAAAAGCAAAAATAAACCAATGGGACCTAATCAAACTGACAAGTTTTTGCACAGCAAAGGAAACCAAAAGGAAAACACAAAGACAACTTACAGAATGGGAGAAAATAGTTTCAAATAATGCAACTGACAAGGGCTTAATCTCTAAAATATACAAACAACTTATATTAATTCTTTTATTGCATAACATCGGTTACAGGCTAAATATGTATATGCCCCCCCCAATTCACATATTGAAGCCTTAACCTCCAATGAGATAGTACTTGGAGGAAGAGGCTTCAGCAGGTAATTAGATTCAGATTAAGTCATGAAGGTTAGAACTTCTTGAGAGAAATGGTATGTTTACAAGAAGAGGAAGAGAGCCTCGTAGCTCTATGAACATGCACCTAGGAAAGGCTCTCCGAACACATAGCCAGAAGGCAGCTCTCGGCCAGCCAGGGAAAGAGCCCTCATCAGAACCCAACTCTGCTCACACCTGATCTCAGACTTCCAGACTCCAGAATTGTGAGAAATAAATGTTTGTAGTTTAAGCCACCCAGCCTATGGTATTTTATCATAGTAGCTCAAACAGACCAAGACAGCATCCAAAGTTGATTAGCTTCTTCTCTGTCTTAACATACTTTAGCAATATTCTGGCTTCAGTGCATTCCCATCAGAGAGTCTGAGTAAGGAGAAAGGTAATTATGAGTGGGTATTATGTGGGGTTTCAGCCAGATTGCCAGCGTGTCTGGGAGCAGCTAACCAGTTCCAGGTGCTGATCTGAGAGGCTGAAGCAGAGCTCTAGATTAAGGAGATCTAGTAAGGGCATAACTGGGCCAGATCTTTAAGCATTATAAAACCTAACAGTAACAATTTTATTTTTTACATGGGGGGAACTAAAAGTCTATTCCATCTCCTACCTTATACCTAGATGCTAGTATTTCCAACGCTTGAGAGTAAGGTCAGACACACCCAGAAGATAGAAGGTCAAAACCAGTAAGGTTGAGGTGCCATTCACAGAGAGAACTGCCCTACTCTAGAACCAACTCTGGTTTCCAGTAGAGAAGTCTACTCTAATTATCTGTTACTGCACAACAAAAGACCCCACAGCTTAGTAGTGGCACCCTATATTCATTCTCATTCCGTTTGTAAAAAGATAGATGCTTGTTAACAACATCAAAGATATATATATATATATATATATATACACACACACACACACACACACACACACACACACATACACCTCTGTATATATGTATATGTATATATGTATGTATATATACATCTGTATATATGTATATGTGTATGTATATGTATATATGTATATATTATGTGATATTACTCAGTATCATAAAAACGAATGAAATCTTGCCCTTTGGAAAAACATGGATGGACCTAGAGGATGTTATGCTTAGTGAAATAAACAGAAAAACAAATAATGTGTGTTTTCACTTATATGTGGGATCTTAAAGCAAACAAATGAATGGATAATAACAAAATAGACTCACATATACAGAGAACAAACTAGTGGATACCAGTGAGGAAAAGGATGGGGGAAGGGCAAGATAAGAGAAGGGGATTAGGAGGTATAAACTACTCCATATAAAATAAATAAGCAACAAAGATATATTGTACAGCATAGTGAATAAGGCCAATATTTTTATAATAGCATTAGAGTGTATAAAAATATCAAATCAGTATATTGTACACCTGAAACTTATGTAACATTGTAAATCAATTACAACTAAAACAAGGAAGACACTGTTTTTCAAAAGAAGGATATACTCTAGCACACTTGGAAGCTGCTAGACTGCTTTAATTCGTTTTTACTTCACACCTATAAAGTGCTGATATTTTGAAAATCAACCCTCAAGAACTCTTCTTGGATCTATATATGAATGATAATAATACATGTGTCTGACATATAAACAATGAAGTAAAATGTAGCTGTATCTGTTCTCTCAAAGGAATGGGAGATTTTTTTTTTTTTTTTTTTTTTTTTTTTTTTTTTTTTTTTTGGTAACCACTAAAGCCTCAATCTAGAGGTTAATTTATTGAAGAGTTATCTGGTAGAACAAAACATGATTCCTATAAAAGAAATAACAATGGCAAAAATACTTGATAAAAGTGTTTAATGTGATTCAAAGAGCATCATCATGTTCAGTGAATGTGTATGGGTACAATCATTAACGGTTAGTTGGATTTCTGTTTTAGGATTCAGATACCACGCATTCACTTGTAGACATTCATTAAAAATTTTCTTCTTCCTAATAGTTATTAATTTATATAACTCTCCCTTCCTCCTTCCTCCCCCTCCCACTTCTCTATGTGTGTGTGCATATATATACTCCTGTTCAATCAAGTAGGGTACAGTGAGAACTAATGTGCAAGAAAGTACTTCCCCATTAACAAATGTCAAAGCAAAATAAAAGCTTTCTCTTTTAACATCATTTGCAAATGAAAAGTTTGTCTACCAGCAGGCTATATTATATAAAAGTAACATTGCCAAGTAAAGCATTTGATTTTCAATCATCATCTTAATTTTCTTTACATAGGTACCACTTTAATAATTTATAATTAATAATTATTAATAATTTTTAATGGGATACATTTCTCAATGTAAAAATATGTTGCAGTGTTTACTTGAAAATTTACATAACAGGAGGAACATATTTGCCCTCTTAAGAGAGACTTACTTCTTCCTTTGGGAATAAAACTGGAAACAGAGACAGTGGTTATGGTCATAAAGCACAGACTTGTCAAGGAAGCTCTGACTTAAGCTATTTCATTTTCAACTCACAGCCAACACTAAGATAGATGGATCTGAACCTTGAGTTTCATTTTAGGAGACTTATGCACTGTCTGAAATGGGATTTTTCATTTCCAAGCTAAACTTTAACAGCTGCTATAAAAAATGTCCTTCTCTTAGACTCCTGATCACGGAGATGGCTGCTTGGAAACACTTCAACTTGGTATGAATATTCATTATAAAGTAAACAGAGAGATCAATAGTTGTTGATCTGACTTCATTCTCTCTGGATCCAGAAAATATTACCATAACATTATTTTCAATGCCTTGCTACAGAGCTACCTCAGGACTAAAGGGCCAGAACTGCCTGGTTGGTCCATCCCCAGGGCCTGCCTGCAAGTCACTTTCAGGTCTGTGCCTGTCTTTCAGCCCAGAGCCTCATGCTTGGAGTCAAGTTGCTATGGCCGCCAGAGGCATTTGTCACTGGGACAAAGCGACCCCCACCCCCACTTCCACCTGACAACATCTAGCCTTCAGCAAAGTCTTTATGTAAATCTGAAAATGAAGAAAAATGGAAAAAATACAAGCCTTTTTATTTGATTTTTAGTTTAAATTTTATGTTTTAAGAATCACTCCTACCCATGTATCTTTCTCCTGATTAGGATTTATTAATCCAATTAATGAAGACTCTGGTCATTTTTAGTGAAATCAGCCAGCCTCTGAGATAATTAAATGAGAAATGTGTCCTAACACTTTAGGGACAATATCACTCCTCATGTATTTTTTCCCATGGGATCAGATTTACACAGAAGACTCATGACCTTCTGTCAGTAATGCCAGAGATCACTTTATAGATGTACCATGCTAGATTCAGTAAATTTTTTAAAAAGGAAAAGAAGGAATACCCAATTAAATTTGAATTTATGGTAAATAAGTAATAATTTTTTTTAGTTTAAGTATGTTCCATGCAATACTTGGGATATATTTATACAAAAAAAATACTCCTTGTTTATCAGAATTGTAAATTTAACTGGGAATCTTTTATTTTATCTGAACCCTAGTTTTATCTGTCTTTGGCTATGTGTTGTATTGCTATAATTAAAGTTAGAAATCTCAATTAACCAGCTAGGAGAAAAATATGCAAATGAAGGAGACTTTAAAATGAAGATGAGAGTTTCATGTGACAAAAAATCCTTATAAATACATTTAAATAGTTAAATGCCATATTGATTTGATTATACTTTCTACCCTTGATAGAACACACCCTCACAACCTATGGAATGGGAGGGGGAAAAAATGGTGCAACCAACAAGGTCTTAATCCCCAAAATATACAAACAACTCATGCAATTCAACAGCAAAAAGAACAAAAAACCCAACTGAAAAACAGGCAGAAGACCTGATTAGACATTTTTCCAAAGAGGACATACAGATGGCCAATAAGTACATGAAAAAAATGCTCAATATCACTAATTATTAGAGAAATGCAAATCAAAACAATGAGGGGCCACTTCATACCAGTCAGAATAGTCATCATTAGTAAGTCTACAAATAACAAATGATGGATAGGGTGAGGAGAAAAGGGAACACTTTTTCACTGTTGGTGGGAATGTAAATTGTACAATCACTGTGGAAGATAGTATAGGGGTACCTTAGAAAACAAAATATAGAACTACCATATGATCCAACAATCCCACTCCTGGGCATATATCCAGGTAAAACTTTCATTGACTAAGATACATGCACCACTATTTTCATTGACCACTATTCACAATAGTCAAGACATGGAAACAACCTAAGTGTCCATTGACAGATGAATGGATTAAGAATAAGTGGTAATATACACAATGGAATACTACTCATCTATAAAAAAGAACAAAGTAATGCCATTTTCAGCAACATGGATGGAATTATAGACTCTCATACTAAGTTAAGTAAGTCAGAAAGAGAAAGACAAAAATCACATGATACCATTTATATGTGGAATCTAAAATATGGCACAAATGAACCTATCTACAGGTGGAAGGGGAGGGAATGGGATGGACTGGGAATTTTGGGTTAGTAGATGCAAACTATTGCATTTGGAGTAGATAAGAAATGAGATCCTGCTATACAGCACAGGGAACTATATCCAATCACTTGCTATGAAACCTGATGGAGGATAATGTGAGAAAAAGAATGCATGTATATATATACCTGAGTGAATTTTCTGTACAGCACAAATGGACAGAACATTGCAAATCAACTATAATAAAATATTACAAGTAAAAAAAATAGTTATAGGGCTAGTTTGAATGCAAAAGACAGCTCAGAAGCTTAAGAACTATATAATTCTCCTAAGAGATGAAGGAACACATTAACAAGAAGTGAACCCTCACAAGAAAATATCTATTTTATTGATACCATCATTTATTATAAATTAAGAGAAGGATATTTAGGAAACATGGCAGGTTATATAGAATCAAAAGAATCAATGGGTTGTTGAACACATTTTAATGTAGATAAGTGATTAGAAAATCAGACTGGGCATTCATTACCATTTCAGTGTTGTCATGTAATATTAAAGACAGACTGGTCCATGCTCTCTGCCTGCAGGAGGGAGAGGCAAAGTGACTGTGGTGAACAGGGGGTGCGGAGGATTGGGGGCCAGTGCCTTGCAGCAGGAGGGAACCCTGGCTTCACCGTGCAACTTGTTCTTTGGCCCTCAGAGCACAGCAGCTGGTGGACAGGCAGTGGGATGCCAGGACATGGCAAACAAGGAAGTTTCCAGTTATATGAAGTTTCACTTAAGTTGTTGATTGGAGCCTGGTGTATTTGTGAAACATTTTTTAAGAAGCCTCCCTGAGATGGGATTAAGATGGCAGAATAGAAGGACTGAGCTCAACTTCTCTCCTACTAAAACAACAAAATTACAACTAAATGCTGAGGAATCTTCAACCAAATGGACTGGAAACTTTCAAAAAGATATCCTACCCCAGAAGACAAAGAGAGGGCCACATCAAGAGCTAGGAGGGGTGATTATACTATATAAGCAACCCCATACATCCTGAGTGGGAAGCATCACAGACTGGAAAGTAAATATATCACAGAGACTCACCTACAGGAGTGAGAGTTCTAAGCCCCACATCAAGCCCCCATGCCTGAGAATCTGGCATTGGGAGAAAGAGCCCCTGAAGCATCTAGCATTGACAGCCAGTGGGGCTTGTGCTCACAAGCTCCACAGGACTGGGGGAAATGGAGACCCCATTCTTAAAAGGTGCACAAAGGCTTTCACATGCACTGGGTCGCAGGGCAATGCAAAGTCTCCATGGGAATTTGGGTCAGACCTGACAACAGTTCTTGGAGGACCTCCTGGAAGAATAGGGGGTGAATGTGGCTTGTTGTGGGGAAGGCCATCAGAAGCAAAGCTCTTGGGAATATTCATCACCATGCATTTCTATGGAGGGGGCCATTTTGGGAAAATCTGGCTCCACCCATCATAGCTGAGAAGCCCCAGGCCAAACAATAATCCAGGGGATCAAAGCCCCACCCATCAGTAAATAGGCTGCCTAAAGAACACCCAGGCACACAGCAGCCTCTAATCTCAACCAGAGACAAAGCCCTACCCACCAGAGAGTTAGGAATGGGCTCCACCAACCAGTGGGCAGGCATCAGTCCCTCCCATCAGGAAGCCTACAGCAAGCCCCAGTACCAATTTCAGCCACAAGGGGGGCAGACACCAGAAATAAGAGAGGCTACAACTCTATTCTCTGTAAAAAGGCACCACACCAAAAACCTATAAAAATGAAAAGACAGAGAACTATAACTCAGATAAGGGAGAAAGAAAAATTCCCCAGAAAAACAGCTAAGTAATCAGGAAATTCTTAGCTTCCAGGAAAAAGACTTTGGACTGTTGATGCTGAAGATAATGCAAGACATTGGAAATAAACTGGAGGCAAAGATGGATAACTTACAGGAAGCAATGAGCAAAGAGATACAAGATATAAAACTTCAGCAAGAAAAGATGTGAAATAAAATAACTGAAATAAAAAATTAATTAGAAGCAGCCAACAGCAGAATACAGGAGGCAGAAGAACGAATAAGCAAGGTGTAGGACAGACTAGTGGACATCAAGAATGCAGAACAGATAAGAGAAAAAAGATTGAAAACAAATAGAATCTCAGAGAACTCTGGGACAGTTTTAAATGCACCAACTTCCGTATTATGGGGGTGCCAGAAGGAGAAGAGATAGATAAAGCGACAGAAAAAATATTTGAAGAGATAATAGCTAAAAACTTCCCTAACATGGGAAAGGAACCACTCACTCAAATCCAGAAAGTGCAATGAGTACCACATAAAATAAACCCAAGGAGGAATACCTCGAGACACATATTAATCAACCTGACCAAAATTAAAGACAAAGAGAAAATATTGAAAGCAGCTAGGGAAAAGAAACAAGTAACATACATGGGAACCCCGATAAGTTTATCAGCATATTTTTTCAGCAGAAACTCTGCAGGCCAGAAGGGAATGTAATGATATACTTAATGTGATGAAAGGAAAAAAACTCCAACCAAGATTACTTTACCCAGAAAGCCTCTCTTTCAGATTTGAAGGAGAAATCAAAAGCTTCACAGATAAGTAAAAGATAAGAGAATTCAGCAACTCTAAATCAGCTTTAAAACAAATACCAAAGGAACTTCTCTAGGCAGAAAAGAAAAGGCCACAACCAGAAACAAAAGTACCACAGATGACAAGGCTCACCAGTAACGGTATAAATAAAGATACAAAATCATCCATGTGCAATTATGCCACCAAAATCAGAAATCACAAGAAGAGGAGGGTAAAAATGCAGGACACTGGAGATGCACTTCCAATTAAGAGACCAATAACTTAAAACAATCTCATATTTATATAGAATCTTACATCAAAACTTCAGACTAACTGAAAACCAAAAATCTACAATTGATACACAAACAAGTAAGAAAAATCAACTCAAATACAACACTAAAGATAGTCATCAAACCACAAGAGGAGAGAACAAGAGAAGAATGGAAGAAAAAAGAGCAACAACAACAAAAAAATTTAGGAGTTCCCATCATGGCTCAGTGGTTAACGAATCCAACTAGGAACCAGGAGGTTACAGGTTCGATCCCTGGCATTACACAGTGGGTTAGGGATCTGGCGTTGCTGTGAGGTGTGGTGTAGGTCACACACTCAGCTCAGATCCTGCGTACCTGTTGCTATGGCATAGGCCAGCAGCTACAGCTCTGATTAGACCCCTAGCCAGGGAACCTCCATATGCCATGGGTGTGGCCCTAGAAAAAGAAAAAAAGACCAAAAAAAATCCAAAGCAATTAATAAAATGGCAATAAGTACATACATATCAATAATTACCTTAAATTCTCATGGACTAAATGCCCAACCAAAAGACATAGACTGGCTGAATGGATACTGTCTTCAGGAGACCCACTTCACTTCTAGGGACATCATACAAATTGAAAGTGAGAGGATGGAAGAAAATAGTTCGTGTAAACAGGAATCAAAAGAAAGCTGGAGTAGCAATACTCATAAAAGACAAAATAGACTTTAAAATGAAGAATATTTTAAGGGACAAAGAAGGACATTACATAATGATCAAAGGATCAATCCAAGAAGAAGATATAACAATTCTAAATATCTACGCACCCAACATAGGTTCACCACAATATATAAGGCAACTGCTAACAACCTTAAAAGGACAAATCAACAATAACACAATAAGAGAGGGGGACTTTAACACCCCACTTACAGCAATGGACAGATCATCCAGACATAAAATCAATAAGGAAACAAAGGCCCTGAATGAAGCATTGGACCAGATGGACTTAATAGATATTTATAGCACATTCCATTCAAAACAACAGAATACACATTCTTCTCAAGTGCACATGGAACATTCTCTAAGGATGATCACATCCTGGGCTACAAATCAAGCCTCAGTAACTTTAAAAAAATTAAAATCATATCAAGGATCTTTTCCGACCACAACATTATAAGACTAAAAATCAACAACCAGAAAAAAACTGCAAAAAAACCACAAACACCTAGAAACTAAACAACTTGCTACTACACAACCAATGGATCCCTGAAGAAATCAAAGAGGAAATTAAAAAAAAAACCTAGAAGCAAATAGAACAGCAAAGATACTACACTCCAAAACTTATGGGATACAGCAAAAGCTGTTCAAAGAGGAAAGTTTATAGCAATACAAACCCACCTCAGGAAACAAGAAAAAGCTCAAATAAACAAGCTAACTTTACATCTAAAGCAGCTCAAGAGAGAAGAACAGACAAGACTTAAAGTTAGTAGAAGGAAAGAAATCATAAAGATCAGAGCAGAAATCAATGAAATAGAAATGAAGAAACCCATAGAAAAGATCAATGAAATGAAAAGCTGGTTCTTTGAAAAGATCAACAAAATTGATAAACTCTTAGCCAGACTTATCAAGAAAAAAGAGAGAGGACTCCAATCAATAAAATTAGAAATGAAAAAGGAGAACTAACAATGGACATCACAGAAATACAAAGGATCATAAGAGACTACTACTTGCAACTATATACCAATAAAATGGAAAACTTAGAAGAAATGGACAAATTCTTAGAAAGGTACAATCTTCAAAGACTAAACCAAGATGAAATAGAAAAATGCATGGACCAATCACAAGAACTGAAATTGGAACTGTGATTAAAAAACTCCCAACAAACAATAAACAGTCCAGGACCAGATGCCTTCACAGGCAAATTCTATCAAACATTTAGAGAAGAGCTAACACCTATCCTTATGAAACTATTCCAAAAAATTGCAGAGGAAGGGACACTCCCAAACTCATTCTTTGAGGCCACCATCACCCTGATACCAAAACCAGACAAAGATACTACAAAAAAAGAAAACTACAGGCCAATTTCACTGATGAACATAGATGAAAAATCCTCAACAAAATACTAGCAAACAGCATCCAACAATACATTAAAAGGGTTGTACATCATGATTAAGTGGGATTTATCCCAGGGATGCAAGGATTCTTCAATATCCACATATCAATCAGTGTGATACACCACATTAACCAACTGAAGAATAGGAGTTCCCATTGTGGCACAGCAGTTAATGAACCTGACTAGGAACCATGAGGTTTCAGGTTCAATCCCTGGCATTGCTCAGTGGGTTAAGAATCCAGCATTGCCATGAGCTGTGGTGTGGGCCACAGACGTGGCTCAGATCCTTCATTGCTGTGGCTCTAGTGTAGGCCGGTGGCTACAGCTCAGATTAGACCCTTAGCCTGGAAACCTCCATAGGCTATGGAAGTGGCTCAAGAAAGGCAAAAAAAAAAAAAAAGACAAAAAATAAAAATAACAAACAGAAGAATAAAAACCACATCATCCTCTCAATAAATGCAGAAAAAGACTTTGACAAAATCCAACACCCATTTCTGCTAAAAACCCTTCAGAAATTGGGCATAGAGGGAACCTACCTCAACATAATAAAGGCCATATGTGACAAACCCACAGCAAACATCATTCTCAATGGTGAAAATCTGAAAGAATTCCCACTGAGATCAGGAAAAAGACAAGGTTGTCCCTTCTTGCCACTACTATTCATCACAGTTTTGAAAGTCTTAGCCACAGAAATCAGAGAAGTAAAATAAATGAAATGAATCCAAATTGGAAAGGAGGAAGTAAAACTATCCCTATTTGCAGATGACATACTATACCTAGAGAATCCTAAAGATTCTACCAGAAAACTGTTAGAGCTCATCAATGAATTTAGCAAAGTCGCAGGATACAAAATCAGTACGCAGAAATGAACAGCATTTCTACATACAAAAAATTAAAGATAAGAAAGAGAAATTAGGGAAGCAATCCAGTTTACCATTTCATCCAAAAGAATAAAATACCTAGGAGTAAACCTACCTAAAGAGACAAAAGACCTACTCTGAAAACTACAAGACACTGATGAAAGAAATCAAAGATGACACAAATAGATGGAAAGACATACCATGCTCTTGGATGCGAAGAGTCAATATTATCCAAGTGACTATACTACCTAAGGCAATCTACAGATTCAATGCAATACCTATCAAATTACCAAGGATGTTTTTCACAGAACTCAAACAAAACACTTGAAAGTTTGTTTGGAAGCACAAAAGACCCAGAATAGCCAAAGACATCCTGAAAAAGAAAAATGGAGCTGGGGAATCAGGCTTCTTGACTTCAGACTATACTACAAAGCAACAATTGTACTGGCAGAAATACAAAATATTGATCAGGGGAACAGGATAGAAAGCCCAGAATTTAACCCATGCCCCCCATGACAAAGGAGGCAAGAACATACAATGGAGAAAAGACAGCCCCTTCAATAAGTGGTGCTGGGAAAACTGGACAGCCATATGTAAAAGGATGAAATTAGAACACTCCCTAACACTATACACAAAAATAAACTCCAAATGGATTAAAGACCTAGATATAAGATCAGATACTATAAAACTCTTAGAGGAAAACATAGGCCAAACACTCTCTGGCATAAACAACAGCAACATCTTCTCAGATCCACCTCTTAGAGTAATGACAGTAAAAATTAAAATAAACAATTGGGACCTAATTGAATTTAAAAGTTTCTGTACAGCAAAGGAAACTGAAACAAAACAAAAAGACAACCCACAGTGTTGGAGAAAATATTTACAAATGAATCAACTGACAAGGGATTAATTTCCAAAATTTATAAACACCTCCTACTGCTCAATACTAACAAAGCAAACCACCCCATAAAAAAATGGGCAGAAGATCTAAACAGACAATTCTCCAAAGAAGACATACAGATGGCCAAAAAACGCATGAAAAGCTGTTCAATGTCACTCATCATTAGAGAAATGCAACTCAAAACCACTATGAGGTATCACCTTACACCAGCCAGAATGGCCATCATCCAAAAGTCTACAAACAATAGGTGCTGGAGAGGGTGTGGAGAGAAAGGAACCCTAGTACAGTGTTGGTGGGATTGTAAATTGGTGCAACCACTGTGGAAAACAGTATAGAGATTCCTCAGAAAACTAAACACAGAATTACCATTTGATCCAGCAATCCCATTCCTGGGCATCTATCCAGAAAAAAACCACGACTCCAAAAGACACATGAACTCTTATGTTCACTGCAGCACTATTTTCAATAGCTAAGACATGGAAACAACCTAAATGTCCATTGGCAGAGGAGCGGATCAAGAAGAGGCTATATATATATACACAATAGAATATTACTCAGCCATTAAAATGAACAAAATACCATCATTTTTAGCAACGTGGTTGGACCTAGAAATTATCATGCTAAGGGAAATCAGTCAGACAATGAGACACCAACATCAAATGCTATCACTTATATGTGGAATCTGAAAAGAAGATACAATGAACTTCTTTGCAGAACAGATATTGGCTTACAGACTTTGAAAAACTTATGGTTTCCAAAGGAGACAGGTTTTGGGGGTGGGGGTATGTGCTGGGGGTTTGGATGGACATGCTATAAAATTGGGTTGTGATGATCGTTGTACAGCTATAAATGTAATAAATTCATTTAGTAATATTAAAAAAAGCCTACGCAAAAAATATTTGTTTCAGATGGTGTGCAATTAAAGATGTCAATAATTTTCTGTAATATTTTTATACTTCAACATAATTAAAATTAACTCCATATTGGCTTTTGAATAGTAAAAGCCTATTAAAGACAGACTAAACCTAAACCACCATCCCAGTATATATAATACTTTGTATTAAAATACACTTTTTGCATCTTATATTGAATGGTTAACTGAACCAATAAAGGCCACTGTCTATGTTTGATATAATAAGTGAATGTGTGTTTATGGATATATACACATGTGAATGTGCTTCTGGATATACGTGGGTATGTATGTATGTATGTATACAGATAGATCTATCCATGCACACTGTGTGTATAGTCACCTCCTAGAGTAAGAATGACAACATTTTATCATTAATTTTATATATGGACTTAACATTTACTGTTGATGAATGCAATAAAAACAAGATAAACTTCAAAATGTAAAGCTGATTGTGCTTCATCTTCCCTTCCTTTTTATTCCTATTTTATAGAAAATTATTTTTCTCTCTTTAACCAAACATACTTATTTCTTGGAGAAAATTATACACAATTTCATGAAAAGCATCAGAAAGGATTTTTAGAAAGGGCTATATGTTATCATTAAAATAGTCAAGAGGACTCATTTGAAGCAAGTGCCTTTCACACTATTAGGTTTATTAAAAAGATAAACTCAAAATATTAATAGTGTTAATAATAGTATAAGAAAAGTATTAACCTAAATAAAAGGATACATAGCCCTAGAAGCAACCATCTGAAAACAAGAACAGAATTAATCTATTGAGTCTAAAGAAGTCTGTTATACAACACATCGTTAAGCTAACTTACATTCCTGCTATGGAGTTAAGTTAGTAAATCTAATTTTATTATTAGAATATTCTGTAATCCTAACTTCATGAACCCAACCTGACTTTTCCTACAACCAGAATGAATTAAGGAAATTTTGCTTGAGTATATGTTTGAGAATCTCTTTCACATCTACAAATTACACTGGTAACTGTTGCCTTGTTTCTATGTCTGACAAAATAAAACTTGTATTGGTAACCTTTTCATAACTAAAACAATTAAGTAGATTATTTTTGTTTTTTTAGGGAGCAACTTTAAGTAACTTTAAATGTACCTCTTTGCTTTTAAAAGGATGCATTTGCTTATTTCTGCTTTTAAAAGGATGCATTTGCTTATTTCTGCTACCCTCACCTTATAGCTATGAAGTTACAAGTTATTTCATATGTAGTGAGTCTTAAGAGGAAACCCTTTAGGTAAGTAGGTATTGCCTTGAGTATTATGGTTTTAGAAATATTAAAATTGAATTGAAGCTGCAGAGGTGGGGTTTGAAGGGAGGTGATGTTTAACCAAGTGATAATTCATCTTGCTGAAAACTCAAAACCCCATTAGAGATTTCCATAAAGTTTCACACTTCTAATAATCCTAATCTTTTATGCTAAGGGAAAAGTTCCTACTTAGGTATTTGACAGTAGAGTGCTGAAAGGCCATTTGTCAGCAGGGTCACTAAGCTATAGAATTTGCTAGGAAAGCTTGATACTGCTTTGTCTCACACTGTTGCTGCCTAAAATCCCACAGGAAGCTAGCAAGAGCAATTAGGCAAATTCTAGTTTAGCTAAGATTGACCCCTTTCAATATTTTGAAATATGCATAAGTGTCTGTCAACGTGTATCAACCGACCATATTAATGATAAGAGGAGATGCTTCTGGCATCGATCCTTACCTCCTACAGAGAACTGAGATTTAAGGCCAACTCACCCTTCTGCTTTGCCAGGAGAAAGGTTACTGAAGGAGATGACAGACTGATATAAGAAAGCCTGCTATTCAACCACACATTTTACCCACTTCCATTTTTACTCTACCCTCTTTATCCTCCTATGGTCATTAAAGTTATAGATCAGAAGGAATGCTAATGCCCTTTCTACAACGAAGATAGATAAGCTATCTATCTTGTTTCAATGTGTAAAATCACAATTAAGTAACAAAATGTGGTATCTGAAAGTAATTTTGCTTTTATTTAAATATTGCTAAATATTTTGTATGGAGATGAGAAAATGCACACATCCATGCACAATGTGCGTGTGTGATCAGATATCTGTAGTATCTTTCAAAAGAGATAACCAGATGTTGGTAATATCTCTGATTCTTTAGGAAACCAATCCTAATTTTCAGATAAAATTTGAAAATATATAATCATTAATGATTTATGAAAGTGATATCATTTCATCCTCCATGAAATTGTTAGCTCTTAGGTTGCATGCCCAAATTGGCACATACTTTATCTTTTAAAAGAATTAATATATGTGTTCTTATTATTCATTCATTCAAAAAATATTTACTGAAGATCCATGTGTTCCATCCACAATGCACAAAAATCTATAGAATCCATAAAAATGCTGAAGATGAAAAATGCATCCTTTATCTCCAAGAGTTTAAAATCTAGTGAGTAAATCTTAGTATTAGTGGATTGATATTGAATAATTCAATATACAACTACAACTTTTTCTTTTGGGTAAATCACTCTAATTTTAAAGGGACTCTTTTAACAGTAGTATATTGAAAGAAGTCTAAGCTATAATTTTATAACAATTTTGAACTTATTTTTAGGGAGCTGGTTGCTAACAACTAAAAAATACTCAACTGAAACAATTCTAGAAAATAAGCATGAACACATGAACACATACACATAGTTCAAGGAAAACCCTATGAATTGCTAAAATGATTAATGTTAAATGCTCTTAGATTACTGTATCCATCTTCTTATTAAAACAATTATTTGGACCTTTTGTTAGGAAATTATATCCTAGGATAATCTCTGAGGTATTATACTTCAATAGGTTAAGTATGCACCCCAGGAATATACATTCTCAATGAATCTAATCTGATTCAAGTGTTCCATGGCTTACAATTTGAGAAACATAATCTTTAATAATAAATGGATTATTTTTATTATTAGCATCAGGTAGGGAGAATAGATATTTTTTACACTAGATGGGAAGTGATACAATGCTAGTTGAAGGAACAGTGGTAAGTTAAAGGTGTATATTGTACACCCTAAAGAAAAAAGCTACAACATAAAATAATATATACTAATAAGCCAATGGTGGAGATAAAATACAATCATAAAATAATGATTAATGTAAATGAAGTGGGAAAAAGAGACTAACCAAAGAATAAATGAAACATTTCATAAGTAACATGATAGATTTGAAACAAAACATATCAATAATCACATTAGGAGTTCCTGTTGTGGCTCAGCAGAAACGAATCTGACTAGTAACCATGAGGTTGTGGGTTCAATCCCGTATCTCCCTCAGTGGGTTAAGGATCTGGTGTTGCCATGAGCTGTTGTATAGGTTGCAGATGTGGCTTGGATCCTACACTGCTGCAGTTGCTGTGTAGGCCAGCAGCTATAGCTCCAGTTCAACCCCTAGCCTGGGAACCTCCATATGCCATGCATACAGCACTAAAAAGCAAAATAAATAAATAAATAAAATTTAAAAATAGCATTAGATGTGAATGGTCTAAATATTTCAATTAAAAGATAGATATCATCAGATTGGATAAATAAGATTCAACTACATGTTATCTGCATGAAATCCAAATTAAGTATACAGATACAAATAAGTTACAAGTAAAAGGCTGCAGAAACATATAGTATGCAAAAATAAATTCAAAAAGCTTTGGGATAAAGGCTATTCCCAGGGAAAATAGTGTCATCTCATAATGATAAAGGAATAAATCAGGAGTTCCCATTGTGGCTCAGTGATGAGCAAACCCGACTGGCATAGGTTTGATCCCTGGCCTCACTCAGTGGGTTAAGGATCTGGCATTGCTGTGGCCTGTGGTGTGGGTCGCAGACCTAGCTCAGATCCCACGTTGTGGCATAGGCTGGTGGCTACAGCTTTGAATGGACCCCTAGCCTGGGAACCTCCATATGCCACGGGAGTGGCCCTAAAAGACAAAAAAAAAAAAAAAAAAAAAAAAAAAAGGACAAAAGAGTAAGTCAAAAAGACATAAAAACCTTGAAAATGCCTGACCTAATAAAAAATGTTAGACATGCATGAAACCAAAACTGAAAGAAATAGACAAAAATACAATTAGGATTGTAAATATCAACATGCAGATTTCAACTTTCTTCTCTCAGTAATGGATAAGTGATACAAAAACTGAAAAAAATTCGATAAGGTTGTAGAAGACTTAATATACTCTAACCAGCTTGATCTAATTGACATAGAGAACATTCTAAACAAGAATAAAAATTCCATGTTTTTCAAGTTCACAGATAATATTGACAAAGGTAGAGTATATTTTGGTACCTAAAGAAAATCTGAATAAACTTACAGGGATCAAAATCATACATATGATGTTATTTGCCCACAATAAAGTTAAACTAGAAATTGATGAGTATGTTAATAAGTTACATACTTTCACTATACTATAATATATATATAACAATACAGCAGTATATTTAGGAAATTGAAAATATGCTACCAAATGATCAAGTCAGAAAGGGTATCAATGAAAATTAGAAAATATTTTGAATGATATTGAAATGAAAATATAAACTTTTTTTTTCCCCTCACAATAAGAACAGTACTTAAAGGGAAATTCATAAGTGTTTATATTAAAAATAAAAAAATGTGTCAAATGATCTTAGCTTCCACTTAAAAAACTAAAAAATGTAGAGAAAATTAAATGCAAACCAAATGGAAGAAATAAGTAATAAAGATATTTAAGTCAATAAAATATTAAGCAGAAAAATAAGAGAAAAAAAGCAAAAGTTGGCTCTTTAAAAATATTTTAAAAATTGATAAATATTTAGCCACCAGTTAAGTAAAAAAGAAGACACCAAAGAGCAGTACAGGGAGAGAATCGGGAGCATTAGGTACACTTCCTACATTGAAAAGTTTATAATATAAGAATACTATGAACATCTTTATACCTGTAAACTTGAGAATATATGAAGTGGACAAAGATCTTGAAAGACACAAAATAGAAGTTCACTTAAGAAGAAACAGTAATGTAGGAAACTACATGTATAAAAAATGAATTCTTATCTAAAAGTCTTTAACAAAGAACACAAGTCTGAAGCAATGCAATAATAAAAGGAGTATGTTTGACATAGTTTTGTTGTTTTTGTTTTTTAGTTACCCCAGCATATCTTAGTCTAACTATGATAGTACAATAACATATTAATACTGGTAATGTGGAAATCTCTGTCCTCTAGAAGATTAAAGAGTAGCAAGATAGATCTCTAACCTGAGAAATCTGATTAGCCTCTGATGGGATGTCACAACTTAGCAAAATGACAAAAACAAAAGCATCATGTTCAAAGGTGGTCAGTTTCAGGAAACACTTATCCAAGTCATATGCGGTTAAAAAGAATAGTGGGGGAGTTCCCGTCGTGGCGCAGCGGTAACAAATCTGACCAGGATTCATGAGGTTGCAGGTTCGATCCCTGGCCTCGCTCGGTGGGTTAAGGATCCCGTGTTTCAGTGAGCTGTGGTATAGATCACAGACGTGGCTCAGATCTGGCGTTGTTGTGGTTGTGTAGACCAGTTGATACAGCTCTGATTAGACCCCTAACCTGGGAACCTCCTTATGCCATGGGTGTGGCTCTAAAAAGACAAAAAAATAAAAATAAAAATAAATAAAATAGTGGTTTATGTATTTGCAGAGATGTCAAAGAGACTGGTCAATCAAGTCCAGGTCTACTGGTAAGGGGTGTGTGGTCTACTTACTCAAGTCCCCTGTTCAGATTATCTCTCTCTGAAGATAAGTAAAACATAAACAAACTTAGCTATATACTCCCTTTTCATGACTTCCACATCCTCTGTTTGAGTCTTACTGTCACCAACAAAGCTACAGATTTATCTTATTATCAAAATAGGCTTTGATTTTCCTTGTCCGCTTTTCAACTTGGATTTATGAACACATTTTGAGTTAATTTCTGCAGAGAATTCATATCACCCATTATACGTTAATTTTACTATTCCAGTTCTTACAGACTAATGCCTCACAGTTCCCTCATTCAACAAATACTTATTGGGTACCTACTATATATCAAGCATGACTTTAGGTGATGGGAACACAGTGAATAGGCTGAGGCTTCCACTAATGAGACATGCATTCTAATGAAGGAGACAGACAAGAAACAGACATATAGAATCAGTACTGGAGAGTACGATAAAGCACTTTAACAATTAATCCTTCACCATCGCAAGTACTTTATTTACCTTGAGCACTGGGTCTTTTACTACAATCCTTTAAAGAGAAATGAAAGATATATTTATAAAGTTTAGGAATATTAACACGCTTAAGAAAAAACAGTAGGTGTTCATTGTGTTTTAAAATAGCTATTTGTGCTATAAAAATCAATCTGCTATCTAACATTTATTCAGGATGCAATGTATTTTAAAAAATACCATCCAGTGAATTTATCTTTTTCTTCAAAGGTATATGAGCCAGGAGACATTCTATAAATAGAATAATAATTAACATATGGCACACATTTAAATTCAAAACACTTACAGAAGTGCTTTCACAGCTCCAGAGCTGTTCCTGTGCATGAAACACCTAAGGAAGATGCTTTAGAGTGTGGCCATATTGCTTCTCATTCCTTGTCTGCCTGTGCTATAGATAGATTCAAAGGGAGTTTACAAATAGCAAAGCTGCTATGCCATGCTGATTTCTCCAGGAAATAAGATTCATTTTATCAAGCATTATTTTAGGACAGGCAGTGTCTGGATGATAAGAAATCATATAATTAAAATATCTGCTAGAAGAGCATAGGTTAGTAAGTAGCCCTGTGTCAAATGGCAGCACTGTATCTTAAACCACAAAGAAACAAAAAGAATGGATTGCTATGCATCCTAAGGAACTCCTTAAATGACTGCTAGATTGATGCTGTCTTCTCTAAATATCCTGCAAGGGGTAACTTTGGACATCTCTGAAGCAAACAAAACTACTGAGCAATTAACAAGCTGTTAGACATAGATTACAAAACAGAAGACAGAGAGGAGAAAATGTCTCACTGTTTTCAAGAAAGGAGAAATAGAAAATGTTAGGATAGCCCAGATCTGATGGAGAGTGTCTAAATCTAAGTATACCTTTAAATCTCAGCTCTGATTTTATGTCCCCCAACAGCAAAGGGAACCTGGTGTTCTTTCTCTATTTTTTTTTTTATTTTTATTTTTTTTGTAAATGGCAGAGCAGAAAGAGCTAACTCAGGGAAAATACATCTAAAGAGAAAAAGATAACCTTATCAAGAAATTAGAGGAAGAGCCTGAAGAGAAAAAAGAATGACGGCAAATTAAGATGGAGAGTCAGCTGTAAATAAAGGCATCCATTATTCCAGAGATTGGCAGCTGTTCTCTGTAAAGGACTGGTAGTAAATATTTTAGGCTTTGCAGGCCATATGATCTCAGTTGTGACTAATCAACTTTCACTACACTGTGAGAGCAGACGTGTAGGTAATACCCAAGTGTTCCAATAAAACTTTGTCGATAGATGCTAAATTTGAATCTCATAAAATTTTCATCTGTAATGAAAGATTTTTCTTTTCCTCAAACATTTAGAAATGCAAAAACCATCCTTAGCTGACAAGCTATATAATATGCTAAGGACCAAAATTGGCCCATAGTTTGCCAACCCCTATACTACCCTAGGAAAGTACAAGATCAAGGGCTGTTATGAACATTTTATTGCAGCCTGAATGTTTTATTTTTAAATTATTAATGTGCATGGTATATTACTGGAATTTTTTTAATGTGTGAATAGGAAAATAAAGTTCTATTTCTTATTTTGGTCAGGTCTGTATATTTTGCACATCCAAAATCTCCCATCTGCTCATGATAGTAAATCTAAAATGGAAGGGCAGTGCGCAACAAACTCTTTGAGAGCCAAAACTGAGAATCCGGGTCACAGAGGTAAAATCTTCAAGGCATCGGCAAAATGAGCATGGGGGTGTGTGGAGGGGGTGGGAAATGACCCCTGTAGTTACATTCTGATTATATTTAACCACATTCTCAGAAGACTGGAAGGAATCTCCAAGTCCTCACCACCAGTGGATTCCTACATGTCCACATGAAATGAATCACTTTGGATTTCCTGGTTTTCTATCACTATAAAATTATTGCTTCTAGAAACCATGGTACTAGAGAAGGAGGTCTTTGTCTCCAGAACTGATTCCAGTCCAGCCAGGCATAAAGTAGGGACCTGAGTCTTGGGGCTTCATGCTACTATCTATGCTCTGAATCCTTCCAGTGATGGGGAGGGTGGTGCTGCTGGAGATCAAACAGCAAAGGGGCTTTGCTAGAAGTTCTGATGGCCTTTTTACTGGGAAGATATTGGCTAAGGTCCATACATGCAGTTGGTAAATAGGGTAAAAGCATTTCTGGAGGTGTCGCTGTACTGCAGAGTGTGCAACCACAAAATTAACAAAGCAGAATCCTCATGGGCAAGAAATACTAGGTATCCTGCTGGAAGGCTCAGAACTGCCTGCACATGGATGTATTTGCATCGACCATTATTTTTGTATAATCTCCATGTGGAATTCAGTGGTTTTCAAAGCTTTCTGTTTGTTTTTATAGCAGCAGTTGGATTACTTTAAGAATCCAACAGAAAATCTTGATATAAATCAGTCCACAGTGGGGCTGCTCAGGCAGATTTGTGGATGAATCCAATGCTTGGAGTTCTCCCATCTGATTCAGTGGTTCATAGGGCTCCATGGAATATAATTTTGTTATAGGCTTCAAGTTCCCTTCAAGGGGATTAAACCCAAAATCCTCTGTTGATGTTACACTGTAATACCCCTTCCCCCACCTTGAACAGCCAGGTAGGGAAGGAATGCCGCCCATTCCTTACCCTGCCTCCATATAACCTGTCCCCCATGCAAATAAGGTATCCTGTTCAAGACCAGTCAGAAGATCAAATATGCCCCAATCAAGATCAAACAACATTCAGTCCTTACATGTGGCACAAGGGGCCAGGCAGGAGAAATTGTGTCTCCACTCAGGTCTGCCTCGTTGGGGGTATAAAAACAATTATAAAATGAGTTGGTCCCTCTTTCAACCTGTGCACATGAGTGCTCTCTTTCTAGCTCTCTCTTTCATTCTCTCTCTCTGAAAATGTACTTTTGCTTTAATAAATTTGTAAAACGTCCGCTATTCCAATGCTTTGCTATGGCAAGACAGGGACCAAGGAAACTGTAATTCTATCATTTGGACCATTACGGTCTTCACTATTTTTCTTACTATTGACTTTTGCTTTGCAATGGTAAAGTTTTTCTACAGTCATATTTAGAAATGGCAACCTATGAAAAACCTTCTCTTTCAGAGTAAAATTTGACACAAGTTTCATACAAAGATTGGTTCAATTCCCTTCACCCTTTACCCAGGACAAATAAGGGCCCGCAGTATTGCTCATTATAGATTACTGCATGGCTTATTTCCCCTTTTGTTTGCCTTTGGAAATAAGTTTTACTTTAATTTTAAAACATTTACTTCTGAAAGTTTTCATATAGTGTGTTCTTCATGTACAGAGCTCACAAACATTTCTATAGAAGGCAGAATTTTCAGGATGGGGGGAAAAGAGACTGAGTTCTTACTGACAGGAAGCACCTCAATGATTCAGCTGGAAAGATTTCTAGAGAAGGCAATGAAACCAGGGATAGAAAAGCAGCCTCCAACTGTGAACAGTCATGGGAAATTGGAAGATAGAAGGACATGCATAATTTCGCCTGGCTGACAAATTAGCATTCATTCCAGTCTATGAATACACTGCTTTGGCCTGCTCACAATTAAAGTGCCAGCTTAGCTTTTAATTCAAGGGGCATTATAAAGATCAGAAGAAAAAAATAACAGTTTCTAAAGTCTTTTATTTAGGCTACTGAAAACATCTTGAATTAAATTGAAAGAACAGCTCATTTACTTTCAACTACTTTTGCCACTTGTTTCCCTAGACCAAGAGAAATGCAACATGGAGATTGCTTGGGACATTTTGGGGGACTCTAAGAATTATTGGTGTCTGCTGCTGCTGTTGGGTTATTTGGTCTCAACTTTTAAAACATTAAGACTCCAGTTGTAATCTTGCCTGATCTTCATTAAATATCACAACTTATTTTAAAAAAAATCACAAACCTTAAGAAAAGCTGCAAGAAATAGCAGTAGCTCTTAATATGCATAGCTTTTTAAAATTAGATAACTTGTTCTGTGTAGGTTTAAAAATGTAAGAGAGGGCACATCTGGAGATGAAGTTTTATGTTAATTTGCTGCCTGATCTCAAGCTGCTTCCTCAAGTATGTAAGGATTTAATTTAGTGTAGATTATTTGGACTTCTTTCCAGGCTTTGTTTTCTCAACCTGGGAGGTCACTCCTGGAAAGGATGAACAATAGCAGTCAGTTAGGGAATCATTATTTTTTAAAATAGGAAACTTCTGAGATTGTATTTCTAATCCCAAATAAAGGAGAGTATGTGTGTCTGTGTGTGTGGTGTGTATAATTTAAGCTCACATTTCTAGGATATACTTTTCTCCTAAAATCATACATGAGGATCTCCTGAGAATAGATTTGGGGGTAGAAAAAGGAAGATTATTTACTTATTGAAAGTTTCTTCAACAAAATCCAATTTCCCTTTTTAATAAGTTCTTAACATATTAAAAACATTTTACATATATTTGTGTGTATATGTGAATATATATTATATTTATATATATATTCCTTTTTATATTAACTGCAGGCCATCTGTGCACCTTTCTAAACTCAGTTCTATGTGAAGGTCACTGAGTGCATGGGCTCTTCATGTAGCCTGTGGCACAATAAAGTATAGCAGATAATGAGCCAGAAACATATTTGGCTGTGATCATGAAAGGTCAGGGCATGCTAGCTAAAGGGTCACTAAGTGGAATTCATTCTGAAATAAAAGCAGTCTTCACAGTACTAAAAACAGCCGGATGGAAAGTGAAAATCAAGTCAATCACCAAAATCATTTGACAATGTTTTACAGTCATAGTGCTATTTATCCAAAGTTCACTGCCCATACATCATAGGAAGAGGCACTTCTCAAGCAAACAAATATTTCCATGATCATTTAGGTCTCTAAACACTTCTGAGGAAAAAAACTACACACATTTTATGGTAAGAATCAGACAAACAATTTATCAGTAACAGGAAACAATGGTTAGAGAGGAGATGGAAAGAGACTCTGCTCTGTATTATGGGTTTTCTTACAACAACTCATTTCAATGAGGAATTGGTAATATCTTTCTAAGACATTCCTTATTTACTCCTCCTTCATCTCCAGGAAGTCTACAGCCTTACTAAACAGAAGACTTGGCAGGAGGGATTGATAGGTCAGTGGGAAAGAAGACAATGTTAACATTAACTTTTCACATTTAACTCACCAAGAATAATTATGTAATAAGTAAATACATGTCAAGGTGCTGTCCTTGGCATCCTGAGAGCCAGGATAAGGGTTAAGGCATGTTCTCAGTTATGAGGAGCCTGCCTTCTAGGATCAAGCGTCCAGCAACAGAACACATCCACTGGTGTGACTTGACAGGGTTACGTGGGGGCTTGGCGATGCTGAATCTCTGCACTGGGTTAGACAGGTAGGCCCTGGAGAAGACAAGACCTATGGCCAATACCTCCAGCTGTCAGCAGTCTTACTCGGATTTTCTTGGAGATCATCTTAACCTGGCTGGTACTTCCTGTGGTCCCATGATCTGATGAATAATATTGAAGATATTTTCTGCTTTGGAAGCCAGCAAAGGTTTGTAGACTCCTGCTGAAGAGTTTGTTCTCCAGGTTTTCATAGATGTCCCTTATCAGATTGAGGGAATTTCACTCTTTTCCCTAGCATTTTAAGAGGTTTCATTATACATAAACATTTAAAAAAATGAACATTAAATTTTGTCTAATGCTTTTTCTGCATCTATTTAGAAAATCATAAAGTTTCCTTTACTCATCTTAATGTATTGATTTTCAGATATTGAACTCGCATTTTTCTGGATAAACCCTGTATCAAAAGGATGTATTATCTTTTTGATATATTGTCTGACTCTCTGTTAAAATTTGGTTTAGAATTTATGCTTCCAGATTCACGAGGGATATCGGTGTATATCTTTTATGTGTTATAGTATCTTTATCTGTTTTTGGTATCAGGGTAATGTGGTCCTAAAAAAATTAGTTGGAAATAGCCATTCTTCAGTTCTGTAAAAGAATTAGAGTACAATTTTTTGTTATTTCTTCTGTAAATGATTGGTAGAATTCTGCAGTGACAACCTCTGGGCCTGGCATTTTCTTCGTGAGAAGATTTTTAAACTATAGATTCAGTTAGAGGTACTCAGTTTATTATCTTTTTTTCTTGGGTGAACTTTGTTAGTTCAGAAATCTTTAAGAGATTTGACGATTTCATATGTTTTATTATTAGCATAAAGTTGTCCATAAATATTTCTTATTGTCCTTTAAAAGTCTGTAGAATGGTCCAGAGGCCGGTTCCTATCCACTGGTAGGCATAGCTGGATCCCAGGATCTCTGGCTGCAGGGCCCTAGGGGTCCCAGGGCTAGGGCTGGTGTAATGATGTGAGCAGCTGGGTTCTGGGCCCTTTCTTATTAGATGTTTTAGGTGGAAGCTAAGGTTATTGATTTGAGGCCTTTTACTTTTTCTAATATGTGTGAAATTAATGTAAAATGTTTAAAATTTTCTAAGAACAGCCAAAGCTTCATTCCACACATTTTGATATGTGCTTTCATTTTAATTCAGTTTGAAGTACTTTCTAATTTGTTTTGTGATTTTTTTATTGGCCTATGTGCTACTTAGAGGTAAGTTAGTTTCTGAATATTTATGGATTTTCCAGATATCGCTCTGTTGTTACTAATTTTATTCCTTTTTGTTCAGAGAATATATTTAAATTATTTAAGATGTATTGAGACCTGTCTTATAGCCTAGAAAGTGATCTATCTTCATTAATACTCTATTTTCACTTGAAAAGAATTCTTGCTGTTTTATGGTCGGATGGCCTATAAATGTCAATTATGTCAAGTTGTTTACACTGTTGTTCAAATCGTCTATATCCCTATTGACTTTCTGTCTACTTGTTCCATCAGTTGAGAGAGGAGTGTTGAAATATGATTGCAATTGGGAATTTGTCTATTTTACTTTTTAGTACTATCAGCTTTTGCTTCATATATTTTAAAGCTTTGTTTTTATTGAGCACAAATATTTAGATTTGTTGTGATTTTTGGTAATTAACTCCTTTATTATTAAGTGACTGTCTTTATCCTTTGTAATATTCTTTGCTCTGAAATCTGTATTTTTCATAATAATATGGCCATTCCAGCTTTATATTGATTTATGTAAGTTGGAATATCTTTTTCCAAAATTTTACCATATTGGTATATTTTATATAAAATGGATATTTTATAAACAGCACAGTGTCAGCTTTAAGAGAAAATGCAGTATGACAATATTTGCCTTTTAATTGCTATAGTTAGAATGTTTATGACTGACAGTAGACCTTCAAGCAGTGTCATTCTATTTCATGTATAAGACATTTACAACAGAATTCTTCCACTTCCCCTCCCTGGCGTTTATTCCTTGATTTACATGTATTTTACTTCTATATACATTACTAACTCTATGTTGTAGTGAGGAAGAATAGATCTGGCATTTTCCTCAAGAAAAGCTTTTTAAGGAGTTCCCGTTGTGGCACAGTGGTTAACAGATCTGACTAGGAACCAGGTTCAATCCCTTGCCTTGCTCAGTGGGTTAAGGTTCTGGCGTTGCCATGAGCTGTGGTGTAGGTCGCAGATGCGGCTCGGATCCCGCGTTGCTGTGGCTCTGGCGTAAGCCAGCAGCTGCAGCTCCAATTTGACCTCTAGCCTGGGAACCTCCATATGCCATGGGAGTGGCCCTAGAAAAGGCAAAAAGACAAAAAAAAAAGAAAAGAAAACCTTTTTAACTAAAACTTCAATTAGAACTCCAAAGAAAGTGAAAAGGCAAGACATGAACTGGGAGAAAATATTGGCAAAATACATATCCAGCAAATGTCTTGTATCTTGAATACATGTAGAGCTCATATAACTTTACAAATAATTACTGAATTTGAAATCCATCTGTGTAGTGACAAATTTCAACTTTACTTTTATAAATTAAAAAATGGAGTTTTATATTTTGAAATTATTTTCAGTTAGTGCACATTATGGTTTTAATAAATGATGTCATATTTTAATCACTTTCTGGTCTGAACATGTCTCATGAAGGGTGGTCACATAGAATTTTAAAAGATCAGGATTAGAATTTCTGATTAGAAATTGTATTTAGTCATTTCAAACATAACACCTATTATAAAAATTTTGTGATTATGAAACTCATGAAAAGCTTTTATTTGAAAGTGGTATACAAATGCAGCATGTAATATCTTTCTAATCTTTGTATATTAATTTGCCTATCAAAATTATTTAATAAAAAAGTATGATCTCTTTTCATCAAGCCCCAAATAAATGCCCCTAGGTTACCTCCAGCTTACTCCCATGTGCTATACAAAAATTACCATGTTTTATGCATGCAATGAATTGTTTGTGGAAAGCCTCTTACTGAACATAAAATATATTTATAAATGCTAATTTTTAAAATATAAATGGCTCTCCAGCACTTGTTAGTTGTGTTTTTGATAATAGCTATTCTGACATATTTTAGGTGATATCTCATTATGGTTTTGATTTGCATTTCTCTAATGATTACTGATGTTGAACATCTTCATGTGCCTGTCAGCCATCTGCATTTCCTCTTTGGAAAAATAGTCTATTCAGTTCTTCTGCTCATTTTTTAATTGGGTTGTTTGGTTTTTTTGAGTTGTATGAGCTGTTTCTATATGTTGGATATTAACACCTTATTTGTCATATCATTTGCAAATATTTCCTCCATTCGTAAGTTGCCTCTTTATTGTTAATGGTTTCCTTTGCTGTGCAAAAGCTTTTAAGTTTAATTAGGTTCCATTTGTTTATTTTTGCTTTTATTTACTTTGCTTTAGGAGACAGATTCAAAAAAATATTGCTGCAATTTAGGTCAAAGAGTTTTCTGCCTGTATTTTACTCTAAGAGTTTTATAGTATCAAATATTACATTTATGTGTTTAATCCATTTTTGGTTCATTCATTAATATTGTGTTAGAGAATGTTCTATTTCATTATTTTATATGTCACTTTCCAGTTTTTCCAGCAACACTTATTGGAGAGACTGTTTTTCCCCCATTGTATATTATTGCCTCCTTTGTTGTAGATTGACTATAAGTGCCTGGGTTTACTTCTGGGCTCTCTGTTCTGTTCCATTTGTCCATGTGTCTGTTTTTGTGACAGTAACATGATGGTTTGATTATTGTAGCTTTGTAGTATAGCTTGAAGTCAGGGAACATAATCCCTACACCTCTGTTCTTCTAACTCAAGATTAGTTTAGCTATTTGGGGTCTGGGAACCATCATACACTGTTGCTGGCAATGTAAATTGGTGCAGCCACTGTGGAAAACAGTATGGAGGTTTCTCCAAAAACTAAAAATAGAACTACGTATGACCTAGCAATTCCACTCCTGGGTATATATCAGGAAAGGAAAGGAAAGGAAAGGAAAGGAAAGGAAAGGAAAGGAAAGGAAAGGAAAGGAAAGGAAAGGGGAAAGGAAGAGGAAGACACTAATTCAAAAAGATACATGCACCCCAATGTTCACAGCATCATTATTTATAATTGCCAAGGTATGGAAGTGTCATAAGTATTCATCAATAGATGAATGGATAAAGAAGATGCAGAACAAATGTGCACACACACACACAATACACAGCCCCAAAAAGGAATGAAATTTTGCCACTTGCAGCAACATGGATGGTCCTAGAGATTATTACGCTAACTGAAGTCAGTCAGAAAGAGAAAGACAAATACTGTACAATATAACTTATATGTGGAATCAAAAAAATATAACAAACTAGTGAACAAAACAAAAAAGAAGCTGACTCACAGATGTAGAGAACAAACTAGTCGTTACCAGTGGGGAGAGGGAAAATGTCAGGGGAGTAAGGAGTCCAAACTATTGGGTATAAAATAAGCTACATGGATATATTGGATATAAAATAAGCCACATGGATATATTGTACAACATGAGGAATAGACCCAATATTTTATAATAACTATAAATGGAGTATAACCTTTAAAATGGTGAATCACTATATTGTACACCTGTAATATATTATACAGTGATTATAATTCAATTTAGAGAAATAAATTGCTGAAACTAGATGTTTATTGAGTGGGACATTTCTATTCCCATTGTTAATATCAGGTATGTGCATAAAGTGAAAATTAAAAGCAGAACTCTGTGTTTCATTAAATAATAAAAGAAGCTTAATGGGGTGCAGCTGAAAAGAGCCTCAACCCACCCCCCATCACACAACTGTACATTCATGGGGAACCTGGTGCTAAGTGGTTCCTAAACAACTTGCTTCTGGACCCAGATTTCTTAGCCGAGCAGCTCCCCCACTCCCATGTATTGAAAATCAACCATTGACACTACTTAAAAAAAAAAAAAAAAAAAAAAAAAAAAAGCTTACGTTTGCAGTAAAATAATGTGGAAAAAAAGAATGGTGAAAGGAGGACAATACAGGAGTAGCCAAACAACCAAGCATCTCAACTAGCCAAGGCTACTTTGACTCGTTCAGGTATCTGGGTTAATGATGACTGCATGACTGTGTGTTCCAGATTTTAAAATGTGTGACTAATCCCACTTATTCTTTTTGCTGTCTCTTCAACCACAAGTACAGTTTACCCTTGAACAACCCCCACCCCCAAGGATTAGAGGCACCCACCCTCCAGGTGGTGGAAAATCCACTAGTCAATCCTTTTTATTCAGAGTTCCTAGTATCCCCTGTTCTATAAATTACCCTGTAATGTGGAGCATTTGCTACTGAAAAACATCCACTCATAAATGGACCACCAGTTCAAACCCATGTTGTTCAAAGTTCAACTATAAAACAATAGATAATACCCAAATTTTAATTCACAATTTTATTTTTACCCATACTTGTGCTATACAGTGCTCATGTTTTATTTTTGTTACTGAATTTTCAAATGAAGGTGGTTGTGCTCCGTGTTTATTTTCCCTCTTACCAAGGTCTAGGTGAGCTCTCTCTGACCCTGCAGGCAAACATAACTGGAATAACCGCCTTAGACCCATAAATGGAAACCCCATGGCATTTGCAGTAGTCAGGGCACAAATGCACCACCCACAGGGGCTGTGACTGTCCTTGTGCTGATAAGCCTGCCTACTCATTCTGGACTATTAGTTAAGAGAGAACAACATTCTATTTTATTTACAGATGTTTGGGGCCTCCTGAAAACCAGCTTAGGAGATACGCTAATAAATAATACAGCCTAGAAAAAATTTCTCCCAAACCTAGTATATTTGTATTACATAGATGTTTTTCTCAAATGTCTGTTCTAGTTGAGAGATAAGGGGTAGGCCTTACCACCAACTTATAGTAAATGCTTTCCTTGCTGTGATTAAGGCACCAGTCCCTTTTGTAGTCAAATTCTTTTTTTTTTTTTATTTTTATTTTCCCACTGTACAGCAAGGGGATCAAGTTATCCTTACATGTATACATTACATTTTTTTCCCCAACCTTTGTTCTGTTGCAACATGAGTGTCTAGACAAAGTTCTCAATGCTACTCAGCAGGATCTCCTTGTAAATCTATTCTAAGTTGTGTCTGATAAGCCCAAGCTCCCGATCCCTGTAGTCAAATTCTTGGTGACTTCAGTCCCACAGGAAACCTCAAAAAGACATGTGCATGATATGGAATGTTCCCATTGAGGAGCTGTAAGGTCAATGTGTGAGGTTGCAAAGTGGGTAAACTTAGCAGCATTTGGCATCCAAGGCTGCCATTGACTTAAATGAGCTCCTTGAGCAGTTCTTCCTCTAGGAAGGGTTGAGGGTGTGTTTACAACCACTGAAGTGTGTATCAGAAGTGATAAGATTAGACAAGATTAATTCTTGCTGCACCCATGAGAATCAATAAGTATTCACACATCATATACATCTATTGTTTTACTTGCTTCTAAACTCATCTCCCTTTTGTCTAATCTGACAGATTCATAACCATCTCCTTCTGTCAGTCTGCCATGTGTGACTCTAATCTGATTCCCAGTCCTTTCTATTCTATCCTCATAGCTCTGCTCATCTTCAGGAATAATAAAGAATCTGATAGCAATATGTAGAAGCACAATACTGGAACCCATCATCTTATAAGCTGGGGCTGGTCCAGGAGGAGACTAGCCAGTACTAACCAAACATCCATGGAACCCCAGATCAGAGAGTCACATCCAAGAGCCAGGGAGAAAAGCAGGCCATGGCATGTACAGGTAGCGGTCCAAATATTGTAGACGAGTTAGGAAAACCACATCTTGTTTAAGGCCTAGCCAAACACAAGTAGTACATTAAAAATAAAAACAAAAGGTAGCAATATCATGCAATGAAAACAAGTAGCTACTGAAATTCAGAGTTGGAAAGAAACTTAAATATCCTTTAATTCATAGGATGTTTTGGGTTTTTTTTGGTCTTTTTCCCTTTTCTAGGTCCACTCCCACAGCATGTGGAGGTTCCCAGGTTAGGGGTCGAGTAGGAGCTATAGCCACCAGCCTACACCAGAGCCACAGCAATGCGGGATCTGAGTTGCGTCTGAAACCTACACCATAGCTCACGGCAATGCCAGATCCTTAACCCACTGAGCAAGGCCAGGGATCGAACCCGCAACCTCATGGTTCCTAATTGGATTCATTAACCACTGAGCCATGATGGGAACTCCAGGATTTTTTTTGTCATTTATCACTAAATGGAAAAACTCTTTCTTCAAACAAAACCTTATGAGGAACATAACCATAGCTCCAGAAGCAGTATTAAAGCAAGATAAAGATGATGTCTTGTTAAAAGTCTTGTCTTCACAGATCCAGACCACACCCAAAGTCACAAGCTGGCTTCTAAGCACCCTCTTCCTAACAGGGTTGCTGTTTAGACAAATAAATAATGGTGGAGTGGCTCTGATGGAAGAATGGGTGAGAAAGTGAAAACTTCAACAGTCTTGCCTCTTCAGCCATCATCAGCTTTGAGAGATTCTGTGGAGTCTTAAGAGTCTTTGTACTGAAATTTGACATAATCAATCTTATGAAATTTTCTTATCTTATAGATGAGGAAACTGAGGTTGATAAAAGGTAAACCTCTTGCCCAACCTTAAGACCAGGGCCCCTCTCTCTCATACTGTCAATAAATCTACCATCTTTCTCTGGTTATTGGGAAGAACTGACAAATATATTCGACAGCTAGAAAATACAGAAAAGGATCATTTGGTATATCAAAAAGAATGGGGCTATATGGCAGTTATCAATTTTATGCCTCTCCACAACAAATCATCCCTTGTTGCCTAGCCTGGAAAAATTCATCTGGGCCCTTTTCATTTTCTGCTTTTCTAATTGATATGAAGTTAACCTTTGTCAGTAGAGGGCAATAGAGAGGTATTTGGGGAGCACGGGTCTCCTGTTCCTGGTGGGTACTTTTTTCCCCACTGCCTTTCCCATGCAGTTTTCTCCAGTGTCAAGTGCTTCCAGTATTTCACTTTGTACTTTCTACAATTCAGGAAGCAACAGCGTAGCTGGAAGCCCCAGACAAATTTGGACTGTGTCCCAGGGCTCTTCCCTGCTGCTTGGCTTCAGCTCTGGGTGTTACAAATGAAGGGAGCCCAGTGGGTTTGGCCAATCAACAAGCTATTCTTTTTATTGGACTCCAAAAAGCTGATAAGTAAGATAATGCCTGAACAAAATCTAGTACTTGGCGATAACTTGAATGACCACCCTATTTTTCTCATAATGCTCATTTTTATGTCTCATATGATAATGATGTGAATATATTACAAAGCAGGAAAGTTGATAATCAGTCAGAAAACATTATAGGATACAGCAATGTTAACAAATATACTGATAGTAGCAGATACTGAAGAGACTAGAACTTGCAGTATCACATAAAAGGAATTAGTTAAGCAGTTAGTATTGTAATAGCCTATTATTAATCTTACTTTCAAA
This sequence comes from Sus scrofa, assembly GCF_054392235.1. NCBI lineage: Eukaryota > Metazoa > Chordata > Mammalia > Artiodactyla > Suidae > Sus > Sus scrofa. Next base: position 78,836,363 of record NC_139383.1, on the reverse strand, counting down.
ATACTTATTCCCATATTGTAAATGCATGATGAAAAAGATATTGATGAAGATATGCCTTCAGTTAAGACAGTCTAGGAGTTCCCATCGTGGTGGTTAACGAATCCGACTAGGAACCATGAGGTTGCAGGTTCGGTCCCTGGCCTTGCTCAGTGGGTTAAGGGTCTGGCGTTGCCGTGAGCTGTGGTGTAGGTTGCAGACATGGCTCAGATCCCGCATTGCTGTGGCTCTGGCGTAGGCCTGTGACAACACCTCTGATTGGACCCCTACCCTGTGAACCTCCATATGCCCCAGGAGCGGCCCAAGAAATTGCAAAAAAAAAAAGACAGTCTAAATATGAGCAAGTAATTCCAAAAACTGAATTACTAGTGTAGTAAATTCAATTCAGTATGTTTATATAACTATCATTTTATCTCTAGATAATCTGTGTATTACTAGGCATATTCTAAAAAAGCATAGCTCAATAAAAAAATTATTAAACTATATCTAAAAGGCTATTTTCAATTATAAAACTGAAAAAAAAAAGATAGGTCCTATCACTCATCATCTACTTCCTAGGAATAATTGCTATAATAAAATATAAATAACATTCCATCAATTGATGAACTGAACATTTATAAGTAAAAGCCATAAAAACTTAGAGAAGTTGGAGAGGGTTTACCAGTGAGTTTACTTTTTGTGTCAACATGTTTTTAAAAATGATTAACTTGGATTTTAACTCTCAGAAGACACAACTTCTGCTCCACATCATGGATTCCCTTACAATGTGACATGACATTTCATTCATTTATTTTAATTTTCCATCTTTGCTTGGTTTAAGGCTGGAACCCAGAAGCTTAGCTGGTGTGGGCAATATTTGGCCACTGGAAAAAAGATTAGCCCCTCTGAAGGTGTATTTGTGTTCCACTAATTACAGAAGCTGGTTTCAAGCAATACCTTGAGGGGCATGCACTACAAATGTTTCATTTTGAAGTACGGCTATATTATATTCTTGAGTTACTATAAAATAAAAACCCCTCCAGGACCACTGGAAAACCCAGGCATCAGCCCTCTTTTGTTCTCCCAGGCCCAACACTGACTTACAAAATATGAACTTGAAAATATTATAATTAGGTTCTTTTTAAAGCATTGAATATCTCAGACTTTTTACTTCCAGTTTCTTTGCCAATGGTCTTCATCATGGGATTTAGTTTTGCATTTATCAGAAGTGTCCTAGCTCATCATAATGTTATATAGATATGTGATTTTTTTACAATTATTAGCTATATTGTTATTAACATTTTAATACTGTTAACATTAGACAAGTGTCATTAACCTGGCTCCAGAATGTAAGTATTCAACTCCAATATAGGTAAAAGGAAAAAATCTTTAATATGAATCAGGAATTATAGTAATTTATGTTAATAAGTAATATCTTAGATTGTTGGCATTTCCATGGTCAAGAAATCATTATTCTTTCCCCTACTCATGTCTTTTATGCCTGTTAATTCTAAACAATTTTAGAAATACTAGACTATCAATTTGTTCAACAAAGATCATAGTAGTTCTGCATTTGACAGAAGAATTCTCTCAGAATTTAGGATTATGCTGAGGGGAAAAAAATGTGAAAAAATTTCTAGGACCTTAAAAATTACTTAAAATTATCTCCTTTTTAAGTGAAGATTTTTATTTTATGACCACCATTAAATAGAAACTTCAAAACTTATAATTAAGAACTGTGACCTACTTTTTTTGTAGTGGTTGTTTTATTTGTGGAGTTGTAAATATACAAATTTATATATAATTTATAAACATAAATTTCCACTCCAGTTATCATGAAGTACATTTGTCAGGAGATGCCCATGAGAATCTAGACCAGAAAACCAGGGATAGGCAGGCCTGTTAGCTCTTCCTGCAAATACAAAAACACTGGAACAACTGGCCAGGCTTCTAGGTGCACACATAATAAATGCCAGATCATGAATCAATTTTACATATGTGTGTGCATATATATATATGGGTGTGTGTGTGTAACTGAAGTACTTATAATATGTTGGTAATAAAACAAGTAGCACCAAATTTTAATTTTTGGTAAATAGTACTTTGCAGTTAAATTTTGGCAATCCTATTCATACTCATTTCACCGTGCTTGTTAATTTAATCCTAAAATTTACTGAACAATAAATTTTTGTCACTGCTAATTGCCTTGCCTCATTTCCTAATTTACTGTCACAAACATCCCCTCATAACAGCATTATCATCATCCCATTTTATACACAATGAAATGTAGTGTCTAAGATCTTAAGCATCCAAGGAGACATAAGAAATAGAGCTTGGATTTTGTGTCTCATTTTCTGAGCTCTGTGACTAAATGAAGAGTATGTAAGTTAACAATAGGCCCATGGAAGTCTATCCAGTGATAGCTGTCCAATCAACGTGTTTCCTATTCCTCGCCCGAGGTAGCACACATAATAAATACCAGATCATGACTCCAACCTAGATTTCTTAACTCCAAGACCAAACACTATTTTCTGCATGGTTGACCAGCCTCCATTCACACATTAAGCTAAATAAAAATGCATGCAACATTCAATCAGAGCCTACTGGGCCAAGGACAGTGGAGCAGTGATTTGCCATATGCTTGTATAATTAGCATTCATCTGTGCAAGATGCAGTACCTGAGAGAAAGCTGTCATGGTTTGACCTCAGAAACACAGAAGGCTGGTTGCATTTTACCTGTTTTCCCATTTTTGCTTCTTGGTGGTCTATTGGCCTTTTGGACTCACATGCTCTTGTAAATACCCTGCATGCACTCAGGGTATTCAATGTCTAGACGATGAGGGGGAAGATGCACAATTTTACCAATGAAAGAAGTAGAACTTCTGGCAGCCGGTGTTTTTTCTTCAAAGGACAATTTCAGTATTCCAGAGAGAATTAGATTCCAGCAGAATGGAGTAACTTTTCAACATTTTCTCTCAAGTATGTGCTATAAGCATGCCCACTGTTTGGCAGCCACTATACTAGACTCTGGTGACATGGTGGACAACAATAACACATGGTCTTGCCCCAGAGGATCTGACAGTGTTAGTGGATAAGACAAAAGGCAAATAGCCACTCTGAACACAAAAATATGAGATTTATGTCCGGAGATGATATGAGAACCTACAATAGGGTATTTGGTGGATCAGAAAGGTTGAGAGGCCTCCAGGGGGAATGAAGCTTGAATTGATATATAAAGAATAAGTAGGAATAAGCCAGTTGAAAAGAGGAAGGAAGCGTATTCTAATGTACTGAACAAAATGTGCCAAGGAAGTATGGTAAGTATGAAGGACAGGGAGTTATGGAGAGTTACAGAATGGGTAGAATAAGAAGAATGAAGAGGATATTTGGTGGAAAATGAAGGTCATGGAAATAAAAGAGTCAAACTGTTCAGTACCTGTAGTCTATGTAAGAAGGAGAGGAAGTGCTAACATGTGGTGGTTATAATCTGCAGAACAGTTTGAAGAAGGACCAAGAAGAAAGCCTGGAATCATGCAGTAGCAGACAGAAATAAATGAACATAAATGTGAATTTCAAAAGTTGGTAATGGCTAAGATACAGAGCAGGAAGGGAGACGGAAATGTCAAGGATGAGACCTAGGTTTCTGATTTGAGTAGCTCAGGTAAATGCTCAGTAATTGGTTTACCATCTACTACTTAACAGCACAGTTCAGGGAGTGTGTAATGTCTGAGTCCCTTAGCACCTCACCCCAAGGTGACAAGTCCCTTGCCCACTGAGCCAGCGCCTGCCCTTCTCAAAGAGGCATTTGAAATGAAACCCAATAAATCACATGCCTGGTTTTCATCATTAAATGCAGAATGTAAATCCCCTAGGCCCCCCACTGTCCTCTATACACATTTGTATAAATGAGCGAAAGGTGCCCCCTGTAGGTGGATCCAATCCTATTAGGGGGTGGGTTTCATCCCTCAATCCCTTGGCCATGCACTGGGTCCAGTCCACAGCTGCTCAACCCTCCACCAGTGCCCTCTTCAAGCCTTGACCTAGGACCTAACCTTCCTCCACATTCCACACCCTAACCCATACCCACATGTCCCCAAGAACTAACAAATCTTTTACTCTCTATTTTGGAGGATCTTTTCCTCTACATCATTGTTTTTATTTTAAAATGTAGCTCACCATTTTCATGTAGACACCATTCTCATGTAGCCCTTCAAGCTGGCTGGTTATTTTCTCTTATCCACATATTGGGGAGCCAGGACTCCCTTGACCACAATTAGATCATTACTGTTTCCTGCTTGTTAAATAAACTGCCTAACTCCTAACTCCTCAGAGGTTATTCATTATACCAGAGTGGCTAAGCACACAAGCTCTGAAATCCCACTCTCTGGATTAAGATCCAAACTCTCTGCCCTCATTTAATCCTAAGACCTTTGTCAAGTTACCGGACATCTCTATGCTCCAATATCTTCATTTAATAATGGAAAAATAATTTTACTAACTCATAGGATTATTGAGAATATTAAGGAAATAACATATGAAAAGCCCTTATAACAATGTTTCACATAAGTTATGCCCAATGTATTAGGTAGCTTCCTTGTTGATATTCACCAACAAACTCAAGAAATTTCCCCTGATTCACTGGACACTTGTCATCTGAACCATGGTCTCTCCTCATGCCAGCCAACTTCAGTATTCACAGCACCAAGCACTCCAGAATCATAGCCTACCGCACTTTACTACCATAGCCATATCTTTGGCCCTATCACTAGCATTCATTTTCCAAAAGCACTAATTCAAATAGTTCCTTTGACTGAAGCCTCTAATCAACATTTTGTTCAATTTTTCTTGTTCTCTTTTCTGACCACATGGAGAACTCCTATACAGTAACTCCTAAACTGCTCAAGCTAAAAGTCATTTCCTCTCTTCTCCTCCACAGTAGATCAGGCTTAGATGTCAGAATCCATTATTTCATAAGACTTCTTACTTTTACCTTCAATTCCCTTAACCATCTGTCCTTTTGTCATATGGCTCTGAAAAGCACTGCCCTATATCAACCCAATAACCCTCTTTTTCTGTGCTGGAGAAAATTATAGCAAACAGGAAAAATGATTCTATTAAAATTCATGAATGATAGTCAAATATATCCTCAACAATGCACCTGACTTTCCACAAGATGATTTCAAACTCCTCTCACCTGCCTCCTCCCACCCAACTTTTTTTTCTTTTTTTCCAGGGTTGGGGGTCACACTCATGGCATATGGAAGTTCCCAGGCTAAGGGTCCAATCTAAGCTACAGCTGCTGGCCTATGCCATAAGCCACAGCAACATGGGATCTGAGCCGTGTCAGTGACCTACACTACAGCTCATGGCAACACCAAATCCTTAACTCACTGAGCAAGGCAAGGGATCCAACCCAAATCCTCATGGATACTAGTTTAATTCCTTTCCACTGTGCCACAAAGGGAGCTCTACCCAGCTTTACTTTCAGTAATAGGTAGGCTGTTAGGTGGCTGTATTAGAAAATCAGGGCATTTTTAACCATCTGGCTTATATTCTCAGCCATACATTTCCTTAATCTTTGATGATCAATGATCATATGAGAAGATATATCTGCAGAAGAGTTTATAAACAAAATTTCTTTACACATGTTACAGCTTTATAATCATGATTTCCTTTGTTAGTTTGCAGATTTAATGAATGATGAGGACCTTTTACTGGTACAGGGGATACTGATTAAGATCGAGTTTGAGAGAGGAAGTAGGAATTCTTAAACCCTGAATAAATTCTACAAGTATATTACAGCTCTGTTCCTAACATTCAGTGATCTTTCACTTCTAAAATCTATTTAGCTAAATGACAGACCACTCAAGTCTATTTTGGCAGATGCATTGACAACAGTGGCGGCAGTATCCCTCATCATTTCTTTTAACAGTCAAGGCAAAAGGTTCTTTACCTACAACTTAGATTGGAAAAGGACATATTTCGTTTTCACTAAATATCAGTGTGTTGTTTGATCAATGTTCTAATCTGTTTTGACAGTAACCAGGCAAAGTTATTTTTTTCTTAGATATGTGTGAGCATAATATTAATGACATACTTTCGTAACATTTAAACACCACTTGCCTTCAACGATAAGGTGTGTAACCCACATTTATCCTCTAAAGAGCAAGAGGTGAGAGAGAGCAAGACTATTGATGATTTTCAAAATATGAGGAAATTTAAGCATAAAAATTTTACTTGATTTATCCAAAGATGTATGAAATCAATTGGTGGAACTCAAAAGAGAGCACAAGTCCCAGCCTCCTCTGAAAAGTCTTCCCCAAAATCACTCTTACTTTTGCTGGAACTGCCATTGAAGAAAATGAAATCTGGTTTCATATATCCTTTATTTTTTTCTTTTTTAAACATCTGTCTTCTATTAAATGAACTGAAGGGACATCCCATTCTTGAATAGTAAGTAACTAGCACTTTGCCCTTGACTATCACTCCTCTCCAGAAAAGGAGGAGAAACTTCTATTTTCAGGTAGCAAAAAAATACTTATTTAGTACATATTTTGAAAGATCAATCTGCTCTCAATGTTCTGGATACATTGTCTTTAAATACTTCCTAAAATACCCATCAGGTGCTTCACCCACTAAACCCAAGTATCAGATATGGCATCTATAGACCAGAGTTTTGAGAGACTGGTGGTCTCTTATCTGACAATTTCAGATCGCTACAAATAACAGAAGCTTCTTCTCTGAACACTTTGTAGTGTATTTATTTCATGCAAGAGGTCAAGGGGTAGACAGAACCTCAGCTGCTTCTTACTTTCTTGCTGTACCATTTTGCAATGGCTGTTTTTAGAAATCATCTGCTTATGATAGAAAAAGAAGGGAAAGAAGACAATAGCAGGCAGTGGGAAGAATCTGGCTACTCAGAGCTACAAGGGAGACTGGGAATTTGATGCTCTGCTTTTACAGGAGAGGCAGAAAAATAAGGGGAGTGCAACAAGAATGAAGTGAGCAAATCCAGCTTCTGGTCCAGTCGCTCCTCCACCTCTTCCTAATTCTATCCTTCCTGGTCAAAATGAACAGGTGGCCAACTGATTCAGAGAGAATATCAGGGAGTTGCTTTGGAAATACAACCTAGGAAGCTTTCCTAAATTAGTTCTTCAGTAATGGCTGTGCAAACTCTGATTCCCAGAGTCATAAATTGAATTTTTAGGCATCCACAGATGCTGAGAGAAATAAAAGAGCTATACAAGCTATACTAAAAAGCAAAGAAAAGCTCTTATAATGGCATAGCCAAGATATCCTTGATATGGGCTATATTAAGAAGCTACTTTTGCTGCATTTTTCATACTCTTAGCTTGCCTGTTAGGTGTGTTTAACAATACAGAGACCTGCAAGTAGCAAGGCCAGTAAGTCATCCTCAGGAGGATATTTGTATTCACATTTTTAAAATGACTTGCTCTTCTCCTCCACTCAGGATTATCCTGCCTGTAGGAAAAAGACTGAGGTCAGAATAATCTAGCATGCTTAGAATAATAGAGAACAAAGTTTGTGGCACTTGTCATGTGACCTTGAGCAAGCTATTCAATCTTTCTAAACTGTGCTTGTATCATCTAGAAACAGGCCTTTAGAAATATACTAGAAAGAGGCTATGATGTCAAATGAAACAACATCTGTCACTGTACATGTAGGGAATTAAATTACCAATGCATTATTTCTCTTTTTTAAGAACTTTTTTTTTTTCTTTTTAGGGCTGTACCTGCAGCATACAGAAGTTCCCAGGCTAGGGTTTGAATTGGAGCTGCAGCTGCCAGCCTACTCCACACCTGCAGCAATGTCAGATGCAAGTCACATCTGTGACCTACACTGCAGTTCACAACACTGCTGGATCTTAAACCCACAGAGCAGGGCCAGGGATCCATCCCGCATCCTCATGGATACGAGTCGGGTTTGTAACCTGCAAAGCCACATAGGAAACTCCAGTAATGCATTATTTCATTCCCAGAAAATTCTTCAGGAAACTTAGTGAAAAGTTCTGAATATGTGAGACTGGAACGCCACTCACCAATGAAATTGCTCATCCTCTTGAAGCCAAAAGATTATCAAAACTATTATGTTATTTTTATTATTATCACAATGTCTGTGATTTTTCATGTGCCTACTCTTTACTAAGAATATTAGATGCTTTGTTCTTCCTAAGAGACCACTTCACAGACAGAGAAACTAAAATTTGTGGGATCAAGTCATTAGCCCAAGATGACCTCACTAGTAAGTTATGGTGCTAGATTCATATCCCCATTTTTTTGGGGGGGGGATTGATTTTGAATGATTTCCTAGTCCCTAGTATACTGGGTACTCAATAAAAGGATGTGAAATTACTCCATCTCAAATTTTGTGTCAGCGTATTGTGCATCTCCTCAACTGGAGTATTAGCTCCTTGACAGCACACAACCTATGAATCTGGTTAATTGATGTGATGCTGCAGTCCAGGACAGGTTTCTCACTAAATGAATGAATAAATTATGAATAGTTGAATGAATGTCATTATTTGAATCATCATGCTTAGTCATAGGAAAGGCCTTTTTTCTGGTGTTCTGGAAAATCTCTGTTTTTCCCAATACATTCAGTTGTAGCAAAGATTATTTACATATTGAACCATAGGAGTGGATACCTTCATAAATATTTCCCATTTTTGGAAATAGTTATTTTAAAAATCTTTGAAACATTCCTCATTATATTTGTGTTTATAACAAATATGATGCCATAACCAATAGGCTATTTTAGAAATTAACAAAGTATTTAGACTATAATAAATATAAAAAATATACATGCACCTGTATGTTCATGGCAGCACTATTTACAATAGCCAAGACATGGAAACAACCTAAATGTCCATCAACAGATGAATTGATTAAGAAGATGTCATATACATACATATATATATATATATATATATATATTTACACAATGGAATACTACTCACTCATAAAAAAGAACTAATGCCGTTTGCACACAACATGGATGGCACTAGAGACTCTCATACTGAGTGAAATAAGTCAGAAAGAGAAAGACAAATACCATATGATATCACATATATCTGGCATCTAATATATGGCACAAATGAACCTTTCCACCAAAATGAAATTCATGGACTTGGAGAACAGACTTGTAGTTGCCAAGGTGGAGGGGAGGGAGTGGGATGTACTGGGAGTCTGTGGTTGACAGATGCAAAATATTATATTTGGAGTGGATAAGCAATGATATCCTGCTGTATACCGCAGGGAACTCTATCTAGTCACTTATGATGGAATACGATGGGGAATAATGTGAGAAAAAGAATGTATATATGTGTGTGTGTGACTAGGTCACTTTGCTATACAGTGACAGGACACTGTAAACCAGCTATAATGAAAAAAATAAAAATCATTAAATATATGTATAAACATACTATAATAAAAATTACAGTATATAAAACTATACAGAATAAACACAAATACATAAAATATTTAAATTTGTGCACAGGAAAAAAGGTTAGGAGGAACTTTTCCAAGGTCATCAAAAGTAGCAAAGGCTTGGAAGAAAGACTTCTCACACAAGGAGTATCAGTGAAGGCAGAAGATGAGCAGACACTGAATGAACTGAGGAAAGAACAGTTTTGTGTATAGTGGCTAGCTGCAAACTTGTAAGGAAAGACAGAATTTGAAATGCCACTTATAGTCAGAGGGTGGAGTTATGTGGATTCCAGGCCCAAAAGACTAAATTTTGCTTTTAGAAATTTTGGAGGATATTGCAGAATAGAGGGTGATGGCACTTTTGGTTAGATTGTATTGTAAGACATTTAACAAGGAGAGAGCAGATGGCGATTGTAATAATGGATTTGAGAACCAGTAGAAAAAATTTGCACAGAAGATAGAAAAGCAGGCATCATCTTTTTAAATTGGATGTGATGCCCGAGGGAAGCAGTTTAGGTGGGAAGAGTAGAAGCCAAGAACTGAGTTTGGGGGGGCCTCACTAGTTAATGGCCAAGTGGAGTGAGAATCAAAGGAACATAAGTAAGAGGCTGGATAATAATCCAGGCAACTGCCAATGGTTGATCTGGTGTGGTGACAAAAGAACTGGAAAGAAAGGAAAAAACAAAAAAACACTTCTGTGATTGTTTTTTAAATACAAAGGAAAGCTTTCTAGTATGTGAATAACCAGTTTGGGTCTGTGCCTGTGATTCCCAAAGCTGGCTGCCCATAGCCATAGCCATTCCCTGGGCATGCTTGTAGTGATGCTAATTCCTAACCTTAATTTTCCACACAATATTGCCTACCCAAATCTGACTCAGTAGGTTTGTGATGGGATCAAGGATTTGGGAATTTTACAAAGCTCTATGTTTGATATCAATAACCAGCTAGATATGAGAAATGCTGGTCTACAATGTCTATTTCAACCCCATTCCAGCCCAGTGATCTAACTGACCTTAACTGAAGTTGATATTGCTGGGCATGCATGTTCCCCAGTGGCATCAATTCAAGTTGCCATGGTGGCAGCTCACTGGATAAAGCAGGCTCTATTGGCTGCCTTCCTTTTCCAGTCTTGTTTTGTCCTTTCTTTACAGTTTTTCCTTCCCTTTTCAAATAAGTGATTTTCATTCAAATCTTTTACTTGGGGCTTTACTGGAAAGCCCGAACTATGACCCCTGGTTTTGAAATGCAGAGATAGTGTTTTGGTACCGTAACATAAGAAGAGCAGTGGATCTCATGTTCTAGAGGTTGGTGGCAGCACATACAATGATGGGGCAACAGAGTTCCTATGGTAAACAGCAAGGAAGACCAGACTCCGTGACTGCTGTTGGCAGAGCTTCAGGCAGATACTCCAAGTGTACATTTGAGTTGTACCCATATGAATTCCACCATATGCACACACACAGACACACGCACATGAAGACACATGCACAATCTTAATGATTCTAAAAAAGCTAACTGGAGAATGGAAAAACCAAGAATGGATTTTCATTTTTTGTTAGATTTCATGTATGGTATCCCAGTAAATGCAATACACTTTTCCTCCCCATTGTTAAGAACTAAAAATTGTATGTTACACATATAAAATATATATGCACTTGGTCAGAGATCAATATCAAATATGCTAAAATGAATAGACCTTTATTATATTGCTTTCATTCTTTGGTCAAAATTTCATGACCAAAAAATAATAAAATCAGACTCAAAGATGACTACATGGGAGTTCTCATAGTGGTAACGAACCCAACTAGTATCTATGAGGTTGCGGTTCAATACCTGGACTCACTCAGTGGGTTAAGGATCCAGCATTGCCATGAGCTGTGGTGTTAGTTTGCAAATGTGGCTAAGATCCTACATTGCTATGGCTGTGGCTGGCAGCTGAAGCTCTGATTTAACCTCTAGCCTGGGAATTTCCATATGCTTCACGTGTGGCCCTAAAAAGAAAAAAAAAAAAAAAAAAGACTGCATGCAAAATTCTTTAGCTAATGGAAGGAAGTATGATGTCTGCAGTTTGCATTTAAGAAATAGTAGCAACTTTTTAAAATCTAAATGAACACAGATCCGAGTCAAGCAGATATAGAGACTCTGTGGGTTGAGTGAATTTTCTCCTCTCTTCCTTAGATATGAGCACAGTTCCCACAGTGGTTACAAATGCCCAAGTCAGGTTCTCAGGCCTGAAGGAGAGGAGATTGTGTCTCTTGGATAGTGATCTCCCACAGAGCATGCAACCTGGGGCCCTCAGAGTACATAGCTGCCCCTGAATGCCAGCATATAGTTATGAATGCTCCAGGTTATGGTGCAAGAACATCATTATCTATTAGAGGGAAGAAATCCTAGGAAGAGTCCAGTGGAAGCAGGGAGGAAGGGAGCTAGAGCAAAGCAAGAGATGTAGCTTTAAAATGATATATATATATACATATATATATATATATATATACATTTCTCTACTTCATAATGTGAAAGGCTTGGACCCACTGATACTATGACTGTGGTGTGCTGAGTAGGATCATTTAAGAGGAGAGAGGGGTGATGCCTTCAACAGAATCCACAAGAGACCAAGGTGTAGTGGTCATGGAGTAGGTTCCCAGCTGCACTTAGATCAAATAAAAAGCAAATGAGCTTTTGTTATGTTTATCTGTTTTTTCCAGAATTACGCTCTCCTCTAATAAAATCTGCTCTTTATGTTGGAAAAAAAAAAGTTGTGTTGATATCATACTAAATATTTTATGCAGTATATGTTTGCCTCAGTCTCCCCATACAGGACAGAATTTAAAAGTTTTATAGGGATTGATCATAGATCACTCCATTCATCCATCCATCCAACAAATCTTTGTTGAGTATTCTACTAGGTTTTCTATCATCTTTCTAGAATAATTTGTGACTTATTTTTTAGGATTTTGGTGAAATGAATCAGTAATTGAGAACTGGATAAAAGTTTAAAAATAATAACTGACCTGAGATTTTTTAGTGGTTGTATTATTTTAGTAGTTATTAGAAGAATATACATTCCAGAGGCTCTGGGCATTTACATATTATTGATGAATATGGTCTAACTAGGGATGGTCACTCAAGCTCTTAATGGCTTTGAATTCAAAGGCTCTATAATTCTCACTGGTTTAAACTTATGATTTTGTTCATAATGCAAAAATATGTAATTGCTTATGTAAATTCATCATTAAATCTTACTTTCAGTGTGGATATAATTTTACCTTAAGTTGCTATTTTTATCTAAAACATAAAAGTGAAGTTAACTCTTTAATGGAAAAGAAACCAGTTGTTACCAGTTAAATGCATCACAGAATATTTGCATTCCTCATAATGGCAATTACAGGCATGTCTTCATTATTAGAAAATTAAGAGAAAATTATGATACTAGAATGCTTTACTTCCATAAATTTGTGTATGTTTCTAACATTGAAAATAGATGATTTAAAAGTAAAATGCTTGCTTTTATATGGAAAAAAAAACATAGTTTCAATCATTTATTTTGATTTGTGCTCCATGCTCATTTCCGCAAATTGTTTTCACAAGAATCACTTTTGAGATCCTTCGGTAGAAAGTCTTTAGGATCTCAGTACAAGCAAAATATGAGTTATCCATCAACATCTGGAAGTCTCGGTTAACTATAGCTTGGCTGGAGGCAAGAAAATGACCATTGACTTAAGAAGGCCCAGACTAATGTCACTGTAGCACTTGATACAAAAATGGTCTTGGCAAGTTGCCTCATTTCTATAGTCCCAGTTTCTGTACCTATGATTAACAAGAATCATTTCTACTGTAAAGTTTCTGTTTCAGCATTGAGATACTATTTAGAGAACTAATTTTATCAGTTTCCCCCGAGATTAGTGATGGAAAATAAAGATGCATGAGTTCCAATTGTAAGAATGAAATAATGATTAGTAAAACACTATGTGCAGTCTATATGCTGTTAATATAACCATATTCATGTAGTTAGGTTTTACTACCTTTTAAAAAGAAAAATAGAAGTATTTTTTGTATTTGAAACTGATGGATAATATGTGCATTTCATCACTATATTATTTCCAAGGTATTTGTAACACAAAACATTCCCTCTGGTACAGGCACAGCAGCAACAGCAGGGACCTCTCTCAATTCATTTTCTGCCATGAACCTTACATGTTTTAAGACGGCCTTTCTGTAGAAAATGAGATTCAAATTTATCGACCTGGGTCATAGTTAAAGGGATGTGCAGGTGCTGAATTATTATTAGGATGCTTGCATACTCCAGATTAACATTTGTCTAAGAAATGTTTGTTGCATTGTAGCTTGCCATGTAATCCTCCCAGAACCTGAGATTCTCATGTAAAACATCTCTTCCTGATAGTGGTTTTGAAATAATTATGAGTGGTAAAAAGAAATTGAACCATTTCTTTCCTCTCCCCACCCCCCCCAGGACATTATTTATCTCTATGCAGTCAAGATGATTAAATGTTCTGGATGCTCAGAGTAAATAAATTTTTGTCTATGTCCACCTCCACCTATTTTGGAAAATAATGACGTTCCAAGAGATTGAGTATTAAAGCAGTAATTCAGTTGAGGCCTGCCTTAAGAGCTATATAATAATAGGTTTTCTGCATGTTTGATGGAGTAATTCAGAGAGGATTTGATCAGACCTTCCAATTATTCTTCCTTTTCTGTTATACTTTTCCTAATACCATGGAAAGTGGATTGCAGTAAAACAGATCTCATAAGATAATATATCTACTCAAATATGTGTCCCCCCCCAACTTTAATCACTACTGCACTCACTATACATTGCTCAAATCCAAATCAAATTTCAGGAAATAATCTGTTTTCTTAAAACAAAGACTGCTCCATTATATATCATATTTCAGTACTTTGTGCATTTCTTTACAAAGTAAAAAATTATAGTACCTTGCTTATATTGCCATATGTCAAAAAATAAGAGTAGGATTTGTTTCAGATAACCTGAAATAATAGACAACTTATTTTCAATGCTTTCCATTAGCACCTCTTGATACTGATGGTAGCAAACAAAATATGCAATATTCACTATAGGAAACCATCTCTGTAAGAAATGATTTTAATGTTTCATTTTAAAAACAATTTATAATTCTATCAAAACACACTTTAAAAAAGCAATATAAACACTATGCCAAGAGGGCTAAATAAATATAAGTATAAATAATTCAAGTGAAGCACTAGATAATTGGAAATACATAAAGCAAGCCTTCAAAGCAAATATTTGGGTATAAAGATTCCACAGTTTAATCCATTTTTCAATACAAATATTTGGAATGATTTAGATTAACCATTCTAAACTGAGTAGATTTTTAGTTTATATTTAGATGTTTGGCAGCACAATGTTAAAAATTTGGGGAGGATAAAAACACTGGCTCAAATTTAGACATGCTAATTTTGAAACTGGAGAATTCAAGACTACAGTCCCTTTTGGAAGCAGAAAGAAAGGAATACTACTCAACGTTGTTCTGGGGTTAATGTGCAAAAAATTGAAACTAAGTCAAAATATCCTTATTCTGTTCAAATTTGATTTGTTTTTGTTTTCATCTGGCTACTAATATCATGTGGTCATGGCTTTGAATTAATACTGCTATAGGTAAATACCCTGTAAGCTTTTGCCAATTGTTCTGTGTACATACATTAATCAACAACTCACCACTTGAAAATAAGCTAGTAAGTAAATAAATAAAAGGTTACCGCAAAAATTTTGTATTGTTTTAGGTGTATTATTATTAACCAAACCTGAAAAATCAAATACAAATAAAACTAAAAAAGGTCATATTTCTGTAGGCTGAAATATTCAAATTTATCTTCTATTCTCTTACTTTCTGTACCATAAGAAAAAAGATGTATTTGTCATAAATCAGGAAATTCTAAGTGAAGTTCCCCATTTAATTCTATTATTCAGGAGCAGCATGAGTTGGAAGCAAGGGACACTGGCATATTAGACTGTTAGGAAATCCTCTCTAAACTATGCCTGCAATTTACAACTGAGTCAAGTGACACTCACATAGCACAGGACTTAGGTGTGAGGTAGAGGATGCAATAGAAGAAAGGCCTGAGGGGCAGACATCCCACCCGGTATGTGCTAGAGCTGCTTGGCCCCTTCCTTTCCTTTAGGGCCCATACAGGGAGTAGGGTCCCCTCAGCTTCTTTCACTTTGAGAATGTGACTACTCTCCCACATCCCCATCCTTCCCTCTTTCCTTTGTTCCACCCCCACCACACTCACTCCCCTCCCCCACTCATGCCCCCCCCCATACAATACTACAGTTTTTGTGGACTAGCTTTGAAGGAGGAGAAGGGTTCTTTATTAAGGTCAAAAATTAAATCAGGTCTTGCTGTGATGTCACCTCAAAGGCCCCACATTCTAGGGAGAAAGACAACAAGCCTCCTCTCCTCTCTCTAGCAGGCTACTGGAAACATTCATAAAAGCACGACAATGTTTAGTTCAGGAGGTGCATATTTTTGAGCTGAAGATTTGGGAGAGCCACATGATCACTTGGAAAGCTCCTCCTGCAGCGTTTTATGTTTGCCAATCTGGGTTTGTATGCAGCACAACACAAGCAAATGCAAAAATCTTAATATTAAGAATTCAGGTATTTGCCACTTAAAGGTGAAACAATAAAACATATGCTTATTTTACAGCTACCCAATGCCTCCAATATCTACATATACACATGCCATTCTGACCTCAGATAAGACATCCATTCAATAATAGTATCAGTTGGCTGGCGCTACTTCATCTACTATTCACTGGTCAAATGAAAGACGAGCATATCTGCTATTGGAACAGTGGATTAAGGGATATGTGTGTCTGATGCCTTCTGACTTAATGTCATCAAGTCATTTATCCAAAAGAAACTGGAACAAGCTTGGAAATCAAGATTTATCAGCAACCTCTGTAGATTTAGTTGTGATTCATCAGATTTGAATTTCCTGGAAAGATATCCTACAAGACTTGCTCTAGGCCTTTTCCTTAATGTTTAGTATTCATTTGATTATTGTTTCTCTCTTGAAGGACTCTTGCTGTCACATGGGTCATTTCATAGTTTGTATGATCTAAGTATATCCTGTACTGGAGTGGTACATTTCACTCCAGTCATCTGCTTCCCTTTAAAATGGACTTTGTCTGGATCTCTGCCTAACTGCCTTGGTAAAAGTCCTCTCCAAGCTCCTTCCGTCTAGGTTAGTGTACTGATTAACTGTGTGCTGGATGTGTATCATACAATTCAATTTAAATTAATTTTGTTAAGGCCAAGTCTTCTAAATATCAAGGTAGTTAAAGCAATTAAGCAATGTTATTTGAGAGCCATGTCACAGCATCTCCATTTTCAGATGAAAAGATAAAATCTACCTGTTTGGGCAATTGCCTTTGCAAAAATGTAAAACCATCTGATACTCATTTTAACAGCGCATAAATCGTGGCAGCATACGTAAACCAAAGCATTGTTTTCATTTTCAGACTTCAAGAGCCAAGAGAGATAAGTTGATCTTAAAGGATCCAACTAAATGAGGGAAACAGATGTCAGAGAAGTTGCATTTCAGTTTTTTTCCTCTATAAGAATGTTAATTTCTCCCCTTGGTCATAAAGCCCTGAGAAAGCAAAAAGCTACATGCCATACTTTGTCATGTTAAGTGCCTCATCATCTGGCATTAAAGCACAAAGAAGAGTAAAAATGAGAATAATGTAGACCTAATAAGTGATCAGAAACATCACATTTCAGTATAAGATATGGAAGAATATGGACCTACTTCATGCAGTTTCTTTTGAGAACTATTTAATCAAATACTTTAGGAAACAAAGTATACATACACTACATTTAAATTAGCTACATATGTTACACTGATCAAAGGCAAAAGAGTATTCAACTTGAGATAGAAATAAAAGCAGGTTGAACAAAACACTAGGAGGTAAAAATCACCAGGGGTGGATTCTAATCTTTACTCTTCCACTATATTAACCGCAGTCCTTAGACAAATTGCATAAAACTTCTCTTCCATTTCTTTAGCTCTTTAATTAGTCTAATGTACCTCTGCCAGCTCATTAGGATGGATGTTGTGAGCATCAAACAAGAAAAGTATTTTCAAGTGTTTTGAGAAAGTAAAATATGTTACAAATATTTTAATATAAAATTAATTTTGTGGTCACCAACATTAATTATATAGAGTAGATTGAAAATCTAACTTATTCACTTGCTCATGTAACAAAAATGTATTTATCCCTGCTCTGTTGCAAGTGTAATACAAAATTTAGAAGAATTTGGAGGTTTTTACAACCTAGTGAGGAAGATAAGCATGCAGACAAGTAACCGTGGAACAATTCAATAATATGCTATGTAAAGCCCCAGACTTCTATGAGAATGTGAATAGAGGGTTCATGACATACCTTCATCAAAGAGGAGGTACTTAAGAAGGTCTAGAAAGATGAGCAGGAGTGTGCCACACAGAAAAGTCGAGGCTCTTCAGGTATAGAAACAGTAAAAGCTAAAAGGGCAGAACTTTTGGAGAACTTGAAGGATTTCAGTGCAGATGGACCATAGACTAAATACTGAAAGTGTTGTTGGTTTGGGGAAGCAGATGAATACTGGACATGTTAAATTTGGGTGCTATAGGCCATCCAGGTGGCTATGAGGTCCAGAGCTAGGGGAGAAATCTGAGCAAAATAGAAGTTCTGAGGTCTTTAATGTAGCTGCAGTAATTTATATCATCAGAGTGGGCACAATGATGCAAAAGGAATGGCATGCCCAGCATTTCTCACAGAGAGCATTTTAAAGTTTTTATTTTGAAATATAGATGTAAAGGAAAGATTATATAGAGAAATCCTCTGCAACCATTACCAAGTTTCTCCCAATGGTTATATTTTACATCACTATGGTAAACTATCAAAACCAGGTAACCGACCTTTGTACAATGAACATATATGGCCTTATGTCAATTCATCTCATGCATACTTTAGGGTAACTGCTTCCAGAACTAAGATACAGAACTACGCCCATCACCATGAAGCTCTGCTTCATGCTTCCACTGGATAGCCACACTGTCCTTTCCTTCATCAATACGTTAAACAACTGACGAGCATTTATATCTCATGGAACAGAGGGAGGCTGAGCACAAACTCTGCAAGTTTGCCAGTTAGATTAATATGTTGGGCATTCCTTTCAAGAGATGAAACTAATGGTCCATTGTTCATGAGTGATCCATCATAGATCTCTTAATTGAGAATACAAATCCAAAAACTTGAAGAGGAAGAAATTTAAAGCCAAAAGTTCAGGTTAGCTTCATAATAATTAAAGAGGTATTAAGCTGACTTTCCCTCTCCACTCACACACACACTCTCATACATTCATCTAAATCAGAGTTATGCATAGTTTCTCATTTCAACAAATCTCAGGAGAGGATGAATGAAGGAACATTCAATTAAATCACATTAGCTCTCTTATTAGACCTGAGAGCATGAACTCTGAATAATATATATTATTTATTTATTTATTTCCCTTTATTAGTCCCAATCATATGACTTTCAGCCATCAAGAGGAAATAACATTGGTCAAATTAAACAGAGCCCTTGGCTTTTACACAAATAATATGTTTTGTTTCTCTGAGTCTATGACTGCAGTTTATATTCCTCAAATAACAGCCACAGTACACCTATCCTTATGAAACCATTCCAAAAAGTCACAGAGGAAGGGACACACCCAAACTCATTCTATGAGATCACCATCACCCTAATAACAAAATCAGACAAATATACCACAAAAAAAGAAAATTATGGGCCAATTTCACTGATGAACATAGATGCAAAAATCCTCAACAAAATACTAGCAAACCAAATCCAACAGTACATTAAAAGGACTGTACACCATGATCAAGTTGGATTTACCCCAGGGATGCAAGTGTTCCTCAATATCCATAAATCAATCAGTGTGATGCACCACATTAACAAACTGAAGAATAAAAGCCGTATGGTCCTCTCAATAGAGGAAGAAAAAGCCTTTGACAAAATACAGCACCCATTTCTGATAAAAAAAAAAAAACCTTCAGAAAGTGGGCATACAGGGAAACCTACAACATAATAATGGGCATATATGACAAACCTACAGCAAACATCATTCTCAATGGGGAAAAGCTGAAAGAATTCCAGCTGAGATCAGGAACAAGACAAGGATGTCTGCTCTCGCCACTACTATTCAACATAGTAGAAGTCCTAGCCACAGCAATCAAAGAAGTAGAAGAAATAAAAGTAATCCAAATTGGAAAGGAAGAAGTAAAACTATCACTATTTGCAGATGACATGATACTATACCTAGAGAATCCTAAAGACTCTGCCAGAAAACTGTTAGAGCTCATCCATGCATTTGGCAAAGTCACAGCATACAAAATTAATACACAGAAATTGATGGCATTCCTATAAACTAACAACTAAAGATCAGAAAGAGAAATTAGGGAAGCAATCCAGTTTACCATTTCATCCAAAAGAATAAAATACCTAGGAGTAAACCTACCTAAAGAGACAAAACTCTCTGAAAACTACAAGACACTGATGAAAGAAATCAAAGATGACACAAATAGGTGGAAAGACATACCATGCTCTTGGATGGGAAGAGTCAATATTATCAAAATGACTATACTACCCAAGGCAATCTACAGATTCAATGCAATCCCTATCAGATTACCAAGGACATTTTTCACAGAACTCAAACAAAATATTTTAAAGTTTGTTTGCAAGTGCAAAAGACCCAGAATGGCCAAAGATATCCTGAGAAAGAAAAATGGAGCTGGAGGAATCAGGCTCCCTGACTTCAGACTATACTACAAAGCAAGAGTCATCAAAACCATATGGTACTAGCACAAAGAATAGATCAGTGGAGCAGGATAGAAAGTCCATAATTAAACCCATGCACCTACAATTCATCTATGACAAAGGAGGCAAGAACATACAATGGAGAAAAGTCAGAACCTTCAATAAGTGGTGCTGGGAAAACTGGATAGCCACATGGAAAAGAATGAAATTAGAACACTCCCTAACACCATACACAAAAATAAACTCCAAATGGGTTAAAGACCTAGATATAAGACCAGACACTATAAAACTCTTAGAGGAAAACATAAGCCAAACACGCTCCAACAGAAATGACAGCAACATCTTCTCAGATCCACCTCTTAGAGTAATAACAGCAAAAACGAAAATAAAAAATTGGGACTTAATTAAACTTAAAAGTTTCTACACAGCAAAGGAAACCCTAAACAAAATGAAAAGACAGCCCATGGAATGGGAGAAAATATTTGCAAATGAATCAACTGACAAGGGATTCATCTCCAAAATTTATAAACACCTCCTACCACTCAATACCAAAAAAACCACCCCATCAAAAAATGGGCAGAAGATCTAAACAGACAATTCTCCAAAGAAGACATATGGATATCAAAAACATTTGAAAAGCTGTTCAACATCACTCATTATTAGAGAAATGCAAATCAAAACCACAATGAGGTACCACCTTACACCAGCCAGAATGGCCATCATCCAAAAGTCTACAAACAATAAGTGCTGAAGAGGGTGTGGAGAAAGAGGAACCCTATTACACTGTTGGTGGGATTGTACATTGGTGCAACCACTGTGGAAAAACAGTATGGAGATTCCTCAGAAAACTAAGCATACAACTACCATTTGATCCAGCAATCCCAGTCCTGGGCATCTATCCAGAGAAAACCATGACTCGAAAAGACACATGGACTCCAGTGTTCATTGCAGCACTATTTGCAATAGCCAAGACATGGAAACAACCTAAATGTCCATTGACAGAGGAGTGAATGAAGAAGAAGTGGTACATATACATAATGGAATATAACTCAGCCATTAAAAGGAACAAAATAACTGGCACCTAGCAACATCAATGGACCAAGAAATTATCATGCTAAGTGAAGTCAGTCAGACAATGAGACACCAACATCAAATGCTATCACAACATATGGAATCTGAAAAAGGGACACAATGAACTTCTTTGCAGAGCAGATACTGACTTATAGACTTTGAAAAACTTATAGTTTCCAAAGGAGAGAGTTTTTGGGGGTGAGGGGATGTGCTGGGGTTGTGGGACGGAAATCCTATAAAACTGGATTATGATGATCATTGTACAACTACAAATGTAATAAATTCATTGAGTAATGAATAAAAAGCTCTTATAAATGCATTTTAAAAGATAAATAAATAAAACAGCCAGAGTAATTGTATGAGCATGTAAATTAGACTACAACACCCCATTTTGAAAACTCTTGAGTGTCTTCCCATTGTGCTTGAAATAATAATCCATATGCCCAGATCTCCCTTCAGGAACAAAAGATGTACTTCACTAGCTGCCAGGAATGAGGCCAAGCCAAACCTCAGGTACAAGCATGGTGGATTGCTTCAGCTGAAGAACACTGCTTCTTCCAAGGTCATGCCTCTTTCAGAAACAGCTCATATTCAGCAACCGATGAATGTCTCAATACAACTTGGGACGACTCTAACGCACTACCTCAGCTCCAGAGCTGCCACAGTCTTGGCTCACAGTTTTGTCAGAACTAAGGTGCAGCTCATTACCTCCCTTTATACCCCCTTGGTCATCCCCTTCTTCCAAAGTTGATCCTAAGAGCACTCCTCATGAATGCTCCCCCCCACCCCAATGCTAATTTCTGTGTTAGAGACTGCTTTCCGGGAACACCAGCTGGGCCCCTGACAACTGACTAGAGGGATCTCTAGAATCTAGGCTCTCCCTACCTTTCTTCACCTCACTTCAGTGCCCTTTGCTTGCTACTAGACACAATTCCTTCTTGTGGCTCCTTACCTGCACTAACCCTTGAAGACCTCTGTGTTTTCATTTACCTCTGCGGGAGCACTCTCCTGGCTCTTTACTCAGCTGGATGTTCCTTGTTTTTCAGGCATCAATTATTTAAAATTCTTTCTAAATCTTAACTCTAATAACCCCTAGAAACTTCACCTTTCCCAAGTCATACTCTGTTCCCTTTTTTCCTTCATTGTACTTATAAGCTTGACATGATCTTTATCTCCTTCCTCTTGACGAGAAGCTCCAGGAAAGCAGGGACCATGTCTGTTTGGTTTACCATTGTATCCATTATGCCTAGAAAGGTACTAAGGTACTTACCACATAATAGTGCTAGTAAATATCTACTAAACAAATGGAACAATCAATAATGGCTCAGGAATGAATTCTATTTGTATGACTTCTTATGAGGAATTTGTCTCCGATTTTAAGCTTCATAAATGATGTGAGAACAGAGTCAGTAAAGCTCAACACCCACACTGTCCTCAACACACACACACACACACACACACACACACACACCCCACTACAGTATCAGTCTATTGCATACAAGTTCTACAGTGTGAAAAATATTTTTAGTGAGAATTTTGACCCATTAAACTTTATTCATGCAGTTAGCATTCTTTTGGAGTTTTTCGAATATCCCAAAATCATTTGAAAATACAAAAATATTATTTATCTTGGTTATGCTATTATTAAAAAAAAAAAAAGCACATCCTTCAGTTAGTAGAATCCAGGTGTCCTTACCTCCTTCTCTAAGGTGAAGGTAATATGCAAGAAAGTGACAGACCAGTGTGACCTCTGACATCAGACAATGTGGTAACTCTGGAGAGGCAGAGGGCACAGAAACATGCTGGAGAATAAAGCAAGCAAGGGGCTCCAAACATTCACATGTGAATTCACTCATGGAAATTAGTCTTTTGATGAATCAGAGCAATCACTATGAGACACTCGGATTTAAAGTGAAAAGTAGAGCCTTCCCATAAATTCTACAAAATGTACACCTTAGAACCTTCATGGGTCCTGGACTGAATAGCAAATCCTACCTGTCAGATGACTACAGCTGCATTTTGCAATCAGGAACCTAATACACAAATGTGCTTTGAAGTTCCTGGGACTCATTTGTGTCCATATGTTCTTTAATCTCACACTCCCATTTTCATGTATACCAACACCTGGCTCTGGCAGAAAACCAGAAATAATATTCAAAGCAATTCTGTGCCATCAGTGCTGAGCACAAACATCTTAGTGATGGATATTTTACTTATGTTACTTCAAGTTTGAACTGCAAAAGGCTGAATAAATCATCCCAATCTTAATACACTAACATCCTTCAAGATGACTAATTTTCTTTGCAACAGAAGCATCTTCCTGAAAGGAAGGAACCTTTTGATGGAAAATAAATTCTCTCTTGGCATGCATTTCTGAACCGTAAATGTTAATCATATTGGAACTGAAGAGCAAATATGAGCACTTTTGATTGGGACCTACTTTTATTAATAGAGACACACAATTCAATTTTGTCTTTATTATAACTCTTCCTTGTCAATTGGTTTTTCTAATGGTGACAGGACATTTTTTTCCCAGAGTTCGCACAAGAAAAGAGTTCTCTACTGTGTAAATCCTATCAAATATTTTTAAAAACCAGAAACTTTAATTCAAAGTAGATTATTAAAGACTATTACCAGAAAGAGATCTATTTCTAAGTTAAATCCCATTCAGCTTTATATTGTTGGAATTATGAGATAAATATTTTTATTATATGCTTAGAAAAGTGTGGCATTTTTTATACTAAATTGATATACATCCATCAACCAATATTTCAGCCCTTTTTATAAAAGCCACACATTGAACAATGAGAGGCAAAATCAACTTAATGTTTTAATATACTGTTTTCAAAAGCAAAACAGTATGGTCTTGATCAAAGATTTTTACAGTGATAAATGATAACTTATCAAGATATATAATACAAATGATAAACCTTTTATGGAAAAAGTTCAGGCTTTTCTACTCTCTTCCTTCCCCCATTTTTAATTAGTGCCAGATGCAAGTGAAAATTGTTATCCTGAGATCTTTTCCGTATATCCATCTTGGGAAGCTCAGGTTGTACTACGTTTTACCTACTAGTTATGCTTCACAGAGAGACCCCAGACTTAACTATGATGTGAATGACAACAATGATGGCAAAGAAAACAGAAACATGTACTCTTATCCATCACTTACTGAATGATATAAGTATACAAATAATAGGGAATCAATATTGAAATCAATATTTAAAGAAAGGGGCAAAGTGTATATACAGGAGATCTTTTTAAAACTGCCATTTCCTGATCTATACTGGATACACAGAAATACACATAGGTTATCATTTTGGTCTGACAGAGCTTTTGGAAATTTGCAATGGGATTTAGAATTCTAGTTCTCCAGATTGGGCTCAAAACTTCCTGAGTAGGGTCGGATGTGGTAATTCTAGGTAATTTGCTTGATGGGTAGGGTCACTCTTTAATTTATTGTCCAAACTGGTGTAAAATGTGGCACTATGATAATTATGCTGTTAGAGTTGTTGAAAGCTTGGGCTGACTCAGGCCCGCTGGGATGGTGCAGACCCTATTGATTGGAATAAATCAGCATCATCAGGACAGCTTGTCCTTTTCTGGACAATTAGACAGCAGTAGCTTAAAGAAGAGATATGCCTTCCCATATATCAGGTAATCGATAACTTTCAGTTAAATTAAAAATCATTTTAGGGAGTTCCCGTCGTGGCGCAGTGGTTAACGAATCCGACTAGGAACCATGAGGTTGCGGGTTCGGTCCCTGCCCTTGCTCAGTGGGTTAACGATCCGGCGTTGCCGTGAGCTGTGGTGTAGGTTGCAGACGCTGCTCGGATCCCGTGTTGCTGTGGCTCTGGCGTAGGCCGGTGGCTACAGCTCCTATTCGACCCCTAGCCTGGGAACCTCCATATGCCGCGGGAGCGGCCCAAGAAATAGCAGCAACAACAACAACAAAAAAGACAAAAAAAAAAAAAATCATTTTAGGGCACTAAAGGGGTTTCAGGTTTTAAAGATAAGAAAGAGACTGCTAGTTGTCCAGGAAAATGCTTTCTTTCCTATATCCATAATAGTAGTTGTTTCTGGGACACACCAAACCAAACCCTCAGCCTCATCTAGAGCAGTGACCTCAGCTTCTCTGCAGCTGATTTATGGACATGTGACTAGCTCTGATGAATAAAATGTGACCAGATTCAGGTGTGTGATTTCTGATTGACCTGAAACCAAGCTTCCTCTTCAGTGGATGAAAGGCAATGGCTAGACTAATCTTGGAAACCATCTGTTGAAAGTAGCAGATCTGTCATCAGGCTGAATCTCTGAATTACCACGTGGAACAGAGTGACTACCCACCTGAAAAGTTGTCTTGAGAATTGTTACACAAGAGATAAGTAAATTTCCTCATTCTTAAATCACAGTATGGTTGCTTCTCTTTACTAAGCAGCCTAGCCTTTAACCCAATCACATGCAGGGCAAGAAGTTACATAGATTGTCTCTTTTTGATTAGAAGTATCCGACTCAAGGCCAAATGGAGACAGGGGAGTTTCTTTTGGAGAACATGTCTGCAGTTCTAACAACCCAAGTGTATACTTAGTACACTGCTTTGAGGGTCAGATGGGTGACACCGAAGGTGTCATTGTACATTTTCAGGAAGCACCATTCGTACCTTGCTAGATAAACGATGCCCCCTGGAGTTGTTCACTGTATTACCTGAATGTATACACAGGGGCCCAGCTCTGTCAGGCATTTCAAATGAAAATTAGTCACACCATATTGTCTGTCCTAATTTGTCTACTGAGAATACAAAACCAAGTTGGATCTATGGTATTTTTTCCTGTTCCTTGGCTATGCATCTATAATGTATTACTTATTTCACTCACTCTCATTTTGCACTTTTTAGCACTAATTGGTATATCCTTCAATCTGCTTTCTCCCTCATCATTGCTGTGCCTGTTGTCCTGGCTTGTAACCACAGAGTAGCTTCTATCTTGCTTCCTGACTCAGCCAGCTATGGAGCTACTTTTCCCACCAAAAGATGCTGTCTCCAGCATACTTTGGCTATGGAAGATACCTATGGATGACCAAGCTTTGGCCAGCTAGAGGAGTTCTGAAAACTTTGTATTGGGGCAGATGCTGTACTGAGTTAAACTGGAAGAATGAAAGACTGGAAGCTCTCAAGGTCTCAAACCTCTTAAGTTCCCTTGCAGTGCTACGTAGCATCCCAGGATTGCTGTAATTCCTGATAGTCTAGAGACCTGCTATTAACTCAAAACATGGTCCAGCAGCATTGGAATCACATGAAAGCTGGTGGAAACACAGAATCTCAGGCCCACACCCAGACTCCTGAATCAAAATCTGCATTTTTATAAGACTGAAATTATAAGAGGTGGTTTGTATGCACAGTCAAGTTTATAAAACACTGGTGGAGAGATCGGGCTGGCTGGGATCAGACATGGAGGCAGAAGATGGAGAGGAGGCATTGACCCATAAAAGATCCCAAATTTCACACTAAGTCATCAGAGCAGTGACAATAAAGAAGCATCTGTCTTTCATGGGCTTTTCAGCAGGATTGCGGTGACTGAAATGATTGGTGAATCTCCTTTTAACACCGTATGACACGATGAGACTTAGATTCCCATTTTTTTTTTTTTACTAAGTAATATATTTTTGCTTCTTGATAAATGATATTTTGCGAATATCTAGATATGCCTGCTTCCAAAGTGGGAAGCAATTCTAGTGAATGATTTCTCCTGTTTATTCTAGAAAGGCCTTGATCCATTGAAGAGTGAAAGCCTAAAACTTAGTCTGGGACTGAATGTCATAAATGCTTCTAACAAGTAGAAGAGGCCTTCTTTCCCTTCTTAAAACACATTAAAATTCTTTTCCTCTAGATATATTGTTGGACTGCAACCTATTAAAAGAAATTTAAATAAGGCAGCTGTACCTGTGGGTTCTGGGAAATAATTAAATTTGGATTAATTTCATACAAAACTGCTATTTTTCTGCATCAGAGAAACAATTACAGTGGTCTAAGACCTAGTTAAAAAGTCATTAGTTTAAAGTTTTAAATACATTTACCAGGGCTTACAAAAGTTCCATTAAGGGTGCTACTCTACCAGTATGGTTGACAAAAATAATAATATCACACAGAGAACAAGGGATGCAAAGGACTGTGAAAACTATTACAGTGAAATTGAGAACTCTAGCTCTTCCTATATTTATGACACACACAAAGGCAGATTTGAGGAGCTCTGAATCCAAACAAATGAAACTTCCTTTCAACCACAACTAAACTGATTCCAGAATAGTAGACTGTGTCGCAAGGGTTGGCAACCAAGTAGGAAATAGGAACAAAAGAGGGGCATTTGGGATCACTTCAAGTGACTGTAAATCAAAGTGGCTCAGGCTGGAGAAATGCCTTGAAAGTACACCCAGTGAGGAAAGCCAACAATAGGCCTGCCAAAAGGGGCTTCATTCTCTTTTCTTCATCACTCCCTTTCATGAAAAACCAATGACTAATATCACTAAGTAATAAGAATTTTTTAAATGCTTTATGAAATTCTATCTATGCTACAGGTACAACTCCACAAAGAGCCACCAAAAAAAACTCACTGCGGCTCCATTGGGAGGGAGGCTTTTTTCTTGTCTGGTATTGAGGGTGAAGGACATGAAAAGGTTTTATAGATAATTAATGTCACCCAAGACAATCCAGGGGTCAGAAAATCAGGTTCATTAGTTAAATCATATATTAGTTGAAGTTGCAAGAACCTCCTCCTTAAACGTATTTACTATCTTTGAAAAACCCTTCAACGAATGCCAATTCCGAAATAAAGAAAACTTCAACACATCACAACCCTGCCAAGGATGCTTGTGGGATGTTATTTTGATCACTTTTCTGCCTTTTAAGTAGAATCCAAAAGAAAATTTTCAAATGAAGAGTCTTGTTTTGAAGCATTTATTCTCCAATGCAAACACCAAAAACAAGAATCCAGATAACTCCCCTCCGCCCATCCTTCAAAGGCACATTGAAAATGCACATAATGGGATAATGGATCTGTCCTAATGAAGGATAAGAGAATGCATCAAAAAATCTCAGAAAAGCTTATTGGTGTAGAAGATTCTAAATCCTAATATTTTGGTTATTGGGACTTGCTAATCAAAGAAATTGTTTGGTGTGAGATGTTAATCACTAAAGGAAATACCAGGACAAGTGTCAGGAAGTGCCATGATCACAGACAAACATACAGGTGTTACGACTATTACTTATCCTGTTAGTATGCCTACATCTTGCAAATTATTTGGAAAATACAGTAACATGAAAGAAAAAAAATCAAAGCAAGCACATTAGATGAATTTTTCAACTATCTAAATACAACAGTTTTGATAGCAGTGTTCTTTTACATGTGCACATATTTTCATAGTGCAACGCAAAATGCAAATGCAATTTTGTATCTGATAGTTTCATTTAACTTGCCAGCATAATTCTTACTTCTATCAATATTTACAATTATTAATAGGCATATAATACTCTATTTTGTTATTAGAATATAGTGTAGTAAATAACATCCCATATATAAAACAAGTACACCACTTCTACATATTTTTCTTTATAGATATCATGAATAGTACAATCTTTATAGCTCATAGCATTTTTGCTTCTTCAGAATTATTTCCTTATTATGAATGCCTCAATCATACTAAGGCATTGTGCAAATCCAATGCCTCAATCTTGAATTTCCACAGCAAGATGCATATGGTTCCTTATGCAAATGTCTCATTGCTTTGATAGAAGTTTTTCCCAATTACACTCCTACCAAAAATTAATAAGGGTAGCACCTTCATGATAATCTTAACAATTTCGACTCTCCTGAAAATTTGACTGTTTATATTTTCTTTGGCTTAGATTTTTTTAACCTTCTACATAAACTAAACTTTTTTAACACACTTTTAAAATTATTTATACAAATAACAGTGAGTGAAATAAATACATTATTGAAATTATGAGTGTTATGTGTATGGTAGCATGCCTGTTCCTTTTATGAATTGCTTACTCATATTCTCAGTTTATTTTATAATGAATGTTGAATTTTACATAAAACCCCAATTAATTATTTTATATTGTGATAGTTATGTGTATATAATACTAAATGAATATTTATAATACTTACATTATAAAATATTATAGATTATTATTCCTAATCTGTTTTTTTAGGTTATGTTGCCTTGTAAATTTCATTTTAGTAATTTTCCTTATTTATAAAACCTAAAGTTTATGTATAGTAATTTGTTAAAATATTTCATAAAGACTTCCTTTTATTTACTATTTATTTCTTTTTTTATTTTTTTGCCCTTTTAGGGCCATACCTGCAGCATATGGAGGTTCCTAGGCAAGGGGTCTAATTGGAGCTGTTGCTGCTGGCTTATGCCAGAGCCACAGCAACACCAGATCCAAGCCATGTCAGCTCAGGGCAAGTCCAGATCCTCAACCCACTGAGCGAGGCCAGGGATCAAATCTGAAACCTCATGGTTCCTAGTCAGATTCGTTTCCACTATGCCATAAGAACTCCAAGACGTCCTTTTAAACTTAACAATAAGAATGCATTCCTCCATATGTTGAAACATAAAATTCAAAGGCAAACAAAAAAGACACCGTTCACAAGAAATTGCTTGATAAACCACAGCATATGAAAGTGCAAAAGAAAAAATTTTCAAAAAGAGAAATGAATGCAAGCCAGTAAGTGTGAATATATTTGTGAAAATAATCAAACACTTAAATTTAAAGCAGAGTTAGATCTTCTCCATTGCCTGCCCTCACACTGGATATGATCTAGCAGCTGAGCCTTCCACTTGTACACTGCTCTGTCCTCTCCTGCCTTCAGATCACCATTCCAGAGACCAGGGCCAGAAGACAGAACAAACAGATTAGGTGCATAACATTTCACTCATGCCATGGGGAAACCAACACACATAAACCCCATGAAATGCAAAGAAGCACAGGACATGGAAGGAAAAATCTGGCAAGAAAGTGGAGGGAAAAATATGGCAGGGAAGTTAAGGGACAGAACAGAAATGGGCTCAGACTTTAAAAAACTCATGGTTACCAAGGGGGACAGAGGGGGAATAGACTGGGAGTTTGGGATTGGCATGCACATTGAGGTATGGAATGATTGGCCAATGGGAACCTGCTGTATAGCACAGAGAACTCTACCCAATATTCTGTGATAATCTATAGATGAAAAGAATCTTAAAGAAAGAATGGATGTGTGTACATGTATACCTGAATTGCTTTGTTGTACAGCATAAATTAACACAACATATATCAATATATCTATACTTCACTAAAACTAAAAATAAATAAATAAATAAATAAATAAGGAAGCACTGAGGTGGGGACTTCATTTAGATAGACAGCAAAGTTTCCTAACTGAACTGGATGAAAAATTGCTGAACTCTTCTGAGTCTCCAGATTAAACCAAGTTTGGTTCTTTCGTGCCTGAGAAGGAATAAAGATTTCTTAAGAAACATAAGCAGTTAGCAAAATAAAGTAGGTCATACCACTCATATCTGAGTGGTAACTGCCAAGCTCTATCCTATATATATATATATCCATAAAATTAGTCAAGATTCTATTTTTTATTGTGAATAATCAGTAGCACCACAGAGCTTGAAAGCAGGACTCACACACACTGTTGGAGAATGAGAGGGCTGCCCCAGTGCTACAAGTACCCAGATTCCCCTCTGAGCTTCTGGGATCCTGACGTCCTCCTCCTCACTGTGCAAAGTTTAGTTTCTTTCCTTTCCCTGGTTTGCCACGTCTCATGACAGCCAGCTTATCTTCCTCCAGGAGGAACTGACCAGGAACACCTCTCTTATGATTTAAGGTCCAGTCCCTAAACTCTGGTGCCTCCAAAAGAACTAAACTCTCCTACTTCCCCCCTAAGTTCTTATTTTTCTGCTTTCTTAGAATCATGGAAAATGCAACTGTCCATTCTCTTAATGGAAACACTACATCCCTAGTATTTTGTGATTAGACATTTTTTTAAAGCTTCCACTAGGACAAGCTTTTACCTCAATATAATGCTTCACATCTTGAAGTTCCCATTGTGGCTCAGCAGGTTAAGGACCCAGTGTAGTCTCTGTAAACATGCAAGTTGGATCCCTGGCCTCACTTAGTGGGTTAAGGATCTGGTGTTGCAACAAGTCGTGGTGAAGGTGACAGATGCTGTTCAGACCTGGTGTTGTTGTGGCTGTGCTGTAGGCCACAGCTTCAGCTCCAATTTGACCCCTAGCCTGGGAACTTCCCCATGTGGTGGGTGTGGCCATAATAAGAAGGGGAAAAAAATTCGCATCTTCCTGAACAACTGAATTTTGGTTAATTCACCATCCTTAGTACCACCCAAGGTCCACAGATAGTTAACTGTCTTAAATTAGCACAATTAATGATATCTTTACAGAGAGAACACCCTCCAAAAAAGTAAAATCATGTCTTTATCCTAGAAAAACAGACTTTGCATAATTTTTAAAATTATCAATCCATTCTTCTTTGATTATAAAGGCTCAATCTCTTCTATATACCCTATGACATAGACATTCCATAAATAATAGAAAATAGCTACCATTGACTCTGAACATTCATTTTCTAAATGAGTGTTAACCAATGTTTAAATATATTTTCACTTTTCACTTGAAGGCAAAAAATGAGCTTTAGATAAGCTCATACATTATAGTTTTACTTCACCAAATGGCTTGCTTAAATTTCCTAACACAAACCTGTGAGTCTGTGAGGAGGAAGGAATTCTCTCTCCTATATAGATGGAGGAACTGAAGTTTCAGAAGGATTTCGCAGGATACCAGGCATCACATAAACTAGCAAGTGGCCCAGTCAGAGCCCAGCCCATCTGACTGCCAAGCCCTCACTCCTCTCCATCTGCATTAGAGCAACCTTTACAGCGAAGGTTGTTTCTTGGTATCTTGCTGGGTAATATTTCCTTTGAGGGAAATGTCCTGTTTTGTAATATTTTACTAGCAGTTATCAAGACTGTCAAAGAAAGGGGAGTTCCAAATTATGCCTTTATTTGTAGCAGGGAGAATACAGAACCCTTCATCAGAGCATTCCTACTGAAAACACATTAAACAATTTGATTCCAAGCTAAAACACAATATATTTAAAATTTTTCCTTGGTTGAGAACAGCTCTTCTTTTAGAATATGAGGATGGAAAAAAATATGCTCAGTCTTTTCTAGAGTCCAGTTGTTTGATAGATCATTTCTCTTTGGACAACATAATTTCTGTTCGAAATCAGGTATTTTGCTTTGTGGTAGAATCCTATCTTCATGTTCCTGTCCTCATGAATACTTAAAATAGTCTATGAGCCACATAACAAACAATTCAAAATAAATAATTCACTGTACTGCCTCAAGTGCACCAGATTTTAGCTAGCTATTTCTCTGCTTGCTCTTTAGAGAGCCCAGTACAAACAAGGGTTAATGTAAAACCTGCATTTTTTTTTTTTTTTTTTTTTTTTTTGGCAAAAGGAGTTTTTTCCCCTCGGATCTGAATAACAACATATCTGTCCTGCAAAATAAACCACTCAACTGTCGCAGATATTTGGGAATGAACGCTTAGCCACTAATTGGCTTCAGCTGTTTTTTCTCTTCATTATTTGAACTGAGAAAACAGCTGTTTTGGCAAATGGTTAAGCCCCAAGTCACATGGTTAGTGATTTATGTACTTCAATGTGCTAATGGATGCCTTGTACTGCATGGTTTTGTTTATTTAATTGTTACAGGCCATAGTTAATGAATCATGACTTTCCTTAAACACATAGTGAACCCAATCTCATGGAGCAGCTCTTCATTTGGAAGGTTTGTTTTCAGATAATTTTTCTCAGATTATAATGTGCTTGATTTTACCTCTCTGGGGTAACAAGAAAACAAGGAGAAAGTGGTGATAACGAGTTATGTTTTTATGAAACTTGATGTGCTTGCAAGTGAGCAGGGAGTAGACTGTCAAAGAACCCAGTAGAAGAAGTGGGGACAAGAAACAGAACAAAACAATTTGCCTCTTGAATTATTTGTGCTAACCATACTTTGTAGAGTGCTATTCCCAGAGCCCATTAACGTCAAGAGCAGGACATTCAGTTACATTCACCCTTTAGGGTATTCATTGACAGGTGCTGGAATGAAATCCTTTAAGTTATTCAAAGAAGTATTTTCTCACCTCCATGATTAGAAGAGGTCCATCACAAATACTGGTGCTCTTCCCTAATTAAAATAAGTTCTGTCATTCCAATAATATTTAGAATAATAAATACATTTGACTAGAAATGACCACTTTGAGTTACATTCAAAGTGACAGCAATGAAGGAAATGGCAAATTTTAACATTAGAGGTTTAGTTTAAAAAAAAGCATGACGTCTTCAAGTAGACTATTGCTTAAGTCATACTAGACAGTTATGCTGTTTGCAAGACTCTCAATGTGGGTACTTCAGCCTCCTCAAGTAATCAGTTCTAGCTTTTAATCCTTGATGTCAGAAAATTATGATTTTACCTAACAAAATGTATCTGATTTGGGGGAGTTCCCATCATGGCACAGTGGAAGTGAATCTGACTAGGAACCATGAGGTTGCAGGTTCGATCCCTGCCCTTGCTCAGTGGATTAAGGATCCGATGTTGCCATGAGCTGTGGTGTATGTCACATCCGTGGCTTGGATCCAGCATTTCTTTGGCTGTGGTGTAGGCCAGCAGCTATAGCTCCAATAAAACCCCTAGCCTGGGAACCTCCATATACCACAGGTGTGGCCCTAAAAAGACCCAATAAAAAAAAAGGGGTCTGATTTTTGACAAGCATAGCTCTCATAGGATGATAGAGCTATTATTCAACAGAACATTAGACCTCAAATAATTCAGTCCTCCGATCCCACAATAAGGAAACAAAGCCTTGGGGGGTTAAATGTAATGTCCACTCATAGATGCAGGTAAATTCACTGAAAATGGAATAATCCCAACATTTTAAGAACATTTTTAATATTTGGGTCTCACCTCTGTGCTCTGTGAATTTTGCCTTGCTTCCACCTCTGCTCTAATAATGTCCTGGTTGTAAATGTGGTTAAGGTGAATTTGCATGAATGCAGCAGAATAGCTAGGAGGAGTCAAGACCAAGAATAGCTGAGAACTGGAGTTTATAGAAAAGGATGGTAATTATCAACCTGAAGAACAGAATCATCAGTTGGGGAGTTTTGAATCAGGGTGAGTTTTCTCCAAATATTATCAAAATGTTAATGTCAAGGGTGAATCTTGGATCTGAAGGTGTTGGAGTCACTAAACTTACATGAAGAGGACACACAGGCAAAGATGAAAGAAGGATGAATGTGACCATTTTAAAGAACAGAATGGATTTTCACTAACGTATCATTGATGAAGATGAATGTCAGGTGCATTTCTGAATCACCCGAGTGATATAGTAAATAGCATAGCATAGGACAGATAGTTCCTGGGGACCTATAATGGGTTTTATCTCTCTCTCTGCACCTAACTTCGGGGGCAAGATATACACTGATCAAAGTAAGTGAAACACAACAACAAAATAAGGATTTTGTAATTTAAAGGGAATTTTAAAAAATTCCTCTAGAGCACAACCCACTTTCCTCTAGCCCTTCCTGGCTCCTTTGAACTCATCTCTTCCTCCTTCATCTATCCACAACAGCAACCCAAGTGTGCCATATGACTGAAAATAAAAAGGCTACAGACCAATGTAAGTACACTAGGTCTTAGGATGCTTGATGAAAAGAGCAAAACTCTTTGTAAGCAAAGGAGATGATACATAATTGGATGCTATACATACTATGTCTAGTGTGTTGAATAGTGCCCCCTAACTTCATGTCAT
Organism: Sus scrofa; assembly: GCF_054392235.1. Classification (NCBI taxonomy): domain Eukaryota; kingdom Metazoa; phylum Chordata; class Mammalia; order Artiodactyla; family Suidae; genus Sus; species Sus scrofa. The sequence continues at coordinate 78,801,129 of NC_139383.1, read as the reverse complement.
TCCCAGAACCTCAGAATGTGCCTTTATTTGGAGATAAAATCTTTAAAGTGTTAGTTAATTATTATGAGGTCATACTGGATTAGGGTGGGCCCTAAAACTGGTGTCCTTATAAAAAGAGAAGAGACACAGAAACAGCCACACAGAGTAGGAAGATGGCCATGTGAAGACAGGGGTAGAGATTGGAGTGAGATTTCAGACTTATGGCTTCCAGCATGGCAAAGAATAAATTTCTGTTGTTTTAAGGACCCTATTTTGTTGTACATGTGTTGTTAGAGTAGTTCTAGGAAATTAACTCACTGGGAATGGGGTTGGAAGTGGACTTTCATTTACAGCATTCAAAGAGTTGCAAGGTGAGGAATTGGATTAGGCAGAGAACCCAAAAGCATGAACAAAGAATGATAAATCCTTATAGTAAAAGACCAAATTACTGGATTCATAATGTCAGAGACACATAAACAAAGGAAAGAACATATTACAAAAAGAAAAATGTTTATGATACATGAAAGATATACATATAATACTCTCAAAACCTAAATATTTCTTTAAAAAGTGAGCTGAGTGAAGTAAGTCAGAAAGAGAAAGACAAATACCATATAATATCACCCATATCTGGAATCTAATATACGGCACAAAGGAACCTTTCCACAGAAAAGAAAATCATGGACTTGGAGAATAGATTTGTGGTTGCCAAGAGGGAAGGGTAGGAAGTGGGAGTGACTGGGAGCTTGGGGTAAATAAATACAGAATGTTGCCTTCGGGATGGGTTAGCAATGGAATACTGCTGTGTAGCACTGGGAACTCTATCTAGTCACTTATGATGGAACATGTAATATGAGAAAAAAGAATGTATACATGTTAAGTGTAACTGAGTCACCATGCTTTACAGTAGAAAAAATATACACATAAATAAAAGATTAAAAAATAAAGAAAAAGTGAGCTCTCTAATAGAAATGTAAGAAACTCAAATTAAAATGCAAGATATTTTATTTACTTAATTGACCACCAAAGATGAGAAAAATTACTAAACCTATCATTAGTAAGAGTGTGGGGAGACAGACACTCTGTGCTGCTGTTCAAAGTATTCGAGCTCTTTGTTGCTGATCCATAACCAGAAAGATACAAAAAACTGAAAGTGTTCTGAAATTATTAGAGCAAATCAAACTTGCTGTGACATCCAGGTGAGTGGCTGGAGGACTTGTCTGTTTGGAAAGGGTAGGACTGCTCAAGTCATGTGATCAGTCTTACATATTCAGAGTTGCATACTAATTATAAAAATATAAGATCATGTTTCATCAAGTGGTAATTTCCAGCTTCACTGAGATATTACTGACATATGACATAAATTTAAGGTGTACAATGTGATAATTTGATACATGCATATCTTAGGAAAAGATTATCATATATAGCTAACACCTATATCTCCTAATTCTTGTTTTTGTGAATTCTACTCTCTTAACACCTTTCAAGTACATTATACAGTGTTATTCAATGTAGTTACCAGGCTGTATATTAGATTTCAGAACCAATACATCTTACAGCTAGAAATCTGTACTCTTTGTTCAACATCTCTCCATTTCCCCCATCCCCTAGCAACCACTTTTCTATTTTTTTAATTTCATTTTTTTAGATTCTATATATAAGTGAGCATGTGCAGTATTTGTCTTTGTCTGGCTTATGTCACTTAGCAAAATGTCATCTAGTTTGTCCGTGTTTTCTCAAAGAGGCAGGATATCCTTCTTTTTTATGGCAGAATAATATACATTTTATATAGGTCACATTTTCTTTGTTCATTCATCTGTTGATGGGCACTTAAGACTGTTTATATGTCTTTGCTACTACCCTTGATGCTGCAATGGACCTGGTAATGCAATTATCTCTGTGAGACAGAGACTTTATTTCCCTCAGATATGGATCTAAACCTGTGATTGCTTGATCAGAGAGCAGTTGTATTTTTAATTTTCAACAATATTTTATTAGTTTCTCAACTATAACCCAGAAATGAATATTTAAAACATCTGTATTTAGGACACTAAAACTGTATCTTTCACAACCATTTTATTTTAAATCAAACCTTTATAACTTATGATTCAAAGCTGTTAAATTATGGAGATGATATTTATATTACTAAGTTTTAACTCTCAAGGTTGGGACATATTTTCATTGACTTTTTTTTTTTTTTTGCTTTTTAGGGCTGTACCCACAGCATATGGAAGTTCCCAGGCCAGGGCTTGAACTGGAGCTGAAGCTTCTGGGCTACACCACAGTCACAGCAATGCTGGATCCCCAACTAACTGAGCAAGGCCAGGGATCAAACCCACACCCCCATGGATACTAGTCAGATTCATTTCTACTGTGCCACAACAGGAACTCCCTTCACTGACTATTTTTTAAGAAAAAGATCTTTTCTGGATGTGGCAGGAATCATAAATCAAATGATGAAAAATATTCCAAACAAATTAATTATTGTTAGTATTTTTACTCACATGTATGATTCCTTATATATTATATTCAGCTTTGTAGTTTTATTTGATGATGAAATGCTAAAGCAATAGTTTATTCTTTATGGCAATGTACTGGCTAATAAAACAATGCAGTTCTGAAAACTTAGACTTGCATACAAAATGTAAGGACATAAGTTCAAAACAAGTAATTCTTCAAAAGGAGGGATACTGATGAATAATTTTACAGGTATATGCTTAATATTTCACATATAAATATTAGTCCTTTTTAGGCTTCTTTTAAAGCAGCACTGAAATTTGTTAAGATTAAATAGCCATATGAAATGCCTGACACAATTGGTTAAAGATTACGTTAGTAAGAGATGGTTGCAAATACTGGATAAATCTGTGCAAAAAAATTAAGCAATACTTTCTAATGACAACACAGCTACAGTATATAATGAATTATATGTCAAACTAAGTCATAGAACTAATAAATTATTTCAGTATTTATCAGTCTTTTGATAAATGCTCAGATACTGCTAACATGGCAGTTATTTTTAGTATAAGGTTAATCTGAACATGTGGGTACTCTGCAGGAAAATTTCCTTTCAGTTCATTGTTAATGAATACAGCTATATCTGAACTACATAAACTACAAAAAATTGCATTGTCAAATATTTTATTTTTTAATATTTTTAAATTAGAATATAGTTGATTTACAATGTTTTGCCAATTTATACTGTACAGCAAAGTGACTTATCCACACATATACACATTCTTTTTTTAATATTATTTTCCATCATGGTCTGTCCCAGGAGATTGAATATAGTTCCCTGTGCTGTACAGTTGGATCTTATTGCTTATCCACTCTAAATATAATAGTTTGCATATACTAATATCAAATTCCAAGTCCATGTCACTCCCACCTCACTCCCCCTTAGCAACCACAAGTCTTTTTTCCATATCTGTGAGTTTTGTTCTGTTTTGTAGATAGATGGGTTCATTGGTGCCATATTTTAGAGTCCACATATAAATAATATCATATGTAGTCTCTTTCTGACTTACCTCACTTACTATGAGCTGCTGCAAATAGTACTATTTTGTTCTTTTTATAGCTGAGTAGTATTCTATTGAGTGTATGCACCACAACTTCTTAAACCATTCATAGATAACTGTTAAGAAGCCAACAAAAAAACTGTTCAATCTGATAAACAATTTAAGCAAAGTAGCAGGATACAAGATTAATATTCAGTAATCAGCTGTATTTCTGTATACTAACAATGAAATATTAGAACAGGGATGTAAAAAATAATATCTTTTAAAATCTCACCAAAACAAAAACAATACCTAAGAACAAACCTGACCAAAGAGATAAAGGACTTATACACTGAGAACTATAAAACCTTTTTTGTGTGTATCTTTTTAGGGCCACACCTGTAGCACATAGAGGTTCTCAGGCTAGGGGTCAAATCAGAGCTGTGGCTGCTGGCCTACACCACAGCTACAGCAACACCAGATTTGAGCTACATCTTCAACCTACACCACAGCTCATGGCAACATGGGATTCTCAACCAACTGAGCGAGGCCAGGGATCGAACCCAAGTCCTCATGGATATAAGTCAGATTCGTTTCCACTGAGCCATGACAGCAACTCCCTATAAAACTTTTATAAAAGAAATCAATTAGGATTCATAAAAATGGAAATATATCCCATGCTCTTGGCTTGGAAGAATAACAATTGTTAAAATGGCCATACTACCCAAAGCAATCTACAGATTTAATGTGATTCCTATCAAATTACCCATAACATTTTCCACAGAACTAGAACAAACAATCCAAAAATTTATATGGATAAAAGACCCAGAATTGCCAAAGCAATCCTGAGGGGGACAAAAAAAAAAAAAAAAAAAATGGGACATAACTCTTCCAGATTTTGGGACAATATTACAAAGCTACAGAAATCAAAATGGTGTGGTATTGGTACAAAAACAAACATACAGATCAATGGAACAGAATAGAGGGCCCAAAAATAAACCCAGGCGCCTACAGTGAATTTATCTTCAACAAAGGAGGCAAGAATACAAAATGGGAAAAATATCTCTTCAGCAAGTGGCCCTGGAAAACTGGATAGCTGCCTTTAAATCAATGAAAGAATAAACTCTCACACCATGCACAAAAAATAAATTCAAAATGGCTTAAAGACTTAAGACAAGATACCATAAAACTCCTAGAAGAGAACACAGGCAAAATACTCTCTGACGTTAAACATACAAATGTGTGATTAGGTCAGTCTCTGAAGGTAATAGAAATAAAAACAAAAATAAACAAATGAGACCTAATCAAACTTATAAGCTTTTGCACAGGAAAGGAAACCATCAACAAAACACAAAGACAACCTACAGAATAGGAGAAAGTAGTTGCAAATGATGCACAAGGGCTTACTCTCCAAAATATACAAATGACTCATACAAATCAACAACAACAAAAAAACAACCCTATCAAAAACAATGGGTAGAACACTTAAATAGACATTTCTCCAAAGAAGACACATGGATGGCAAGTAGGCACATGATGTGCAACATTGCTAATTATTAGAGAAATGCAAATCGAAACTATAATGGAGTACCACCTCACCCTGTTTGGAATAGCCATCATTAATGAGTCTACAAATAACAATGCTGGAGACAGGTGAAGAAAAGGGAACACACCTTCACTGTTGGTGGGAATGTAAATTGATACAACCACAATGGAAAACAGAATGAAGGATCTTCAAAAAACTAAATATAGAACTACCACATGATCCAGCAATCCCACTCCTGGGCATATAAACAGACAAAACTCTCAAAAATACACATGCAGCCCTATGTTCAAAGAAGCACTATTCACAATATCCAGGGCATGGAAGCAACCTAAATGCCCATCAACAAATATTATTTTTCCACAGAGAAATAGAAATGTCTCTTCAGGTCTTTTGCCCATTTTTCAAATGCGTTGTTGGCTCTTTTGCTATTGAGTTGTATAAGTTGTTTGTATATTTTAGAGATTAAGCCCTTGTCAGTTTCATCATTTGAACCTATGTCCTACCATTCTGTAAGTTGTCTTTTTGGTTTCCTTTTGGTTTCCTTTGCTGTGCAAAAGCTTGTCAGTTTGATTAGTAAGATATACAGATGGCCAACAAGCACATGAAAAAATGCTCAACATAACAGATTATTAGAGAGATGCAAATAAAAACTACCATGAGATACCACCTCATACCAGTCAGAATGACCATCATTAATAAGTCCACAAATAACAAATGCTGGCAAGAGTGTGGAGAAAAGGGAACCCTCCTGCACTGTTGGTGGGAATGTAAGCTGGTACAACCACTATAGAGAACAGTATGGAGGTATCTTAGAAAATTATACATAGAACTACCATATGACCCAGCAATGCCACTCTTGGGCATATATCCAGGCAAAACTTCCCTTAAAAAGGACACATGCACCCGCATGTTCATTGCAGCACTATTCACAATAGCCAAGACATTCAAACAACCCAAATGTCCATCGACAGAGGATTGGATTAGGAAGATGTGATATATATACACAATGGAATACTACTCAGCCATAAAAAAAGAACAAAACAATGTCATTTGCAGCAACATGGATGGCACTAGAGACTCTCATTCTGAGTGAAATAAGTCAGAAAGAGAAAGACAAATATCATATGATATCACTTATATCTGGAATCTAATATATGGCACAAATGAAACTTTCCATAGAAAAGAAAAGCATGGACTTGGAGAACAGACTTGTGGTTGCCAAGTGAGAGGGGGAGGGAGTGGGATGGATTGGGAGCTTGGGGTTAATAGATGTGGACTATTGCCTTTGGAATGGATTAGCAATGAGATCCTGCTGTGTAGCAGTGGGAACTATGTCTAGTCACTTATGATGGAGCCCGATAATGACAGAAAAAAGAATGTATACATGTATGAGTAACTGGGTCACCATGCTGTACAGTAGGAAATTGACAGAACACTGTAAACCAGCTATAATGGAAATAAATAAGAATCATTATACAAAAAATATTATTTTTCATAGTAGCCTGTTCTGATGTCATAGTTGCAATGACAAGAAAATATTCTGTAGCAACAACCAGATTAAAGTTTGAATATAAATTGATGCAGGGGAGTTCCCGTCGTGGCGCAGTGGTTAACAAATCTGACTAGGAACCATGAGGTTGCGGGTTTGGTCCCTGCCCTTGCTCAGTGGGTTAACGATCTGGCGTTGCCGTGAGCTGTGGTGTAGGTTGCAGAGGCGGCTCGGATCCTGCATTGCTGTGGCTCTGGCGTAGGTCGGTGGCTACAGCTCCGATTCGACCCCTAGCCTGGGAACCTCCATATGCCGTGGGAGTGGCCCAAGAAATAGCAAAAAAGACAAATAAATAAGTAAATAAATAAATAAATTGATACAGTGCTTTCTTCATTTTGAGAAATTCTTATATGAAAATAATTCAGTAGGATTCAATGTGCCTAGTAGTGGAATAAAATGTATTAAGTAGATAAATGTATATTAATTTCAAGGTTTTTCTCTCTATAAAACTATTAGTCTAATAATCATAAACAATTGATATTATATCCTGAGAAATAATGATTATCAAGGGGAAAATATTTTGGAAATTAGAAAATAAGTTCTTAAGGTTTCTATAGGATGAGGAAAAAAACAGTTTGCTCTCGACATTTTAAAGATGAAGTGCTCGGCCAAACTGATTTATATGTCTATCTGGTATTTTAATGATCTTAATATTTCATATAAGAAGAAATCAAAATGTTTTTCAGTGACAAAAATCAAATGCAACATTTAGAACATAGGAAGAATGCTGTTTAGATTGTGATGATACATTACATTATTTAACAATTATCAGTGAAATAGGTGATGATCTTAAAATTGCACAACTGCACAAAACTATCATTTTATGAATTTGATATAACATTTGAAATTTGATTATCAAAGAGAAAATTAAAATCTTTAAGTCTAAGACACATCAAAATTAATTACAAAGCTAAGGATAAAAACTTTATGATACAAATAAAATAGTTAATGATATAGTGAGTATATCAAAATTTGTATCCTGAATACAGACTACATGTTCTTCTAAATGATATATACTATCTCTCTATCCACACATATACATCTACACACACACACACACACAACTTTAGCCACACAAAAAAATCTAGATCTAATATAGGAAAATGATTAAACTAGAAATAAAAACTGAATTTAATTAATTTTAAATAAATCAGTCTAAATTTAATTGAACTAGAAATTTAAACAAGTTAAAACAACATACCATCTTCAAATTTTTAGATATTCGGTTACTCCACTCTTGCACCCAAAAAGAAAATCAAGTGTTATCAAGATGGGATTAACATGGCAGAAGAGAGGGACTGGAGCTCAACTTCTTGCCCCAAAACAACAAAATTTACAACCAAATTCTGAACAATCTTCAACCAAATGGACCAGAAACTTTCAAAAAGATATCCCACTCCATAAGACAAATAGGAGGCCACATCAAGAGATAGGAGGGGCAATTATGTGATATAAGCAAGCCCATAACTCCTGGGTGGGAAGCCCCACAGACTGGAAACTTACTGGTTCTATTATTTGTAAAAGGTCACCACACCAAAAACCTATAAAAATGAAAAGACAGAGAACTACAACTCAGATGAGGGAGAAAGAAAAAAACCCAGAAAACCAGCTTAGTGATCAGGAGGTTTTCAACCTCCAGGAAAAAGACTTTAGACAGTTGATGCTGAAGATGATGTAAGACATTGGAAATAAACTGGAGGCAAAGATGGATAATTTACAGGAAACACTGAGCAAAGAGATACAAGATTTAAAACTTAAGCGAGAAGAGATGCAAAATATAATAACTGAAATAAAAAATTCACTAGAAGCAGGCAACAGCAGAATACAGGAGGCAGAAGAACAAATAAGTGACAGATTAGTGGACATCACAGATGTGGAACAGAAAAGAGAAAAAAAATTGAAAACAAATGAAGAGAATCTCAGAGAACTCTGGGACAATGTTAAATGCACCAATATCCATATTATAAGGGTGCCAGAAGAAGAAGAGAGAGAGAAGGGGACAGAAAAAATATTCGAAGAGATAATAGCCAAAATCTCTCCTAACATGGGAAAGGAACCACTCACTCAAATCCAGGAAGTACAACGAGTACCATATAAAATAAACCCAAGGAGGAATACACTGAGACACACATGAATCAACCTGACCAAAATTAAAGACAAAGAGAAAATCTTGAAAGCAGCTAGGGAAAAGAAACAAATAACATACAAGGGAACCCAGATAAGATTATCAGCAGATTTTTCAGCAGAAACTCTGCAGACCAGAAGGGAATGGCATGATATAATTAACATGGTGAAAGGATAAAACCTCCAACAAAGGTTACTTTACACAGCAAGGCTATCTTTCAGATTTGAAGGAGAAATAAAAAGCTTCGTAGATAAGCAAAAGCTAAGAGAATTCAGCACCACTAAACCAGCCTTACAACAAATACTAAAGGAACTTCTCTAGGCAGAAAAGAAAAGGCTACAACCAGAAACAAAAATACCACAAATGACAAGGCTCACCAGTAATGGTATAAATACAGTAAAGATACAAAATCACCCATGCACAATTATGCCACCAAAATCAGAAGTCATGAGAAGAGGAGGGTACAAGTGCAGGACACTGGAGATGCACTTGCAATTAAGAGACCAACAACTTAAAACAATCTCATGTTTATATAGACTCTTACATCAAAACTTCAGACTAACTGCAAACCAAAAATCTACAATTGATATACAAACAAATAAGAAAAGTCAACTCAAATGCAACACTAAAGATAGTCATCAAACCACAAGAGGAGGGGACAAGAGAAGAAGGAGAGAAAAAAGAGCAACAAAAACAAATCCAAAACAGTTAATAAAATAGCAATAAGACCATACATATCAATAATTACCTTAAATGTTAATGGACTAAATGCCCCAACCAAAAGACAAAGACAGGCTGAATGGATACAAAAACAAGACCCATATATATGCTGTCTTCAAGAAACCCTCTTCACTTCTGGGGACACATACAAATTCAAAGTGTGAGGATAGATGAAAATATTCCGAGCAAACAGGAATCAAAAGAAAGCGGGGGTAGCAATACTCATATCATACAAAACAGACTTTAAAATATTTTAAGAATATTTTAAGGGACAAGGAAGGTCGCTGCATAATGATCAAAGGATCAATCCAAGGAAAAGATGTAACAATTTTAAATATCTATGCACCCAACATAGGTTCACCACAATATATAAGGCAACTGCTAACGACCTTAAAAGGACAAATTGACAGTCACACAATAATAGTGGGGGACTTTAACACCCTACTTACACGTCAACAAGACAAAAAATCAATAAGGAAACCACAGGCCCTGAATGAAGCATTGGACCAGTTGGACTTAATAGATATTTATAGGACATTCCATCAAAAAGTAGCAGAATACACATTCTTCTCAAGTGCTCATGGAACATTCTCTAAGACTGATCACATCCTGGGCCAAAAATCAATCCTCGTTAACTTTAAGAAAATTGAAATCATATCAAGCATCTTTTCTGACCACAATGCTATATGACTGGAAATCAACAACAAGAAAAAAACTGCAAAAACACAAACACCTGGAGTCTTAACAACATGCTACTAAACAACCAATGGATCCCTGATGAAATCAAAGAGGAAATTAAAAAATACCTAGAAGCAAATAACAACAAAGATAATGACACTCCAAAACCTATGGAATGTTCAAAGAGGAAAGTTTATAGCAATACAAGCCCACCTCAGGAAACAAGAAAAAGCCCAAATAAACAAGCTAACTTTACATCTAAAACAGCTCGAGAGAGAAGAACAGACAAGACTTAAAGTTAGTAGAAGGAAAGAAATCATAAAGATCAGAGCAGAAATCAATGAAATAGAAACAAAGAAACCCATAGAAAAGATCAATAAAATGAAAAGCTGGTTCTTTGAAAAGATCAACAAAATGGATAAACCCTTAGCCAGACTTATCAAGAAATAGAGAGAGGACTCAAATCAATAAAATTAGAAATGAAAAAGGAGAACTAACAACAGACATCACAGAAATACAAAGGATCATAAGAGACTACTACTTGCAACTATATGCCAATAAAATGGAAAACCTAGAAGAAATGGACAAATTCTTAGAAAAGTACAATCTTGCAAGACTAAACCAGATGAAATAGAAAAGATGGAGCAATCACAAGAACTGAAATTGAAACTGTGATTAAAAAAACTTCCAACAAAGAGTTCAGAACCAAATGCCTTCACAGGCAAATTCTATCAAACATTTAGAGAAGAGCTAATACCAATCCTTCTGAAACTATTCCAAAAAATTGCAGAAGAAGGGACACTCCAAAACTCATTCTATGAGGCCACCATCACCCTGATACCAAAACCAAAGATACCACAAAAAAAGAAAACTACAGGCCAATTTCACTGAAGAACATAGATGCAAAAATCCTCAACAAAATACTAGCAAACAGCATCCAACAATACATTAAAAGGGTTGTACATCATGATCAAGTGGGATTTATCCCAGGGATGCAAGGATTCTTCAATATCCACAAATGCATCAGTGTGATACACCACATTAACAAACTGAAGAATAAAAACCATATGATTGTTGGGAGACATGTTTATACTGTATTTTCTTAGCCATATTTTCTATGCTACAAACTCCATCTTGTCCTTCTTTACCTTTATCCTATGTTCCTGCTTGAAAAACAGTCACAGTGCTGGCAAATGACTTAAGCCTAAGAACAAAGACCTAAAGGCATAAGTTATTCATGTGGTCAGCTGAATGAGGACATAATGAGTTGGTCTAGGCATGCTGGACCTGTGCAGATAGGCATGCTGTTTGCACACCATGATATGTCCTCTAAAGAATAAGAGAAAGTTGATCCTGATGGCCCAAAGGGATTTATGAAGGGTTGTTAGCAGGATTTGCATTAGCAAGGAGAACCAATGTGCAAATCTAGGCACGCCATTTGCAGAAGCACAATGGTGATACTCTACATGCTATGCACAGATAGCTGACACCAAGCTTCCTCAGTGCTAATGATTGTTAAACGCCTAAAGCTCAGAATAAAAGCTTAACTAGCTACTGGCTATGTGACTTTTAAAATAATAATAATAAAAAAACTATATCCTGCACCTATAGCCCCCTCCTCACTTGATGTAATCCTAAAGAGCACAATAAAAGCAGTGTGGTTTCTTGAGGTGACACTCTTGTTGCCTGGAACCTTGAGTCCCCCGGTTCCCACCTTTAATTAAAACAAATGCCTCTGTCTCTTGTTTTATGTTAACTTTTTCCTTAAGTTCCACAGCACCCATTCTTCAGCCCTCACCTGCTGAGCTGGTCTCAGGATATGATCCTCTTAAAAGATGCAGAAAAATACTTTGACAAAATCCAACACCCATTTCTGATAAAAAAACCCTTCAGAAAGTGGGCATAACAGGAACCTCATTAACTCAACATAAAAAGGCCATATATGACAAACCCACAGCGAACATCGTTCTCAATGGTGAAAGGCTGAAAGAATTCCAGCTGAGATCAGGAACAAGACAAGAATGTCTGCTCTCGCCACTACTATTCAACATAGTTTTGGAAGTCCCACCCACAGCAATAAATAAATAAATAAATAAAAGTAATCCAAGTTGGAAAGGAAGAAGTAAAACTATCCCTATCAGATGACATGCTAATATAACTAGAGAATCCTAAAGACTCTACCAGAAAACTGTTAGAGCTCATCCATGCATTTGGCAAAGTCACAGCATACAAAATTAATACACAGAAATTGATGGCATTCCTATAAACTAACAATTAAAGATCAGAAAGAGAAATTAGGGAAGCAATCCAGTTTACCATTTCATCCAAAAGAATAAAATACCTAGGAGTAAACCTACCTAAAGAGACAAAAGACCTATACTCTGAAAACTACAAGACACTGATGAAAGAAATCAAAGATGACACAAATGGATGGAAAGACATATCATGCTGTTGGATGGGAAGAGTCAATATTATCAAAACAAATATACTACCCAAGGTTATCTACAGAGTCAATGCAATCCCTATCAGATTACCAAGGACATTTTTCACAGAACTCAAAAAAAATTTTAAAGTTTGTTTGCAAGCACAAAAGGCCCAGAATAGCCAAAGACATCCTGAGGAAAAAAAATGGAGCTGGAGCAATCAGGCTCCTGGACTTCAGACTATAATACAAAGCAACAATCATCACCATATGGCACTGGCACAAAGACAGAAATATCGATCAGGGGAACAGGATAGAAACCCTAGAATTAAACCCACACACCTAGAGCCAACTCGTCTATAACAAAGGAGGCAAGAACATACAATGAAGAAAAGACAGCCCCTTCAATAATTGGTGCTGGGAAAACTGGACAGCCACATGGAAAAGAATGAAATTAGAATACTCCCTAATACCATACACAAAAATATACTCCAAATGGATTAAAGACCAGACACTATAAAACTCTTAGAGGAAAACATAGGTCAAACACACTCCAACATAAATGACAACATCTTCCCAGATCCACCTCTTAGAGTAATGACAATAAAAACAAAAATAAACAATTGGGACTTAATTAAACTTAAAAGTTTCTACACAGCAAAGGAAACCCTAAACAAAATGAAAAGACAGCCCACGGAATGGGAGAAAATATTTGCAAATGAATCAGCTGACAAGGGATTCATCTCCAAAATTTATAAGTACCTCCTACCACTCAATACCAAAAAAACCACCCCATCAAAAAATGGGCAGAAGATCTAAACAGACAATTCTCCAAAGAAGACATACGGATGGCCAAAAAAACACATGAAAAGCTGTTCAACATCACTCATTATTAGAGAAATGCAAATCAAAACCACAATGAGGTACCACCTTACACCAGCCAGAATGGCCATCATCAAAAAAAGTCTACAAACAATAAGTGCTGGAGTAGATGTGGAGAGAAAGGAACCCTATTACACTGTTGGTGGGATTGTACATTGGTGCAACCACTATGGAAAAACAGTATGGAGATTCCTCAGAAAACTAAATATAGAATTACCAATTGATCCAGCAATCCCAGTCCTGGGCATCTATCCAGAGAAAACCATGACTCGAAAAGACACATGGACTCCAATGTTCACTGCAGCACTATTTGCAATAGCCAAGACATGGAAACAACCTAAATGTCCATTGACAGAGGAATGGATCAAGATGTGGTACATATACACAATGGAATATTACTCAGCCATTAAAAGGCACAAAATACCATTAGCAACGTGGATGGACCTAGAAATTATCATACTAAGTGAAGTCAGTCAGACAATTAGACACCAACATCAAATGTTATCACTGACACATGGGATCTGAAAAAAAGATTCAATGAACTTCTTTTCAGAACAGATACTGACTCACAGACTTTGAAAAACTTACATTTCCAAAGGAGATAGTGGGGGGATACGCTGGGGGTATGGGATGGAAACCCTATAAAATTGGGTTGTGATGATCATTGTACAACTATAAATGTAATAAATTCATTAATTAAAACAAAAGACCTAAATAGACAGTTCTCCAAAGACGATATACAGACGACCAATAGGCACATGAAAATATGCTCAACACTGCTTATTAGAGAAATGAGAATCAAAACTACCGTAAGGTACCACCTCACATCAGTCAGAATGGCCATCATTAATAAGTGCACAAATAACAAATGCTGGTAAAGGTGTGGAGAAAAGGGAACCCCTGTACATTGTTGATGGGAATGTAAATTGGTACAACCACTATGGAGAACAGTATGGAGGTTCCACAGAAAACTCAACGTAGAACTACCATATGACCTAGCAATCCCACTCCTGGGCATATATCCAGACAAACTACAATTCTAAAACCCTATGTTCATAGCAGCACTATTCGCCAGAGCCAAGACATGGATGCAATCTAAATGTCCATCAACAGGTGAATGATTAAGATAATTTGGTATGTAAAGAACAAAATAATGCCATTTGCAGCAACTTGGTGGATGAAACTAGAGACTCTCCTAAATGAAGTAATTCAGAAAGAGAAAGACAAATACTACTTATATGATATGATATCACTTATATCTGGAATCTAATATATGGAACAAATGAACCTTTCCACAGAAAAGAAAACCATGGACATGGAGAACAGATTTGTGGTTGCCAAGGGGAAGGAATTGGAGGAGGGAGTGGGATGGACTGGGAATTTGGGGTTAATAGGTGCAAACTATTGCCTTTGGAATGGATAAGCAAGGAGATCCTGCTGTATATAGCACTGGGAACTATATCTAGTCACTTATGGTGGAGCAGGATAATGTGAGAAAAAAAATGTATATGTGTACATGTGACTGGGTCACCTTGCTGTACAGTAGAAATATGACAGAACACTATAAACCAGCTATAACGGAAAAAATAAAAGTCATTATAAAGTTAAAAAAAAAAGAAAATCAAAAGCATTTCTGGAAAAATATGATCATGAGAATCCAACCTAAAGGAATTCATGCCATAAAGCCAAAGTAGTGGTCAAAAAATTAAAGCCCAGTTCATAATATTTTTCTTAACAGTTATTAATATAATACAGAATGAAAATAATGAATTTATAATTTAACTCAATAAGCTAAAAATATATAAACAAGGTACTCTGGAAGAAGAACGAGAAACTAAATAGTTAATAATACAAATTAATCAATTAAAAACAAAAAATTAAAAATAACTCATCAAGGATCTAAATCTTCGAGAGATAAAAATAAAATGTTAGCTAGACTAATCATGCAAATAATGCAGGTAATTTCAAATACACAAAATAAGAAAAAATAGCTACAAACGCTAAAGAATTTATAAGAATATATTAAACTACTTTTTCACAAATCATCAATTGTGAAAAACTAGATGTAATAGATGAGTTCCCATGACTATAAACGCCCAAATTTAAAGACACGCAGAGGAGATGTTTGAAATGGACCAATGATCAAGTAGCAGCCACCATGTTATTTAAACTGTTACATATCACAGAAAAAAGACGGATAACGTTCATTTTTGAGGGGCCCAGTTTAAATTTATATAAAAGCCCCAAAAAGAAAAAAGAAAACTACAGAGCTGTCTTACTTATTGAATACAGATGCAAAAGTCTGAAATGAAATATTAACAAATAGGATCTATCAGCATATTGAAAGAATACTACACAATGACTAAGTGGATTCATAACCAGGTTGGCCAACAATAGTTAATTTCCACAAAAATCTTTTAATATTTACCATTTATTTGTTCAAGTAAAAGATTTCATGTTTGATCATTTTTTAAAAACCAAGGTCCCTTTTTTGGAAAAAAAATTATAGAATAGGAAGTGGCATACATAGAAAATTCTTTAATGCAAATTCTTATCATTTTGTACAAATTTTGTTAGAGGTTAACATTACAATTTAGTTTCAAGATTAACAGAGTATTCAAGACTAGCCTATGACTGAATTTGAGGAGTAATTAACATAGCGCAGAGATGAACACAAAGATGTTAGGTTTGAAAAAGGCTGAGAACATCACTTGTATCAAGGATAGTTGCATATCGCTAGGTAGAAACAGAGTTGCTTTTATTGTGTGAAAGTTCAGTTTCTAAGAAGGGTGAGGATAGATGAAATGTAGTTGAAGAGGTAGACTGTGCCAATGGTAGGTATTTATCTCCTAGCTTCACCCATCCTTCTCTATTGGCTTTGCCATACTGGATCTGGGCTCTGCAAACCACCTTTCTACCTTGCCAACTGGCACCAATGTCAGGCTCTGCCAACAAGGGGGGTTAACAGGGGAAAGGAAGGCTTGGAAGACTAAGGAGAAACTTTCATCTCCTCTTTGTGAACTGTGGGCTCCCAGTCTCAGGTTCAGGTGTGCATCACCACAGCAATCCTTTTTGACCAATAGTAGGTCATTCCCAGAGCAGCATTTTAATTCAGTGTGCAATTTTAACAACACTCCCAGAAGCCAGTCTTACACAGCCAAGCAGTGCCCTCTTCCCAGTTGTCTAAGCTTCAGCTCTAAAGAGTCTTCCCTCTAGGCATCTAACTTAGTATTTTCAACCTGTTACACTTTTTCCCTTAACCCTAAGAAGCAGATGCTTCCTGCAGTGCTCTCTATGACCATCTCCATTTTCCTCTTACCCTCTTATTTACACAGCTTACAAACATATGACTACTTATAAACTACAGTATTTTCTTCAAATAACTGACATAATTCCCATCTCTGAGCTGGATCATGTTTGATTCATTGTACAAACATATAATTAAAAAGAAAATAATAACGCCATTTGCAGCAACATGGATGGAACTAGAAACTATCATGCTAAGTGAAGTAAGTCAGAAAGAGAAAGACAAATACTGTATGATATCACTTATATCTGAAACCTAATATATGGCCCAAATGAACCTGCCTGCTGAAAAGAAACAAACTCATGGACATGGAGAACAGACTTGCTGTTTGCCAAAGGGGAGGAGAGGAAGGGGGATGGACTGGGAGTTTGGGGTTAGTAGATGCAAACTATTGAATTTGGAGGGTTTAAAGCAATGAGATCCTCCTGTATAGCACAGGGAAATATATCTAGTCACTTGTGGTGGAACATGATAGAGGAAGTGAGAAAAAGAATTTGTGTGTGTGTATGTGTGTGTGTATACATATACATATATATATATATACACATATATATGACTGGGTCACTTTACTGTACAGCAGAAAATGACAGATTATAAGTCAACTATAATAGAAAAAAATCTTAAAAAGAAAGCAATGTTTAAGTGCAATACTAATCATAGTGATCATGAAGACATACTGGGCTATTGCCACATACCCACGTTTTTCTAATCTCATTATATTCAGATATGACTGCCTTAGGAACAAGTTCAGAATTTATCCTGTACCAACTGAAGATTCCCCTAATAGACTTAGAAAAAAAGGGGGGGGGGAATGAACATATTTATTCTTTAAAAGGATTTTTTTCTTTTTTTAAGTATATTAATTTTAGGAAAGAAATACTGGGGATATTAAGATCAAAAGTTGACAATGATCAGTCATCTGAATAATAATGAAGCACTAACCAAGGGTGATGAAGATCTAGCCAGGAAAGGAGGCAAGGGCCTTAATGAGAAACATTTCATAACTATCATGGAGCCTAAGAGCTGACACAACATGGTAGGAAAGAGGATGTACCAAAAGATGACTCTGACACTCTTAGATGGTGGTGTTGGCAAAGAGGATGCTAATACCAATAACCAATGTTGACAAAAAGGGCTTTTAAGAGAGGGGAATAAGGAATTGCTAGGCTACTAGTCCTCTCATGAGGATTAATCTGCCTAGCCATCTCACCTGGACCACAGGCCACAGGGAAAGACCTTTTTTTTTTAGGGCCATACATGCGGCATATGGATGTTCCCAGACTAGGGGTTAAATCAGAGCTGCAGCTGCCAGTCTGCACCTCAGCCACAGCAATGCCAGATCCAAGCTGCATCTGCAACCACAGCTCAAGGCAATGACAGATCCTTAACCCACTGAGCAAGGCCAGGGATAGAACCTACATCCTCATGGATACTAGTTGGGTTCGTTACTCCTGAGCCACACAGAAAACTCCCCGACTTCATTCTTTAACCCTGGCTTCCCAACCTATCACCTGAGTAGCTCCAGTGTATTCCCAGGTATAAGAGTTCAAGTATGGCTACTGTATTCCACTGAATCACTGCTTATATTTTGTAAGGCATCCCATTAGCATATTAAGAAAAATAAAGCTTAAAGTTAAAATAAAACAGCCTTTTCTAGATTTTTTTTATTAAAGTATAGTTGATTTACAATGTTCTGTCATTTTCTGCTGTACAGCAAAATGACCCAGTCATACATGTATATACATTTTTTTCTCATATTATCTTCCATCATGAACTATTACATGTGCTTGGATATAGTTCCCTATGCTGTACAGCAGGATTTCATTGCTTATCTACTCTAAATGTAATAGTTTGCATCTACTAACCCCAAACTCCCAGTCCCTCCCACTCCCCTCAACCTCGGCAACCACAAGTCTGCTCTCCATGATTGTGAGTCCATTTCTGTTCTGTAGATAGGTTCATCTATGCCATATTTTAGATTGCACATATAAGTAAAACAGATTTTTAAAGTCACATTGACTATAAAATACATCCTTATTTCAGAGGTGAAATATTGGGAATACATTTAAAAAAATGACTTTTGTAAAGGGACTACTTCCCTAGGAAACTGCCTCAAGTCACGTTACACAGACAATTGGAACTTCACAGCTTAACTATATTTTAACGGCATTTCTAAAAAATCTATTCTTCAGAAATAAGAATGAAATAATTTGAGATATTGGCCTAAAATTAGTCATATAATGGTTCAAACAGATGCTTGTGGGTTGAAGTACTATTTTGTATACATAAAAATACTATTTTGTATTTATAAAAATGTATAAAGTCCACAAGTTTGAAAATTTTTATCAAATTAAGGCAAAATATAAATGAAAATCTGGCAAAACACTCAGAATTTTCTCTGTAACATACTAAAATAATCAACAAAACAAAAAAATGAACCAAAATCTTTACTAGGAGATTTAGGGAAATATCTCTTAAACAGCAGGGATTTTATTTTGAATTGATTTATAGAATAAAACATGTCCACTGATAAACTGGAAAATCACTGGCTTACTACGATTAGAAAATTGATGCACTGATTTAGATGATATGATTATCACAGCTCAACACACTATGGACCATAAAATATGCTTTTTTTTTTTGGTCTTTTTGCCTTTTCTAGGGCCACTCCTGGAACATATGGAGATTCCCAGGCTAGGGGTCGAATCAGAACTATAGCCACTGGCCTATGCCAGAGCCACAGCAACATGGGATCTAAGTTGCATCTGCCACCTACACCACAGCTCATGGCAACACCGGATCCTTAACCCACTGAGTGAGGCCAAGGACCAAACCTGCAACCTCATGGTTCCTAGTCAGATTCATTAACCACTGAGCCACGACAGAACTTTTTGTTTGTTTGTTTGTTTGTTTTCTTTTTAGGGCCACGCCTGAGGTATATGGAAGTTTCCAGGGTAGGGGTCGAATCGGAGCTGTAGCTGCAGGCCCACACCACAGCAACACACCAGATCTGAGCTACATCTGCGACCTCTACTGCAGCTTAAGTTAACACCAAATACTTATCCCCACTGACCAATGCCAGGGATGGAACCCACAACCTCATGGAGACGATGTTGTGTTCTTAACACACTGAGCCACAAAGGGAACTCTAAACCATGCCTGCTTTTGTGAATAATTTTACTGGAACATATCCATGCTTATTCATTTAACTAGTCTATGGCTACTTTTGCACAACACTACAGAACTGACTAGTTGTCAGAGAGACTGTAAAGCTTAAGGTGTTTACTATCTGACCTTTTAGAAAAAACATTTCTGGACCCTCGTCTAGATTTGGTTTTTAAATTCTCCTGATCAATATTGCTTAATCAAAAAAATTAAAATAACACGAATTTAAAACTAAATTGAAGGAACATTATAAATCAACTATACTTTAATAAAAGTATTTATATATAACTAAGTCATATTTATAAAACTATATATAGGAGTTCCTGTCGTGGCTCAGTGGTTAATGAATCCGACTGGGAACAATGAGGTTGCAGGGTAGATCCCTGGCCTTGCTCAGTGGGTGAAGGATCCAGCATTGCTGTGAGCTGTGGTGTAGGTTGCAGACATGGCTCAGATCCTGCATTGCTGTGGCTCTGGCAGAGGCTGGCAGCTACAGCTCCGATTTGACCCCTAGCCTGGGAACCTCCATATGCTGCAGGAGCGGCCTAAGAAACGGCAGAAAGACCACAAAAAAAAAAAAAAAAAAAAACTATATATAAAAAGATCATGATCTTTTGTATTTATACATTTTCCTTTTATTTACTTACATGTACTAAATAACAGACTTGTATACATATGAGGTAAATACATATGTATATATTTGGTTTTTACTTCAGTCATAATTGTCATTGTCATCATCACTGCCAGCATCACCATATCATGACACAAGAAGTTGGACTCTCTGACTTTTAAAGTCCCTGGCAAGCCCCCTAAGATTCTACTGTGTGTGGACTGACTTCAATACACAGGGCTATGCAGGAGTTCATGAACATACAAAAATTTAAAATCTATTGTCTGTGCCCTGCAAAGCTTTTCATCTAGTTTGAAACACAAAATACACATTTAAAAAATAAACAGTGATACAGGGCAACCACACTAAGTGACAGGAATATTGCAAGAGCAGGAATAGATCACCACGAGCTGAAATTCTGAAAGAAATTCTTAGCACAGGTGTTAGCTGGTGTAGGTTTTGAAGAACCCTAGGACTTAAACAGGCAAAACCAAACACTAAAAGATTCAAGCAGTGGGCGTAGCAGAGAAGCAAAAATATACACATTACTTATCAAAAATAAGCAAAATGAAAATACATTGGTATTGCTTCTGAATATTCTTTCTTTTAAACATCTCATTTAAAATTTCAAACACACATATAATTGCAGAGAAACTGGCACTCAGAATAAAGACTGCCTAGGCCACAGAGCTAGTAAGAGCAGAAAGATGTTTTAAGCCCACCACTGCTGACCGCAAGGTTCTATATATTAAATGAGACCAAGATTTATTGAAAGAATAGTTTCAAAAAGAGGAGTAATATGAAATGGGTTTGGAAAGGTAATAACATTTGGGGCAGACTCTGGGAATCTACAGTTTATACAGCAGTGATGGGGAGACAGTTAACCATCCTGGAAGTGTATAACGTGACCTTTAGAGAGAGATGGAGAAACAGACCTGGAGCAGGCCACCACTGGAGAGAGCACAGTCCTGTCTTTGAAAATCCTGACATCCAAATGGAGACTTTGTGAAAGAAAAATGAGTCTTCACAATCATTCTTTAAGAAAAATTCTTGTTTGGTAAACTTGTGCCAATACAATGATTCCTTAACACAATGAAGAGACCATATAATATTCTGTCTGCTTTGGAAAGCTGTCTGCTTTGGAAAGCTGTCCCACTCATTTCAGTTTATTTTTTAGGATTTTAATTTTTTTCAATTATAGTAGAGTTAGTGTTCTGTCAATTTCTACTGTACAGCAAGGTGACCCAGTGATACACACACACACGTGTGTGTGTGTGTGTGTGTGTTCTTTTTCTCACATTATCCTCCATCAAGTTCCATCACAAGTGACTGGATATAGTTCCCTGTGCTATACTGCAGGATCTCATTGCTAATCTACTCCAATGCAATGATTTACATCTAATAACCCCATCCTCCTTCTTCCTCCTCCCCCTTGGCAACCACAAGTCTGTTGTCCAAGTCCATGAGTTTCTTTTCTGTAGATAAGTTCATTTGTGCCATATATTAGATGCCAGATATAAATATCATATGGTATCTGTCTTTCTCTGACTTATTTCACTTATTTGGTTTGTTCTTACAGGTCCCATGGGTATGTTTATCACTTCCTCAAGCCCCATCCTGAAAAGATCCTTTCAGATTCTGTCAGCCTTTTATGGGGATAATTCATGTGGAGGTGATAAAGATCTGATGCCAGGCCCTGCATTTTTCCCCTGACTCATCCTATTCCAGTATCTGGGACCACTTGACTTGTTACTAGAATCAAGCCTCATGATAAGAATTTAAAGAAACAGCTAGCTCAGCCACTCAGAACCTCAGAAAACATGTGTCATGCTGCTGGTTTTCCTCTGATCTTCCACTTCAGTTGTAGTCGCTGCTTCCTTATTTATTTATTTAGTTCTGTTAAAACCCTAGCATGATAATCTGCCTGAATTCATTTAACTAGGCTGCCAAGCCCCATGCTCTGGCCTTTGCAAGGGTTAGCACCCAGACCTTGTACTTGCCCTGGTCGTGGGAGCACCACAATATGCTGTCAGGTCTTCTTAGTGCTAAGATACTGAAGCTCTGGTCTCAGCCCCACCCCTGGGTAAACTGCCAGCATGTTCTATAATGTCATCTCTACTGAACTTTTACTCTAAATTTATTCGTGACTGCTTGTACTAGTCAGCTTTTCCTACATACTTACGTATAACAAACAAACCCAAACTTTGACATTTACTTCTCCTTCATGTGTCTCGGGGTTTGGCTGCAGTGGGTCTGCCCCAGGCTATGAGCTGGGTACAGGAGTGTTCCAGGTATCTTCTCATTCCATGACTTGGGAAAAGAGTAGCTCCTATCTGTGCTGTGATGATGTCTTGGCAGAAATTCAAGAAAAGGGAACAGCAGCCCCAACTGCCTTACGATACCAAGTTTAGGATATCAATCCTGTATCTTCCATTTGTCAGAGCAAGTCACAAGACCACGCCAAAAGCCCGTGGGTGAGGAAGTACACTCTGTGCACAGGAAACCCTACTGGGGGCAGAGAACAAAGGAGAATGTGGACAAGTAGTGCAATCAAGCACAATGCACATCAGCTAGCTGAGTTTGCTAGAGGAGGAGGATGATCTGATAGTGAAACATTAGAAATTCTCGATACTTTGCTTTGTACATGGTCTAAAAAGCTTCACTTTTTCAAAAATGGTTTGCAAATAAGATTCAGTGGAAGATATACCATTCCATCTTCCCTGATGGTCTTTCCACAGGACTTTGTTGAATATGAATTTAAGTCCAAATTTGTAGGGAGTATTAACAAAACAGTAATGTGGCTGTGTATTTGTGTGTGTGTGTGTGTGTGTGTGAGTGTGTGTGTGTGTGTGTGTGTGAGAGAGAGAGAGAGAGAGAGAATGGTTAGAATTCTGCCCCAGTCCAGTGCATTAGCTGTTACTTAGTTACACAGATCAGTGTTTCCTGGTTCAGTATACATTTCTATAATAGAAAAGCGTAAATACAGAAAGGTAAATATCACTAGGATATTATATGTTTTTTTTTTTTGTGATAACAGGCTACTTTCTCTTCCACTCATTTACTTTTAATTAAACTCCTTTTTTAAAAACTTAGCTTGATCCTAAGAAATCAACCCAGCAGCAATTTGCACCAAGATGGAGCCCCTTTGCATTTTGTGGGTTTTTTTAAATTCTTTTTGTGTGCTGAGGATATTAGGGAAAAATAGTTAATAAATAATGTCAAACAAATTCATAGAAGTAGAACCCAAAAGAAATGTTAGAGTTTACCAAATGACAGCAAGTTCCCCTCCCCACAACTAGTTACCACTATCTCTTTTGCCCTGGAACAGAGTTCATATCCTTTAAGTTAGTGGAGACATTCTATAATCTGCCAGCATTTAGTTCTTAGTAAATAAAACCAAAGAGAAAAATATAAAAGGAAATACATATTTTAAACAAAGACACATGTTCACATGGTTAGCAGGCTTTTTTGTTTTCGCACAATCCAGGTGTTGGAGAGGATCTTTTTTGAAAGCAAAGGACAAAGACTTAAGCATATCTGTGTAAACTCAGGTATTTTCAAAATTCCCATCAGAAAATTTTTGCTAGAAAGATTTGTTCCAGAAAAATATTTGATGGACAAGGAAAATATATTTATCCAAAGACACAAAGTTAGGATCTCAGGATATAAAGCTTAACCTCTGAAAGAGAATTAAAACCAAGGGAAACTTTTCACACAGGGTGAAAATTAAACCAATAATTGGTTTTGTGGAAGTGTTATCATCCAACTTCCCACAATAGATGGTATAGCTTAGTGTAGGCTTGTTCTGATGAAAGAGCTAATATTTTTGGTCTCTTACTTGCTAAAAGAGAAAGATCTTTTATTCAAATTTAATTTAGCTGCAAGAAATGCTCATATTTAAGAACACACACACATACTGGAAAGATAATTAGCTCTTTGGATTTTGCCAAATTCACAGGGAACAAATTTCTTAAATAATGATTACTATTATTTTCCAGAAACAAATGAAGCACTTAAATTCTCCTTACGTGGAGTTGCAAGATTATATGATAGATTTCATAATTAAAAACAAGCACATAAATAACCCATAATTGTTCAAAAGTTATTATGTGTCCTTTTATTTATAAGATACCATTTGAATTTACATTTGAAACTTTTAAGAAGAATAGAACACTTTGCCTTCCATCTCCAAAATCAGTAAATTTAGTAAAATGGCTACACCATCTATTAATATGGCAAATTAGAGATGCATAGTTAGGGAAGACTGATGAACATTAAAGTACTTAAAAAGTCACATGTAATAACAATATTGCTATTGCCATCCCAAATTTTTGTTACTGGATGATATGTTGTTTTTTTTTTTTTCAGATCACTTTTAATCCTTACAGTAATCCAACACATAAATGTTCTTACACCCATTTTATAGATGGGAAAGCTAAAAATAAATGTTTCCCCCATCTTTTAAGTGATGGGTGCTGGACTCAAATCCTATGTTCTTTCTATGACACAATAAAATCCATAAATGGGTAAATTACTCATTCCTTAATCTAATTCAGAAGATATTAGCTGGAAGATTGCTGTGACAATTTAACAGGTATTTCTGAGTATTTCCCTCTCTGAAGTGCCCATTAAATGTCCTTTCCACAGTAGTGCCATCTGTGAGGTCTTCTGTCTCAGGTTTAGGTGTTAACCTTGAAAAATGAAAAAAAAAAAAAAAAAAACCTGTAAAGCACCACATAAAATACAGTAACAGTTGCAGTTTTATCAACCCTCCCCAGTTTTGAGAAGATGCTATATGTCAGTGTCAACCGTTAATCCTATTAATTAAAAACAAGAAGCATCTACCATATTTCATTTAAGATCATATCAAGTGTACATGTTGCCTTTACATTACCTAGTCTATAAATAAAATGTGAAGATGTTTATATTGACTTGTTTCCATAGTGATGAAAGAGTCTTCCCTTGAGTTGTCAAGGCGATATGCAGTAGCCTAGCAAATTGGATGAGCACAGGAGCCATTTGTCAAGTAATAGGCTTAAGAAAAGTCAGAATACTCCAGTAAGAGATGATCTACCTATAAATAGAGCCATGAATCTCAGATTGTGAGCACTTTAGTTTTAATGACATGCCAGCATCATTTTTTCGTGTGTGAAATAAATGTGAAGCCATATTGAGAAAGGCTAAGGTACTGTGCACATCCAGGTAACCAAGTTATATTTATATTAATGGTGAGTTTTTTTTTTTCCTGGATAGCCAAGTTTTCTTATAGAGAAGCAGTCACAATTTTCCAGGTCTGAGGATTTGTTGGCAAAAATGAAATGTTAAACAAATTTGCTATCTTCAAGGGGGTTTACGTTGAAATCAATCAACTCCTTAATTATGAAAATTTAGAGAAATGATTCCTTGGATGGTCAGGGGAAATGCTGACAAAACAAAATGTGTTATCTCTTTCTTGATAGACGTGAAAAATAACAATGCACAATTCAGCTTTGTATTTGTTGGTACATAGATGTCTGTTATAACTACTAGGGTAGTTGGGACCTGCCAAGAAAAAATTAAAAAAAAAAAAAAACCCTACAACTGGGAGTTCCCTGTGGTCTAGTGGTTAGAATTTGGCACTTGCACTGCTATGGCCCAGGTTTGATCCCCGGTCTGGGAACAGATCCCACATCAAGCCACTGCATGCTGTGGCCAAAAACAAAAAAACATAACAAAAATATTCTGAAAACTTAAAAAAAAAAAAAACCTGCAACAGTAAGAAAAACACATCCCCTCCCTTGAGTTCCAATGTTTTCATTAACAAATTGAAACTCTCAGGTCAGAAAAAAACAAGAATACCTATTTTTTTTCAAAAGCAATGAATATAGCAACTTAGTCCTGGTTGAATATAAGGGAATAGATGAGAAGTCACCATTTTTAAACAGGTGTTTAAGGGAAGATATCTGCAGTTCATGTGAAAAGATGAACAGCAGAGTAAAATTACTCAACTATAGGCAGCAGGAATTCTCATCGTAGCTCAGTGGTAAATGAACTCAACTAGTATCCATGAGGATGCAGATTTCAGCCCTGGCCTTGCTCAATGGGTTCAGGATCTGGCATTGCCATGAGTTGTGATGTAGGTCCCGATGAGACTCAAATCCCACATTGCTGTGGCATAGGCCAGCAGCTGCAGCTCTGATTCAACCCCTAGCCTGGGAATTTCCATAGGCTGCAGATGCAGCCTTTAAAAAAAAAAAAAAAAAAAAAACCTCTAGGCAGCAATGGACTGTCTCTGTCCAGCTAAGAGTAAAACATCAAAAAACTAATAAAAAAAAATTTTAAAAAAAGGAAAGAAAGAAAGAAGAAAGAAAATTCGAAAGACAACCCCTAAACAACTATACTAACTAGAACTTTTCTTAAGATTATAAGGGGAGGAAAGCCTCAAGTCATAAAGCCTTTTCTTAAATATCTTCTTTAATAATGTGTAATAATTTTTACCAGTCAATTTCCTTTAGTTGTCTACTTAAACCAATGGTTTGGCATTGACCTAATTAAACTACATGGTAATTTAGTTAAAATTTAAGCCAATTTTCAAGAGTATTTCACAGGAATGTAATGGACTGTCCTATTTTATTTTATTTATTTATTTATTTTTTTTTATTTTCCCACTGTACAGCAAGGGGGTCAGGTTATCCTTACATGTATACATTACAATTACATTTTTCCCCCACCCTTTCTTCTGTTGCAACATGAGTATCTAGACATAGTTCTCAATGCTATTCAGCAGGATCTCCTTGTAAATCTATTCTAAGTTGTGTCTGATAAGCCCAAGCTCCTGATCCCTCCCACTCCCTCCCCCTCCCATCAGGCAGCCACAAGTCTCTTCTCCAAGTCCATGATTTTCTTTTCTGAGGAGATGTTCATTTGTGCTGGATATTAGATTCCAGTTATAAGTGATATCATATGGTATTTGTCTTTGTCTTTCTGGCTCATTTCAGGACTGTCCTATTTTAGATTCTAGGTGTTTTCCCTGTAAGACTTTGCCACAAGCAGTGTTGCCACAAAACTAACTAGCCAAAAAGACACTTTCTTCCTGAAAGATAAAAAGAACATAATGAGAGAAAAAGGAGATAATGAAACGTGGACAATTAATAACAACAAAAAAAATTTTAAGAACATTTTTCCCCCAGTGAGTGGGAAATAGAAGAGGACAGGTTATTCATTCATCTTTATATATTTCCAGGAAGAAAGTTTGGACACCTAGCAGGTGGTCAGATCAATGTTCAAAAGTGTCTATAATTTTATTGTGAAAGATTAAAATACAAAAAGATTTGAATACATTTAGAATGTGTGTAGATTCACAGTTGTGGTTGTATTTAGGTATATCTTAGAGAAGCAATGATACTTCCTTTCTGAAAGTTGATCATTAGAGATACAGGATCTAATGCTGGATATA
Organism: Sus scrofa; assembly: GCF_054392235.1. Classification (NCBI taxonomy): domain Eukaryota; kingdom Metazoa; phylum Chordata; class Mammalia; order Artiodactyla; family Suidae; genus Sus; species Sus scrofa. Next base: position 78,773,214 of record NC_139383.1, on the reverse strand, counting down.
AATTCTTTGTGATGTAAAAAAAAAGTCTCCTTTGTCTCCTCGGACTTCCTTGGCAGTAAAACAAACAGAGGAGGGAATGCTGGTTGAATATCACTATCCATAACACATATAACTAGTAGCACATAGCTAGATACATTTAAATCTTAAATCGCATGCCCAGTCCTTCTGTTTCACCAACTCATCTAAGACAGGTTCTGTGCCAGATACCAAAATTTTCTATCAAAAAACAAAAACAGATCACCATTTTCAAGAACATACTTATCAGGAATCAGGCCATCATTCTTTTTGGGGGAATAGGAAAAGGCTTATTCTTCTTTTGTTCCAACATCAAATACTGCATGATAAATTCAGTAAATACAGCATCAGAGAGCAAACTGTTATATCTAAATTAGCTAAAGAATCGGTAGATAACAAATGTTCTCCAAGACTGTTGTGAGTTAAAGCTAGTTCATCTTTTATGGTAAAACTACTTTACAGTCAATGAGTTGTGGGTTGAAAATGCTTATGGCAAAGATGTTTAGAGTGAAAATACAGGACAAGGTTGTTTTAGTCTGCTTGGTATTCTGCATTCCCCTTCATGTGCAACAGCAGACAGCCTGTCCCTGTTTCTTTGGGATGACCACTTAACACCAGATAAACTTTGGGGGGCTGCCAGAGTTCCCTACACCTCTGACCACAATTGGTAAATAAGTGTTGGAGCCATGACTCAAGTCAAACCAGTTAGACTCTTTCAGAATTTTATATACGACCACTGGAAGCAAAGAGCTCCCTCATGCTGCTGTGGAAATATCTGAGGTAATGTAAACCTTTACCATCCCTTTTGGTCCCCTCCTGGTGAGGGCCAGCTGCAGCAAGAAAGAAGATTCAGTAAGAACCAGAGCCAAGCTAGGAAAGAGATGGAGTGAGAAGACCAGGAATGCCATTTGAATCCCCAAATGGACTCCCACTTTAGATAGATTAAATAGTCTTCCCAGGCAAAAAAAGAAAATAAATTCAGTTGTTTTCATCATTGACACTATTTTAAGTTGTATTCCTCCCATTTGCAGAGCCACATTATTACAAAAAAAATAACTCCTTCCTTAATTTTCTGTATTCAAAGCAAAAAAATCTAAAAATTATATTTACATGGCAGCCTACAATTTCGCTTCAATACATTTTCCTTGTTTACTTTTATTTTGCGCTGAATAATTTGCCTAACTCCATCTTCAATCATTAAATAAGGTCAAAAAATACTCTTGGCAACTGTCCTTAAATACATCAATGTTCTGTCTCCTTTGATTAAATGTTTAAGACTATTTGAAATGACTTGGCAAGGTGGTAGGGTGTTGTTATTTTCACCCGCGGATTAGCTTTAAGTACAGAAGTTAAAATGACTTTTCCTTGTCAAAATAATTTGGGGCTTCAAAGAAGACAGTGACTTCCAGGGGTAGGAAATTTTAAACTCAAGATTCAAGGATGGAGGAAGGGTGGAAAGAGGGAAGGAAGGAAAGAAGAGAAAAAGACACTTGCTATCTCAAACAAAAGACACAATCCCAACCCATTTTTCTCAAGTCAAATCAGAGCATCATTTTCAAGTCCTCCTTCACCACTTCAGTGTCCTCACTTAACTGAGAACCTAGAACAGGAGTTCCTGTTGTGGCACAGTGAAAACCAATCTGACTAGGACTTATGAAGGTTGTGGGTTTGATCCCTGCCCTCGCTCAATGGGTTAAGGATCTAGTGTTGCCGTGAGCTGTGGTGTAGGTCACAGGCAAAGCTCAGATCTGGCATTGATGTAGCTGTGGTGTAGGCTGGCAAGTGTAGCTCCAGTTTGGCCCCTAGCTTGGAGACCTCCATATGCCACAAGTGTAGCCCTAAAAAGAAAAAAAAAAAAAAAAAAAAAAAACTAAGACCAGTCCTATAGCTCCAACTTCAAAATGTCTTTCATGTCCAATACTCAGCCCTTTCATGGTCACTGCCCTAATCCAGGTCATTTTCAGTTTCTACTAGCATCACCAAATTCATTCCCTACTCTTAAACCAAGATGGGAATTATAAAATGCAAATCTGATCATATATGCTTTAAACCATTTAGTGGTGTGTGCCTGGTTTATGTCATCAAATCTGTTATGTATAACTGTATCACTCTGCTGGATAGCAGAAATTAATGCAACATCGTAAATCAAGTGGATTTAAATAAAAATAAACTTACATAGAAATAAAATGTATAATTTTTGGATTCAGAAAATAGAAGAGACATGACATGCAAAAAAAAATCTGTTCCTTATCTTTTTCTTTCCCTTCTCAAGGGAATCAGGTTGTTGTCATGTCAGGAAATCTCTTAACAGTGTAAGTATAAATAGTATACATGCTTTACTGATTTGCTAATCTTCTAAATAATTTATTATAATTTATTATAATTGTTCACTTGTTCCTTAGGATATTATAAACTGCAAAATATTACTATTGTTTATTTTTTAACCATGTCTAGTAGTTAGTACAATTCCTAGTGTGTGTGTGTGTGTGTGTGTGTGTGTGTATGTGTGTATAGTAGGTGCTCAATAAACATTTAAGTGAATGAATAAATGAAATTTTTAGTGCTCCTTTTGTTGGTTAGTATTTATTGAAATGTACAAGATCCAAAGGAATGCTAACATTAAACTGAAGTGAAATATGTTTATGTGTTGAACATTTCTTTTTTTTAATTGTCATTTCCCCAATACAATTTTTTTTCTACTATACCACATAGTGACCCAGTTACACATACACATTCTTATTTCTCACATTATCATGCTCCATCATAAGTGACTAGACACAGTTCCCAGTGCTATACAGCAGGATCTCATTGCTAATCCATTCCAAAGGCAATAGTTTGCATCTATTAATCCCAGGATCCCAATCCACCCCATTCCCACCCCCTCCCCCTTGGCAATCACAAATCTATTCTCCAAGTGCATTATTTTCTTTTCTGTGGAAAGGTTCATTTGTGTCACGTATTAGATTCCAGATATAAGTGATATCATGTGGTATTTGTCTTTCTCTTTCTGACTTCACTCAGTATGAGTCTCAATTTGCATCCACAAAGTTGCTGCAAATTGCATTATTTTGTTCATTTTTTTAATGGATGAGTAGTATTCCATTGTGTATACATACACCATATCTTCCTAATCCAATTATCTCTTGATGGACATTTGGACTGCTTCCATGTCTTGGCTATTGTGAATAGTGCTGCAATGAACATGAGATACCACCTCACACCACTCAGAATGTCCATCGTTAAAAAGTCCACAAATAGGGAGTTCCCGTCGTGGCACAGTGGTTAACGAATCCGACTAGGAACCATGAGGTTTCAGGTTCGGTCCCTGCCCTTGCTCAGTGGGTTAACGATTCAGCGTTGCTGTGAGCTGTGGTGTAGGTTGCAGATGCGGCTCGGATCCTGCATTGCTGTGGCTCTGGCGTAGGCCGGCGGCTACAGCTCCGATTAGACCCCTAGCCTGGGAACCTCCATATGCTGCGGGAGCAGCCCAAGAAATAACAAAAAAAAAAAAAAAAAAAAAAAAGTCCACAAATAATAAATGCCAGAGGGGGTGTGGAGAAAAGGGAACCCCCCTGTACCATTGGTGGGAATGTAAGCTGGTACAACCACTATGGAGAACAGTATGTAGGTACCTTAGAAATCTATATATAGAACTACCATATGTCCCAGCAATCCCACTCTTGGACATATATCCAGACAAATCTTTCCCTAAAAAAGACACATGTACCTACATATCAGTGGAGCATTTCTTTTTCATGACATTCCTACATACTAAATCAAAAGGCCATTTCCTCATTTATGTATCACTCAACAAGAGTACATTGATTTAGTACGATGGTCAGTGTTTGCTATTAAACAACCTAAATGTCCATCAGTGGAGGAGTGGATCAAGAAGATGTGCTACATATACACAATGGGATATTACTCAGCCATTAAAAGAAATGAAATACCAGCATTTTTAGCAACATGGATGGATGGACCTAGAAATTATCATGCCAAGTGAAGTCAATCAGACAATGAGACACCAACATCAAATGCTTTCACTGACATGTGGAATCTGAAAAAAGGACAGACTGAACTTCTTTGCAGAACAGATGCTGACTCACGGACATTGAAAAACTTATGATCTCCGGAGGAGACAGTTTGTGGGGTGGGGGGATGTGCTTGGGTTGTGGGATGGAAATCCTGTGAAATTGGATAGTTATGATCATTATACAACTACAGATGTGATAAATTCATTTGAGTAATAAAAAAAATTAAAATTAAAAAAAAATCGCTTTTAATTACCCAATCAACTAGAGGTTAAAAAAAAATATCTTTGGAGAAAGAAAAAACACATACATATTCTAGTACAGCAGCATTTGACAACTTTCTCCTCACACTCTTATGTAGAGAAATGCTGCTGATGTATATACATAGACAGCTGTAAACCCTTCAGAAGAAAATTTTATGCTGCCTTAGAAAACCTCTCACAGTTAAAAGTGCCTCTGAGTAAGCCTGGTTTGAAGCTTGTGATTTCCCAATTTTCTTTTCTTTAATGATCACTTCATAATTAAGAAAGGCTGGATTTAGAATCCTAGTGATATAAGACTGAAAACTAGCTGCTTCATTGGCACCTGATCTACATTTCCCTGGAAATGTGATTGGCTAGGTTTTTCATGGATTTTTTAGTAGCGTTTAGTCAAGTGCTTTACTAGGTACTGTGTCCAGTTCTAAGCTGCATTACAAGCACCTGTCTATACTTCCAGAGCAGTTCTGAAATTGTAGAGAAGGGTATATCGACACAGAGCATGGTCTACCCATGGATTAATTTCCCATCAGGCTTTTCTGATCACACTGCAGCCCCTGAGTGTAAAATTCATCTTCCTAGAACATCATTTTGATCACACCCATCCCTCTGATGAACAGTGTTCAGTGAGGAGGTGCCCTCTTCCTTTTCAGAGTAAACCTAAAATACTTGTATATTAAAAAGAAAGACTGATGGAAGTTCAAAAAGAAGCACAATGTCATTGTATAAGTGCACGCAAAGAGAGCCACAAAGGAAAAATTTCCAGAAATCCACACAGTAAAAGGCCACAGAAAGAGGGTTACGTTTGTACCAATAAACAACCCCCCAAAAAGATAATATGAAGTAATTTGGAAAATTCAGAACTGCTTGACAAACAGTTTGTAAAGATCTTCTCCAAAGGGAGTGGTTTTGAAGTTGAAGGATGAGGCACCAAGTACAAAAGGGAATTGAAATCCAAAACAGTGACAAGAATGGCTGAGTACATGATAATACTAAACACATTTAAGTTTCCATCTCCAGGCAAGCTCTACCTCTATCTCAGCAGCAATTTACAGGTTTTATCTCAAAGGAACTGTCAGTAATATTGAGAAATTATAAAGGAGAAGCAAGCTTCTGGAAAACTAAAAAGGAGCACACATTGCCAAGGTAATATGAAAGCAGAATCTTCACAGAAATAGCACATAAGAAATTCTGAATTTAATACCCAATCGCAGAAAAAGAGAATGAAGGAAAATTGACTCATCAGCCACGTGGTTTTCAATTGACACATTTAATGTAAATCATCATTTTTTTTCTAGCAGGTAAAAAAGCTTATATGACCTTAGTATTAATGAGAGACTTTATAACTCTAGACTAAAAACTTAAGAGTTCCTTGATTCTCCTTGATGGTTAAGACCAATATAAAGTAGCATGTCATATTCTCACCAATTGTTTCTAAAAGAAATGTTAATAGCTATGAATGTGTATAGATAAGGCAATCACATCTGTAAAGGATTTAGAACTAATGACAAAAGAAAAAAATTAAGAGGTTTTCTTTGAAAAGACTAGGAGAAATGGAACAGCTCTGTCCTTTAGTCAAAAATTTCACATGTGCAAACATGCCATTTCTCCTATACAGAAAGAGAGCCAAGAAGAGTGTGTTAGCAAGTGGAAGAGAGAGAGAGAGAAAGAAGGAAGAGGGGTATTGAAGAGAGAAAGAGAGAGATTGAGAGAGAGAGGGAGACACTACCTCCCATCTAAAGAGGGCTGGAGCACTCCTGCCAGCAAATGCCCTTTGCCCTGCCCATTAGCAAAGGTGGTGCACTGCCCCGGAATTTTGTCAATCAGACTAGCTCTCCTGTCTCTAGGAAAGACAGAGAGAGGGTGTGAAGAGAAGGCTGAGAGCTTCCACCTTGGTGTCACATTTAATATTTGCATTTTTATTATAAAGGGATGAGATTTTAAATTGATTGCTAGTGAGCTATATGTTTGACTTATTATTTTTCTGAGCACCAGTACATTTTAGTTCTATCTTGGCCACAAGGAACACACTAAACTATGCTTAGATTAGCATTTTTATTTTCCCTTTTATGTTCCATGTTCCTTTACATTTGTTTTGTTTAATTCATGAGGTTAGAAATTTAAAAAAGAACTGAACCAGGAATTTCCTATTTCCCCACTAAAAGGGATTATGGACTAGCCAAAAGTAAAAGGAAAACACCTTGCAGAGTTGCTAAGAGATGATTCCAGAAGAACATGAATCTCAAAGCCAAATCAAGGTTTCCTCTGACTGCAAATGAGTTTCTGTCATGGCTGCATGTCCAGACCAGAAACATTGTCATCTGGGAAGCAAGTGAAAAGTTCTGATTGTGTAAGCATCCTGAAAGATATTATCTGTATAAAGAAGCAGTGTCTTGGAGTTCCTGCTGTGCCTCAGAGGTTAACAAACCCGACTAGCATCCATGAGGACACAGGTTAAATCCCTGGCCTCGCTCAGTGGGTTAAAGATCTGGCATTGCCGTGAGCTGTGGCTCTGGCATAGGCCAGCGGCTACAGCTCCAATTGGACCCCTAGCCTGGGAACCTCCATATGCCATGGGTGCGGCCCTAAAAAAAAAACAAAGCAGAGTCTTCAGGTTTGAAATCTAAATCCCCTCAGAAAAAAAGCCTCTGGCCCTTTCCAAGTAGCTACCTGAAAAAAAAAAAAAAATTTAGAAAAAAGCAAGTTCAGGCAAACCATTCTAATTTTAGTTAACAAAACAACATCACCTTTTTGACCTACCTGGACCATGAGATTAAAGACAAATAGGCAAAGATGTATTTTGTTCTCAAACTTGATTCTGCTTTCTAGTGAGATCAATGTGTAGTGTAGTATACCCAGAAAAATGCATGGTGACGTATGATGCCCTGCACCAATTTGATGGTCTCCTAAGTACTACATACTGTAATTACTGGTACTAAATAATTTTGGGAGACCCAAAATCTAAGGGCAGTAAGAGTGCTTTGATAAGCCATTTGTGTATCTAAACTACAACTATAAATTTAAAGAAATCACACTTGTGTGGAAAGATGTATTATCTTTCCAAAACTAGCAGTGTACTGAAAAGCCAGACCTACTAGAGAAGCAGTATTTCTTTTGATATTACCATCATAAAAGACATCAAAACATCTGTAGTTCAGAGTTTAACATTGAGGACACCCAAGTTAATTTTCAATATTATCTTATTCTTCCATTTTTTGGTAAGTCTCTTTAACTACTTTTATGATTGAATTGGAGTCAAATTTAAGCTAACTTGTAAACCTTCTCCTCCACTAGTCCTCTTCATGAGCTTGCTGATTTATCCATCTAAGAGTGCATCAGGACAGTGAATTGACTTTTCCCATTGCCATGGAATTGATGAGTAGGGTTCAGTATTTGGGACAAGAGGCACCAAGAACTTCACTTTATAAAGGAAACTCAGATATGAACCACTTTGCCATAATCTGAACACTACACACACACACACACACTTATAAATACAGTTAAGGGGGAGATTGGGGAAGGAAAAAAGGAATTGTCAGTGCTACAAGTCCCCAACCTTGCAGGATATAGAGGGGATTTTCCTTTTATGCTTCAAGCCAATGGAATAGGCATATTAAAGAGAATCATTCAGAGAGACAGAAAGTGCCCTCAGGAAGCTAGCACTGGCATCATCTCATTCTTCTGTGGGATTTCTACTAATGCATTGAATGCACTTATCTGTCCCCTGTGCCTTGCACCAGTGTTTTGACTTCAGCCAACCTGTTGGTATCTGATCCAAGAGGTCAGCTTGCTGGATGGGAACACTGGGGGCATGTAGGGGCAAAGAGTTACCCAGACACAGGGCTCCCACCATGCTTAGGAACACTTCACACCCCCAACCATGACATCCACCCAGCTAACACCCCACCAAAGAAATCCCTTATGTACCCTGAAAAGAGTCAGCATTTGAATGTTCTCAGAGATTCTTGAGTTGCTTAAGACCACCCGTGGTACTCTATAAGAAAGAGCAGCACCAAAATACTATTCATGCCAAAAACTTGTAACTGTGCTGAATACAGTCAGGAGTCAATAAAAAGTAACTACTATTATTTCACCCTTAGGATTCTTTATATATCTGAATTACTCAGAAATTATTTGTCTCAAAGATAACATTAAATATAATTAATTGCTGTAATAGAAGATCTAAGAGGAGGACGAGATTAAGATGGTGGAATAGAAGTACTGGAACTCAACTTCTCTCATAAAAACAACAAAATTGCAGTCAAATTATGAATAACTTTCAACCAAATGGACTGGAAACTTTCAAAAAGATACCCTACTCCAGAAGACAAAGCGGAGGCCACATCAAGAGGTAGGAGGGACAATTACATGATATAAGCAACCCCATACCTGCCAGGTGGGAAGCCCAAAGACTGGAAAGTAACTGTACCACAGAGACTCACCTACAGGAGTGTGAGTTCTGAGCCCCATGTCAAGTCCCCATGCTTGGGGATCTGGCTTTGGGAGAAAGAACCGCTTGAGCATCTGGTATTGAAAACCAATGGGGCTTGTGTGCAGAGCTCCATGGGACTGGGAGAAAATAGAGACCCTATTCTTAAAAGGTACACACAGACTTTAATGTGCACTGGGTACCAGGGCAAAGCAAAGTCTCCATAGGAATCTGGGTTGGACCGGACTGCAGTTCATGGAGAGTCTTTTGGGAAAACAGATGGTAACTGTGGCTAGTTGTTGGGAAAGGACATTCTCTTGGGAATATACATCAGTGTGTGTTTCTCTGAAGGTGGCCATTTTGGGAAAATCTGGCACACCCTTCAGTGCTGAGAAGCCCCAGGCCAAACAATAATCCAAGTAGGAACATAGCCCCACCCATCAGTAAACAGGCTGCCTAAAGACCCCCAGGGACACAGCTGCCTTTTATCTCACCCAGAGACAAAGCCCCACCCACCAGAGAGATGGCAATCAGCCCCACCTATGAGTAGGTAGGCATCAGTCCCTCACATCAGGAAGCCTACAGCAAGCCCCTGTATCAACTTCAGGCAAAAGAGGGCCAGATATCAGAAATGAGAGGCTACAACTCTATTGTCTACAAAAAGGACACCACACAAAAACCTATAAAAATGAAAAGGCAGAAAACTGTAACTCACGTAAGGGAAAAAGAAAAAGCCCCAGAAAAATAGCTAAGTGATCAGGAGATTATCAGCCTCCAGGGAAAAGACTTTAAACCAATGATGCTGAAGATGATGCAAGACATTGGAAATAAAATGGAAGCAAAGATGGACAACTTACAGGAAACACTGAGCAAAGAGATACAAGATTTAAAACTTAAGCAAGAAGAGATGCAAAATACAATAACTGATATAAAAAGTTCATTATAAGCAACTAATAGCAGAATACAGGAAGCAGAAGGATGAATAGATGAGGTAGAGGACAGATTAGTGGCAATAACCGATGCAGAACAAAAGGAAAAAAAAAAGATTGAAAACAAATGAAGAGAGTCTCAGAGAACTCTGGGACAACATTAAATGCACCAACATCCATATTATAGGGATGCCAGAAGGAGAAGAGAGAGAGAAAGGGACAGAAAAAATATGCAAAGAGATAACTTCCCTAACACAGGAAAGGAACCACTCACTCAAATCCAGAAAGTGAAATGAGTACCACATAAAATAAACCCAAAGAGGAACATCCCAAGACACATATGAATCAACCTGACCAAAAGTAAAGACAAAGAGAAAATATTGAAAGCAGCTAGGGAAAAGAAACAACATACAAGGGAACCCCAATAACGTTATCAGCAGATTTTTCAGCAGAAACACTGCAGGCCAGGAGGGAATGGCATGATATAATTAATGCGATGAAAGGAAATAAGCCTACAACCAAGATTACTTTATCCAGCAAGGCTCTCATTCAGATATGAAGGAGAAATAAAAAGCTTTACAGATAAGCAAAAGCTAAGAGAATTCAGCAACTCTAAACCAGCTTTACAACAAATACTAGAGGAACTTCTCTAGGCAAAAAAGAAAAGGCCACAAATAGAAACAAAAATAACATAAATGATAGGCTCATCAGTAAAGGCATATATACAGTAAAGATAGGAAACCATCCACGCACAATTATGCTACCAAAATCAGAAATTATGAGAAGAGGAGGATACAAGTGCAGGACATTGGAGATGCACTTGCAATTAAGAGACCAACAACTTAAAACAATCATATATATATATAGAGAGAGACAGAGACAGAAAGAGACACAGAGACAGAGAGAGACTCTTATATAAAAACTTCAGGGCAACTGCAAACCAAAAATCTACAATTGATACACAAACAAGTAAGAAAAATCAACTCAAATACAACACTAAAGATAGTCATCAAACCACAAGAGGAGAGACAAGAGAAGAAGGGAAGAAAAAATGGCAACAAAAACAAATCCAAAACAGTTAATAAAATGACAATAAGAATGCACATATCAATAATTACCTTAAATGTTAATGGACTAAACACCCAACCAAAAGACATAGACTGGCTGAATGGATGCAAGACCCATATATATGCTGTCTTTAAGAGACCCACCTCACTTTTAGGGACACATACAAATTGAAAGTGAGAGGATGGAATAAAATATTCTATGCAAACAGGAATCAAAAGAAAGCTGGAGTAGCAATACTCATATCAGACAAAATAGACCTTAAAAAGAAGAATATTTTAAGAGACAAGGAAGGACATTACATAATGATCAAAGGATCAATCCTAGAAGATACAAAAATTTTAAATATTTATGCACCCAACATAGGATTCACCACAATATATAAGGTAACTGCTAAAAAATTTAAAAGGACAAATTGAAAATAACACAGTAATAGTGGATGACTTTAATACTCCACTTACAGAAATGCCCCGATCATCCAGACAGAAAAATCACTAAAGAAACGTAGGCCCTAAATGAAGCATTAGACCAGATGGACTTAATAGATATTTATAGGACATTCCATCCAAAGGCAGCAGAATACACATTCTTCTCAAGTGCACATGGAACATTTTTTAAGATTGATCACATTCTGGGCTACAAATTGAGCCTCAGTAATCTTAATTCAATTGAAATCATTTCAAGCATCTTTTTTGACCACAACACTGTATGATAGGAAATCAACAAGAAAAAAACTGCAAAAAACACAAATACTTGGAGACTAAACAACATGCTACTAAACAACCAATAGATCCCTGAAGAAATCAAAGAGGAAATTAAAAAATACCTATAAGCAAATGAAAACAAAGATACAACAGTCTAAAACCTGTGGGATGCAGCAAAAGCAGTTCTAAGAGGGAAGTTTATAGCAATACAAGCATACCTCAGGAAACAAGAAAGAGCTCAAATAAACAACTCAACTTTCTATCTACAACACCTAGAGAGAGAAGAACAGAGAAAACCTAAAGTTAGCAGAAGAAAAATAATCATATAGATCAGAGCACAAATCAATGTAAAAGAAATCATAGAAAAGATGAAATCTAAACATGGTTCTTTGAAAAGATGAACAAATTGACAAACCCTGAGCCATACATATTAAGAAAAAAAAAAAGATGGAGTTCCCATTGTGGCTCAGTGGTTAACGAATCTGACTAGGAACCATGAGGTTGCAGGTTCGATCCCTGGCCTTGCTCAGTGGGTTAAGGATCTGGCATTGCTGTGAGATATGGTGTAGGTTGCAGATGCGGCTTGGATCCCATGTTTCTGTGGCTCTGGCGTAGGCCGGTGGCTATGGCTCTGATTCGACCCCTAACCTAGGAACCTCCATATGCCACAGGAGCAGCCCAAGAGATGGCAAAAAGCCAAAAAAAAAAAAAAAATAGAGAGAGAAAGGACTCAAATAAATAAAATTAGAAATGAAAAAGGAGAATAACAGACATCACAGAAATACAAAGGATCATAAGAGACTATTATATTCAACTATACACCAATAAAATGGAAAAACTAGAAGAAATGGACAATTTCTTAGAAAACTACAATCTTCCAAGATTAAACCTCGATGAAATAGAAAAGATGAACAGACCAATCCCAAGTACTGAATATAAAATGTGATTTAAAAACTCCAACAAAAGTCCAGGACCAGATGGCTTCACAAACAAATTCTACCAACGTTTTGAGAAGAGCTAACACCTATACTCCTGAACTATTCCAAAAATTGCAGAGGATGGAGCACTCCCAAACTCATTCTATGAGGCCACCATAACCCTGATATCAAAACTAGACAAAGACACCACCAAAAAAAAAAAAAGAAAGAAAAGAAAAGAAAATTACAGGCCAATTTCAACAGATAGCAAAAATCCTCAACAAAATACTAGCAAACTGAATCCAACAATACATTAAAAGGACTGTACACCATGATCAAGTGAGATTTATACCAGGGATTCAAGGATACTTCAATATCCACAAATCAATCATTGTGATACACCACATTAACAAACTGAAGAATAAAAACCATATGACCCTCGCAATAGACGCAGAAAAAGCCTTTGAAAAAAATCCATCACACATTTCTGATAAAAACCTTTCAAAGAGTGTGCATAGAGGGAACCTACTGCAACATAATAAAGGGCTATCATCATTTTCAATGGTGAAAAGTTGAAAGAATTCCCACTGAGACCAGGACAAAGACAAGGATGTCCACTCTCGCCACTACTATTCAACATAGTTTTGGAAGTCCTAGCCACAGCAATCAGAGAAGTAAAAGAAATAAAAGGAATCCAAATTGGAAAGGAAGAAGTAAAACTATCCCTATTTGCAGATGACATGACATCATACCTAGAGATTCCTAAAGACTCTGTTAGAGATCATCAGTGAATCTGAAAGGTCACCGGATACAAAATTAATACACAGAAATTGACTGCATTTCTATGTACTAACAAGGAAAGATCAGAAAGAGAAATTAGGGAAACAATCCCATTTATGATCACATCCTAAAGAATAAAGTACTTAGGAATAAGCCTACCAAAAGAGACAAATGACCTGTACTCTCGAAAACATAGGATGCTGATGAAAGAAATCAAAGATGACACAAACAGGTGGAAAGACATAACATGCTCTTGGATGGGAAGAGTCAATATTACCAAAATGACTATACTACCCAAGACAATCTACAGATTCAATGCAATCCCTATCAAGTTACCAAGGATATTTTTCATAGCACTAGAACAAAATATTTTAAAGTTTGGAAGCACAAAAGACCCAGAATAGCCAAAGATATCCTGAGAAAGAAAAATGGAGCTGGAAGAATCAGGTTCCTGGACTTCAGACTATACTATAAAGCAAGAGTCATCAAAACCATATGGTACTGGCACAAAGACAGAAATATAGATCAGTGGAACAGGATAGAAAGCCCAGAATTAAACCCATGAACCTACAGTTAACTCATCTCTGACAAAGGAGGCAAGAATATACAACGGAGAAAGGACAGCTTGTTCAATAAGTGGTGCTGGGAATACTGGACAGCCACACATAAAAGAATGAAATTATAACACTCCCTAACACCATACACAAAAATAAACTCAAAATGGATTAAATACCTAAATATAAAATCAGGTACCATAAAACTCTTAAGAGGAAAACATAGGCCAAACACTCTCCGACATAATGACAGCAACATTTTCTCAGATCCACCTCCTAGAGTAATGATAATAAAAACAAAAATAAACAATTAGGACTTAAGAAAATTTTTACCCAGCAAAGGAAACTCTAAACAAAACAAAAAGACAATCCATGGAATGGGAGAAAATATTTGAAAATTAAGTGACTGTCAAGGGATTCATCTCCAAAATTTATAAACACCACCTGCAGCTCAATACCAAAAAAACAAACAACCCCATCAAAAAATGGACAGAAGATCTAAACAGACAATTCTCCAAAGAAGACATACAGATGACCAGAAAGACTCATGAAAAGATATTCAACATCACTATTAGAGAAAAGAAAATCAAAACCACTATGAGCTGCCACCTTACACCAGTCAGAATGGCCATCATCAAAAAGTCTATAAACAAAAAATAGAGAGGGTGTGTAGAAAAGGGAACCCTATTACACTGTTGGTGGGAATGTAAATTGGTGCAACCACTGTGGAAAAACAGTACGGAAATTCCTCAGAAAGCTAAACATAGAACTACCAATTGATCCAGCAATCCCACTCCTGGGCATCTATTCAGGAAAAAACAATTACTTGAAAAGACACACGTACACCAATGTTCGTTGCAGCACACTATTTGCAATAGCCAAGACATGGAAACAACCTAAATGTCCATTGACAGAGGAGTGGATCAAGAAGAAGTGGTACATATACACAATGGAATATTACTCAGCCATTAAAATGAAATACTGCCATTTGCATCAACATAGATGGATCTAGAAATTATCATGCTAAGTGAAGTCAGTCAGACAATGAGACACTGACATCAAATGCTATCATTGACATGTGGAATCTGAAAAAAGGACGCAATGAACTTCTTTGCAGAACGGATACTGACTCACAGACTTTGAAAAACTTATAGTTTCCAAAAGAGACAGGTTGGTGTGTGGGGGATGCACTGAGGGTTTGGGATGGAAATTGTATAAAATTTGGTTGTGATGATCACTGTACAACTATAAATGTAATAAAATTCATTGAGAGATAAAAATATATATAATTAACAGATATTAACTAAGGACAAAAGATCTAAACTCTATTATGAGATACATACATCACAATTCACAAAGTATGAGCTTTACTTCTTCTGCTCAAGATTATGAAGGATATATGCTGTCACAAGATATAGATCACTGCATGTAGCATTAATATAATCAAGTTTAAAAAGTTCACTAACACTTGAAATCACTGTCTTTGAGTATTACTTCCTATCGAGAATTATGAAGTCTTCAATGAAAGTTGTCTTGGTTTTCTCCTAAACCTTATTAGATATTTTCAATAAAAATGCAGCAGAACTTTAGTCAAATCATATTAGCATGGTCACAGATAATTTCACTAACTTGAAAGCTAAAATTTAAGAGAAAAAATTATCATTTAGGTAGAATTTTTTAAGCAATTGATAAAATGTATTTTTTAGTTTACAAAGTAATTGGTTTTATATAGTTTTGCAAATGAAAATGAATAAAAACTCATTTTAAATCATCTAATGTATTTCCTCCAGTTGCTTTGATATTTATAGCTATTTAAGAATGTATACTATCTAAGGTATTTGAAAAACCAGAAAAGTAGGCATCTTTTCATGCTGTATATTTTAAGAATCTCCTTAATTTAAATATATTATGAACAAGCACTGTCTCTTGTATTAATTATCTCAGGAGTATATAACAATTTTAATCATCTTTTAATTAAAGTCTGGCCTCCTTTGCTTTTCTAGTCCTTTGAGTAATATGTTGGTAATTGCTAGATCAAATGGTTGTCAATCAATGAGTCTTAATCTCACTGTGACAGAATACCAAGCAGAGTTGGGTACGTTTGTCAAATGACTTAAGAATAAAAGTGGAGTCTTTGCTCTAGGATATATAATATGACTTACCACAGCACTACTGTATTATAGAAAATACCAGTTCTTGGAGAGAGCAGATAAAGACTGAACCTTATTAAACAAGGTTTTCTTTGAGTTCCTGTCACAGCTCAGCAAAAATACATCTGACTAGCATCCATGAGGATGTAGGTTCAATCCTTGGCCTTGCTCAGTAGGTTAAGGATCTGGCATTGCCATGAGCTGTGGTGTAGGTCATAGATACAGCTTGAATCTAGGATGGCTGTGGCATCAGCTGGCAGCTGCATCTCTGATTCAACCCCTAGACTGGGAACTGCCAGATGCTATGGATGCAGGCCTAAAAAGACAAAAAGAATAAATAAATAAAAGTTTTTCTTATCTAAATGATGTTAGAACAGACAATAGAGGTTTAAACTCTAGCACCCCAGACTAGCCATCATCAAAAAGTCTACAAACAATAAGTCCTCAAGAGGGTGTGGAGAAAAAGGAACCCTATTACACTGTTGGTGGGAATGTAAATTGGTGCAACCACTGTGGAAAAACAGTATGGAGATTCCTCAGAAAACTAAGCATACAACTACCATTTGATCCAGCAATCCCACTCCTGGGCATCTATCCAGAAAAACCCATGACTCAAAAAGACACATGTACTCCAATGTTCATTGCAGCACACTATTTGCAATAGCCAAGATATGGAAACAACCTAAATGTCCATTGACAGAGGAGTGGATCAAGAAGATGTGGTACATATACACAATGGGATATTACTCATCCATTAAAAGGAATGAAATACTGGCATTTGCAGCAACATGGATGGACCTAGAAATTATCATGCTAAGTGAAGTCAGTCAGACAATGAGACGCCAACATCAAATGCTATCATTGACATGTGGAATCTGAAAAAAGGACACAATGAACTTCTTTGCAGAACGGATACTGACTCACAGACTTTGAAAAACTTAGGTTTCCAAAGGAGAGAGGGTTGGTGGGTGGAGAATGCTGGGGGTTTGGGATCGAATTGTTATAAAATTTGGTTGTGATGATCATTGTACAACTATAAATATAATAAATTCATTGAGTAATAAAAAAAAAACCCTCCAGGAAACAATGTTCTACAAAAAATGAGGTCATTATCATTTCTTCTTTAAAATTAGCATAATTTAAATAAGCTTTGTTTGCATTTGTTAAAAAAACATGACAATGAAGAAAACCAAAGTGCCTGTGAAAATATGAATGGTCAGCATTCTGTTTCATATTTTAAAAGGCCTAAATAGGCTAATTTACTCTTGCCAAACTAGAATATAGATAATTCAAACTAAATTATTTTTCACAGAACCACAAGAAAACATACATGTTACATCAAGAGTTAGTTCAATTCTCATTCTTAAATTTTAACAATCTGAAACTTCTTTAAAAATAGACTCAATACACATTTTAAAGAATTACATGTGTGAAACCTCTGTGTGGCATAACTTTCTAAAAGTGTTTTATAGCCATAAACATTGTTGAGATTATTCCTCTATTTTTGTCCTGCTGGATGAAAACTAACATACATTATATAGAAATCACGATTTGTTGCATTCACTGTAATTGTTTGTGTAGTCATACTTTCATAGCAGCATATGGATCATAAAAATTTTATCCACACTTCATTTGATATCACTATTTGCCACAAAATTATAATAGTCATAAGTATCTCATATAACGTTTTGTTTTAAATTTGAATTTTTCCAAAGAAACTCTGTAGACCTTGAAGAAGTTCCATTCTGTAGGTCTTGATGATCTGCCTTGTTGCTGGCCAAAGATTTTGGATATAGGATCTTCCCTGCCACCACATCCATAATCCCATCATACAAATAAAGCAATTCCATAAAAATGGCAAGTGAGAAGACATTCTGTTCCCACAAACTAATCCCAAATAGTGGAAAAAGGAAAGCAGAAGAGTATATAGCTTGATGAAAATGTATTCATATTTTCATCTTTGCCTTTCATTGAGTCCTACATAAACTTCTGACATTCAGTTGATTAACACAAACCTTGGCAGTATCTGCCATAGCCTTGTTATTCAAGGGAAAAGTTACAAGGCTAAATATTTCATGAGCAAGACTTAAAATAAGCATTACTTCTTCCTGCCTAAAAACAAAAATAAGATAATCTCTTCCTCTTCAAAGTCTTCCCAGGTAGTTTTTGCTATTGAAATAATTTTTTTTTTTTTTTATTTTTAGGGCCCCACCTTGGTATATGAGGTTCCCAGGCTAGGTATCTAATTGGAGCTACAGCTGCTGGCCTATGCCACAGCCAAACCAGATCCAAGCTGTTTCTGCAACCTACACCACAGCTCATGGCAAAGCCAGATCTTTAACCACGACAGGAACTCCAGTATTGAGATAAATTCTATGTAATTAAATCATGCATCTGCATTTAGGGATGGGGTCAGGATTGAATGAAGAGGCTTTAGAGAGAGCTAGATATGTGAAAAATTAAGACAACTGTCTAAATGATTAATCCATAAAACTCAAACTCATCTTGTCCGTTTTATCTGGCATCATAAGAAGATGTTTTCTATGCACAAATGACAAGGAACATTAGAGTCTAAATACTGGCAGGTTAATTTTTTATTTATTCAACCTTAGAAAACTCTTCAAGCATCAATAACCTAAATGGACACAAAAAGAAAAAAAAAGGAGTATTTTTCTTCTTCTAGATTAGAATTCTAGGTAAGAATTATCCTAACTACTCTAAGTTGATTTTAAACATTTATTTAAATTAAAATTACGTAATTTTATATTGACAAAAAAATTATCTTGTTCAAAAAGTGATTGTGGTAAACTTTCCGTCCACACGAAATGGCATAGGGTTATCTCCTCTACCTGCCCTGCCTTGGTAAATATATAACTATAAACCCTGCAAATAATGCCAGAGGCCATTAAAGAAAAAGTCTGAAAAGCAAAAAGAGGAGAACTAGTTAGGGATTGCAAGACTGGAGGAACTATGTAGCAACAGGACATCTTATGACCCTTCCCCCTCAAAAGAAGGCTACCCATGCCTGGTGTACCCAGACCTCAAGAGAGCAATAGAAGTTGGCCCAGGTAGGCTCATTTCTCTCCTGCTGAACACACCATGCAAGCCTGGCAAAGCAAGTGAGGGCGATTATCCTCCATGGGAGCCTGAGGACTCCCCATCCAAACCCAGAGACATTGAATGGCTAGTTAGTGAGGGCAGGATGTATCCCATTACCAAAGGGGTCCAACTTGGAATATACAGTTGGTCCTCACAGTCTGAGGTCTTCTTCCCCTAGATGGAGGCTCCAGGCAGCAGAGCCTGGGCAACTTCTTCCTCCTCCTCAGGCAGCACCTAGGAGGACCAGTGGAAGCAGCAGACTAAAGAACCCCATGAAGGCTCTGAAAATTAAACGGCTGCACCACAAGTCCCCAGAGTAGCCAAGCCTCACATGCTAAAGCTGAAGAAGGTGACTGCCTGCTAAAATAAAATAATTTAAATAGGACCCAGGGTCTCCTTTCATCCACCTCCTTCTATATTTCACCATTGGCCCACTTGGATGGCTTCTCCTTTCTAGAATGGGGTAAGAAAGTCTCACAGTGATGACTCAAAGACAAATCATTCTGTACTGAGTTTGCACAGATCAGAGAATGAGTCTTTTGGAGGCTTCAGGGTGGCATACAGAGAGTAGCAGAGAGAGGAGAAAGGAAAACAGAATCCTTGCATGAGACGTAGCAAGGGAGACTTTCTTATTATGAGATCATTTTTCAAATTGATTCTTTATCCTGTTGACTATTGGCTAAGTGCAAAAGACATCTAAATTTCAATAGTACATTGTTGCATTTTCTTTTTAGTAAATGCGTCTATCTTCATGGATTTTTTTTTTCTTTTACATCCTGAAAAGGGATCAAATCCAAGCCACAGCTGTGACCTACACCATAGCTGCATCAATGCTCGATCCTTTAACCTGCTGTACAGAGCTAAGGGTCAAACCTGCACTGTGACAGAGACAATGTCAGATCCTTAACGCGCTGTCACAGAGTGGGAACTCTCCATGGCTTTAATTTTTTATGGTTGAAAATCTAGAATCAGTCTATCTCCCGGTACTCATTCATGGAATTTAATACTTCCCTATTTCTGAGGTGTATTACACATGAAACTTATTCTAATGCAAATGTATTTAACCCATGTGAACTTCACTCACAAATCACCAAACATATGTTAGACCATCACTCAGTATATAGGAAACACACGATTTCAAAAAACCCACGACTTTGTATCACCTAGT
This sequence comes from Sus scrofa, assembly GCF_054392235.1. NCBI lineage: Eukaryota > Metazoa > Chordata > Mammalia > Artiodactyla > Suidae > Sus > Sus scrofa. The sequence goes on along the minus strand of NC_139383.1, from coordinate 78,753,116 downwards.
AGCAAACTAGCAAGATTATTCTAAGATCTCACAATTTTTCACTGGATGCATTGATTTAAATAGAAGCTTTATCACATCAAACCAAACAGATTTTTTCCTTTAATGTATCATGACATTTACTATTTGGTGATTAATCCATTCATCAAAATATAGGATAAGCCATTAACATCTGTAAAATGGGGAGTCTTTACACTGACTGCTTCTAAAAAGGAGTACACATTACCTTGAATTCTAAAGGCTCAGTTTTGTCCCCAAAACACTTGATCCCTTATTTATCTTGACAAATTATTAATAAAAGGAAATAAGTACACAATATGTCTACCACAGTGGGACAACTCATCTTGCATTTCATACTACAATGACTGTTAAAACAACCTTGCACAAATACACATGTGTCTGATGTGCAGCGGGGCTGCTCTGACCACTTCCCCCAAATAGTGATCTGTATGAGAAATAGAGCCTTCCCTTTATATAATTTAATTCATTATGAAATACATCAGAAATGAATGCTTAGCAAGATAAAGAGCCTTTAAGATCCCTGCAAACCTGACCTCACTGAGTGGACACCAAGGCACAATTTGCTCTATTTTCTTTTATTTGGAATGTGATTGATGAGCAAGTTGACTCTACTATACGTGTTATGGCTTCAACTCAGAGCTTGAATAACTACACTTACTCCACCACGTACGTGTGTGTGCATGTGTGTGTGTGTTGAGGGTGGGGGTGAAAAGCCAGCAAGAGCAACACCACACAAGCAGTTGTGAACATACAATAAAACATTAAAGTGGGAGCTCCCGTGGTGGCTCAGTGGTTAACAGATCCAACTGGGAACCATGAGGTTGCAGGTTTAATCCCGGCCTTGCTCAGTGGGTTGGGGATCCAGCGTTGCCATGAACTGCGGTGTAGGCTGCAGACGCGGCTCAAATCCTGCATTGCTGTGGCTCTGGCATAGGCTGGCGGCTACAGTTCTGATTGGACCCCTAGCCTGGGAACCTCCATATGCCAAGGGAGCGGCACTAGAAAAAGGTAAAAAAAGACTAAGTAAATAAATAAATATATTTTAAAAAATAAAAACATTAACGTGGACTACCATAATAAGTCTGTTGAGATGAAGCAGAATAAGCCACTTATGCTGGCAGAATATGATCCACTTTTGTAAGGTCACATTTCTGCAGTTCAAGTACATAGAGGCTTTTGTCTAAAGACAGAAAGGTAAATCATGGAAAGGTATTTCATCCATGGGCTGATGGGTGAAGTTTACAGTCCTGGACCTGGGCTTAAAACGGCCTCAACCATTGCCACAGATAAGCAGCAAGTGCTTAAATATTTTGGAATAATAATTTCCTGGAAGGCCTTGTGAAATAAAAATTGTACATGAGTTTTATACTCCACAAGGAAATACTGAACGGGTATGTGATACTGTCTTTGTCCTCCACCCTGCCTGTTACTAGGATGGGTTAGTGGACAGTTCCTTCTATAATTTAGAGTGTGAGGGTCTTGGCAGTACCCATGGGATGTAAGGGGAAGCCAGGGAGCACCCCTCCTTTGTCAGGACAGAACCACAGCCCTGTGTATGAACCATGAGGTATGGACGCATGCCTGCTAAAATTCTAGACCTCATGAGTCAGGTTTGGGAGCTGGTTTTTCATGAAAACAGACCTCTATGAAAATTTACTTCATAGGCATTATATCTACTTCCAACCACAATTTTTCTTCTTAGTCTTATTCTGGAAAACTTTTGCTTTCACTATTTTTAACAACAACTAGTAAAGCTAACCTTCAGAGTCTGAGTTCATTATCCCAACTTTGTCTCAAATCTGACCAATACTTTCAAGACTTTAGTACATATTAAGTATAGAGTCCGTAAGAGAAAGAGACAGGCAATTCTAAATAATTTCTATGTGAAATCCTACTAAGAGCTTTCATCATTTCCTATGGGCCTAATAGTTTAAAACTATTTAAATAATTGTTTCACTAAGGTAACAAGATAAACAGCTAATGGTGCAGGAACTCTACATTTTTCTTTCTACCATACAACCAGAAAAATTAGGCATATACTATGCTATCTGAAATAGACGTGAAAAATGAATTATTAAAATTTGGCTCATGGCACACGTAAAAAGAAATAGCAATCACTAGACAACAGCATGATGTCATTAAAATAAGGAAATTTAAAAGACATAGAACAAATATTGGTATGAGGAAACAAGTTCAAAATAGGTGAAAGCAGTAAGGGGAAAGTCCAGGAAGTTAGCTTTAAAAGGTTTAGGTCTTGCTTCCTAAATACTACTACAAAGTACTAAGAAGGCTCCCAGACCCTATTCCCCCTTGGTGGTCTCCCAGGTATGTGCACAACAGAGGATCAGGTTACAGGTTAACACCATCACAAATGCTTCTCAGCATCCCCCTACTACTTAATTCTGAAAGGAACACTGACAATTAGAAATAATGATCCTAATGCTAGAGTTTAAAATGAAGAAAACTAAAATTTTTCACTCATACTCTTACAAATGGAATTTGAAATTAGGTTGGTTTCTATCTAAAGTCTTTCTTTTTTCCTTTGTTACAAACTTATGATGTTTATACACAATGTTGCCTGGTTAGATTCTAGAATAAATCACTTTTCTAAAACATTCCTTAGCATTTGGAATAAGGTACTGCTGATCAATAGAAGTTTGTTGTTGGTAAGGAAAAGTGATTCCAAACAATTCTTACTTGCTTACTTTTCAAGGGTGTTGGAGAGATAGCATAGAGGAATGCCTAGAAATCATGAATCTGGACCCCAAAAAGGGCACCATCTTTTATTGCATGCTTTAAAGGGATGTGTGTAAGCTAGCTAGTGGTATAAATCAGTGAATAGAAAATCATTTGAAGACTGAAAACAAAGTATGCTTAATAGGGATTAAAGTGAATCTTGAGAAAATTATTTATGTGTATCAAAGGGTTTAACTTTAGAAGTGCCCAACCTATGTAATATATCCGTCAACTGTTTTGATAAAAATAGTCATAGAGTGCTAATTACATATTATACTGAACAACTGCAAAAATACACTGTATGAAATAGGATTCTGAAAAGAACTCAATCCATTGAAACAATGTGATAGCTCTAATTAAATAAAGCTTAATCAGCAGCAATAAACATAAAGGGTCACTATTTGCTCAAAAAAACCAACTTTATAACTTGGGAAAGAAATGCATTTAGATATAATTAAAAATAAGCTAAAATTTTTAAAAGAAATTATGTGGCTGAGAAATCTAATGCAATCCTTGGATATATTAAAAAAACATACGAGGTAGAAGAAAGGATGATATTTCTAGTCTTTGTATGGACCAAACTACTTCTGGATTATTTCATTATTTGTCTCATTAGCACTTTTTCAAGAGACATGAGTCATCACATTCTCAGGAGCAAAACCTAGGAAATTTAAGGGATCATATGCTATCTCAGAGAACTGACATTTCAAAGAACTGAGGAAGCTTATAATAGATGAGACAACCTAAGGAAAATAGTTTTTTCCATCTGGATCCAGGATATGTAATGCTAGAAGTTGGAGGGAAATGGATTTCTTTTTCCCGTACAAGACAGAACTAGTTACCAACAAGAGCTATTAGAGTAACAGAGGAAGTTTCCTGTGATCACAGAAAATCCTGCTTCAGTATAAGTATTTATGAGTAGGAGAATGAATAAACAATGCTGTATCCATCAATATTCATGATATTCAATATATATTGAATTCTGCTCAATTATTAAAGAGAAATTATGTACTGAAATATATACCAATGTGGATGAATCTGAAAAAACATTATTCTGATTAAATAAGCCAAACAAAAAATAGGACACACCACGCGATTCCATTTATATTCACTCTTGGACTAAGCAAAAATGTTGTGTAGTGATAGAAATCAGAATGATTGCTTCATGTGGGGTTGATGAGGTTGAGTGGGATGGTAATAATACCTCACAGGAATGGGCACAGGGGAACATCCTGGGGTGAGAAGAATGAGTTCTATATTTTGATAGGAATGTGTGTCACATGAGTGCATTAATCAAAATTTAATAACCTATACTTTTAAGATCTGTACATTTCATGATGTGTAAATTATATTCCCATTTTTGAAACTATGAAACTATGATTGAAATCGTCTCTGTCACGTGTCCCCCTCTAGCTACCACCTATTTCTCTGAACCCCTTTAGATACAAACTGAATTTTCTATTCTTTCTGTCCTCAATTCTCTCCCATTATCTCATGAATACTCTCCAGTTGTGCATCCTCCTCCATCACTCTACTGAAAATTTTCAGTCATCCAAGAACCTCCAGCTGAAAACTCCAAGAGCCAGTTCTCATTCTTCCCCTCACTTGATCTACTACGTCAAAGGCAGCTAATAGATCATTTACTTTTAGGACATTTTTGGTGGTTGTCATTATTTTTGCTTTTCCTTCCACCTCCCTAGCCACTTCTTCCTAGTGTCCTTTTCTCCTTGATGTCTACGATTAGCATGTTCTTAGCCTTTTGTCTAACTACATTCTTGCTCCAAATGGAAACATTAACTCCTCTGACTTCAAAAGCCAATTTTATATGCCAATAATTCCCTACTGTATACTTTTAGCTCTCACTTTTCCCAAGAATGTTCAACTCAATTATCTGTTTTATGGAATAGCTCTTCATAGAATTGGCTTCTCGATCTTGAAATGCACCAAAAAGAATTCTTGCCTCCCTATAGTCTAACACGATTGGCTCCCTTTCAATTTCTCCCATCCTGCAAATGTCCTGACCATTCATGATCTGTAATAGAATGCTCTATTATAGATCACTGAGATTCTTATATTAACTTACATTAATTCTATACTAATGACCACTAAAGAATGTTTCTGTTACATCATTGAAGATGGTCATCTTTGACTCAATAGGTTGCTTTGAAAAGAGCACATGTGAAACTAAGAAAAGAAGATCAAGTATATTAAGCCAATAAAGCTCACTCTATCAAACCAGGTCATCAGTGGGGAAAATATGTCTCAGCACTAGTTTTCTTCTACATTACTGCATAACTTGATTTACCTTCATAAAATCCAAGAAGCACTCCAGTTATCAACAGATGACTAAATTGAAAGAAGGGAGGGAAGGACAGTCCACTTCACTCTGATAGTTGGGATTCTATTATCTCATCATCACTGAATATTAGCTACATGTATTTATCCTAATATACTTATTTAGTACCAGACAATAGGCTAAATGATAATTGGCACCGATCATACAAAGATTAAAGGAATCATTCCTTTAAGTAATATTAATGGAAAATGTACCATTTAAAAGGTACTGTTTAGCGTCAAAAAAAATTTTTTTTTGGTCTTTTTGCCTTTTCTAGGGCCGATCCTGTGGCACATGGAGGTTCCCAGACTAGGGGTCTAATCGGAGCTGCCGCCGGCCTATGCCACAGCCACAGCAACATGGGATCTGAGCCGCATCTGCAACATACACCACAGCTCACGGCAACGCCAGATCCTTAACCCATTGAGCAAGGCCAGGGATCGAACCCACAACCTCATGGTTCCTAGTTGGATTCGTTAACCACTGAGTCACAACAGGAACTCCTAGAGTCAAATATTTTTAATATTCTGTATCTATTTTTCTATGGTTAAAGATAGAATGAAGTTGGAGTTTCCACTGTGGCACAGTTGGTTGAGAATCCAACTGCAACAGCTCAGGTCTTTCTGAAAGTTCAGGTTCAATCCCAGGCCAGGGGCAGTGGATTAAAGGATCAGGTATTGCTTCAGCTGCAGCATAGGTTGCAGCTGTGGTTCAGATTTGATCCCAGGCTTGGGAACTTCCATATGCCATGGATACAGCCATTAAAAAAAAAAAAAAAAAAAAAATGAAGTTGTCTTGGACCTCTTGTTTAAGTTGCAACTAGAGGTCCAAGTGGGAAAAACCAAGTAGACAGTTTGATATTGGATATATAGTTTGGGAGTAGAGAGGAGTAAACAGAAATACACATTTGAGAGTGACTTAGGCTAGGTTCCCTAAAAAATAAGCCTGAAGCAAAAGCATTTTTCTTTACTGAGGAGTAAAATCTTAGAGAAATGGTTTTATTGAAGCAATAAAACCAGAAGACCTTCACTGAGCAAGATACATAGAGATGCAAGAATGATAAAGAAAAAGTGCCTGTATAGCTTTAACATTTATGAAACGCCAAGAGAGAGGGAGGAACTGGAGTGGAAGTAAGGAAGAGTTTGAAAGAAGGATGATGGCTGAGATACTGAAATCAGATGGGAGAACACTTTGAGTTAGAATTTTAAAAAGTGCACTGAGCTTGCAAGCTAGAGATTATCTTGGTTTCTTCTGCTCTGATTCTTCTGACCTTCAGATGAACTCATCTAGCTCAAGTGTCACTCACTTGTGCCTTTCTAAAACAAAATAAAAAATGAAACAAAGTAAATCAAAGCAAACTAGAAGTTGTCCTAGCTAATGTCAGACCTTATTCTTGTGGTAGCTTTTATGAGTCGACTTACATTTTTGGAAGTCTTAGCTGCCTGGCATTGCACATCAATCTTGTTACTTGCCCCTACCAAACGGTGGCAGTGTGGCCAGAGCAAACAGATGGGGAACAGATGAACAAAACATAGTCTTCAATCAGATGGTCTTTACAGTCTCGCTGGAAATATAGAAACAAAGCAAGAGTGATGAAGAGTGCTACCAAGGACAATTTTGGGATGATATGGGAATTAACTGTCTCTAATATAAACTGGAAACTCATCAAATTCTTTCCAAATAAAGTAGCACTTCATCTGAGACCTGAAAGAACTGTAAGGATTATCCAGGTAAATGTGATAGAGATAAATATTGCAGGGTGAAGGATCAGCATATGTGAAGGTATTGTGGAGGGAAAGATTTTATCTCATTGAGAAACCAAAAGAGGTTTGGTGTGATTGGAGTATGGAGAACAAGAAGGTGAGGGAGAAAAAGAGGAACATGATATTAGTTATATGCCAAGTCCATGGTACGCTGAGTCCAGAATTGGGCCCTGTATACCATAATAAGGATTTAAGGTTTTATTCTAAGGCTAGAGAAAACTAATGAAGGCTTGTAAATAGGAGATACTAGATGATATCCCTTTTTATAAATGCCTTTGGGCTAGCATTTTGAGAGTAAATTGAAAGACACAAGCATGGATTCAGGAAGATTAGTTAAGAGACTATTACAATACCCTAGGTAGAAGCTGATGGTGCTTGAATTACTGTGGCATCAGTGAAGATAAATATATAGGCAGGTTAGAGATACTTAAGAAATACATTTAAGGAGTTCCTATGGTGGTACAGCAGTAACAAAGCCAATTAGTATCCATGAGGATGTGGGTTTGATTCCCGGCCTTGCTTAGTTGGTTAAGGATCCAGTGTTGCCTTGAGATGTGGTATAAGTCACAGATGTGTCTTGGATCTCAAGCTGCCATGGCTGGCTGTGGTGTAGGCCGGCAGCTGCAGCTCCAATTTGACCCTCGCCTGGAAATTTCCATATGCCACAGGTGTAGCCCTAAAAGAAAAAAAAAAAAAAAAAAAAAAAAAGGACCAAAAAAAAAAATGCGTTTAATAGTGATTAAGGACTGATTATACGTGAGAGTTAAGAAAGGAACAATAATGACTCCTAGCTCCAAGGTTTGAGCAACTGGATATTGAGAGTGACCTATTAAGATAGGAACACTGAAAAAAGAAATGTTATGGATCTGTGGAGGATTTTACTGAGGAATAAAATCCTAGAAAAGGAGGAAGAAGGGGAAAATGGAGATGAAACAGGGAAAGAAAAGAGTAAACATAAGGGAGATATTAGGAATCTGAATAGTCGATTGCCTGCAGATGTCTCTCGAGAGGCCATGTGAACTATTACACTTAGGACAGACCAACCAGGGAAAATTATTTATCTGCTGACTCTGTCTCTTGGCTTCCATTATTCAAAGTCCTCTTATCAAGGCAGCTTGTTACTCCTCTACACTTGTGAGTATAACATCTGTGTTCTCAAGGAAGATGGTAGGAAAGCCAAAAGGTCCTGCAGGCCACTCCAACCAGCAAGCAGGCCTGGAGATCTGCCTTTGCCATCTGGCACTCTGTGCAGAACTCCTCAATCCTTAGTAACTGCAGCTGCAGTGACCCAGGCACAGCACAAGTCCATCTGAGGTGCACAGAAACTGGATCTGTTGTGGAGAGTCTGGTGACTGCATGAATAGCAGAGACATGAGATCAGTGAACTTGCAAAAGAAACAGATATGAGAAGGACCCTGAACAGAGGAGGATGAGACCACAGAGCAAATACTGAAAAGTAAAAGGAAGAGGGAAAAACCTGAGAATGTACTGGGGCCTTCGAATTCAAATGGTATTTTAGAAATACGTAGATTTAATTTAGGAAAAAAAAATTGAACTTAAAAAAATAGAAACCAATGCACAAATAGTGCAAAACAGATCTGTTTAGTGCCAGCTACTAGGTAGAAAATATCACAGAAACTAAATCTGATTGCCTTTTTATGGGAATCGGGTAACAGAAGCACTAAATGTTTTCAAACATTAGGAAGAAAGTCAACTGGTCTAAGAGTTTTCATTAAGGAAAACTGCAGAATGAAATAAAGTTGCCTAGAAACCTAACTCTCCCCATATTTTCATTTCGCAAAAATTCAAAGAGATCACAGAAGTGAGCAGTATGTGGGATCACTCAGAGTACTCAGAGAGAAGAACGAGGTGGAAACACAGGCAAGGCCAAAAAAGGCAGGGTCTGTGAGGCTGCCAATTTTAAGTGTGTGCGCTATCAGTCTACTGAGTTATTCCCAGTACCAGGGGTTTTAAAAATTATTTTCACAGCACAAGACAGGTAAAAGTGATATTGCTCTGGTTGGGAAGTGGTGGGTACCCAAGGAGCTTCAGATAGTGCTATCCTAAAAGTACATTTCTTATATTTTTATCCAAGTCTCCAAATTCTGTGTCTGTCCAGAACAAAGCGCAAACAATTGGCAGGTGCAGTAAATCAATGTGACTAATTTTTGGGAAGAAGTTTAAAAACAGAATTTGTTCAAAGTAAGACATTCACATTCCAAATGGAATTTATTTGTCCAAGAACCTGCCAACCTGATTTGCTGATTGAAGAAACAGTTGATTGTGATGCATAGAGATAACTTAACCAAGATAAAATTCTGCAACATTGCTGTCTTCCAATGCCTAGTGCTCAAGTTGAAAGTAAATGGATAATATATTCCAGCTATTTAAAAACTGGAACCCATTTTCCCTAGAAAACTTGCCGAAGGACCAGGCCTTACACAACACCACAGTGCTAAGCAACTAGACAGAATACAGACAGGTCTCCTACTGAGCTAAATCAACTCAAACCACACTTAGCTTTTCAGAAATGCATTTCACTCCAAAGGAGACCCTCTTGGGAGAAGGGTGTGACTTTGCAGATGCGACTGTGTTTTTCTTCAACCCCTGATAAACCAAAGCCCTCTCTAAAAATAAAAATTAAAAAACAAGCTTCAAATTAGTACCAGATGGGCTATTTAACGGAATAATATGCTCTTTAACAAATGTTCTGACACTTATATCAAATGTGACTTTTAAGTATGCCCAAAATTAATCCTCTAACTCATCAATAGGAACTCACTTTTAAAGCTCTGTTTAATCCTCTATTTGGTGAGGGTGGCAGGTTTACAGAGGTTTAATTCCCTGTGATAGAAAGTGTTCAATTTAATGTCTGGGAGCAAAGGCAGGGCTCCTCATCAAAGACCTGTTAATAACAGGCCAACAAATGAGTGACAGGTGAGGGGAACAATGTAGAGAGGATGGCCAGTAAACCTACTTCATATCCTATTAAGGAAGGAGCAAAGTGGTTGATTTATCTCAGGCTCCCAGGTAAACTTGTGTGCACCTTCCTTTCTGGAATAAAGGGAGTATCTGGTAAATCAAAACATAAGATGTGTATGGAGAAGCTCACAATTAATAGGGTATGTACACTATTTGTGTGTGTCCATCCCATTGGCAATAACCACTCTCTATGCTATCTTGAGCGCTGTAAGCATTAAAATGCTTTTTTTTTTTCTGGAGTAAAAAAAATATGTGAATTTTTGAGAGGTAAATCTTGTTGTCTATTTAGATCTTAGCAATTTGGAAAATATAACTTTTGTAGTGAAGGAACTTTAGGTATCAGTTAATCCAAATGCTGCCCTTCCGTCTTGAAGATGAGAAGACTAAGCCTGAAAGATTCTATACTTTCCCAGCACCTCATCGGTCATAGATTCCAGTGTCCACTTCATTTCACTTTAGGTAATAAAGGTTTCAGGGAGGTTTGTCAAGTAAGCTTTGTCAAAAAAATATATATATATAAATAAGGTATGAGAAGTGAACAGGTGATCTCCAATGACATGGTTTGAGTTAAACACATGCAAAAAAATGTGACAGACAACCTTCCAGTATCTCAGCACCTTTCCCATCTCCCTCCCACTGATGTAGAAAGTCCCCACTCAGGATCATCATTAAGAGGGGCCTGGCTCTTTGGGTACCCCTAAGACTCTCTCTGCAAGGCTCCCACAGCCATGCTATACTCTGGCACTGCCAGTGCACAGCCCCCTTCCTCAGCCCCAGTGCTTCACACTCTTTCTTCTCTCATCAGTTTCACACCTGCTGTTTCCTCTGTTAAAGCTCTTCTCCCAACTCGAAATAAATGGGTCTGTCTCACAATTCAGAGTTCAGAACATGTATCTCCTCAAGGAGGCATTCCTTTACTACCCTTTCAAGTAGCCCCTCTCTATCCTCTTAATTTTTAATACTTATTCTCTGAAATGAAATGACAGCCCTGTTTAGTGTCTGTCTCCCCCATTTTAGTCTAGTTCCATAAAGCCATGAACGTTTTCTATGTTATTTTGCTTTTCCCTCCCATCTTTACTCCCAGCCTATAAAATATAATCAATATGTGTTGAATCAATCTTTGAATGAACAAAAGGATAGGCATTTCATCCTACCTACTCAAATTCTAATTCTACGTGTTTACTTTTGATAGGATTCAGTTTTTCTCTGCCTGAACCTCTTTGGATTCATATAAAGCAAGGAGAGCATTTTGGTTTAAAGCATTGATTCCAGGGGTCAGTGTCCTTGGGTCAGATTTCATATCTACCATCTGATAGCTCTGAGGTAACTTCATCTTTCTTGTTCAGCTTTCTCATTTGAACAGTTCTATCTATCACATGAGATTTTTGTGAGGATTGAATGGAAAAAGTATTTGACTCACTTAACAAGTTTTGGCCCAATGGCTCAAAGTCACTATTCATTTTAACACTATTGCTATTGAATATTCTACACAGACATTCTGTTTCCTGTCCTTAATTGTGGCTATTCTTGATTCCTCTGATTATTCCCTACCCCACAGTCAATGCAGCTCTCTTGCCCTCCAAGGCTCCTGAAGTTCCAGCATGCTACCACTACCCCAACACCCACCTTTAAACTGGAAGAAGAGATTAAATACTGCCTCATCAAACCTTGGAATTAAGCCTATGAAATGGATATCTCCATTATACTTATATTCATAAATGAAAATTGAGATATGGGAGAAATTTTAAGCCAATCCTCCAAGGTTATACAGTCAGTAAATATCTGAGCTGTGATTCAAATCCAAATCTTCAACCTAATATTAATTGCACATTTCTTTGAAGTACAGTTTCTTTGCAATATGATCCTGTGCGTTTAATGTCAGTAACACTGAACACACTACCCTTGATGCTTTTGCTATGTTGACCCAGTAAGACCGTAAAGATTTTTCAGAGCATAATGATCCATCTAAAGTAGTGTTGCTCTTCAGAGGAAAAGGAAAATTGAGTCTTATAAAAAATTTGCATATGTAAAATAGAAATGATTTTGTATGAGGAGCAAAGTTTACAAAGGCCAGATCTAACACAAATTTCTCAAATTAATTGAATCTGTCAAAACATAGCTGTTTGATGCTGAATGCCCATGACTGTAACCTTTCAAGAAAGTGAAGGCTTTTTTTTTTTCAGTTGCTATTTTTAGGTCGTGAAATAAATAGAAAAAGACATAAATATGCAATTTGAACCTTCTTTTAAACAAAGTCTTTAGTCTACATTTTCCCAAAGGTTTTTCTCTTATGCAAATGAGTTAAAAGTTCTTACAGTTATTAATAATATCATTATATAAAAATGAGATGCAATACTTACACTCTGCAACTGAGTTTCCTTACATTCTAACCACCTTTTTATATTATGACATTTGCTAAGATTTTCTGGAGAAAGAGCTTTTGTGCAAAGAATCTAATCAGAGGAAAAGCTAAGCTTATGCTTCCTATGCAAATTTAGGGAGATGGAATTCATTTTTTATGGTAAGAATTTCTCAATTTCTGTTAAACTATGTTCCAGAATAATTGCCTACAGGTAAATTACTGCATGCCCGGCCTGTTTTTCCAGTGGTTCTCATTATCAAACTGCAAATGTATTTCCATGGAAAGTATGTGTTCCTCCAGGAGGATAAAAAAATTGTATCTAAAAAGGCATGAAAAAGAATTAGTTATCATTGATAAAATACTAAAAACACTTAAACTAGAAATACCAGAAAGGATGAATTAAAGATGTTACAAGATTTAATAAAATGTGAACACTGCATTTTCTAACCCTTATGTCATTAAAATCTGCAATGTAGCTTCTCAGTTTTGGCAGAAAAGTGCTAAGAAAGATATAATTAGATCAAGTCAACCATCCCTGATGTTTCCTTTGCTTCACTACTCTATAGATATTGTGTCAAAAGTTAGGCAAAAGCTTTACCGCTTTTTTTTTTTTTTTTGCCGTACTTCTCATTCTTTAAGCATAGGACAAATGGTCATTGGTGTTTGTATCAGGAACCTGTTGCCACAATAATGCTGTGTAATAAAACACTCAAAATCTCAGGGCTTAAAACAATAGCAGTTTATTTAGCTCATAAGTCTCAAGTCAGCACTTGAGGCTAGGGGTCAGCTGAGAAGTCTAGTCTAGGCTGTAGGTCAGATGGGTAAGATGACCTTGGCTGTGGCAACTGAGATATAATTTGACTTGAATCTGCTCTGTACATCTTGTTCTACAGAAGGCTGGCCTGAGGATATTCTCAGCATGAACTCCAGATATTTTCTCATGGAGATTCCAGAAAGGCAAGCTAAAGAAAAGCTAGATAAGCAAGAGGAAACCACCTAAAAACAGTGGCTTAAAATAAACCTGTTTGTCATTATTCATGAGATTCCCAGTCTGCTGGGTAGTTCTACTGAAATGGGCTGGATCACGAGTGTTCAGTCAGAGGCAGACTATGTACTTAATGGCTTTAACTAGGAGATCTGAGCTCTGTTCTTTGAGCTTTATTCTCCAGAAAGTTGGCAGGCATGATTTCATGGTGATTATAAAGGAAAGAAAAAGGATGAAAACAGGCAAACATTTTTCTGGGTTTTCCTGTTTTTTAAAAATCACATTGGCCAAGGCAAGTGAGATATTTGAGCCCAGAATCAAGATCTGTGGCAGAAACTACAAATAAAAAACTGAAGAAAATAATAAAACTGAGAGCAGAGAATAATAGAATTGAAAACAAAACAGCAAAAAAATATGTCCCTCTTGAACATAGATGCAAATTCTTTAATAAAATATCAGCAAATTGAATCCAGAAATACATTAAGAGTATACTACAAAGTGAGATTTATTCTGAGAACATGTATGTTTCAAAATTCAAAACTCAAACCGTACGCCTCACCATAACAACAGACTTTCAAAGAAAACCATGTCTCAGTAGATGAAGAAAAAGTGTTTGACAAAATTCAATATTCATTCGCTAGAAAGGAAAAAGGACAAGCAAACTAGAAATTAAACACTACTTCCTCAAATTTATTAAATTGTATCTATACAAAACATACAGCTAACCTTAAAGGTGAAAGAACGAATGACAAGACCAGGTTTTTTCTTATCTCTTCTGTTTAGCATCATACTAGAGGGAAGTGAAAAAAAGGGAAGGAAAAGAAATAAAAGTCAAACTTATAGGAAAGAGGAAATAAAAGTATCTTTGTTGTCAGATGGTTATTTTCTACATCGAAAATCTTGCAAAATCTTCAAAAAAGTTATTAGAAATAAAAAGTTGAGTTCAGCATGGCTGCAGATTTTAACATCAAGATGGGACGATCAAGTATATTTTAGCATACTAGCAACGAATATTTGGAAATTCAGCAAATATAGTCATGGTAGGACCAGAAACATCAAGTCCTTAAAAATATAATTCTAAAAAGCATATATTAGACATTTATGAGAAATAAAATATAGCTAAATAAACAGAGCTGTACTATGTTCATGAGTAGAAAACTCAATATTGTCATCTTTTAAAAAATTACTTTTCACATTTAATGTAGTGACAATCACAATTCTGCTTGATTTTTATAGAAAATGGATGGCTAATTCCAAAATTTAGTTGTAAAGCAAGACTCTGAATAGCCAAAACAGTTTTTGGTAAAAAAAAAAAAAAAAAAACGAACAAACAAAAAAACACACACACAAAAAAAATAAGGTTAGAGCAATCACTGTACCTGATTTCAAGATTTACTATAAAATCACAGTAATCAAAAGAGGATGGAATTAGTAAAAGAACAGATGGGTAGATCAACTGAAGAAAATAGATGGTCTACAAATAGACACACATATGAACAATTAATTTTTAACAAAAGTTCCAAGGTTATTCCATGGAAAAGATGCTCATTTCAACAAAAGGTCCTTTTTCCCCCCCAAGAAAAAGAAATTTGACATATATTTTAAGCTGATTAATTAACTCTGAATGGGCCATAGACCTAAATATTGACCCTAAAATGAAAACTCTTCTCAAGGTAAATATAGGAGAAAATCTTTGTGGCTTTGGATTAAGCAAAGATTTCTTAGATACAACACTAAGGCATGATTTGCAAAAGAAATGTTTAATTGTTTTCATTAAAAATTTCACTTCCAATAATGTGAGAAAAAGAATACATACATATGAAAATCACAGTGATATATCATCATACAGGTCAGAATGGCCATTATCAAGTCTACAGTGATAAATGTGGAGAAAGTGAAACCCTCTTACACTTTAGGTGGGAAAGGTAAATTGGTACAATCACTAGGGAGCCCAGTATGGAGGTTCCTTAAAAGACTAAATATAGTCCAGCAATCCCACTCTTGAGCATATATCCAGGGAAAACCATAACTCAAAAAGGTACTTGCACTCCAGTGTTCCTTTCAGCACTATCTATAATAGCCAAGACACGGTAGCAATCTAAATATCTATTAACAGAGGACTGGAGAAAGAAGATGTGGTACATACATACAATGGAATATTATTTAAGCCTTAAAAAAATGAAATAATGCTATTTGCAGCAACATGAATGGACCTAGAGATTACCATACCAAGTGAAGTCAGAAAGACAAGTGTCACATGATAAAGATTATATGTGAATTATATAAAAAAAAAAGATACACATGAACCTATTTACAAAACAAAAAGAGACTCAGAAAACAAACTTCTGGTAATCAAAGGGGCAAGGCTTGGGGGAGGGATAAATTAGGAGTTTGGGATTAACGTATATACACTACTATATATAAAATAGATCAACAAAGACCTTGTATAGAACAGGGACCTCTGGAGTTTCAGCCATGGCTCAGTGGTTAACAAATCTAACTAGGAACTATGAGGTTGCAGGTTCGATCCCTGGCCTCACTCAGTGGATTAAGGATCCTGCATTGCCGTGAGCTGTGGTATAGGTTGTAGATGTGGCTCGGATCCAGCATGGCTGTGGCTGTGGCGAGCGGCTACAGTTCCCATTAGACCCCTAGTCTGGGAACCTCCATATGCCACGAGTGTGGCCCTAGAAAAGACAAAACAAACAAACAAAAAAAAAACCCAGGGCCCTCAGTATTCTGGAATAACCTTTTTGAGAAAAGAATTTGAAAAAGAATTGACATATGTGTATGTGTAACTGATTCACTTTGCTATACATGTGATACTAACAACATTGTAAATCAACTCTACTCCAAAATAAAAATTTAAATTAAAAAAAAATAAAACTTTCATTCTTTCAGACATTTTATGGAAAATAAGACAAGCCACAGACTAAGAGAAAGTATTTCCAGAAAACACATATGATAGAGGACTGGAATCCCAATTAAATGAAGAATTCTTAAACCCCAATAATATTAAGATAAGCAACTATTTCCCTAAAATAAATGTTGACCAAAAGATTTGATCAGACTCCTGACAAAAAAAGATAAATACGCAGATGACAATTATACACATAGATTCATGACATCAATAGTCATTTGAGGAATGAAAACATTACAACTAGATACACACCTATTAGAATGATTAATGCTATTTTTAAATTTTATGGCCACACCATGCATGTGGAAGTTCCAGGGCCAGGGATTGAATCTGAGCAACAGCTGCTACCTATACTGCAGCTACAGCAATGCCAGACCATTTAACCCACTGTGCCAGCCCTGGGATCGAACTCGCACCTCCACCACAACCCAAGCCCCTGTAGTTGGATTTTTAACCCACTGCAACACAGAGGGCACTCCAATATTTTTTAAATGTCAGTATTAAATCTTGTTGAAAAAGGAAAGGAACTAGATCCTGCTTACACAGCTGGTAGAAATGCAAGATGACATAGCTACTTTTTAAAACAGTTGGAGAGATTTTTATAAAACATTGACTCCATACAACCCAGCAATCCCTCTCCTAGGTATTTAACAATACCAAGAAAAACATTCACAAATATTTTGTATATGAATATTTGTTTTATTCCCAATTGCCAAAAACGGAAAACAAACTGTATGTCTATCAACTAGTAAATAAACATTTTGTGATGCATCTTTACACTCTAGTACTATTCAGCAAGAAAAGTGAATAAGCCACAGATACATGAAGTATCATGGATGAATTTTTAAGGTATTATTATGCCAAATGAAAGCAGCCAGACTCAAAATGCTCCCTATTATATGGTTCCATTTTATACGACATTCTCAAAAGAGACAAATTCAGGAAGAGGAAACAGCCCGGGGGTTGCCAATAGGCCTAGGGGAAGGTGACTACCTACTTGGGGCACGTGCGAACTGGTTGGCATCATGGGAATACCTGTATCTTGATTGTGGTGATGGCACATGATTTTCTGCTTTTGTCAAAATGAACACAAATGTGAATCTAAAAGGAATGAATTTTACTGTGTAAATTACAATCCTAACTTATAGAAAAAAAAATCTATTGAATGTTCTATACTATGAAACTGTTTATGTCATTTGAAAGTAAATGCTGTTCCTGTGCCAGGATCATAGATCTATACAACAAATTCTTTACTTTTTTATTTTTAATGGCTGCACCTGCAGCATATGGAAGTTCCCAGGCTAGGAGTGTAATCAGAACTGTCACCGGCCTACAGCACAGCCTGCAGCAACACCAGATCCTTAACCCACTGTGTAAGGCCAGGGATCAAACTTGTATCCTCATGGAGACTATGTTAGTTTCTTAATCCACTGAGCCACAATGGAAACTAAAAGCCACAAACTATTTATTTCAATTTGTCTAAAACAAAATCTTCAAAGAGAGAATTCCATCCATTATTTGAAGCAAGTAAATGCAAAGCTTCTATTATAATTCATGAATATGTAAATTAGCTTTTGTTGACTAACTGGGTCCTGCAGCAGCTTTTCTCATGGGCATATAAGTAAAAGGAATAGAGTTAATCTATTTTGTAATAAATTGTCCTAGTGACCAATAAACTTTTAATAAATATTTAGTTTATGGCCATCTAACCATCAAATTGATTAAATAAGGAAATAATAGAGTATCGAAGCTATTATATGTGGTAATTTGAGGACTATTTACCCTTTTCCACTTTATCCTTAAGGATCTGAAATCTGTCAGTACATCTAATTGGAAATACTCAAGGTCAGTGCTGGCCTTAATTGATGAGCATAGTTATCCTTTTCATTCCTTTACATTTCTTTGTTTTGCAGTACATGATCAGAATCAAGTACATCAAACTTAGAAAGTTAAACTATGAAGACGATAAAAAAAAATTATCTGTAAGAAGCTAGTTTCCTATTTCAGCAACAAGTGTTTTAGAATAGAAATTTAAGGCTAAGCAGATAGTTAAATGAAGCCCTACTGCAGAAAACACCCCTAACTTTAGCTATGAAAATTAAAATTTGGGTTAAAGTACAACTTTATACACTTTTAAGTTCAGATATATAGAGAGAAAATTATTGCTAGCAAAATACAGGATAGTCATAAATCACGGGATTTTCTCACAACTGACAGTGTGTTCAAAATGGTTGTAAGATGGCAAAAGTCAGTGGGCATGACTGATCTGCACGGCAAAACTGCCCAAGACGATAATGAGAAAGGCTTGTTCTGCTCTTTCCAGGGCTTTGATAATCCATGCAGAACCAGGACAAGCATATTTGCAGGTTTTGAATCTGATTTACCACTGCCTTCCTGATATAGCTGCCCAAATGAGATTCATGTAACCACAAGGCCATCTGTAAATGTAAGCTTACATTCCATTCAGCCCCTGGTGAGACAGCTCTGTGAACCTCACAGCCCAAGGCCCATAATTAATCTCATTATAATCTTTTGGTTAGATTTAACAACCTGTCCCTTGACTTTCAGAACTTTTTTCAGAAATGTGGAAAGTTTTTCTAACTGCCTATGTCAAAGCAAATATTTTGACCATCAGACTTAACTTTATAATTTTACTAAGAATATTTGTTAATTTAACTTTATAATTTTACTAAGAATATTTTTTAATTTAACTTTATAATTTTACTAAGAATATTTATCAAAGACTTCATCTGACTTCTGTATTTCTTCCAACTGCAAGGTCCTCTCTATTTATCTTCTTTCCACATTTTCAAATAAAAATCACTCTGAGTAGAAGAACATACAAATTAAGCAATGGTCTTTAATAAGACTTTCCATTCTAAGTCCAGTGACTCTGACCCCACAGAAATCCTGACACAATTCAAATCTTTAAAAAAGTACAGATGTGATGCCCCTAACCTATTGGAACAAGTGGAACAGATGTTTCTGGGGGCAGGTTAAACTTTAAATATTTTCATACCAACCTTTAAATATTTTCTCTGATAGGACCAAAGGACACAAGGACTTAAAAAAACATTGGAAAGTTCTTTGTGTTTCCCAAATTGAATGATATCATCTTAATTGTTTGCCATATGCCTGTTAAAATTTTTTTATAGTATACAAACCCAAAGACCCCTTAATTATCTGTGAGAACGGTGTTTTAAAAAATGAATGCAAGAATAGTTGAGTAAAATAGAAAAGTTGTAGTCCTAACTTGCACAAAAACAATGAGATCTAGATAATATTAATACATGAAGTTTACAAAAATTTCTATCATTGATAACAAGTTTATCTCCATGCATAGTGCACTAATTGCATACCAAAGTGCATGTCAAGTAACTCAAAAAGTCAGCAAACTATCATAATAGGCATTAGGGCATTTGCATATTTATTCTCTGAGTCATAATGACAGCTATAAAAACAGGATCTATGCAGAATCTGGAAAAGCAGTAAATGGCTGAGGAGCAAGGGTATGTTTTAATATACATGTTATTAGTGGATTTAGCTATGAGGCATGTTCAGTTAAAACATCTGTTTCTCAGTTGCACTCTATGCAATGGTATGATTATTAGCAGTCTTGTTACTTCCAAAAATATAGTTTGTTATTAACTTTGATAAGTATATAATTTCACTTTGCTCTTTCCACATGTGCTGCTGACATAGGATGTATTGTTTGTTTCTATTTCAGTTTGGCACCACTCCCTATTGTTTTGGGTGAACAACTAAGTTCACATTTTGAATGTTTCCCATGTGGATTATGAAGCACGCAATTGGAACTCAAGACGACTTCCAGCAGATTTTTGCAATATTGCAGAGTCTGCGAAGAAATAGATAAATACAAGGAATATTGGCTCTGAAGAATACTTAAGATGTTTACCTCAAAAGTAATATATCATCTTTTTAAAAATTTTAAATGGTTATGAAATATATAGATGAATAGAACATGGCTGGAGTGCATTCTCAGGGCTCAAGGAGCTGTGATAAGAAAATCCATGTAGTCCATACCAACACTCATATAATTCTCATCCTAAAATAATAAATATCAGAAGTACATGGTACCTAGAGAAATGGGTTTCAGTTAACTTAGTTTAAGCATTTTTCTTTAACACATAAGAATACTTATTAATTACGCTTTTCATGGAATGCCCGTGTATGGAGGAGATAGCTGTATTGAGTGTTAATAGCGCAAATGCTACACGATAAATTTGGGAGTTTCATTCTTCCCAGAGCATTAGGAAAGCTGTCCTAAGTGTTCGGTAGCCTAAGACTTGGCAAAGACCATGAATTAGGCAGAGAGGTTAAGGGCAGAGGAGGGAGAAGAAAGTACTCTGCGCTTGACAGTGAGATTAGCACCATGGGTTAGAGTTGAAGTAAGGCACTCGAAACAGCGGTGTAAGGGAATGAGGTAACATGGTGGTCAAAGGTGATACTAGATGGAACGACAGGGGACATGTATGCGTGCCTCTCAAATCAGTGAATTATTTAGAATGTAACAGGGTCTTAAGCAGCAATGAGAGGAAGGCACTGAGCAGAGCATAACATGATCAGTGACTTGTGAAGAATAGATTAAATTGAGACAGACATGAACTGAGAGCAACAAATTAGGAGCGTATTTCAGGCATCCATTCAAAAGATAGGAATGACTTAGACTAGGTTGGTAGCAGGGGGATAAGTAAAAGTGGATATATGATAGAGGATCTGCAAGATTCATTGACTGAACTTGAGGGTAAGTTAGAGGGAATAAAATAATGATGATTTCTGGGATTCTTTGACTCCCAAGACTCAGACAGATGCTTTATTACTTTTCTACAGCTGCACAACAGATCATCAAAAATTTAGTGGCTTAAAACAATACCCACTTATTCATTCAGTTTTATGGGTTAGAAGTCAGGCATGAAGTGGCTGCCATCTCTTCCTGGGGTATCAAAGACTAAAAATCGAGATGTTGGCTATGTTTGAAGTCTATCAAGAAAAATCCTCTTCCAGGAGTTCCTATTGTGGCTCAGCAGTAACAAACCCAACTAGTATCCATAACGACGTGGATTCTATTCCTTGCCCTATTCAGTGGGTTAAAGAGCCGGTATTGCAATGAGCTGCAATGTAGGTCACAGATGTGGCTCAGATCTGGCATTGCTGTGGCTGTGGTGTAGGCTCAAAGTGCTGTGGGCATGGCCATAAAAAAAAAAAAAAAGCAAAAGTCCTCTTCCAAGCTCATTCCTACTGGTGAGTAAGTTCTTGGATATTGTAGTACTGAGGTCTTTTTTCCTTGCTGATTATTGCTCTGGCTGTGGCCCTCAGCTCCTCAGGATATCCACTGTCCTTGTCATGTGACCTTATCTTCAAGCCAGCAATCTCTCCCATGCATTCAAACTTTGACTTGTTCTCTGCTTTAAAAGAGCTGATGTAGCAAAATCAGGCCCATCTGAATCATCTCCCTTCCTTCAACTCAATGGTGCCATATAATAGAAATCAATCATGGGACTACAATCTATCATGCTCACAGTCCCAGGTATCATATAGGGCAGTACACTGGAAGGAAAAACTCTTTAAGAGTTTTGCCAGCCACAGGTGGTAACACCAATGAGATGATCGACACTGAAGTGGCAAGAGGTAGAGAAAAGAAGCCGAGTTCAGGTTTGGAAAAGACGGGTTGAGGAACCAGTGAAGATTCAAATAGAGATGTAAGTGCACCATTGGATATATGTCTGGCCTAGAGTAAGAGAAATGAGAGTAGTCATCAGATAGTCAATAACTGAACCTATAAGAATGGATTCCAAAGGCTGATTACCAAGCCTGGAGAAATTGCCCTATTGAAGGAATGAACATACACCAAAAATTAGTTCCCCAGAGGAAAAAAATCAGCAGAATTTGCAGACATGAATTCCAAGGAGAGAGATAACTCTAGGAAGTTGGATTTATCTGTGTTAAATCTTTCTGAGAAATCTGGAAGGAAAAATAGTCAAAACATCCTCCTGGGGATGTGGTGATATGGATTTAGGGGTTACAGCAGACAAAGTTGTTTATATGAAATGGTGGATTCAAAATCCAAACTGTTTGAAGAATTGGAGGAAGGTGAAGTCCAAAAATTTAGTCTATGAGTTTTAGACAATTCTTCAACCAATTTGACCATCAAATAATGGTCCGTAAGTGGAGATTTTGTTTATTTGTTTCTAAGATGGGGGGGAGGGGACTTGAGCATATTTAAGGTCAAATAAAATGAAAGTAATTCAGTACAAGAGACCTGAAAGGGGAAAGACCCTGAGGTGGATTTCTAGAATACAGATGGGAATTAAATTCTTCTGGAAACACCTCTATCATCTTAATTGGCTAAGGAAGGAAAGTTTGGTTGTAGAACTTGGAAGATTTGTACTTCCAGTATAATCATGAGGATGCTCCAAATTCTAAGTAAAAAAAATGGGGGGGGCGGATTTGAGTGTGATTAAAAAAAGAATGAGGCCAAAAGCTAGAGGAGAAAATTTAAATTTGCCTTTGTGGTGAATGGGAGAAGCAGCTGACTAGAGAAATAACACAAGATTGCCTTATAGCCTTGTTTGCAGACCTAAACAAAGTCAGATTAATGGAGGAATCATTCCGTTTATACATTCTCTTACAGCTACAATTCCTGGAGCTATTGATGGATGCTAGCAAATGTATTCATCAATCCAAGTTGGCACTTTTGCCAAGGAGCCAAGACAGAAAGATGGTGGAGAAAGGGAGTGTTCAATAATCCCAAAAAAGTGGTTAATTTTTTTTTAAGTATAATGAAATCCATAACAAATATGAGAGAAGACATGATAGGGACATGCTAATGGAGAATACACAGAGAGAAAGTAAAATCATTTCAGTAAGACAAAAGGGATGCTTTAGAGGGAATAATTGAGTCATTCCATCAAAAAGAATGAAAAGTTACAGTGAAAGGACTGTAATGCCTGCATCAGTGATTTCAGACATTTACTTTCTACCTTGTAATTGCATTTAAGCTTTTTATACCCTTCATTCTATGTATCTTTCAATACTCACTGAAAGTCCTTTTATACCATAATTTTCCTCTTTTAGTTGGTAATTTTCTTTCATATAACAGTTGACTGAAGTATATATTCTAGTCATGTTTAAAATTATATAGAGCAAGAATACATCTATAGATAAATACATAGAATTTATTTATGATGTATACATATGTGTATCTTACACCTTCTAGACACTTTGCCAGATACTTTATGTGCATTTTCTCATTTCATCTTCAAAGATATATTAATTTTACACACTAGTTAACTAGAGAGGTTAAGTTACTTGCTCTATAGTCTATAAAGCAAAAAGCACAGAAAGAAAAGAACCTCAAACAGATCTCAAATTCTAATTTCAAATTTTTTCATCCTAAACACTAAACTGAATTTGTGTATGTAAGCTTTGGGCCTTAGCATAGTTGAATGTCTTTCTGTTCTTTTATGAATGACTTAAAAATTGACTGGCATATAATCCGCAAAATACTTAAACATTTTTCAGTAAGTATTGTGGAATAATTGGAATGATTCATACACAGTTTCCTATTTTGAGGTCCTTGAAAAAGGATGAAGAATAGTGTTTTAGCAATGATTTGGAAAATCGACAGGACTCAGTGAAAAACTGGTTATATCTAAATATGATTCAAAAGCAAATGCAGGATCTCAAGCTATAGGAAAGCTGATATAGAATGGAGTTAACCATCCCCAGTTTCATCTATCCCCAGTTTCACCCAAACCCTTGGCTAAGTCCAGTGGTTCTTCACAAATCCCTGTCACATCACCCTCCCACACCCCAAGATTGCTTCCCCTCCCAATATTCACTTTTCTCTTCAAACACCTATTTCGTTCTTACTCCTCACTCTCACTCTCTCATTGGATAGCTCTCATCTTATTTCAAAGAAAAGAAAGTCATCAAGACTGGTTTATCTCTTTGCATCTCTCTAAATTTACTCGTTGTAGCACTTGTTCCTACCTCTTCCTTTCTGCTTTAAATGAGAGTATCACTATGTTGTGCAAAGTTACTATCTCCCAGGAGTTATGAATTTCATTTCCTATTGTATTTTGGGTTAATTGCACTCCCTTATCTCCACTTTCTCCCCACTAAATTCCAACTCCTTGCCCTCAGCCTATCAAAACAGAAACACCACAAAACAAAAAAGCCAAAACCCACCCAATAAAGGAAAAAAATCTTACAGCGTCTCCTAGCCTCCATATCTCACCACCATCCTGTCTTTCTGTAAGGTCTCTGCGGCACTGTAGCATAGGTGAGAATGAACAGGTTTCGAAGGCAGAACAAATAATGTTGTTGGTTTCCCCCTAATACACGAGCATTTTCTACTTTGTCATGTAGCTTTCTGAGACTCCATTTTTTAATCTTCAAAATAGAAATTATATATACCATTCAATAGCATCTTCTGCAAAGCTTAATGGAAAATATGTTGCTCTCTTTTTAGAGCCTTTTAAAGTAGAAGGTAGATAAAGGAGTAGAGATTAGTAATAGTTTTTAAAATGATTTTTATTTTTTCCATTATAGTTGATTTACAGTATTCTTTCTTAGCCAGCTCCCTATATCTTCATTGACAAAATTCTTGAGAAAGTAACCATTGCCATCATTTTCTGATTCTTTAATCTCCTATTCATTCCTTATTTAAATTCTTTACACTTTGGCTTTTGACTTCACCACTCTGCAGAAATTACTAAAAGGTCATCAACCACAGTCTGATATTTAGATCCCAAGATCTCTTTAATACTCCATTTAACTCTCCTTCAGCTTTTGCCTTTCCCCCTGTGTTCCATCCTCTATCTTCATATAATTTTATTTAGAGGATCTAAGACATCTCTTTAACTTCAACAGTTTCAATAACTAAATCTCCATCTCAAACCTCTTCTCCATCACACTGGAAACTCTTATTACAGATTAACTATTAAGTATCAAACACTAATTCAAAAATGTCCAATAAAGAATTCCCCATAAAACCTAATTCTTCTGAATTTTTAATTTTTTTTTGCTTTGCCCCAAGTCACCATTTTCCAAGCAGTAAACCATGTATTTCCCTCCAATTTCCTCACTTATTACTATCCTCTGCCAATTGCGACTTAGCCATACAAAGTCATTTTTAAGTATAAATTAAGCTTGTAAATTTATTATGTTCTAGCAGATTGAAACCTTGTCCTGGGCAAAGTTTCCAGTAAACACAGTGTTGTAACCCCAAATTCTAGGACAATACCTACAACATAATAAATAACTGAAAATCAAACCAACTGATGTATAAATCAGTTATCATTAGCTAACAAAATTGATTTAGTACTCCTAGTCTTTCTAGGACGATTATACACTAAAACAATTTTATATTGAAATAAACACTTGATTTCATGTCCATTTTTTTGTTGAGAAACGCAAATTGGAATATAAATGTGTATATTTTAATAAAATATATGCTTCTCTGAAATTAATCGAAGTTGTCCTTTTTCATTTCCTCTAAATAGGAAAATTTCCTATATATAAGATGAAGATATTTGAGCAAAACTGACATTTAAAATTAAATGTTGGAGTTCCTATCGTGGCGCAGTGGTTAACAAATCCGACTAGGAACCATGAGGTTGTGGGTTCGATCCCTGGCCTTGCTCAGTGGGTTAACGATCCAGCGTTGCCATGAGCTATGGTGTAGGTCACAGATGTGGCTGGGATCCCACGTTGCTGTGGCTCTGGCATAGGCTGGCAGCTACAGCTCCGATTAGACCCCTAGCCTGGGAACCTCCATATGCCATAGGAGCGGCCCAAGAAATGGCAAAAAGACAAAAAATTAAAAAAAAATTAAAAATAAAAAAATTAAATTAAATTAAATGTTACTACATGAATGAAGTGAGTTTTTTGTTCATTGATTACCACTTGTTTGGTGAAGTCCCTGAATTTTCATACATCTAACATAATTTAAATATATGGAAATCCATTAAGCCATTCAAGGACTTGTTAAATTTAGGTACCTTCTTTAGGTACCTTCTTTATTTTTCCTAAAAGAAATTTATAGAATATTGTGTAGTAAATTGCTATACTGTATTTTATGCTTTAAATTTTAATTCTCCTGTATTACTTGAGAAAGCGAAGTACTTTTATGAATTCCAAATACTCTATCTGGAATTTTGTCACTATTCATATTTTATAGTATTTATAGCACAATGAACAAAGGAAAGAAGGATCAGGAATATGAGAATTCTATTAAATTTTAACACTAATTTTATGACTTTAGAAAAGTCATTTCACATTGTGTCTGGACTTCCAATTTCTTGTTATTCACTGTAGTATAGAAACATTTTATTGGGAGCCTTACATTATTTAGAACTGTTAGTCACAGTCTTATCTTTTGGTTTTTTTTATTTTTATTTTATTTTTAATTTTTCTTATTTCCCCACTATTTTTTTCTACTGTACAGCATGGTGACCCAGTTACACATACATGTATACATTCTTTTTTCTCACATTATCAGGCTCCATCATAAGTGACTAGACGTAGTTCTCAGTGTTACACAGCAGGATCTCATTGCTAGTCCAATTCAAAAGCAATAGTTTGCATCTATTAACCCCAAGCTCCCAATTAATCCCACTCCCTCCTCCTCCCCATTGGCAACCACAAGTCTATTCTCCAATTCCATGATTTTCTTGTCTGTGGAAAGGTTCATTTGTGCCATATATTAGATTCCAGATATAAGTGATAGCACATGGTATTTGCCTTTCTCTTTCTGACTTGCTTCACTCAGTAAGTCACAGTCTTATCTATAGGATACATTGGTAAAGGCTCTTGGTTTCAACCTCATACCATAAATGTAGATGTTCCCTCTAACAATGACCCAAAAACAGAAAATGAGAATTAAAAAGAAACTCCAATTTTCTTCAAACCATGGGCTTGCTAAAACCTCAGTGTAATAATAGGAGAGTGCTTCCAGAAGCTCTGAATGTCTAAAGTAGTGCAAGACGACACAGTTCAAAGAGACCTGGAGCTACAAATCTCAGGCCAAGTGTACTTCTCCAAGTAAACACCACAAAGATGTCCACTCCACCTAAACTTAGCAGCTTAAAGCCAGAGCCGTTTTATTTTATGGCATGAATTTGCTGGACAACAATTTGAGCGGTCTTCTGAGTCATTCTTCTGTTCCACTGGCCTTAACAGAGGCCTCTTGGCAGCAACCACCTGGTGGATGGGCTGGTGTGGAGTGTCCAGAATAGTTTCACTCTCATGTCTGGTGCCTCTGTGGGGAGGACAGAAAGGCTGAGCTCTACTGTTTCATTTCTTTCTGCCTCACATGCCACCTTCACTTTGGTGACCACAGAGTAATTGGACTTCTTACATCTTAGCTCAGAGTTCTAAGAGCAAGTGTCCTGGCGGACAAGGCAAAAGCCACATGGCTTTTGTGACCTACCCTCAGAAATTACAGAGTATCACTTTTCACTGTGCTCTTTTATTTGAGGTAGTCATAAGCTTACCTAGATTTAAGGTGACTCAAACACCAAAGACTGGATGAGAGAAGTGTCAAAGAATGTGCAGCCATGTTTTAAAACTGTCACAGTGCAAAATCAATACAAAGGGTTTGGCCACGTGGAAAACAAGTGTACAGGCTACTGTTTAGAGTCTCCACACATCTGGTTTGCATATGAGAAGATGTGTCAGGGCCAAACAGAAAATACACACAGTCCCTACCGCAAAAATGATGGAGGAGGAAAATACAGCAATATTAATAACCCTAGGGCAAGTACTCTAACTTGATTAGTGAGGAATAAGCAGAAAAATAGTAGGCTAAGAACTATTGTTGTAAAGAAAATTTCTGTTGCCCATAAGCTGGCCCTAGCCCTTCTTACAAATAGCTAATTCCAGAAGTAGAAACTTTTATTTCAAGCTGGTTAATCAAAAAGAACCAAAACAGAACACTAAAAACAAGAAGGAAGGGAGGAAAAAAAAAAAAAAAAACCAGGAAAATCCAAATGTCAATAAATATTAACTTTTAAAAGTTTCTAATGTGGGTATAGAACAAAAGAAAACTGCTTAAATATATAACTGTAAAATTAAACTTTAAAAAAACTTACAGAAAGTCATTTCTATAATAACTGACAATGTAACTACCAGAGATCAGGTAAATACGATGAGACTATAAAACTGTAAGATATAACCTGGCTTAACGCATTAAAAACTTGAGAAAAACAAATGTGTCATAGAAAAGAAGCTCCCACAGGAAATCTACACCAAAAAATGAGGTATTGCTGACAATGCAGAAAAGACACAGAGGCCAGAATTTGAGTAAAATAAGCCAAAAGAAATGAAACCAAATTTTTAATTGAATAGTTAAAATGTTAAATATTAAGGATAAGTAAAAGAAATGCCAAAAAAATCCAATAATTTTGGGCCTTAAAATAAAGGGAAATATTAGAAAACAATTATTTAAGAAAATGTTCCAAAAATATGAAAAAGAACTTGGTTTCGAATGGATAAGCAATGAGGTTCTGCTGTATAGCAGAGGGAACTATTCAGTCTCTTAAGATAGTCTATGATGGAAGGTAATATAAGAAAGGGGAAAATTATATATATACACATACACATATATATTGCTAAGGCACTTTGCTGTACAGCTGAAGATGGTGTAACACTGTAAATCAACTACAATTTTAAAAAAGAATACACAATGCAGAGGAAAAAAAATTGAATCTAAAGATTGTATACACTTTATGCCAGGAATGTAGAATCATCACTATCAAGATATATTTGAGTATATTTACTGGATGTTACAGATAATAAAGGAGTTCCTTTGGTGGAACAAGCAAAAGATTGTGTTATGGCAAAAACATTGCCAGAATGGCTGGTGTTCAATTTCTCCACAAACAGTAAACTTTGAAGAAATTTTATGCCAGAGAAATTATTTAAGAATAAGCATAAAGGAAAATGTTTAAATAAGCAAGAGCTCTGGATTATAGAGTCCATGAGCCCTCTTGTAGAAGTACAGAAAAATACACTCCAGTCAGCCAAAAACTATCTGGTAAACAATTTTAAGAGTGATATTGAATACTGAGACTCTTTAACGTTAGGATTAAGAGAAAACAAACACTGTGATATGATGATGGAACAGAATGTAAATAGTTTAATCCCTGACAAGGTAGAAATAAAACAGCTGATAAAAGAAAGGGAAGGAACAAGAAAGTAAGAAGTAATTACGCCAATTCTCTAATCTTTTATGTTAGATCAATATACATTTTAACTTACTTTTGAAAAGTAAGAGAGGAATATTTAAAATAGGAAATAAACACTAAATATCTTAATGAAAGTATCCTGGGAAAAGGAAGGGAGGTAAAGAGGAAAAAAAAGTATATCAATTTTATCAGGGGAAAAGATAAAACTAGTTTGAGATTAACATATACACACTACTGTATATAAAATAGATAATCAACAAGGACCTACTGTATAGTACAGGTAACTCTACTCAATATTCTGTAATAATATACATAGGAAAATAATCTGACAAATGAAAAAATATGTATGTATATGTACAACTGAGTCACTTTGCTGCACACCTAAAACAAATACAACATTGTAAACTATGTCAATTAAAAAATAAAAATTCAAAAAGAATTAAATGTGTGATAGTAATATAGAAGTCAAGAAGTAGGTAAATGGACATAAAGTGTTCTATATACCTTACATTGTCTAAAAAGTAGCGCAGAAAAGTGCAAATTTAAAAGTCATAAGAAAAAAAAAATATCAATTTTGTCATTGTTCAGCAGCATTTCATTTTTTTTTTTTTTTTTGGTGTGTGTGTGTGTGTGTGTGTGTGTCTTTTTGCCATTTTTTGGGCAGCTCCCACGGCATATGGAGGTTCCCAGGCCAGGGGTCTAATTGGAGCTGTAGCCACCGGCCTACGCCAGAGTCACAGCAACGTGGGATCTGAGCTGTGTCTGAGACCTACACCACAGCTCACAGCAACACCAGATCCTCCACCCACTGAGCAAGGCCAGGGATCGAACCTGCAACATCATGGTTCCTAGTCGGATTCATTAACCACTGCGCAACAATGGGAACTCCTCAGCAGCATTTCAGAAGGAAGTCAATAGATTCATGACTAAAAAAATAAAACTCCAAAATTATTTTTAAAAAATTCTCCCCACACATACATACAAGTTAGGAAAATAGCATATCAAACTATTATAACAGAATAAAAACCAAGACTATTGTTCATATAAAAATACAAATAGACTAAATATATGTAGAAAAAAATTTAATTACTTGTTATATACAAGTAGTTAGCCAAAGCAATGTAGAAAGAAATTTATTATAGAGAGGAAGACATTACTTAACAAAGATTGAAAAATAAGGAACTGAAAAGACATACCAGACAAATCTAAACAGAATTTAGAGGTTGTTATTTTAATATGAGACTGAATTTGGAGACAAAGCGTTAAACAAGGTGGAGGAAACAAGATTCTTTAGTTTCAAACCATATGAATATCAAACAGTATGATTAAGTCTATACCAAATATCTGTGGATTAGTATATATGAAGGGAAGAAAAGGTAAACGCAAGGAGAAACAAACATAGATAAGGAAACTTTAATGTATTTCTCACTATCAATGAAGGTGCAAGTGCTCACAAAATTAGTGAAATAGAAGACATAAATAGAATGATGAATTTTAGGGTAGATCTGACATACATCAAACAGTATCTTGGAAACAGATGATGATTTCTTTTTAAAGGGCACATGAAATATTCACAGATAACATGATCAAGTTGGGTTTATTCTAGGGATGCAAGGATGGTTCAACATTTACAAGTCAACATTAATAAAAGATAAAATTACATGATCAGCTCAATAGATGAAGAAACAGTTGACAAAATTCAACATTCATTTATGATAAAAAAAACCTCTTTAAGTGTACATAGAGAAATTTCCTCAATACAATAAAAGCCATATTATGACAAACCACAGTGAGAGATCACATTGCACCTGTAAGAATGGCTATTCTCAAAAAGACGAGACATAAAAAGTGTTGGAAAGGATGAGGAAAAAGCGAACCCTCATGTACTGGGAGTGGGGAAATAAATTGGGGCAACTGTTACAGAAAACAGTACAAAGTTCCTCAAA
The DNA here is from genome assembly GCF_054392235.1 of Sus scrofa. Classification (NCBI taxonomy): domain Eukaryota; kingdom Metazoa; phylum Chordata; class Mammalia; order Artiodactyla; family Suidae; genus Sus; species Sus scrofa. The sequence continues at coordinate 78,721,858 of NC_139383.1, read as the reverse complement.
ATATTAAAAATAGAACTACCATAAGATCCAGTCATCCCATTACTGGATCTTTAAAGAAAATGAAAATACCAATTTGAAAACATATGTATGCCTCAGTGTTCATAGCAGCATTATTTACAATAGCCGAAATTTGGAAACAACCTGTGTCTGTTGTTAGATGAATGGATTAAAAAGGATGCAATGTGTGTATGTGTGTGTCTGTGTGTGTTTATACATACACACACCCACACACAATGGAATATTATTCAGCTATGAAAAATGAAAAGTTGCCATTTGAGACAAAATAGATGGACCTAGACTGTATCATCCCAAATGAAATAAGTCAGAAGAAAAAGCTAATTCCTATAAATTTCATGTATATGGGGAATCTGACTAACTTCACTCGAGAGCATACTGAGTGAAGTTAGTGAAAGATAAAAATCACATGTTATCACTTAAAGGAGGAATTTTTTAAAAAATTGTTTGAGTAGGAGTTCCCATCATGGCTCAGTGGTTAACGAATCCAACTAGGAACAATGAGGTTGCTGGTTCAATCCCTGGCCTCGCTCAGTGGGTTAAGGATCTGGCATTGCTGTGAGATGTGGTGTAGATCGAAGACATGGCTCGGATCCTGCGTTGCTGTGGTTCTGGCGTAGGCCAGTAGCAACAGCTCCGATTAGACCCCTAGCCTGGGAACCTCCATATGCCATGGGTGTGGCCCTAGGGGAAAAAAAAAAAAAAAAACTGTATGGGTAAACTTACTTGCAGAAGAGAAACGGACTCAGACATTGAAAACAACTTAGGGCTACCAAAGGGGACATGTTAGGGAAGGCATGGACTGGGGGTTTGGAATTGCTATATGCACACTGAGGTGTATGGAATGATTGGCCAGTGGGGACCTACTACATAGCAGAGAACTGCCCAATATTCTGTGATAATCTATGTGGGAAAAGAATCTTGAAAAGAATGGATGTGTGTACATGTATAACTGAATCACTTTGTTATACAGCAGAAATTATCACAACCTCTTAACTACACTTCAATAAAACTTTTAAAAAATGAAGAAGTAAACAAATGGTAATTTGCAATTCTTTAGGAGGCAAGAATTTCACTGAAGTACAAGCAAGTAACTGGCCAAACAGAAACCAGAATTTAGTTCTCATACACTGAAATCCAAATATTTAGAGCAAATAATCAAAGATATTCACATACTACCCTTACCCTCCACCATATTGGAAAAGCAAGTGTTCATACCCTTAAAATCCTTAAAATGAACAATCTATTGGGGAGAAACTACATAGTATAGATAGATACTAAGTCTAATATGTATAAAAATATTTGTTTTTCCACCTACTGGAGAAGACTATTTAAAAAAACATAAGCCTTACAGAAGGAAATGCTCATTTTATTTAAATGCAAATTCACTGTATGATAGCAGGGTCAGCTAGAAGCCTGAGTGTGATGGCTCATCTTGACTTCAGAGTAAGCTCTCTTCCCCCTTGCTGTCTCAAGCAAACTGTTCAGTGGTTTTACATAAGCTGGAGAACATTGCTCTGCTGCAGTTCATATCAGGTCTTTGAGATAACAGAAGGAAAAGGACTATACACTATGTGTTTTATATATATAAAATAAGCAGTTCAACAGCTGAGAAAGATAGCAATAGCAGTGGAAACGCAACTGTTGCTTTGATTTTGGAAAGTGAGAAGTATTCTTGAGTCAAAGCTCACTGCCACCTGAATGAAATGATTTATTTCTCAGCAACAGAATGAACTTGTGTGTGGGCACAGATTTACAGCAAATACACAAACACCTGCATAGATCTCAGCAGGGATTTGAAGAAATCCCATTTTCCCATGACAGAAGTGACTACAGATATAATAACAGTATCTTCACCTAATGAAAGTAGTTTTTTTAATTCCTAAAGCATTTTTTAAATGAATTGTTATTGTCAGTGAACTTTTCAGCAAAAGAGATAAAGAGATATATGCTCAAACCAAAAGGCTTAAAAATAATAGAGCCCTAAATAAACTCATTTAATAGCCCTAAATAAACTCATTTAATCAATCGAGTGAAACAAAGCTTATAGCCCTCTTCTTCACAAGTTTTCTATATGGCCACCTAATTTTTAAGAGTTTGTGTAAAATTTGGTAAACCCTCTCTAGGGCTGCTTGAGTGCTCCTCAACTTGCTTCAAGATTCAAACTGTAGATTAGAAATGGTCTTTCCCTCCCAGCTTTCAAGAAAAGAAGATACCATAATGAGTATTAGCATGTTTTTACAAACTCACTTGTTCAGTCTTGTTTCATTTTAATGTTTTAAAATTGTGCATAGGAACATTTAATATCCCATCAAAACCCACAAACCTGAATGGATCAGCTGAGATCACACTTCACTGTTTTTGCTACCCTAGAGAAAAGTGTCTACTCACTGCAACCCAGAGAATGAACACTCAGCTCCAAGTAAAATTACTGCATTGACATCATGCATCAGGACCTGGTAAATGTGCCTATGATGGAAAACTTGATACTAATGCTATCCTCACCCATGGCATCATGGTACACACAAGTGTCAGGATTCATCACCACTTGGTCACAGGAATAATCTGCAGATCACCTGGCCTTACCAACCTGTGGATGTGAATGTAGTCTCCTTAACATCAGTTGTCAATAGTGCATCTATTCTTGTTCCTACCTACAAACAACCTTAGCTATCTCCATTGCAAAGTCATCCTATGGCAAAAATCATCAAGTATTTCTGCGAAGCACTTATGGTGCTCCCAGGCTTTATGTCACAGCATGGCATCTGCAATGTTTGTTTTCACTGATTCAGTGTTGACTGTCTACTGGCCCTAAAGCCCTAGGGGGAAAATTCATCATTGCTACTGGTGACAGTGCCCCTCAGAACAAAGCCAGAGCACTTGCCAAAGATGCTGCCAATAGCACTGTCTTCCAGATTCACAGTGTTCTCCACCCTACCTTCAGTATCAACCATAGTGCATGAAAGAAAGCAGATAACACCCAAGGAATAAAATAGGAAGATTCTCAAAATCAGGTGCTTTTCCTAAATCACCTAGGTTTTCAAGGTACTACAAAATTCAAGTGAATCTACTTGGTCTTTCTCTGTAAGTTAAATGACACACTGAAAACTGATTTTCCACTAGAGTGAAAAAGGTTAATTCACTAACCCTTGGAAAATGCAGTGGTGTGCAAAAATTAAGTCTAACAGCACCAGCATGCTCACTGGCATGACTCGAGTTTGCTCATGGCATTCTCTCATGGTCTTTTGCACAAATATACAATGGTTTCTTAAGCTTCTCTAAGTGGCCTTGGAATTTCTTACCTCCCTTTGCATAGATCTGGATCACTGGCCCCTTTCACCAATTACCCTGCTTGTTTAGCTCACTCATACCCTTCCTGCAAGTATGCTCCCCACAGCACTCCCGATTTTACAATATCTTACACATAGCACCTGGTGCACCTGCTTGTTTCCATGGTGTGTATCCTCCTTTAGGCTCTAGACCACATTCCTGGAGGGAAGCAACTACTTCCTAATTCATCACTGTATCCCCTGTAGCTTGAGTGGGGCCTAGTGGATATTTAGGGTTCCATGAGCATTGAAAGGATGACTCACAATGAATCATGTAGAGAGCTTCTTAGACATACTAAGTGCCTATGAGACACTTAAATAAAATCAAAAATTAGGAGTTCCCGTCGTGGCGCAGTGGTTAACGACTCTGACTAGGAACCATGAGGTTGCGGGTTCGATCCCTGCCCTTGCTCAGTGGGTTAACGATCCGGCGTTGCCGTCAGCTGTGGTGTAGGTTGCAGATGTGGCTCGGATCCCGCGTTGCTGTGGCTCTGGCGTAGGCCGGTGGCTACAGCTCCGATTCAACCCCTAGCCTGGGAACCTCCATGTGCCGCAGGAGCGGCCCAAGAAATAGCAACAACAACAACAACAAAAACAAAAAAAGACAAAAAAAAAAAAAAGAAAAGAAAAGAAATTAATGAGCCCCAAGGAGCCTGTTAGGCTCAATCACAAAGGCCTGCCAGGCCTGTACCTGCCCAGATTCAAGAACAATGACCTGAGTCAGCAACAGATTCATCAGTGGTTTATGGAGGGGGAAGCTTACATGTCTAAGCAAGATCCTGAAGCAACACTCCACCGTGTGCAGGGGACAGCAGGCAGATTGAGGCAGCAGACTTTTCTCCCTGGGCAGCTGGGGAGGAGGGGTATATGCCAGTTAGAGGGGGAACTGATGTCAGCTAGGCTCATGGGTTACCAGGGAAACCAGCAGAGGGCACACCCATCACCACCCCTCTGAAAAGCTATTAGGTGGAGATGTTCTGATCTAAAGGTTAGAACGATCGCTAGCTGCAACAGGGGCAAGTATGTAAGAAAGTCAGTTATGTGAGTGGGGTGTGGGTAAAGCAGGTGCTAGTCGAGCAGAGGATGCAGAGAGCAAGAGAACAGCCATCGTGGGTGGCTTCATAATAGACTCCGCCCCTATATACCTGACACAACACTTACCATCTTGGTGCGCCTCTCTCTGCAGTACCCCTGGGGTCAGATATATAAGGGGCACTGCAACCAGGTACCACCAATACAATACAGACAGCAGTAGCCAAAGAGCATCAAGAGTAAGATACCTAGTATGCCAAGAACAGTCACTCTCCAGGATGTGGGCAAATTCTGAAGCCAAGTGCTTCCCAGGTTGTAGGGAGGGGGTCAATGACAGCAGTGCCCTGCCCAGTTATAAGGAAGGCAAGGACACCCCTGTTTCCACAAACCCAGAGCCATACCCATGGGGAGGGGGAGAGCTGGCTCTACAAGAAACATCCTGATGGCCTATCCAGGAGTCAGCCTTTACAGGTCTGCTACCTCATGTTACATTGACTTACCAATAGGGTGGACCCATTAGGTTTTTCCAAACAAAAAAGTTAGTTCCACTAGTTGGATTTGTGTTTCCAGAAGCCAATCTATTCTATTCCACACAGTGTGACCCAAGGGTACACTTGGGCACCATTTGTACGGTAACACTTACCAACAGCGATCCTGTTGATATATTGGCATATGGGATAGGAAGATAGTGAGAGTCTTTTTCCCCCATTGTCAATAGTCAGTCCCCACATGGTCACATCAGCCGGGTCAAGATTTTTTCTTTTTAAGGGTATACTTGTGACATATCCAAGTTCCCAGGACAGGGGTCGAATTGGAGCTGCAGCTTCCAGCCTGAACCACAGCTCACGGCAACAACGAATCCTTAAGGCACTGAGTCAGGCCAGGGGTCAAACCCGCATCCTTCCAGACACTATGTCGGGTTCTTAACCCACTGAGGCACAAAGGGAACTCCTGCAAGTGTGCTTTTAGAAGTTGATTTTAAGCAAGCAGTGTTACACATCATGAGTAGTTAGACTCTTTGACAACTTCACTCGACAATTCTCCTTCCATCCTAAACATCAGGGCCAAAGTATGACTAACACAATAACTTTCTTAAACACAGAACTTAATTAACACAACTAAAATTTAATACCACTGCAATAAAATATTTTTCTTTCTGAAATTACCCTCATATCCACCAAACACAGCGAAATCAAGACTTATTTGTTTGCAGGAGTTCCCTCTGTGGCTCAATGGGTTATAGACCCAACTGGTATCCATGAGGATGCAGGTTCAATCCCTAGCCTCGATCAGTGGGTTAAGGATCCAGCATTGCTGTGAACTTTGGTGTAGGTTGCAGGTGTGGCTTGGATCCCATGTTGGTGTAGCCGTGGTATAGGCCGACAGCTGTGGCTGATTCACTCCCTAGCTGGGAACTTCCATATGGTCTAAGTGTGGCTTTTAAAAAGGGGAAAAAAAAAAAAGAAAAAGAGGCTGTATTTGTTTGCAAAACAAGTGTGGTCAATTGACTACACAGGCTCCTCAAACTGGCTGTAGTTGATTCCCCAAAAGGGTCCTCAGAATGAATTCCCAAAAGCCCTCTTGAAGCTGGGAAACCATGCCAAAGGCCTGCCATCAGACTCTGTCTTAGTGGATTTCTCTTTTCTACAGTTCCCCCAAAATTTCAAGATTTCTGTATATGCTAAGAGATGGTCTTTCCCGTTCAGCTGATAAGGCTGCTTGGAACCCAAGAGTGTCTAATTTCTGGAGGGACCAGATAGAAAAGAAATATGTTTCAATTCTCCCCACAGGTGTAATTTACCAAATTGCTGTTTAAGTCATCACCAACTTGAGAGGAAGAGCTTAACTAGAAGCCTCAGACAAAAAAACCAGTAATATTCCAGGTAAAAACTTTAAAAATTATAGACCATATTGGCCAATTCACTTAGTCAAAAAGTCCTTCCTATGAATCTTCTCAATGAAGCACTTTTTGCAAAAGCATCAGAATACACTGTTTATAAATGACAAGATTTAAAAATACACAGTTAAATACCTGATTACAATGTCATCAATAAACCTGTTCACAATAACTTCAATTATGACCAATTATAATCTTAACCCTTAAAAACCTTAATCTCTGGCAAATTTCTTTTCTATTTCTGAGAATGTATGTAAGTGCTTAACTTACTTCAAGCCAATTACTCAGAACTAATCCACAAACCAATCTCAGCAATGCCCTTTGGAGGCAGAGATACAGCATATTTATAAGGTACACATAGACATACGTATATCTATCTAGGCACAGATTGCACAGTTTTCCTGCTAGAGTTTAAAAAGACCTCTTCCTTCTCAGGGATCAAAATTCCTCAGCGACCAGGTAGATCATTTATATCTCAAAGGCACAGGAAGAGAAAAACTAATTCCTTCTGGAAAGAGAACTCCCTCTAAAGGAATTCGCACAAACAAGTTTGAGAATGTCAAAAGAGTCCCATCGGACATTTTCAGGTTTTTTTTTTTCCTTTTTATTTTTATTTTTAGGGCTGATTCCCAGGCTAGGGGGCAAATAGGAGCTACAGCTTCCAGCCTACATCACAGCCATAAAAACGCCAGATCCTTAACCCACTGAGTGAGGCCAGGGATCAAAACCATGTCCTCATGGATACTGGACAGATTTGTTACCACTGAGCCACAATGTGAACTCCATTTTATCAGTTTTTAAATAGTCTATTCAGTTTAAACAAGTAATACCAATAGACAATTAATACCTATCATTCATGTGCTTCACTTTCAGAGGAACAAGAATCAGCATTCAAGTTAACCTTTGACTTAGCTGTTACCCCCAGCCTCTGGGGCCTTGCTAAAACACAAAAAGCCAGGGCCAGTCCACAGCTGCAGCCACTTCTCTCCCTCCATAATCGTGGCCATATCTCCAAAGTAGCCTAGAGGTATCTAGGATTTCTCTGTTCTCTCTTGGTAACCCCCAATCATCAAGGACAGCCACCATGGTGCTCCACACATTGGTGGATGGCTACCCCAAGAATTCCCCTGCAACTTCCGGGTTTATTCACACAATTTTCTGGGCCTATATTAGTGGATGGACACCTCAGGATCACCTCCGCAGCTTTCAGGGCCCAAAATAGTAGATGGTCACCCCAGAATTATACCCATAACTTTTAACCCCACACATTAATGGGACGGCCCCCTCCCCATCCTTATTTCCCGGCGTCTGTGGCACTCACAGGAGTTTCCTTGGTCTCCCAGCTGTTTTGCCAATTGTTGGGCTGTACCTGCCCAACTTCAAGACCAAAGAAGAGCCAGGAGTCAGCTATAGAGACATCAGTGGTTTACTGGAGGCGGGGGCTTACGTGTCTGAAGCAAGATACTGGAGCAATAGCCCACTGTACGTAGTAGACAGCAGTCAGGACACAGCAGCAGGTTTCACTGCTGGGAGAGGAAGAGGTTGCCAGTTATAGAGGGAACTGACGTCAGCGTGGCTCATGGGTTACCAAGGAAACCAGCAGAGGGTTCAGCCCTCTCTGCCCCCTTTGAAAAGCTATCAGGTGGAAGAGTTCTAACCTAAAGTTAGAACAATCACCAGCTAGAGGAGGGGCAAGTAGGTAGGAAGGTCAGTCACGTGAGTGGGGTGTGGGTGAAGCAGGTGCTGGTTGAGCAGGGGATGCATGGAGAGCAAGAGAACAACCATCTTGGGGGGCCTGACCATACAGAGCCTTATTGGTTGAATCCTGTTCAATTTGATTGCAACTTATTATTACTTCTGACTGGTCAATGTGAAGAAAATTATACTGTTGAAGAACCAGTTTGTTAAGACTAATTTAAACAATTATGTTAGCTCATTTTATATCCCAGCCATTTTCTCTTATGTCTGATGTGATTCACCTGAACAGAGTGCAGCCTATTCAGTCACTTGCTTTGGTGTTACTCATTCTTTCAAAATGCCGTTATTAATTACATATGATGTGCCAGCTATTCAAGTTACTGGTAACACAACAGTGAACATGACAGCTGAGATCTTTGCTCTCTTGGTATTTTCATTCAAGTGGAATGAAGTAGACAGAAAATAAATACTCAAGAGTATATTATAAAGTGTTAAGTGCTAAGGTGGAAAGATAGAAAGGTGCTACGTTGGAAAGACACCAAGGGACTTTAACTTAGCAATCAAAGAGGTTTCACTGAAGAGATGGCATTTAACTTGAAGCCTTCGTAGCAAGGAGTCAGCCAGGAGGAGGAAGTTCTGGGGAGCAACTTTCCAGCTGAGAAAGCTACTCATGCAAACACCCTAAGGCAGATCCCCAGCTTGGCATGGCTCTAGAGAGAGAATGTCTTCCTTTCCTTCAATTCGCACATTTCTACAGTGTGAATAGGCTTGTCTGCTGTGCTTAAATGTCTGTGGATGACCCTGGAAGTAATAGCCTCACTTATAACACAGAATTTTAAAGTTTATGATTTAAATTATTTAAAAAAAGAGTTTCTGAGGGATCAACTTTACAGAAGCCTGAGAGAATGGACCAGCGGCCTCAATTCTAGGTATAGTCCTTGAGAACTTTTCATTTTGAGCCCCATTGACATGATACATGCAGCATTCTAGAGTTGTTCACCTTTAAAATTCCAGTCAAATTTCAGACAAATTTCCTTTTTTTTTTTTTTTTTTTTTTTGGCTTCCTTTAATATGGTCAAGACAGTCTGACTAGGTATAAATGTTCCTAAAAGGCTGACCTCTCCAGACACGTGGCTGGCCTCTCTGAAACAGGCTGCCCCTGGCCATAGTTTATTTCTCCTTGTCCCAAATCCGATCTACCACTCTCTTGTCTTGTCACCAACAGTCAAAACATTCTTCCTGCTAAGAGTTTCCATATTTTCCTGATTTGAAATTACCAGTGCATAAATGGATGTAATCTGTCTGAGAGGCACACTATATTCAGAAACTGGCAGCCAGGACGACGCTAAAAGTCACAATAACCTCTTTCTGCCTACTCTATAATGCCCATCAGGTGTGAGGCTTCCCACTCAAAGTTTCTTCTAAGGGAGTTCAGGAGATATTTCCTCAGCTCTCTCTACTCAAGGAGTGTAAGTAACCTAAACACATTCTGAGTAGTCAAATGCCTTTTTATAAGGTCTGTTTTTAACGAATGAATCTATTTGTAAAGCCTTGGCCTCTTAATGTATTTGGTCAAATGGATGGGAATGAATATAAAAATGAGGATGAGCTGCCCTTGGGAAAGAATATTATGAACGATTCACCTTTATCAGAGTTAATTTTCCCAAATTAACCAAAACGTGAATACAATTTGAAAGGGGCAATCAGGAACAAAGAAAACAGGGGCAGAGAAACAGAAGCTTTCAATTTTGTCAAAACATGAAATCAAGTGAAGATGAAACATGCCTGTGAGGAGTTCCCACCTCAGCCGAAATGAACCTGACTAGCGTCCATGAGGACATAGGTTTGATCCCTGGCCTCATTCAGTGGGTTAAGGATCTGACGTTGCCATGAGCTGTGGCGTAGGTCGCAGACACAGCTCAGATCCCCCGTTGCTGTGGCTGTGGTATAGGCCAGCAGCTACAGCTCCAATTTGACTCCTAGTAGCCCTAAAAAGACAAAACAAACAAACAAACAAACAAAATTCCTGTGAAAGAAGCAATGAGTACAAAGCAGGGAGAGCTCTTGCAAGTGGAGTGGAAGCAGGGAAATTAAAAAGTAGAGATAGCAAAGAGGCTTCCTCCTCTTCCCCTTCCTGCTCTCCTTCCCCTTCCATTCCCTTCTCTTCCCAAACAATTCAGTTCCTAAGATAAAGCAGAGCAAGGGAGACCCTGATCAGGCTATCAGATTTTGAGAGAGATGAAAACTCACACAGATGGACAAGCTGGCACAGGGTGTCAGAGCCCAGGGGAGTGAGAAAATATCAAAGTATGAGTGTGGCGCACAGTGGGCTATCAAGACCTGAGCAGAGCAAGGAGAGCATCTGTGTGGGGCGCAGTCAGTATGGTCTAAGATTAGCTACATACAGGGAGATGGATCAGCAAGTAGATTAAGGATTTGGGGAGCCAAGTGGCTCACTGTTGGAGATGGGGGTTGAAATTATAGAAAAAGGGAAAAAAAAACAGAATAAATCTTGTGCCTTTGCATTGGAATTGGAGGCACTGGTGCAAACATTTGTTTTCAATATATATAGAGAGATGTGCAAATATAGATATAAACGTGTGCATAAATGTCTATATCCACAGGTACCCATATATATGTGTGTTATTGTTTCAGTCAGTTCAGTTAGCAAAGTACCATAGGTTACACTGGCTTATAAACAAGAGAAATTTATTTCTCCAACTTCAAAGCCCAGAAGACCAAAATCAGGATGCCAGCACAGCTGATCAGGCTCTGGTAAGAACCTTCTTCCAGGTTGCTGACTGCTGACTTCTCCCTGTATCTTCGCATAACAGACAGCACAGAGAAGCAGCAAGCTCTGTTATGACCACTATAAGAGCACTATTCCCATTCAGAAAGGCTCTACCCTCATGACCTCATCAAACCTTAATTACCTCCAAAAACTCCACCCCTAATGTCATCACACTGAGGCTTCAACATATAAATTTCAGGGGGAAATAAACCTTCAGCTCATAATAGTTATCTCACTTCGGTCCTTGAGATCCTGGGAACAGTAATTTCCAATAAGAAGCACACTTAATGACCACACCAAAGTTTCTAAATAACATTTCCATTTAAAAGTACCACAGTGTTGTAGAGAGAGCTGATTCCAGAGCTTGAGTAGAATGACTGTAAGATGATTTTAGAATGTTTGTGTTTTCCAGAAAGCAGAAAAAGTAGAGGAGTGTTCAAAGGATGGTAGGGTTATATCTGAAGGTCATAGAAGCCAACTTGAAGGGGTTTCCATGGCCAAACAGAGGACAATTTGAGCATCGACTCCGGTAATAATAAAGGATAATAGCCCATTGGAATAAAACAGAGATATATACTTAAATAAAAAAATACGTTAAAACTTGTTTATGGAGTTCCCGTCATGGCTCAGCAAATGAATCTGACTAGGAACCATGAGGTTGCGGGTTTAATCCCTGGCATCCCTCAGTGGGTTAAGGATCCTGCGTTGCCGTGAGCTGTGGTGTAGGTCACAGACACAGTTCAGATCCCATGTTGCTGTGGCTGTGGCATGTAGACCAGCAGCTGTAGCTCCGATTAGACCCCTAGCCTGGGAACATCCATATGCCATGGGTGTGGCCCTAAGAAAGCAAAAAAAAAAAAAAAAAACCTTGTTTATTATGTCTTTTTTCTTTATTATTATTATTATAGTTGATTTACAATGTTTCTTCAAGTTCTATTGAACAGTAAAGTGACCCAATCACACATTTATTTCCCTGTGCTGTACAGTAGGGTCCCATTGCCCATCCACTCCAAATATAACAGTTTGCATTCAAAAAACCCTCAAAATGCCATCCATTCCACTCCCCCCCTTTCCAAGCCCCAGGAACCCCAAGTCTCCTCTCCTTGGCCATGATCTGTTCCTGTTTTTTTTAGATAAGATCATCTGTTCCATATTTTAGAATCCACAAATAAGTAATATCATATGGTATTTGTCTTTTACTTTCTGGCTTAGTTCACTTAGTCTGAGGGTCACTAGTTCCATCCATGTTTCTTCAAATGGCATCAGTTTGTCTTCCTTATGGCTAAGTAATCCATTGTATATATGTACCACATCTTCTTAATTCATCCATCTGTTGATAGACATTTAGATTGTTTCCATGTCTTGACTATTGTGAATAGTGCTGCAGTGTATCCTGAGGTGTGTGTATCTTTTTCAATGAAAGTTTTGTCCAGATATATGTCCAGCAGTGGGATTGCTGGATCATAAACTCAAAATAGATTAAATATCATAAATATAAGGCCAGTTACTATAAAACTCCTAGAGGAAAACATAGAACACTCTTTGACATAAATCACAGCAACATCTTGTTTGATCCACCTCCTAGAATAAAGACAATAAAGACACAAATAAACCAATGGGACCTAATTAAACTCAAAAGCTTTTGAACAGCAAAGGAAACCATTAAAAAAAAAACAAAAATACAACCCACAGAATGGGAGAAAATCTTTGCCAATGATGCAAAAGACAAGGGCCTAATCTCCAAAATATACAAGCAACTCAGGCAACTCAACTAAAACAGCAAAAAAAAAAAGTCCAATTGAAAAGTGGGCAAAAGACCTAAATAGACATTTCTCCAAAGAAAGCATATGGATAGCCAACAAGCATATTAAAAAATGTTCTAATAATCACTAATTATTAGAGAAATTCAAATCAAAACTGCAAATAAGTACTACCTCACACCAGTCAGAATGGCCAACAGTAACAAGTCAACAAACAGCAAATGCTGGAGAGGGTCTGAAGAAAAAGGTACCCTCCTTCACTGTTGGTGGGAATGTAAATTGGTACAACCATTATGGAAAACAGTATGGAGGTACCTCAGAAAACTAAATATAAAATTTGACTAAATGAGATACTTTCATGATCTCAAACTACCTTTCCGCCAGTACTCACTGACTGTAGAGGTAGAAAGAATAACACAACAGAGAAACTTGGCAGATATCACTTGTTGAACTTTGATCAAGTTCATCAGTCTTAATGGTACTACTATCACTGTAATGGAACAGATCAAAATTACAGACATGAAAACACTTCTGTGGTATTTCTGCTCAAAATGTATAACATGAATCTAATCAGGAGGAAACATCAGACAAAATCAAATTGAGAGCTCTTCTATATATAAAAAGCCTATAATCTTCAAAAATGTCAAGATCACAAAAGTCAAGGACAGACCTAAGAACTGTTCCACACGAGAAGGAACTAACAAGACATGACAACTAAAAACAGTAGGTGATACTGGACTGGGCCTTGAGCTATAAAGGATGTTGTTGGGACAGCTGGTAAACTTGAATGTAGTAATGTATTCATGTTAATCTCCTGATGATGACAGTCAGATACTGGTTATGTAGAGCAGAGTCCTTTTTTGTAGGAATACATACTAAAGTATTCAGGGATGATTGGGAATCTCATATTAGCAACTTTCCAATGGTTCAGAAGGAAAAGAAAATTTTTGTACTGTACATACAATTGTTACATGGGCTGAAAATTCTTTCAAATAATAAATATAAATAAAAGGTGAGAGACACAGCTAGATCCTTCTTTTTTGCATTGCCCTCTTATTTCTCCCTTAAAAATAATGTCTAGAATTAGATAATGGTTGTGTGACTTTGAGACAAGATGCCAACCCATATCAAGCACAGTGATGCGCAAAAAATTGGTGCTATCTGGCCTGAGCTGCCATGCCAAGCCGATGGCATCTACTTTTACTGGGTTCTTAGCATGGGTGAAAAATAGGGGCTTGATTACATAATTAAAGGAAAAGAAAGCTAGAAGCATATAAAGATAGAAATAAGTATTTGTTTAGCCAGATACATCCATTTTTGTCCTTCTGAATGACCCAGTTAAATAAATATTATCAGTACTAGATATTATACCATGAAATTAGGGCTCAAGTGAGCTTTTTGGTAAACGCCATACACAATAAGCCAGGAGTGCAGCCTATTTCTGCTTTTTAGTGGGTAAGACTAGTTTACAGGTATATAGTATATATATATTTTAAACATGAACTTCCCATGAAGGTAATAGAAATCTCAGCTCTAAGAGGAGAAATGGCCTAAGGTGTGGCCAGAGACACCTGCAGGAAGCATGATCCCACCTTGATATTTGAAATGATGTGCTGTTAAGGTCAATGAAATGGAAGTGAGGAGAACCTGAAGAAAGTGCAAAGGGAGAAAACGAAAAAAATAACGGATGGACTTGAAACAAACAGGGGCTACACCCTGAAAAAAGGATTTGCCAAATAAACATTTTAGTGACAAAAAAAAAATGTAGACTAAAAGTAGGACAAAAATAAGGAGTAGCCCTTCTTTATCCAAAGAAGATTTAAATTACTGTTTTTATTGATCTCTAATTGGAAAGCCCCAGACTCTTGAGCTGAGTTAAGCAAAAAAAGGGAAACTACAGGATTTTTTTTTTATTTTTATCATCTTTAAAATTGATCCATCAACCCTAGAGTGCATGTAATTACAGGACCTTAGAACCAAAATATCTTTTAACACAAGAATCAATTTTCATCATTAATGAGGTCATGGAATCAATCGATGTGTGTGAACATAAAGTAGTTTCTACGTGCAAGGCTGCTTCTACTGGGCATCTCTAAATGTTCCATAAAAATAGTAGCTTCTAAATAAACAGTTTATGAATCAATGCATGAATTTAGCTCAGTATGTTTTCAGCTGAATGCAGTTCAGCCTACCCTAATTTCCTGGTGGCAATGTCCTCAGCATGAATATATTCTTTGCCTATATTCGCTTATAGTCACATCGATATCATTTTGTTTGTTTTTTGACCACTTGTTTTAGTGGGGAAACATTACATAGAAAAGATTCCTGATTGATTTGGCCTTACCAACCATGTTCAATGAAATGGCATTATACATTTGTTCCCCTGGAGATTCTATGAAACATACTTTTAGTGCCCTTTAAAACTATGGAAAAAAAAACTATGGGAAACTATGAAGCATTAATTTCTCCACATGGTTTGTCAGGTATCACTACGTTGATTCATAGCCACAAATACTATAATCTTCATAAATCACACAACACAATAAACTTTATAAACTGAAGCAAGCAATGGGGAGATGTACAGAAGTATTAGGGTGGGAATTAGCTATAGAAAAGTTTTCAGACTCTTTTGAATTCCAATTGTCCTGCAGTCAGTCATTTTTGTATGTCTTTCTAATAAAGGAATCTAAAATTTCCATTTTAGAGGGAAGGTTAAAAATAACACCTTTCCTTAAAAAGTATGAATTTGAAATGAGTTAGCAAATAGATTTATACCTTAGAATTTTAGGTATTGATGGTGTGTGTGTATTTTATCGCAGTTGCCATGGTAATCAACTAAGCAGCTCTAGGCTCTCTCACAGACTCACTATCATTCAGATTACATTTTTCTCATGATCATTTTTTAGCAATACACTTTAATGAAAGCAATATTATATTTCACTGCAAGTTAATAAAGATCCAACAGCCATTAATTTCCCAAGCATTTGTTTTTAATGGTTATGAAGTTCGTGTAGGAATGTAAAATGCCAGAATATTATCCTTCTCAAGCCTTTTGGGCAGAGCACTCACAGCTGCAAAGCACTACATAATTGCCTTTCTTAACTGCTAAGTTCATAACTATTAACCTTTTGGCAAGGATCACCAGGGCCACCATGTCATAAATCACCTCCTGGCCTCCTTATATCAAACAACTTGAAAAGAATAGTCATGGGCTCTGGCAGACTGGCATGGGAAGCCCAGCCCAGCCAGATGAAGCTTCTTCCTGACTGATCCCTTTGACTAATTTTAAAATGAAGTGCTTAAACTCTTTAATCAGCATCACACCACTCTACAGAGCAATTCTAAAAATTCAGTTTCCATGGTAACTGTTCACAAGTCCTCATATTGCCTACATAACCTATTTAATTACATAGGAGCAATTAAACTCTTCATGTGTGTGTATGTATGTATTTATAAAATTAAAGATAAATATCTTCATGGAATTAATACTACCCAGAATTAATTGACAAGCCTTATTACTTTAATAGGATTTTTAAAATACACTGATCTAGAAAAATTGTCAACACTTATGAAAAAAGACAGCAGAGAATAAAAATCCTCATACTTATTTTTGGATCTCACCTTAATTGATTTATAAAGTCTGCCAAAGACGAAACCTTATTTTCACTCCTCATAAAAACTACTTTGGAATGCATGTGTCAGTATTCCTAGAAATATTGAATTATTTATCTGAGACATAAAGACAAATTATCCTGCCTTTCAATTAACCTGAATTTGAAAACAGATAAGTAAATGCATGAATTAATAAGATGGGCAGAGTGCAGGGGGGTGGGGTGCTAAGTTACCAGCATCTCATTCCCTTTGTCTCCAAAGCATACGTTTATTCTTTCAGCACATATCAAGGATGCTCATCATTTAATGTGCTGATATCAATGAGTCTCAGGTTCTGTACAAGGTTCTGGAGATGAACCAAGAAAATACAAATAAACAAATAGTTCGTGTTAAAACTGATGAACACACCATGTGCAGTGGCAGCATATAATGTAAACAGTAGGGGTAAGCCAAGAAGGCTTCCTGGAGGAGGTGAAATCTGAGTTGAACTTTGATGAATGAGGAAGATTCTGCCCAGTGAAGTAGGACGAGGGAAGGATTAAAGGCATTCTCAGAAATAAACAGCATGTGCTAAGCAAGGAAGACACTCTTAGTAAGAAAGCTCAGGTTAGTGTTCTGGAGCTAGAATGTGGGCTACCCCAGGGTTGGCAAGTCATCAGGTTGGGGAGGTGGATGGGCAGTTGTCAGTCAGAATAAGCAGAGACACAAGAGGGTTTTGAGTAGTGTCTGAAGTTTAGAAAAGTAATTCCGGTGGCTGTTGATCTATGTATCATAGGAGAACTCAAGATAAAGAGACCCATGTAAAAATTAAGAGAGCCTGGGTTGAGGAAGTCTGGTGGAGATGGTGGAGATGCATCTGAAAAAGAGGTTAAATTGCCAGGATTTGGTGACTGATTTTATCAGGGAAGTGAAAGGAGCAGTTTTAGGTGGCATATGGTTTTGTATATATGTTACTGACTTCTTAAAAGAAATATTTGCAATTACTGCCTCCATTCTCTCACATTACCCTCATTCCTCAACCCACTTAATTCTGGTTTCTACCTCCACCAGTCTACTGAAATAATTCACACTAAAAACATCTCTGTCTTCCATGTTGCTGAACCCAATGGATGCCATTTAAGCATCCTCCACCATTGCACCCATGATGCTATGTCCCCCTGGTTCTCCTTTTCCTCTGCATCATTCCTTCTGAACAACTGTCCCATGTGTCTTACTCCCTGTAGGACTGCAGACTTCTACAAGTTACCACAACTCAACATATCCCCAAACCCTAAATTCACCATCTTACCCACCTGCCTCTCACCCATCCCAACACTATTTTTTTTCAGTGCCCATCTCAGTAAATGGCTCCACAATCAATCATTTAGCCCTAACACTCATAGGTTTTTTTAAGCCCTAATACTCATTTTTAAAATTAATTGTTTCCTCTCCCTCGAGTCATATATTCAGCCAGTGACCACGTCCTGCTGACTCTATCACCTAAAAAATCTCTCCATTCCCATTGCCATTATTTGAATCCACACTACTACCATCTTTTTAAATAACTCCCTGATTGCCTTTCTGAATTCTATCTCGTACCTCTCCAGTTAGTTTCAGACAGCAGTATGATTGTTTTTTAATGCAAATCTGACTTTATCACTTTGCTACTTAAAAAAGGTCAATGGTTTTCTGTTGCATTAAGGATAAAGTCCAAAACTGGTAACATGACCTGTGCTGACCTTGATTATCTTGTCCCTGCCAGCATTTCCATTCTTGGATGCCCTCATTCTCCCGCTAAGATATAGGCACTTAAGATTTTAGAGATGGAGTATTTTCTACTGTTAACTAATATCCAGTCTGTGGTCAGAAAAGCTTGAAAAGTCAAAAAGTTAAAGGTCAAGGACATAAAAGATGACAGTAGTGTCACCTGTATGGTTACTAAATTTACAAAGGATGATAGAAGGGATTCAAATTTAAATAATAGTAATTATCATAAATTAGTTGTTGGCTTGGTTTGTTGATAAGAGTAAGTTTGTTGGAGTTCCCATAGTGGCACAGTGGAAACAAATCCAACTAGGAACCATGAGGTTGAGGGTTTGATCCCTGGCCATGATCAGTGGGTTAAGGATCCGGCGTTGCTGTGAGTTGTGGTGTGGGTCGCAGGCACGGCTCTGATCTGGCATTGATGTGGCTACAGTGTAGGCCAGCAGCTGTGGCTTTGATTCGACCCCTAGCTTGGGAACCTCCATATACCATGGGTGTGGCCCTAAAAAGACCAAAGACACACAAAAAAAGAAAAGAGTAAGTTTTTTGATTATAGTAATGAGAGAGAGGTAAGAGTACAAGCATCTTGTGAGTTAATGTACAAAGTTTCATTCAAGGAAGATAATGGTTTAGTAACAACAGTGGGAAGCTTGGATAGGCTAGTATTTATTAACATTTTGCATTCTGGGTACAACCTAGAGGTCTCAGACTAAAAGTTCTGGATTCAAGACCTGATTTCGCCCCTCACTTTTCTTCTCATGGTGGGTATTGAAATATCTGAGACAAAATATTCTCTTCAATAAATGGGAATTAGGCCAACTTCCCTGACGACCTCACAGAAATGTTAAGATTAAGTGAGATAATGTTCATAAATAAACTCTGTTCTTTATTAAACTCTATAGCCTTGGGCAATTTATTTTCCTTCTCATTCTCACATATTATGGACCTACCCCAGACAACTTAAGGTGATATTTCCTCTAAATAAAATTTATTTGTTATCCAGAGGTAATTTAAGAAGTATAAACTGCTTAATATACTGTCATCAAATGCCTATGAGTCCTTCATCATCTAGGTAAGCATTCTAAGTAAATGAATCAATAAAGCAAAACAAAAGAGCCAATAATGTATCAAGAGGGTAGGCTTCCCACCAGTAGGCTCCAGAGTGTGTGTATACTGTCCCTTGCAGGTGTATGCTTCAGGATTCAACCAATTTTTCTATCTACAACAGTGAGGGTCCTAGCTTCCAGTTTTCCACCACCCTCACCACTGGACAACCACAATCCTCCTGTAATCCAGCTGGTCTTCTGGCCTAGACAACATGCAGGAGACGGCTAAGGTCATCCATTCTATAAAAGTGTCACGAAATCAGAGCTCAGCATCCAAAAAGGATAGAAACTAAGATTTTCTTTTTCTGAAGAAAGAGTAAGGAGCAATATGCTGTCTAAAAATAAAGACAAAAAAAAAAAAAAACAGCCATGGATTTAAAGAGGCAATTCCAAACCTGAATTAGGAAGTCGCTTGACAAGCTTCGTGTCTCTCAAGACTCAGAGTATATGTTTCCAAAGCAGGAAGTTCCTTTTCCAAGTAATCTGATCTATTTTCCTTTTTTAAATTTTTTTAAAGTTTTTTGAGGTATAGTTAATTTTAAAAGTTGTGATAATTTCTGCCATACAACAAAGTGATTCAGTCATACACAGACCCAAATCCATTTTTTTTCGGATTCTTTTCCCACATAGAAAATCAAAGAATATTGGGTAGAGTTCTCTGTGCTATACAGCAGGTCCCTGTTGGCCAATCATTCCATATACCTCAGTGTGCATATGCCAATCCCAAGCCCCCAGTCCATCCGTCCCCACCCTCTCCTGCCCCCTTTGGCAACCATAAGTTTTTTAAAGTCCGTGAGTCTGTTTCTGTTCTGCAGATAGATTTGATCCATTTTCTATTTTGTGTTCCACAGAATCAAGAAGAGTCCTTCAGCAAACAAAATTCTTGTATGTAGGTAAGTGTGGATTTAATGAATTATTTAAATTATCGGGGTGTTTTTTTCCAAAATTAACATGCAGGTGAGAAATGTCTGCAAATTTAGTATGTGTTGCAAGTTTTCTGATTCTTAGTTTTATGTTTGTTTCTAGCAGTAACACTCAACCCTTGACAACTGAAGTGCAACTTATTCATCTTGCATAGCTGTAGAAAAGTGATGTAATAATGCTGTCTAAATGGACTTGAACTGACATGCTGAAATCATGTTAATGAGGTTTCCGAATGAAGAGATTACAACTGACTTTTGCAGGCTTCATAAATGAGGTGACTGTTTTTTATATTTTATATTTCAGGTTCAGCTATGTAAAATAAGTAGCAGTAGCAAGAAGGGATTTAACTCTATTTGTATTAACAACATAGCAGATTGTTTTATTTTCCATTCTAGATTTATATTTTCATGTAAATCCCTCCATACAAAGATTTTACAGTGATGACTCTAAGATACTGGCAAGTCCTGTCCAATTTAAGCCCTGACAATATGATGGGAATAAAGTCTTCTTAATTCCTTTTCTAATCACCTAGCCCAGGATAAAGAGGGTTATAGGATTAAAGCCACTGCTGTCACATAAGATTAATATATCCACATGTAAATAGATTCAGCACATGAATCTATCATATGCTCAGAGCTGTACCAAATAAAAATCTTCCCAGTGGCCAGATTACTGGACATTACACAAAATAGGTAGCAGTGACTATATATGAAAACAAGTCATTATGACAGATCTTGAGGGAAGAACAACACTATGGAAAATTTATTTTTAAATGTCATGTTCATTATATAGTTGGAAATATGTTGAACATTAAACTGTAACTGATTTTCAGAGATATGGAAAAACTAGGAAAGATTTGTGTAATTTATGCATCCAATAAATGTTTTTGGTGTATCTGCTATATGTGAGTACTCTTAGAGGTCCTACGGAATCAGCGTTAAACCAAACAGAAAAATTCTCTACCACAAGGAGCTCATATTCTTATGAAGAGACACAAATAATAAATAAATAATAAAGCATGAAATTATTCTTCTGGCTAAGATGAAGTAACAAAAAATCAATTTTATCCCAGCTAAAACAATCACAACATGGAAAAATACAGGAAACAGCAGCTTTCAAGATGCTAAAAATCAGACAATGAAGACAATTCTCCCTGAAATTAATTGATTTTCATATTGATTTTTTTCTCTCTAGTGGTTTGAAATATATGCATGTAATTTTCCAGGTGTTATTCTTAATTTATAAATGCAAATATTTAATGAACATCTACTATGTGCCTGACAAACTTCCAGTTATGAGTGATATAGCAATTGGGGTAGAGGGAAGGTAGACAGATAATAAATGAGCAAATAAATGTATAGTAAATCAGATGATGGTAAGTGTTATAATAAGTAGAGTAGGAGATTAGTTGTATATAGAAAGAGTGCTTTAAATTTTTTTTAATGGAGACACATGGAAGTTCCTGGGCCAGAGATTGAATCCAAGCTGCAGCTGTGACCTATGCAGCAGCTGCAGCATTGCTGGATCCACTGCACTGGGCCAGGGATCGAACCACGCTGCCACAGCAGCCCGAGCCACTGCAGTCAGGTTCTTAACCTGCTGTGCCACAATGGGGACTCCCAAGAATGCTTGCTACTTTAAAATGAAGAGCTTTGCTTAAAAAGCAACATTCGAGCAAAAATATATAGTATATTGAGAAGTAAACTATGCAGGTATCTCAGAAAAAGCCACATGAGCAATGGAAATAAGAGAAAATGGCACATACATAGTATGAACTTTGAGGAATTTCTTCATGGTATATAGTGTATGGGTCAATGTAGAAGGAGGCAAACCTAATTGACTCAACTCCCCCAAATGTGGAAAAGATGTTGGAGAGATAAATGGAGATAGCTCAGAAGAACCACATATAAATCACCAATTTGACAAGGTAAAGGCAGGCAGTGGATCAGATAACCAAAACAAAAAAAATCAGTATAACGGAGATTCCTTTAAGGCTAAAACAAATCAGCAAACAGTGTAATGTGGCTTCCTTCCAGAGCAGATGTCCCCCACAGGCAAACAATAAAAATAAACAATCATAAAGGAAAAAAAACCTACCCTAGTGTCATTTTCTTCCATAACAGGTGGCCAAAGGTAGAACTCTAAGGTTCTAAATCCACTGAAAAAAGCAACGAAGAAAATAACATTAAAAATATTAGGTGTTTGTTTATTGAGGGGGTAATGGTTGAGTAATCTGTTGCAGACCAAACCACCCCACCCTTCCAAGAATGTCCAGAAAAGCTATTCACAATACTTATACACATATGAAAAAAAAATCTATTGGAAGACACCAGGAAAGCTAGGATCATGGAGAGAAAGGATACTCATTGGAGAGAATTGACATTACATACCATGTCTTTTGTGGCAATTTGCAAGTAGCTGTATAGACTGAGAAGATGATCAGAATGTGGCCACTCCAGAAGGGAGTGGCATGATATACTCAACACGATGAAAGGAAAAAACCTCCAACCAAGATTACTCTACCCAGCAAGGCTCTCATTCAAATTTGAAGGAGAAATCAAAACCTTCACAGATAAGCAAAAGCTGAGAGAATTAAGCAACACTAAACTAGCCTTACAACAAATACTAAAGGAACTTCTATAGACATAAAAGAACAAGAGAAAAAGGAAATAAAAAAGAGCAACAAAAACAAATCCAAAGCAATTAATCAAATGACAAAGAACACACATATCAATAATTACCTTAAATGTGAATGGAATAAACGCCCCAACCAAAAGACATAGACTGGTTGAATGGATACAAAAACAAGACCCATATATATGCTGTCTTCAAGAGACCCACTTCACTTCTAGGAACACATATAAACTGAAAGTGAGAGGATGGAAGAAAATATTTCATGCAAACAGGGATCAAAAGAAAGCTGAAGTAGCAATACTCATATCAGACAAAATAGACTTTAAAATGAAGAATATTTTAAGGGACAAAGAAGGACATTACATAATGATCAAAGGATCAATCCAAGAAGATATAACAATTTTTAATATCACGCACCCAACATAGGTTCATCACAATATATAAGGGAACTGCTAACAAATTTAAAAGGACAAATTGAAAATAACACAGTAATAGTGGGGGAATTGAACACCCCACTTAACAGCAATGGACAGATCATCCAGACAGAAAATCAATAAGGAAACACAGGCCCTGAACGATGCATTAAACCAGATGGACTTCATAGATATTTATAGGACATTCCATCCAAAAGCAACAGAATACACATTCTTCTCAAGTGCACATGGAACATTCTCTAAGATTGATCATATCCTGGGCTACAAGTCCAACCTCGGTAACTTTAAGAAAATTGAAATCATATCAAGCATCTTTTCCAACCACAATGCTATACAACTAGAAATCAACAACAACAAAAAACCTGAAAAAAATACAAACATGTGGAGACTCAACAACATGCTACTAAACAACCAATGGATCACTGAAGAAAGCAAAGAGGAAATTAAAAAATACCTAGCAGCAAATGGCAATGAAGATACAACACTTCAAAACCTATGGGATGCAACAAAAGCTGTTCAAAGAGGAAAGTTTATAGCAATACAAGCCCACCTCAGGAAACAAGAAAAAGCTCAAATAAACATGCTAACTTTGCATCTAAAGCAACTGGAGAGAGAAGAACAGACAAGACCTAAAGTTAGTAGAAGGAAAGAAATCATAAAGATCAGAGCAGAAATCAATGAAATAGAAACAAAGAAAACCATAGAAAAGATCAATGAAACAAAAAGCTGGTTCTTTGAAAAGATCAACAAAATGGATAAACTCTTAGCCAGACTTATCAAGAAAAAAAGAGAGAGGACTCCAATCAATAAAATTAGAAACGAAAAAGGAGAAGTAACAACGGACATCACAGAAATACAAAGGATCATAAGAGACTACTATATGCAACTATATGCCAATAAAATGGAAAACCAAGAAGAAAAGGACAAATTCCTAGAAAAGCACAATCTTCCAAGACTCATCCAAGATGCAATAGAAAAGATGAACAGACTAATCACAAGAACTGAAATTGAAACTGTGATTAAAAAACTTCCAACAAACAAAAGTCCAGGACCAGATGGCTTCACAGGTGAATTCTATCAAACATTTAGAGAAGAGCTAACACCTCTCCTTCTGAAATTATTTCAAAAAATTGCAGAGAAAATGATACTCACAAACTCATTCTATGAGGCCACCATCACCCTGATACCAACCAGACAAAGATATCACAAAAATAGAAAACTACAGGCCAATTTCACTTTTGAACATTGATGCAAAAATCCTCAACAAAATACTAGCAAACCGCATCCAACAATACATTAAAAGGATTGTACATCATGATCAAGTGGGATTTATCCCAGAGATGCAAGGTTCTTCAATATCTGCAAATCCATCAGTGTGATACACCACATTAACAAACTGAAGGATAAAAACCATATGATCCTCTCAATAGACGCAGGAAAAGCCTTTGACAAAATCCAACACCCATTTCTGATAAACACCCTTCAGAAAGTGGGCATAGCGGGAACCTACCTCAGCATGATAAAGGCCATAGATGACAAACCCACAGCCAACATCATTCTCAATGGTGAAAAGCTGAAAGAATTCCCCCTGAGATCAGGAACAAGACAAGGATGTCCACTCCCGCCACTACTCTTCAACATAGTTCTGGAAGTCCTAGTCACAGCAATCAGAGAAGTAAAAGAAATAAAAGGAATCCAAATTAGAGAGGCAGAAGTAAAACTATCACTATTTGCAGATGTCATGATACTATACCTAGAGGATCCTAAAGACTCTACCAGAAAACTGTTAGAGCTCATCCACCAATTTGGCAAAGCCGCAGGATACAAAATCAATACACAGAAATCAACAGCGTTTCTGTATACTGACAATGAAAAAGCAGAAAAGGAAATTAGGGAAGCAATCCCGTTTACCATTGCGTCCAAAAGAATAAAATATCTAGGAGTAAACCTACCTAAAGAGACAAAAGACCTATACTCTGAAAACTACAAGCCACTGATGAAAGAAATCAAAGATGACACAAATAGATGGAAAGATATACCATGCTCATGGATTGGAAGAGTTAATATTATCAAAATGACTATACTACCCAAGGCAATCTACAGATTCAATGCAATCCCTATCAAATTCCCAAGGACATTCATCACAGAACTCGAACAAAACATTTTAAAGTTTGTTTGGAAGCACAAAAGAACCAGAATAGCCAAAGATATCCTGAGAAAGAAAAATGGAGCTGGAGAAATCAGGGTCCCTGACTTCAGACTATACCACAAAGCAACAATCATCAAAACCATATGTTACTGGCACAAAGACAAAAATATAGATCAGTGGAACAGGATAGAAAGCCCAGAATTAAACCCAGGCACCTACAGCCAACTCCTCTATAACAAAGGAGGCAAGAATATACAATGGAGAATGGACAGCTTGTTCAATAAGTGGTGCTGGGAAAACTGGACAGCCACATGGAAAAGAATGAAATGAGAACACTCCCTTACGCCATACACAAAAATAAACTCCAAATGGATTAAAGACCTAGATATAACACCAGACACTATAAAACTCTTAGAGGAAAATATAGGCCAAACTCTCTCTGACATAAACGACAGCAACATCTTCTCAGATCCACCTCTTCGAGTATTGACAATAAAAACAAAAATAAAAAAATGGGACCTAATAAAACTTAAAAGTTTCTGCACAGCAAAGGAAACCCTAAACAAAACGAAAAGACAACCCACAGAATGGGAGAAAATCTTTGCAAATGAATCAACTGACAAGGGATTCATCTCCAAAATTTATAAACACCTCCTATTGCTCAATACCAAAAAAGCAAACAACCCCATCAAAAAATGGGCAGAAGATCTAAACAGACAATTCTCCAAAGAAGACATACAGATGGCCAAGAAACACATGAAAAGATGTTCAGCGTCACTCATTATTAGAGAAATGCAAATCAAAACCACGGTGAGCTACCACCTTACACCAGCCAGAATGGCCATCATCCAAATGTCTACAAACAAGAAGTGCTGGAGAGGGTATGGAGAAAAAGGAACCCTAGTACACTGTTGGTAGGATTCTAAATTGGTACAACCACTGTGGAAAACAGTATGGAGATTCCTCAGAAAACTAAACATAGAACTACCATTTGACCCAGCAATCCCACTCCTGGGCATCTACCCAGAGAAAACAACAACTCGCAAAGACAGATGTTCTCTGATGTTCATTGAAGCACTATTTACAATAGCCAAGACATGGTAACAACCTAAATGTCCATTGACAGAATAGATCCAGAAGATGTGGTCCATATACACAATGGAATATTACTCAGCCATTAAAAAGAAAGAAATACCAGCATTTTTTGCAACATGGATGGACCCAGTAATTATCATGCTAAGTTGTAGTCAGCCATACAATGAGACACCAACATCAAATGCTTTCACTGACATGTGGAATCTGAACAAAGGACAGACTGAACTTCTTTGCAGAACAGATGCTGGTTCACAGACATTGAAAAACTTATGGTCTCCGGAGGAGTAAGTTCGTGGCGGGGGGGGGGAAATATGCTTGGGTTGTGGGATGGAAATCATGTGAAATCAGAATGTTATTATCATTATACAACTATAGATGTGATAAATTCATTTGAGTAATTAAAAAAAAAAAAAGAAAGGAAGAAAGTGGCCACTAAGAGGCTACAAAGTTGAGCCATACTAGTGGAAATTTCATGAAGCTAGGAAGACAAAAAATGTATCTCAGATACAAAAAGTAGGATAGGCACTGATAAAAAATACCAGGCACCCTTACAAGGACATTTGGAAGAACTACACTGTAAGGGTAAGGATTCCCTAAAAATGGACCAACCCTAACAAAAGTCTGAAAACCAGTTTTCAATTAGCTTAATGCTATTTAGGATTGAAGTCATCTTTTCTGCTCCAGCTGCCAATCAGAAAGAAACTTCTTTTTTTTTTTTAATAGCTAATTCTTGTTTTTTTTGTTTTGTTTTTTATTTGTTTCTGCTGTACAGCATGGGGACCAAGTTACACTTACATGTATACGTTTTTTTCCCACCCTTTGTTCTGTTGCAGTATAAGTATCTAGACATAGTTCGCAATGCTATTCAGTAGGATCTCATTGTAAATCCATTTGTCACTGAAGATCATTTCAACTAGAGACTCAGAATATCACTACATTTTTCCAGCAATTAACTGGAATTCAAAGAGAAATTGCCATGAATCAAATTGCAAAATAAACAAAAGCCAAGAGAAAAAAACAGAAAATAGAAATAGTTTCATATGTATTATAATACCAGATACTAGCTTATAAACACGAACTTTAAAATCACTGTGATTAAGAGAGTCAGCAAATAAATTACAAAATGGAGACTCTCATGAGAAATCAAAAACATATATAAAAAAGAATCTCATGAAAATTCCAGAGCTGAAAAATATAATAACTGAATTTAAGAACTGAGCAGATAAATTAAGAAACAGGTTAGACACAGCAGTGCAATGAAAGATAGGCCAATAAAAAATATTCAGAATGAAGGGCACAGAATGAAAAAAAAAAAGGTGGAAAATGCACACATACAAATAAGTTAAATAGTATTACCAGATAGGGTTTTTTAAGCTTTCCTTTTTAGCTTTTGTGGAACATATGATCTCTATCACAACTACTCAACTCTTCAGTTGTAGCACAAAAGCAGCATAGACAACACAGAAACGAATATGTGTGGCTATGTTCCAAAAACCTTCACTTGCAAACATAGATGGTGAATAGAACTGCACCCTGGAACCATACTTTGGTGACCCCCAACAGAGGAGATATTTAATATATATGTAGTTGGAGTCCAAGAAGTTAGGAATAGAGAAGATGGGAAAGAAGCAATTTTTGGAGAGATGCTAAGAATTCGAAAATCTGTGAAATACATCATGTCATAGATTCAGAATTCCCTGCTTCTGGCTCATCACATAAAAACTGATCAACTACTGGAAGTCCCCACTGTGGGTCAGTGGGTTAAAGACCTGACATGTCTCTGTGAGGATGAAGGTTTGATCCCTGGCCTTGCTCAGCGGGTTACAAATCCAGTGTTGTCACAAGCTGCATTGTAAGTCACAGATGTGGCTTGGATCAGGTGCTGCTGTGGCTTTAGCGTAGGTCTCAGCTGCAGCTCCAGTTGGACTACCTGCCTAGAACTTCTGTATGCTGCAGGTGTGGCTATAAAAAGGGGGGAAGAAAAAAACAAAACTGATCAATTAGTGACAAAGTGTGCACCTTAAAGCAGCCATAGTAAAAAGATAAGTTAAGGGAGCAACAATAATGCTGATAGCCATCTCCCCAAGAGAAACAGTGGAAGTCAGAACACAATGAATATGCTCTTTGACCTGCTGAAAGAAAGTTAGCTCAAGGGCTAGAAGTCTAGAGGCAAAAATATTCTTCAAAAGTAAAGATAAAACCGTGATATTGTCATACCAAAAAAATAATAATAACAAGAGAAATCATCACCAATCAACAGCATAAGAAATAAATAATGAAAAGTATTCTTCAAGCAAAACAAAATAGTCCCAAAGGGTAAAAAATCTGCAAAGAATGAAATTAATAAAAAGATTACATGTACACTACCTAAATGTATATAGGTAGTGTTAAAACAAGATTACATTTTATTGTGTAAATTATATATAGAAATAAAATACATGAAAACAATAACACAAAGGGTAGAAGGAATAAAAGGAATTAGTCTTCATTCTTTGCTTTGTCCAGAAAACAATAAAAGCATTTTTTTTAAATTTGACCCTAACAGTCACACATCCTTGCACAATTAATAGAAGAATATAAAGGGAAATATAACAAAAAAACTAATAGAAGGGGAAAGTGAATGAATGAAAAAAGGACAATGGAAGTCCAAGGAGGTAACTTACCCTACAGAATCAGAGTGAGGGTTAAATTACATAATGACAAGAACAAACTCAGAGAGCCTCCAAAGGGAAGAGCAAAGTGAAGGTTAGGACCTCAAATATTCCCTACAGGAGTGGTACAAGGCTGAAGCAAAGGCTTGCGGAGAGAAATCAGGATGAAGATGGTGATAGAGGTGAAGGAATTGAGAGGGGAGGAAACTAGGGTAACAGGAGATTGGCAAGGGGAGAGGCTATGAGTTCTCTAGATGTAAAGGAGAACTATTCAAGTGTTAGAAAGGGAGGTAAAAGATATATTTGGGGGGTTCTCATTGTGGTGCATCGGAAACAAATCCACAAGTATCCATGAGGATGCAGATCCCATCCCTGTCCTCACTCAGTGGGTTAAGGATCCAGTGTTGCCATGAGCTGTGGTATAGGTCGCTGATGCAACTCAGATCTGCTTTGCTATGGCTGTGGTATAAGCTGGCAGCTGCAGCTCCAATTCGACCCCTAGCCTGGGAACTTCTGTATCCCATGGGTGCAGTCTTAAAAATCAAAAAAATAAAATAAAATAAATAAGTAAATAAATAAAAGATATATTTGAAAAGCTTTACCATGCAAAGATATCTTCTATATGATAAAACTCAAATAATGAACATTCCACTTTTAGACTGGTTAATATTTAAAAAGGAAAGTATCATTTTAGTAGCAATACAACTCATTCACAAGAAAAACTCGTAGCTACCCAGACCTACTTTAAGTATCTTTAAGTTTTGACATACACCACAAATTTTATAACATGGCATGAAAAAAGGCACAATAAAAAAAAAAAATGATGATGACACAGGCCAGCAAAAACATATTACTAATAATTGAAGGCAAACTTCATTGTAAAAAAGGGTGTTATATTTTGCTACTTCTCTGATGTAAATTAGAGGAATTAACACAATGAATTCCTATGATGCCATGTTTCTTCCTATCACATGACTTTAGTTATGCAAAGTGTGAAATGATGCAGTGAAATAGTATTGGGGGGTCAGGCTTTAGTTCATCTAAATTTCAATGTCTGGAGTAGGAAATTTTGCATTTAAATTTATTATTACAGACCAAACAATGGAAGTTCTGAATTAGCACTAGTGATGGCATCTGTGTGACTAAAGAAACATTAAAAATATATTAAATTCTGGCTATGAAAGCTGAAATTTTGCTTTCCTAACAAAACATTTGAGTTGAGAAACACTAAAGACCTCTTGTCAAAATGGATCCATGGATTCAGATTTTGGTTGAATTTTCTTTGTTGTTGTTGTAGCAATGATGGATATGAAATAGGAATTCCAGACTCACAACATCACCAATGTCCAGAATAGAACAAAACCTTAAATGATGAGCAGAACAGAAGGCAGACAGGCTAATTTGGCTCCCCATCCAGGAGTAGGTAGTTGGAGCCGGGTATTTGACTCCCCTGGGATAGAAAAGTTCAAAAGTGTTCTTCGTGGGTGGGAGATTGAAGAGCTAGAAAACTAGAGCCAAAATCTGCTTGAAGCCAGGACTGCAGGTGTCCCTGGAAACAATTTTTTTGTGTGGTTTTAGAAGGATGCTGACCAAGGAAAAACAAAAGCATAAATTGAGGAGCTGAACCAAGTTGTCCATTAGTTTGATAACAGAATCGTCGCAATCCCATTATCCATGATTGTGGAAGATCCCAGGTGCACTTATAAGACCTGATCCTGGACCAGCAGCCAGGGAGGCTGAAGGGATGCAACTACAACATCCAAACCCGGAAAAGTCTTAGCAGAGAGAAACAGTGAGGAAACATGAAGAAAATTAAAAGCAAACATATAGAAAATGTCCTATTCAAAATAAGACTTGGAAACCAATATTCCAAAATATCTAATGTTAAGGAATTTTTTAAATCAACAAACAGCTTCTGAACTTATTTCAAATAAAATTACTTTTATGAAAAAAATTACTTTTATGAAACAGTCTGGAAAAAATATCTTAAAATTAATGTACATTAGTTATTTAGAGGGAAAATAAAAATAAATCTTCCTTTGAAGTACAGCTGAAATTTTTAAGGGAAAAAGCAAATGTAACAGGAACAAGTAGATGTGAAAAATCCTGGAAATAAAAAATAAAATTGTTAAAATTTTTTAAATGCAACAGATAAGAAACAGTCTAGAACAGTGCTTCTCAAACTATTTTTGGTAAAGAATCATTTCTTTTTCCAATCTGATACTTTTCTAAAGTAAGGTAAAAATGAATTATTAATAGGAAGTTAAACAGAAAAAAATCCAAAGAGATGCAAAATACAAGTAAATTTTTATGATAGTCAATAGACATAAAATTACACTTTAATAAATATAATCAGACTGAACACAGTATCTGAAAAACTAAAATAATTTCAAAAATTATACATCTTCTTGAAAGTTTGCATATAGGTTATTAAAATACAGAATCACTATTACATTAGTAAGTTTTTGAAATTCTACAAACAGTTATTAGTGAAATAATGATTTTTCCTTCTTAAACACTTTGGTATCAGTGTATATCATTAACTATTTGAAGGTTTTGATGTGATAAATGGGCTTGCATCTTGCCTATTAACTTACCTAGTTTAAAATAGATTGGCAAAAATATTCCTTAAAGGAGATAATGTACTTATAAAATGTTTCATATATTTTGTTTTAATAATCAAATCCACAAGACACCACAGGATTTTTTTTAAGCTTCTACCCAAAGTGAAGCAAATGACACTGAATTTTGAAATGTCATCTTCTTCATTACTATCCAGATCCAACAATTTACACTGTAAGACTGTAGTTTCATATAAATTAGCTTCTGATTAAAAAAAAAAAAAAAAGGAGTCAACAGCCATAACTTTTTTTCTGTCCATGGATTTCTTTTGATTTAAAAAAAAAGAAAATCAAAATAGTCTACCACATAACCCCAGACTAACCTGAGAAAACATTAGATGAACTCAAATTGCAGGACATTCTACAAAGTACCAGCCCTATGCAATATTTCTCAAAATTACTAAAATTTTAATAAATAAAAAAATAATTAAAATAAGGCAAAATTGAGAAACTGTCCCCAATTAGAGGGGGCTAAGGAGACATGACCACTAAGTGCAGAATGATATCTGGACTGGATCCTGAAAGAGAAAAAGGATATTGGAAGAAAAACGGGCAAAAGCTGAATGAAGTCTGGAATTTGACTATAGAAAGTATATTCCCATTTTGGCTCAGCAGGTTAAGAACCAAACATAGTGTCCATGAGGATGCAGGTTTAATCCCTGGCCTGACTTGCTGGGTTAAGGATCCAGAATTGCCACAAGGTACAGTGTAGGACATAGATGTGGCTTGGATCTAGTGTTGCCATGCTCTGGGATCCAGTGTTGCTGTGGCATGGACCTGCAGCTCCAATCTGACTCCTAGCCTGGGAATTTTCATATGTTGCCAGTGTGGCCATAAAAAGAAAGAAGGAAAGAAAGAGAGAGAGAGAAAGAAGGAAGGAAGGGAGGGAGGGAGAGGGGGAGGAAGGAAGGAAGGAAGGAAGGAAGGAAGGAAGGAAGGAAGGAAGAATACATAATATATAGATGTTTGGGGATAACTTTTTGCAAATGTGCAATAGCCAGACAATAACTTATTTCTTTGATAAATGCTGTTAACTTATTGATCTTGCCATAATAATCTGGAGAAATATTTTTCATTTCCATCTTATTTGCAATTGAAAAACATGTATATTTGTTCCTTTGCCTGGAAATATTGAGATTGTTAAAAGCTTTGAACTATAAGACAATTAAACAGGACTGATTGTCCAATTCACATGTTTAAAAAATTGAGACAAAATAGGTTTTGAATCCTTTGGAAACACTAAGAGCTTCTGCCCTCATTCTAATATTCTTAACAGACTATTTCCCCTGTAAAACTCTCATTACCAAGCACAATGTTGTTTATAATTGGTTGTCATATTACCAGATAATAAAGAGAATAATTTTGATTAATGCATTAGCCTTTACCTAACTCATAATTCTATATCACTAAGCACATGACCCTGCTAATGTTTTCTCTCAATAACTATTGAATCTAGCCTAAAACATCAGTCATTTATGATAGCTCTTTTTTTAAAGTGCATGTGATTAATTGGTGACAAATACGCAAGACTAAATAGCTTGTTTGATAAAGGTCAAATCATGTTTGTCATGAAAAAGTATTTAAAATTGAAATGAAAAGACCAACTTATAAACCTGATAATTATATTGAAAGCAGTCCTAACAGAACTAGTATAGTTTTGACTGCATTTTCTTTAAGATTTTTTAAAAGATTCCAGCATTTAAGTCAAGAAACTAACAAAACAACAATAGAGAAAACATAAAGAACAAAAGATGTAATGAGGATAAGAGTAAAAATTAATGAATGAGTCAATAAAATTGGTATTATATCAAAAAGCAAACAACGTAAGTAAACATTTGTACGGATAACTGATCAAGGAAAAAGATGACAAAACATGAATGAAAGGAGGATGTGATCCAAGCTTAAGATTTTTTAAATTTTAAAAGATTAAATAGCAGAGCAAGAAAAATTGGAAACTTGAATGAATTAATGACCAATGAATCAACTGCATTGGTAATTAAAAAAATCTTACCCTCAATGACGTTAGTCACCCCCAAAATCTTTAGGCTCCTGCTATTCCTGCATTGGATTTATTTTGCCAAGCTAGCAAAGAAAAAAAATTCATGAAAATTTGTTTCAAAGAATGTTTAAAATGAGTGAAGTGCCTCATTTTATAGGACTAGAATAACTTGAAACTAAAATCAGAGATGATACAAGGTAAGAAGTTTACAAAGCAATCTCACTTTTGAACACATGTAAATATACTACATAAAATTCCAACATAAAATGTACCTAAAGAAAGATGAATCATAAGCGACTTGATTTTAACCCAGGAATAAAAGAGCATGTAACATCAGAAAATCTAGTAACACAGAACACAGCATTAAGATGGTAAAAGAAAAAAATCCAGCTTAGGAGATGTTTATAAGCCTACAACACTACTCAACACTCATTTATGAAAAAAACTGAACAGCTGAGACCAATGACCACCTTGAACAGATAAAAATTACCTATGAAAAACATAAATCTAAAGTAAAACTTGATGAAATTTTAAAAGCACTCCTAAAATGGGAAACCAACCGATGTTTTCTTTCAACACTATATTGCAACTTTTAGGTATTTCAATGAGACAATAGAAATAAAAGCATAAGAATTGAAAGATGAAATTAGGCCAAAAAAAAAAAAAAAAGGTTTTTACCTTAAAGATGATTGTTTACACAGAAAATATGGAAGAATCTATAGAAACATCATTAGAACTAACAAAGTTCAACATTGTTCCTGGAATGAACATAAAAATCCAAGAGTGTTCCTATAATATCAGTAATAAATCTTTAGAAACAGCAAAAGAGGAGTTCCTGTGGTGGCGCAGTGGTTAGCGAATCCGACTAGGAACCATGAGGTTGCGGGTTCGATCCCTGCCCTTGCTCAGTGGGTTAAAGATCCGGCGTTGCCGTGAGCTGTGGTGTAGGTTGCAGACGCGGCTCGGATCCCGCATTGCTGTGGCTCTGGCGTAGGCGGCAGCTATAGCTCCGATTCGACCCCTAGCCTGGGAACCTCCATATGCCGCGGGAGCGGCCCAAGAAATAGCAAAAAGACAAAAAAAAAAAAAAAAAAAAAAAAAAAAGAAACAGCAAAAGAGAAAAATCCCCATTAAAATATCTCGAAAACCTTAAGTAGGAACTGATCTAATATACAATGTGAAAAATCCATGGAAAAATTGTAGAACTTTATAAAGGTCCTAAAATAACCTATAAATTAAGTTTAATTATATATCTTGTATGTGTTATAGTATGATAATATCATAAAGATATTGTTTCCATCTGAATTATTTGTTCAGTGCAATTTCAATAAAAATCCAGAGTTTTCCTTGGAACTTGATATACAAACCTCAAAACATAAATGAAGAAGAAAGGGCTAGTTGCAGGTACTCAGTTTAGAAGAATTACCAGATATAGAGATTTTAAATATACCACTAAATATTAATTCTTGACATAAAGATAGAATAATATAGAATAATATGCAAATGGAACAGAATAATGTGGTGGACCTAGAGATGCTCCATGAGGGTTGCCTTCTGGCAGACAGGTCTTGTCTGAGCTGCAGCCAATGCTGTGTGCAGCCAGCTTCCAGTGTTAGCTCCTTCCAGGTTTGCCTCAGCATGTGTCTACCCCCATGGCATGCCCATCCAGAGCAGCCCAAATCTAAGGACTTATTGTGGAGTGGATATAAAGGCCAGGGCTTTGTGCCCACCAGGGTACAACTTTTAGGGCTTAGTAGATCCAGAGCTTTCTGTAAGGGTTAGCTGGGTCTTTTCTAGTCATTAATCAGTGGATCTAAGAAAGAAATGGAAAATTTTATTTGAGCCAAACTGAGAGTTATAACCTGGCAACAGCCTCTCAGAAAGCTCTGAAAACTGTCCTTCACAGTTATTATAGGTGTTTGAGACAGAGAGCTGTACATGGAAGGATGTATTATTGACAATCTAGTGGGTAGTGAGTCATGGGCCATTGTGACCCTTTCTAAGATTAAGAAGAAGTGCTATCTTTTAAGGAGCTGTCTTGATGGTGCTGGGAGAATTATGCTTTCTGTGCTTGAGCAAGTAATTCCTGCCCATGGGGAGGTCTGGTCAATGCATAACGCAGACACACACACATAGTAAAGGGGAGACAGGAGGCTAAAGGGCAGAAAAAAATTGTTTAAATTTTTTTCTTGCCAATAAATATGAATTTTATTTCACACCACACATCGCAGGTTGACTTCTCATCTGCCAGTCCTACTTCCCCCTCTTCTCTCCACAAGATGCCAATCCCTAATAAATACCCTGTACACCAAACTCCATCTCTGCACTGCTTCTGAACCTCCCAGCCTATGATGTAAGGAGTCAGAAACAATCCAAGGAATCCTGATAAAGGACAGAGGTCACACTCTAAATCAGTTGAGATATTTCCATCCAGTATAAGGTGCTGGGACAGTTGACAACATAGAAAAAAATTACATCTCACGTCGTACTCAACAATCTATTGATTTATGAACTAAATTCAAAGAGTAAAACCTTAACATTTTAGAAGATTCTCCAGGAGAATATTTTTAAGACCTTGGGTGAAACTTTTGCATCCCAAAATCATTGTAAATAAAATTGAAAGGGAAACTACAAGCTAAGAGAATATATTTGATACACATACAATGGAGGCAGCTGAAATTTATGGGTAACATATATGAATCACTAAAAAAAGGCATTCAAATAAACAGATGAGTAAAAATTATGAATAGCCAACTAACAGGGAAAGAAGCTCAAACTGGCAATGACCATGTAGAAAGATGTTCAAATTCATGAGCAATCAGGAAGAAGCAAATTTTTTAAAAAGATATCATGTCTTTCCTACTAGTTTGGTAAGAATTTAAAAACCTAACAGCATCTAGTATTGAAGCAACTGGATTTCACATACACTGCTTATCAGATCATCATTTTTAATAATTATTTTTATTTCTTCTATTATAGTTGGTTACAGTGTTCTGTCAATTTCCTACTGTATAGCAAAGTGATTCAGTCATATTACCCCCCATCACGCTCCATCACAATTGACTAGATATAGTTCTCAGTGCTATATGGCAGGATCTCATTGCTTGTCCACTCCAAAAGCAATAGTTTGCATCTACTAATCCCAGATGGATTATCATTATTAACCTCTGCAGAGCAATTTACCAATGATTCTCTAGCAAAGTACATACTTCAGTAATATTCTAATAGTTGCCCACATTTGCACAGAGACCTATACTAGACTATTTATTTAGCATTATTTAGAAAGAAAATTTGAAAACAGTCTAAATGGCAATCAATAGGAAGTTGTTTATTATACTTGGTATGTTCACAAGGGAATATTTACAGTAATGAATATTCATGAAATAAGATCATTGGTTATCATCAAGAAAAAGATATTGAAAATAATATGGAAATAAAAAAGTGCATAAATATCTGTGCAATATAATACTATATAAAATTTTAAAATAATCCAAACAATAATATATTTTTATGGCTTGAGTTTGTTTAAAATTCACTAATTAATTCCTTAAGTGTATTCAATATTACACAGGCCCTTTTACTTCTTGATAAATTGTTCAATAAATAAGAACCCATAGTATGTATTTTTAGATAAATTATATTTTTGGTTTAGAATGAAACATATCTACTACTTTGATAATATTCTATAAAATTATAGCAAACATTAACTCAAGCAAATCTTATCCTTTATGTTGAATTACTTTTCCCTACTTTCATTACATAAGAAAGGAAGAATAAAAAAAAGAGAGTACAAGGGAAAAAAGTATTCATAACAGTCAAACTTCTGTTATTGTTTTGTCTTCTAGTGCTTGAAATAACTACATATAGCATGTTGCACACATAATCAGAATTAGATCCATCAGGCCCTATGGTTAAACAATTTGCAAGATTTGCAGCCCAAAGTGTCCCAATATTTGACTTTATCTATTGGCTTCCCTCAAGAAACTTTCCAAGACTCATAGTGTTCTCCAAAATCCATGTCTTTCTCTCCTCCATAAACTAAACCTTTTTGCATCAGGCATAGCCGGGTGACATGTTCTTGCCAGTGGGTGTAAGAACGATGTTTGTTTCTTCTGGGCCAACACAGTAAAGCACAGCTGTGCCTTCTCCACATGCACTGGCTCTGAGGGCTTAGGGGCCTAGAGAGGCCACTGGAGGCAAGGAGCCTGTGTCCCTAAATGACTGCGATTCAAGTGGCCTGTGACACAAGCTAAAATTAAATCTCTATTATGTTAACACATTTCCCGTCGTGGCTCAGCTGGATAAGGACCCAAGATAGTCTCTGAGGATGCAGGCTTGATCCCTGGCTTCGCTCAGTGGGTTAAGGATCCCGTATTGCTGCAAACTGCAGCATAGGTTGCAGATGTGGCTCAGATCCAGTGTTGCTGTGGCTGGGGTGTAGACCACAGTTGCAGCTCTGATTCGACCCCTAGCCCAGGAACTTACATATGCCACAAGTGTGGCCATAAGGAAAAAAAGAGAAAAATGTAAAAAGTAAAGAGAAATTAAAAAGGATAAGATTGCATGGTTTGCCTGAATAACAGCTAGCATTACCTGCTCTAATAACGATTTTTAAAAATAACGGAAGACACTATTTCAAATTTTTTAAATAAATATAAAAAATCAGCAGGAAGTATGATTTTCACAAGAGGTCTTTCACAGTCACCTTCTCACCCACACCTACAACTCCCTACTCCTTTCCCTGCCATTTTCTCCACAGCGCACAGCACCACCTGTTACAAAACATGTTTCATGTACGCATTTCTTGCTTGTCTGCATCTCCCCAGTTAGAATGCAGGTTCCAAGAGGGAAGGGTCTTTTCCACTTTTCATTCACAGCTTTATCCCCAGAATCTACAACAGTGCCTACCATGGAAAAATTCCTTAAGAATTTTTTTTTTTTTTTTTTTTTTTTGTCTTTTTAGGGCTTCACCCACATCACATGGAGGTTCCCAGGCTAGGGGTTAAATCGGAGCTGTAGCTGCTGGCCTACACTACAGTCACAGAAATGCCAGATTCTTAACCTACTGAGCAAGGCCAGGGATCAAACCTGCGTCCTCATGGATGCTAGTCAGATTCTTTTTGGCTGAGCTATGATGGAACTCCACATTTTTTAATAATTATTGACCGAATAGCTATTGAGGTGCAGTTTCAATTTAGAAACTGTAAATGATGCAATCCCATTTAACAATCAAAATTTCAGATTATTTAATTTGTCCTTTCTCCTGTAGGTAGAAGACCAGAGGAGAGGCAGCTCTCTGCTCCCACATTCTAGTCTTCTATCCCATTGAGGTGATCAAATTTCCTCACCTCTTTTGGCTTGGAGCAGAGATAAGGAAAAGGTTGGGCATATGTTGGAGGAACAGGGCATTTCTGGGTTGACTGTACTCTATAAGGATGGCCCCAAGCCCTCAAAGCCAAATGCATAAGGCAGGTGAATGCAAGAGGGCAGTCTGACTAATCCTGGCATTAAACTCTTCTCACTCAGCCATCAAAGCAGCTGGCCAGCCATCTCTTGCCCTCTCAATTTCCCACTGCACTAAGACACCAAGTTCTTCAAGTACTGTTGGAGGCCCTCTTACAGGACTTGAAAAGAATGTAGAAGCACCCCTCCCTGACCACAGACACACCCAGAATAAAGTTTGACTGCTGAGACCCAAGTTGACACACGAAATTAACCAGAGTCTTCTTAAAAAATGCCACAGTGCATATATCCAAACTACAAATTAAAAAAGAGTATAACTCAGAGTTCTTTTTGTGGCTCAGTGGGCTAGTATAGTCTCCATGAGGATGTGGGTTTGATCCCTGGCTTCACTCAGTGGCTTAAGGATCCAGTGTTGTCACGAGCTGCATGGGTCACAGATGTGGATCGGATCCAGTGTTGCTGTGGCTGGGGTGTAGGCTGGCACCTGAAGCTCCTTTTTTTTTTTTTTTTTTTTTTTTGCTTTGTAGGACCACACTTACAGAATATGGAATTTTCCAGATTAGGAGTCAAATCAGAGTTGCAGCTACTGGCCACAGCCATAGACACAGCCACAGCCACAAGGGATCCAAGCCACATCTACAACCTCCACCACAGCTCATGGCACTTTGGTATCCTTAACCCACTGAGCGAGGCCAGGGATTGAACCTGCATCCTCATGGATACTAGTCAGGTGTGTAACCCACTGAGCCACAATGGGAAATCCCTGAAGCTCCAATTTGATCCCTAGACTGGGAACTTCCATATGCCACCAATGCAGCCATAAAAAGAAAAAAAAAATTTAAATAAGAGTATAAGTCAAGTGTTAAGATCTAATCTCTCCTCAGTATGAAAATGATGATGCCCTTTGCCAGGAATGTTCCTATCTAAATTCTCATATATCCTACTTCTTTCTGTGTTATGCACTGGCCACCTTTCCTGTGCCCATTGATCTCTGCTTCCCTGTTTGAGAACTTCCATGCCCACTGCTGAAGCTTCTCAGCAGATCCATTTGCAGATGTCCAGGGTTCAGACTTTGAGCATAAAGCCTTCATTGGCTATCTTTCTACACTTTTCACAAGCCCTACTCTGCATCTTCACAAAATCTTTGCAACCCCAGAGCTTCAGAGAAGCTTGTTGCTACTACTGGGTTCTGAAAAATGTCCTGAGCAGCCTTCCCTTGCCAGCAACTGCTATTCTTCCTCATATAATGCTAAGTAAATGGGTTTGAAATCACACAGTCCTGGTTCAAACACTGGCCCTGCCACTCACAATTTGCATCACTTTGGGAAATAAAACTAACCACTATGAGCTTCAGTTTTCTCACCTAAAAAACAGTCAGGTCCTGACCAGTTGGTGGTGACAATGTAAGACGATGATGACTGTTAAATTGCACAGTGGCTGACATACAGTAGAATCTCAAAGACTGTGATATTGTTATTCTGGTGGTTGTTGTTACTTATGTCTTTGTTGTACCAGCTTGGGAAGAGTGTTTATATAGGCCACTTTAACTTTGGCAAGAAGCAGATGGCTTCTAGCCAGAGGACTCACTAAATAAGTCCTCAGCATGCTTGACTCTGTGAGACACACTGGCACGAGTAAGAAGATAGTAAGAAACTTCCCAGCCTGTGAGACTGGCCAAAAGTTTACCCTTTAACAATTGTTACACTTTAGGAAGAAGACAACAGAAATAACATTAATTAGGATTTAATATACACCTTCCATGTTGTTCCGAACTTGAACTTGACCCATCTGAGCCTCAGTTTACTTACCTCTAAAATGGGAGTATGAATCATACAAACTTCAAAGTGTTGCTGCACCAATTAAATGATATACAGATAAAAACTACAGTGCCTGAGTAAATAATTCCTATAGATCATGAGATGTATTTAAGTTGGAATTATATTTTTAAAAATATACATAGCTGGGATCAAGATGGTGGAGGAGTAAGATGTGAAGCTCACCTTCTCCCACAGACACCTCAAAAAAAAAAAAAAAAAAGGTCTGCACATAGAATGATTTGCACAGAACATCTACCAAACACTGGCAGAGAACTTTAGACCTCCAAAAAGCGCAAGAAACCCTCCTCATAACTGGATAGAACAAAAGAAAAAAAGTGAGACAGAGAGAACAAAAAAAAAAAAGGAATGAGGATAGGACCAGCCCTCCTGAGAGGGAGCTGTGAAAGAGAAAAGGAATCTGCACCCTGGGAGGCCACCTAACAAACAGGGAATTTAACTGGGATGGAGGAGGAACCTCAGAGCCTCAAAGAAAAGCATAGGATCCAGACAGAGGAGAGCAAAGCAGAGAGAGAGCCACATAGACCATCTGTACCACTGCACCAGAAACAACAGCCTGAGACACTTGGGCAGGGGTTGGGCACTTAGACTCAGGCTTGGGAGGTCAGTTCTGGGAGAGAAGGATTGAATGTGTGGAGACAGCCTGAGGGGCTAGGGAGTGCTCTGCCATGGACTGGGGAGTGGGCTGGAGAGAGTGTGGGAAGAGACCTGGGCCTGCAAGAGAAGCAAGTCACCATTATGGGTAGGATGAGAGGAGGAGGGGTGGAACCGCCATAGGAACATCTTTCTCTGTGCACATGAGGGCTCTCAGGCAGCGTGGTTCTCAGAAAGTAGGTCACTTCTTGCATAGACTATGGGCAGCTGGTGCAAATCACCACAGCCATCTCAGAATCCAGAGGTGGGGACGGCCCACCACCACTAGGGGTCCCAAGAACAGACACCACCTGCAGCCCCAGTCACCTTAGGAGTCACTGCCAAGGAAGAAACTGCAACTGAGTGTCACCCATTGCCCTCACTCCCCAGGAACATACACTCCCTCCCATTGCTGCAGCCAAAGGCTCTGGGTCTGCCTCCACATCCCTGAGGGTCACTGCCACTGCCCAGGGCCCTGCAACAAAGGGCAGCCTGCACCCCCACCTCCTTGCCACTGTCAAATACCCAGCAACCAGGCACTATAGGTCCTGCCCATTTCCTCGATCTCCCTGGAAGCACAAGCAGGCTGTACACTAGCACACCCCTTATCAAGGGAATAAGAGCCTGTACACATTGAAGAGACAGCAATCATCCAAACCCAAATCAGCCCTCATGCCTATACACACACACACAGACACTCACACACACACACACACACACACACACACACACACACACACATATAGTAAGCCCTCATAAGCTACCCAAGAGTGCTCCCATATATAAACATCCTTCCAAGAGTACAGCAGATAACTGTTTTACCTAAACTCACAGAATAGGAAAAATATAAGCAAAATGAAGAAGCACAGGAACCATTCCAAGTTAAAAGAACAGGAGAATTCCCCTGAAGGAGCAAAAAATGAAAAAGACCTCGACAGTCTAACAGACACTGAGTCCATAAAGGAGACAGTGAAAATGCTGAAGGAATTAAGAGCAGATATGAACAGTAATGCAGATTACTTTAGAAAGGAACAATAAACTGTAAGAAGGGACCAAGAAAAATTAGAAAATTCATTTGCAGAAATGCAAGCTGAGTTAAAGGCATTGAAGAGCAGAATGAATAATGCAGAGGAATGAATAAGTGCCTTGGAAGACAGAATCACGGAAATCACCAAATCAGGATAGCATATAGAACCAAATGAAAAAAAAAAAAATTGAAAGCAATATAAGAGATCTGTTGGATGATATAAAGCAGGCCAATCTATGCATAATAGGGATTCCAGAAGGAAAAGAAAAAGAAAAGGGGATTGAAAATATATTTGAGGAAATTATGACTGAAAACTTTTTTATATCTAAAGAAAACATATATGAAGATACAGTGGAGTCACCACTGTAGCTCAGGGGAAAAAAATCCAACTAGTATCCTTAACCCACTGGCCTCACTCAGTGGGTTAAGGATCTGGTGTGGCTGTGGCTGTGGCTGTGGCATAGGCCTGCAGCTGCAGCTTTGATTTGACCCCTAGCCTGGGAATGTCCATTTGCCACAGGGGCAGCCCTAAAAAAAACAAACAAAAAATGATGCAGGAAGTACAGAGAGCCCCAGACAAGTTGGACCCCAAGCAGACCTACCCTAAGATATTATAATAAAAATGGCAAAAGTTAAAGGAGAGAATTCTAAAGGCAGCAAGAGAAAAACAGAGTTAATTATAAGGG
The DNA here is from genome assembly GCF_054392235.1 of Sus scrofa. Lineage (NCBI taxonomy): Eukaryota > Metazoa > Chordata > Mammalia > Artiodactyla > Suidae > Sus > Sus scrofa. The sequence goes on along the minus strand of NC_139383.1, from coordinate 78,678,724 downwards.
AACCCCATAAAGCTATTAGTTAAAGACACCACAGGCCAGAAGAGAGTTACAAGATGTATTAAAAGTTCTAAAAGGAAAAAATCTGCAGCTTATAATACTATACCCAGAAAGACTATCATTTAAAATAGGCATAATAAAGAATTTTTTGGAGTTCCCATCTTGGCACAGCAGAAACAAATCCCACTAGGAACCATGAGGTTGTGGGTTTGATCCCTGGCCTCGCTCAGTGGGTTAAGGATCCAGTGTTGTCATGAGCTGTGGTGTAGGTCACAGACACAGCTCCAGATCCTGTGTTGCTGTGGCTGTGGTGTAGGATGGCAGCTATGGCTCCGATTAGACCTCTAGCCTGGGAACCTCCATGTGCCATGGGTGCAGCCCTAAAAAAAAGCAAAAAAAAAAAAAAAGAATTTTTCAATCAAACAAAAAGTAAAAGAGTACAGCAATACTAAACCCATTCTAAAGAAATACTGAAAGGTCTCTTCTAAATAGGTAAAAAGTAAGAAGTTATAGGATGGAGGAAATCACAATTGGAAAGTAATCACTTAAATAGTTAGATAGCCAGTATACAGTTCTAAAAGAAAAAAAAACAAAAAACAAAAAAAACACCTGTTTGTGAAACTGATGATAATCACAAGGAATAGCAAAAGGATAAACATGAAGATGTAAAAAGGACATTAAAATCATCAAATGTGAGGAAGACAACCTAGACTTTTGTTTGTTTTTAATATATTTGAATCTATATGACTATCATGCCAAAAGCAAGCAAATATAGGAAGGGCTTAACATACTTGTAAAACAGGACATCCACAAATCAAAACCAAAGAGTAAGAGAGCACAAGAAGAAAAGGAGAGAACACAAGCATAAAATAAATAAAATAAATCATCCAACCAAAAAAAAAAAAAAAAAAAAAAAAGAGAGAGAAAAGAACAAAGGAGAACAGGCACATGAAAAAATGCTCAACATCACTAATTATTAGAGAAATGCAAATCAAAACTACTATAAGGTACCACCTTACACCAGTCAGGATGGCCACCATTAATAAGTGTACAAATAGCAAGTGATGGAGAGAGTGTGGAGAAAAGGGAACCCTCCTGCACTGTTGATGGGAATATAAATTGGTACAACCACTACGTAAAACAGTATGGAGGTACCTCAGAAAACTGAATATAAAACTACCGTGTGACCCAGCAATACCCTTCCTGGGCATATATCCAGACAAAACTACAATTATAAAAGATAGTGTTGATTAAAAAAAGATCTGAAGCAGAGTTCTCTTGTGGCTCAGTGGGTTAAGGATCTAGTGTTGTCAGTGTAGTGGCTCAGCTCACTGCTGTGACATAAACATCAAAGACATTTATTAGAAGTGAATTCTTATTCGCACAAGCCTCTTTGTTATATTATTATCTTGTAAATATGTTTGAAAATTTTTCTAATAAATATATCTTTAAATAGCATTTTTATCAGAAAAATCCCAAAAGGAAGCTAATTTTCTAAAAGTCGGTTGATGGAAAGAAAACAAAACTTTCAGATTCACAAATACTAGTGAGAAAAGTCATTAGAGAATTCTAGATGTCATTTTTAAAATTTTAAAAAACCAACAAAATATTATAATAAGAAAAATGATCAAGGATCCCAAAGAGCTTTAGCGTACATGAGTTACATCTACAAATAGTTAACTTATAAGTTAAAACACAAGCACAAAACTCCTTTAGCCATCAGAACTACCAGTGTCATCATACTTTATGTAGTCTCTGGAAAACTCTACATACATAAAAGAATAAAGTGAAACAAAACAATGAACTTTAAAATCCTAAGATAAGGCCTAGTTTCTCATGATGTATTTTTTATTTTATACATTGTTGAATCAGTTTTGCTAATATTTTGTTTTTTGCTTCTTGGCCTTACCAGAAATGCTGTGATGACCATCTTTATACATAAATCCACACAGGTATATGCCTTCATTCCTGATGAATAGTTTCCCCAAAGTAAGTCAAATGAGGATAAACCTTTTGAATATCAGTAGGTTCTGTCAGATTGTTATCCTAAAATGTTGTAGCAATTCATTCTTTCCTCAATCTTAACTATGAGCATTATCAATATTTTTAGTAATAATTCTTATTACAGAAAATAGTATAAGGAGCCTCTAGTTTCCATATAAATGATATTCATTAATACATATGTATAAGATAATGCAAATATCTCATGCTTAGAGCTCTTGTACAGCTATAAAGTCAGAATCAAAATCACACGTTAAATATAAACCAACTAAAAATCCAATGCAATTAAAACATTAATTCAATGTGACAGATGATATTGATGTGCTAAAACAGACAGCAGAAGTTGGAATTAGAGAAATGTAGCCTCGGGTCTGTTTGTACATTTAATTCATATCCCTGTTTTCACTTCAATTATACTAATGTAGAGAATGTGTGTCTGTTCACGTTACCATGCTTTACGAAATGGCGTGAGTAACTTCAAGGTTTTGTTGTGGGTTCATGATAATCAGACTCCCCACTTAACTAAAATGCTGCCAGTAAGCCATCTGCAAAAGCAAGTTTTATTGCAGTGTCCTTTAACAACTCTTAAAATCTTTATATGAAGATAAGTTTGTCATGTGGTTCCACTAAGCTCTGCATTAAATCTTACTGACTTGTGCTTTCCTGGTTATGTTCCTTTAGTTTCTTATTTATTTAGTTGTTTACTTTCTGACCCTTTCTCTCACTCCCACAGTACAATATAAACTCCTTGTTTATTGCTATATCCTTTCATCAAACCCCAGCACTGGCCAAATAAATACTTGAATTAATTAATGTGAATTTAATTATTGATGGAATTAGGTACAGAAACAACTTCATTGCTTATTTACCAGCAAAATTAGAAGTAATGTATTATGCAAGTGATATGTCCACAAACAGGGTCACCATAATGCTTTTTTTTCTTTCAAAATGTGACTATAATACTGACTTTAGCAAATCTCACTTGGAAAATTCAATCCTAGACCAAATGTAAAGAGGAAAACTAAAATTGCACAGCAGTGATTCATTATAAGGGGATTGTTTAAATGACTGAGAATTAACTTATTTTAAGATTTTTGTAAGCAAGCATTTAATGAAAGCAAAAAAAAAAAAAAATTACCTTCTCAAAGACAATACATTTAAGAATTTCCTGGAAGTCATTCAGCCCCTTTAGGAAATATTAGTGTACAATGAATATGCATATTGTGATTTGGTCTTTGTTGGAGAATTTTTCTTCTCTGGAAAATGTATAGAGTCTATATTCAGAAGCAGTTGCACTAGGACTATGGGGAGGGCTCCTGGGGTCAAATTAATCCAAGAAATTCTGGAAGGTATAACTCAGGTGGAGGCAAGGAACAATGGTGACAACCCCAGAGTTTGTAGGAGCACATAAAAGGTCAAGTTCAACTCAGACTCTGTTGCTGGGAATCAGAATCTTAAAGGAAGGCTTTTAGATGCAGGGATTAAAGGCAGGTGTCTTCTGGAGAGTATCTTTTTGTTGTTGCTGCTGCTGTTGTTCACATATGTGGAAATAAAGTTCTAGACGAATAAAAGGTGGTTGGACTTGATAAAAACTGAAGGCCCATCCTAAACTCAGAGTTTATACCTAACTCTGAGGGTATTTACAGATGAACTCCGTAAGAACTGCCAATTGACCAATCCTAAATTATTTTTGTTACACATTTCACATTAGAGTGATAAATGTCTCAAAGTTATGCACAAGGACCTAAAAATAGTTATTATGTATTCATTTTATTTGAATGTTTATGGAGAATATATTCTTATAATTTTTATAAGTTACCTTAACTAAAATTGTAGTTTCAGATTACTAAATAGTTTTTTTTAAATAATCATTACTGACAAATATTAGTTCTTAGCCTATGGAAGGCAGTTTATATTACTTTCATGCTTGAGCAATGTAAATAGGTCTAAACTCTAATTCATTTAAATAAAATTGGTTTTAATTTTCCCACATGTTTTGAAGAAGGTGAAGATCTTTGCTAACATCTTTAAAATATTATCTTCTGATTCCTAAAAGCTGGCTCTTATTTGTACAATATTCTAATGTCTCAATTTTTATGCGGCTTCAATTAATATTACATTCTACATTTATCATTGTCATCAAACTAAAGAAAACTATAAGCTATGAGTGACTCTTGGAGCATCTGCTTTTCAAACTGTTGTTTGACCACTGATTCAGAAATAATTCAACTCTAGTTCTGCCTTCTGTCTTTCAAATGGCTACAGGAACACATTTTTCATGTCAAAAACTAGAATGCCTAGAAAATAGATAAATAGCAAGGACCTATTATATAGCACAGGGAACTATATTCAGTATTTTGTAACAAGCTATAGTAGAAAAGAATCTGACAAAGATTATAAATGTGTGTGTGTGTGAGTGTATACATGAGTCACTTCACTGTACACTTGAAACCAACACAACATAGTAAATTCACTATACTTGAATTAAAAAAATGAAGATGTATTTTCTCGGCAGAGTATATATTTTATCTTTTTAACTGAGTCAAAATCTGTCATCTAGTAGCTACTACATGTTGGACTTAGGCCTAACACTTTGGGACTATGGAGAACGTGCACATTGCATTCCCATATCCTCTTCATTATAGGAAGAAAACTACCATTTGTTGTTGGGCTACTAATCACCATCCAGTGCATAAGGTGTTTGCTCTCCATTTACTGCCAAGCCCAGGAACGTTGCTGAGACAGGGCTGGTTAGAGTATGTCCTCTGTGTGTACCTTGCAAGTGGGAGACTGATCATAGATCACAGAGGTCACTGTTTCTCAGACTTCAAATCATAGGCTACCTCCCTGAGGCCATACCGTTTCTCTTCGAATATTTGAAAATAATACTCTTTTGTTGTTGTTTGTTTAAATTTTACGGCTACACCTGAGGCATATGGAAGTTCTCAGGCCAGGGACTGAATCTGAATCACAGATGCAACCTAAGCTGCAGCTGTGGCAACACCTGATCCCTTAACCCATTGCACTGGACCAGGGATTGAACCCCCACCTCCACAGTGACCTGAGCCATTGTAGTTGGATTCTTAAGCCACTGAGCCATGGTAGGAACTCCTGAAGAGAATAATCTTGACTTCATCTCCTATTTTTCCTCTGTGAGTTAAAAGTATACAGTTGCTTAGCCGTTCCTCTGTAACATCATTTTTAATGTCTTGTTTGGCTACTATAGGCTGTACATCATCACCAAAAAAAAACTCTACTTTTCATGTTTAGAGGTGAATGCTGCTTACCTGGGACAACCACCCTTTTGTCTTCTATTCTATCCCTCAAGCACACTGCCTAATGGACCTGTTCTTTGAGATTCATGTCTTACTTTTAACTCGCGTTAAAGAAAACCTCTAATTCTTTCCTCTGTCTATCCGTAATTCTTCACTTGGATTTTGAAACTGAACTCCAAACAATACGTTGTTCTCCCTGAGAGCCTCCTCCATAACATCCAGCCTATCCTCAAGCCTCCTAAATTGTCTCCACATTCTGAGTCTGTGCACTGTTACCATCACAAAGCTCAATAGGCTTCTTGCCACCTGAAGGCATCGCCAAATTCAGATAAGCATCAGTAGGACCCCATGAGCCTTGAAGGAAAAGCATTTTGTAGGCATACTTTTCTAAAATCATTATCAAAACCATCTTCCTTTCCCTACTTAGGGAAAGTACTAAAAATCTCACTGCCCATCCCTTAGGAGTTTGCTCTGTGCAGCTCACTCCTCTATCCACGAAGTTCTTCACCCATTGACACTCCTTCAAAGCCCACACCTGCCATGATACCCAGGCTTCCTGCAATTTCAACTCCCTTTCTCATGGTGGCAGTGCCCTGGAAATCTGAGGACTGAACCCCCTTTCTTTCTCATCATCCTAAATACTGCCGCATCCTTATTTAGCCTCTTCTCATGGACTAACCTGAGGAGCATGACTTTTATAGCTTCATCCAAGTCAGAGTGGAAAAAAAAACCTTTGTCTAGTTATTTACTCCCTATGCCACTCCAAAAACAGCTTAAAAGGAGTTTAACCTTACAATAATATCTATCCATTGGTAATAAGCACATAAAGTCAAGGCCATACAAAGAAAAGGAAGCAATTAGTGCTTATGTAATTACAGTCTGTGAATGTTGCACTTGGCGCTAAGCATTCTGGCAGCAAAAGCAAACACGAGAAAGATCCTAAATACTGTAATTTCCAATATCTGACAAAAGAAAACATACCAATTCTTTGGGAGAAATAAACATTTTCTTCACACAGTGAGGCTTAATAAAAGTATTCTTTGTGACAACCAAGTGAATTTTAAGCTTCTTAAAAACGGGGAATATTTTTAGTGTCCTCCTTTCTACCCATCTCCCCATGAATTGTGCTGTGCAAAAAAAGAAAGTATTCTTGTGGAAATGTGGGTTGTTTGAAAGGTATGTTAGGCAAGTTGCTTTTTCCCATGTGTGGTATAAACCTGGGGAGAAGTGGTTTCAGTTTGTGGAATACAGTAGCTGTGAAAAAAAGAAAAGCATGTAGACTAGGTCTGTGAGATAACCCAGAAGGCCAATCTCCTAGGAGTGAAACATCCATCAGTGACAGAGATGGGGGCAGAAGAAGAGTCAAAGGAAAAAGCCACAGAGATGGAGGGAGCACAGAAGAAAAACGAGAGCTGGCAAGTTTGTGGAAGAGCAGAGGTTCTACGGGGCAGAAGCAAATTAAGCTATGATGTTCTTAACGGCTAGGCATGGTCAGCAGCCATTCGTTTGCTGGTAGCTCTTGTTTAAAGAGTTAATTTGACCCAGTTACCATGGTGTTCGACTTGATCCATCTTCCCACACCGAGTTGAAATTCTTTTCTTTCTGAAAGCTCTGATGTTGGGCTAAACAACACATCCTTGTGGGGTACTCATTGGATTTTAATGAGCATCTGGGCAGCCCCTGGGAGAGAGCTGTGTTCTCACAGAGTGAGGGCAGGCTGGATGCTTTCAGCTTTTGGCACCACTCACAGTAGATAGTGTTCTCAGGAGAAAGAGTGTTAGTAAACCTTTATTTGTGTGTGTGTGTGGCTGAAGAGAATTGGCTGCAAAAGAGAAGTTCAGTTCTCTTGTTGCTCAAAGCAGTAAAGAGGTTTCCAAATGACTTTCTCTAATGCATTTGGTAAGTTGCCCTCAAAATGTTGTTGGAACATCTCAAAATAGAGGCTTAAAAATTCCTTTAATGTCTTTCTTTACAAATAATCTGTTTTATATTTGCAAAGATGAGTTTGTTTACAAATTTCACCGCTGCTCATATTGGGAATAAGATGGTACCCTGAGAAATTCTGGGAGAAGAGGATGAGGAAGGGGGAGTTTCAATGAGAATTAACATAAGTTATGTGATGTAAGAGTTATCCAGAAAAATTCTTTTGACTGTTCCACCACACAGCAGTGAAGTGCTGATAGTGGTATTCCTGGTGCTTTCCTGATAAGAGAAGAATTAAATTTAGCTAGAGGGAACTACAGATATGGAGCCACTCTTTCTGTAACTTCACATATTCTAGTCACTTCACCTAGAGTACCTTTCCCTACTTCTTACCTTAGTCCCTCTTTTATTAAATTCTTACTCATCCCTCAAAATCCAGCTCTCTTTGTACTTCCTTAGTAAAGCTTTACTGATACATCTTAGGCAAAACTGGTTTGTGCCATTCTTATACTAAGACTTATACATTCCATTAATATTTGTATTGTACCTCGACTGAAAGACTTACATCTCCTACTCCCCCACTTAATCATCTCCCATATCATTGTGAAATCTTTTAGAATAAGGATCATTTCATCTTTTATCCCAGTTCCTACTGAAGTGCCTAATATTGCTCAATGAATGAGTGAGGGAAGGAATGGATGGATGGATGGATGGATGGATGGATGGATGGATGGATGAATTTAAGAAAAAGGCAGAACAGGAAAGGGAAAGACAAGAGATTGGACAAAATAGGAAGAAGGAACAAATAGCATAGACTTAAAGTCTGCTGAATCAGATCAAGTCAAGAAAAGATAGAAAGAAGAACACGTAGTATGATGATACATGTTAGAGATCTATACCATAAGCAAAGAGAACATGGAAAACATGGGAACAGGAAGAGAGGGGAACTGAGCTAGGGTAAAGCCAAGTCTGAAATGTCAGAGTAGCTTATCTCCCTATAGGGAGCCATACTTGTGCCCCAGGAGCTAGAGTGCTAGACTCAGATCCTTAACTGCTGCTTCTCCAGGAACTAGACTGATGAAGACCTGGCAGAGGAAATGCATTCGTTGCAGTTAAAGAGTAGTGAAACCTGGCCTTGAAAGGAAAATAAGCCCTAGAATAGCAAAGCAGTTATTTCCAAGGACAAGAAGAGATGTGCATCAGGCTTGATTCCATGCCTACATGGCTTTAAATGGAGGACAGGATTGGCCAAAGAGAACACTGCTTAGTTCACAAATATCAGCCTGCCACAAGGGAGTTCCCCCAGTTCTGCGATGTGCCCAGCACATGTAGTCCACAGGCCAAGCCCTGTTCCACATAAGGTCTCCTCCACATTTGGGAAGCAAAAAACATTATCTCATTTGTATCTTGATTTTCTACCAATTTCCTCAGGGAAACAGATCGTGGGTATGCTTCTGGAATCAATCCTGGCATGAAACTGAGAGCCGTTACTCAAAAAGTGATTGGTCCAACATTATGTTATTTTCATTATTGGTCTAATTTGACCATATAAGTTAGCATTCAATGTTTGAATTTCAGTCCTTTGAGACCTCTTTTCCTCATCTCTTATCCTCTGCCCCTAATTGTTCCATACTTTAACTGGGGGAAGGCTAATCAGAAAATGTTGTGCCTTCATATTTATCCTCAATTTTTTTCCAAGTTCTCCATTTTACTGTTAATTCTGTAAAGTCCCATTCTTCTTTCTTAGAGATCTCTTTCCCTCCACCTCCATCCTTCTCCAATCTTGAGCTCTAGCCCTCTAGGCTGCCATAAGGCAGTCATGCTGGTTCTCCTTATCTTTTACTGTGTTCCAGTGTAGAAGTTGTCTCCTGAGTCATTCTTTTTTTTTTTTTTTTTTTTTTTTGGCTGATACCATTATTTTGTTAATGTGCAACCTCAGGTGATATCTGAACAAAGGGTATTTAGCATATTAATGTTCTTTATCTGATAGTGGCTATATTCTGCCTTCATATTTGAATAGTATTCCAGTTAAATTTAGGATTTCAGATGGGAAAGGTGCTGTCTTTGGTCTTTGAAGGCATCATTACTCTATTTTCTATCACCATAATGTAAATGAAAAGTCTTAGACCAGTCTCTCATTCCTTTGTAGCTTTACTGCCTTTTCCTCCCTAAAAATTTAAAAATATCTTATTTTTATCCTTGCGGTTCTAAAATTCATATTGATGTGTCCAGATACAGGTCTTTTTGGTTTACTATGTTCAATAGTAAACTAGCCCTTTTTACATTTATGATGCATCCCTTTCACACTGAAAAATGTCTTTGCATTGTTTCTTTTCTAGTTTCATCTGTGTTCTTCACTATCCCTTTATCTTACTCCTGCTTATCAGATAGTGGATTCTAGGTTGAGATTTTACACTTTTACATATTGTTTATTTTTGTATTACATTTGAATTGATTTTTAAGTGCTATTTTCTATTTCTTTCCTTTTTAAAAAATTTTGGAAGCCTATTTCTTTTCATCTTTTTTTTTTTTTTTTTTTTTTTTTTTTTGTAGGAACTCACCTGTGGCATATGGAAGTTCCCAGGCTAGGGGTTGAATCAGAGCTGCAGCTGCAGGCCTATGCCACACCCACAGCAACCAACACCAGAGCTGAGCCACATCTGGACCTACACCACAGCTTGTGGCAACATTGGATCCTCTAACCCACAGAGTGAGGCCAGAGATCGAACCCACATCCTTATGGATACTAGTTGGGTTCTTAACCTGCTGAGCCGCAACAGGAACTCCAGCAAGCACATTTTTAAATTGCTAATAGTTCATCTTATTCTCTAAATGCCCTTTTTCCTAGTATGTTGTTGTCTTTGGGTTTTTTTGTTTGTTTGTTTTCTTTCTTTTGTCTTTTTGAGGGCCACGCCTGTGGCATATGGAGATTCGCAGGCTAGGAGCTGTTGCTGCTAGCCCATGCCAAAGCCAGATCTGAGTCGCATCTGCGACCTACACCACAGCTCAGGGCAACGCCGGATCTTTAACCCACTGAGCAAGGCCAGGGATTGAACCTGCAACCTCATGGTTCCTGGTCAGATTCGTTTCTGCTGAGCCGCGACGGGAACTCCTGTTGTTATCTTTGTAGTTGCAAAATTATCTTAAACCTCTCCGATTCTACTAATCAGGGTACATATATGTTGGATTGTTTTGGGATTTGTTTCATCTTTAAGTTCTCCATTTATTGAATTTTTAATTACTACTGAATACAATTTTTTTTCAAGCTGTTTAGCTTCATCTTTCTCTTTTATATTGTACAATTTCTTTGAAGGTTAGAGAAAATATATATTTAACTAAGTTTCAACACATATACATAATTGTATGCCATATATTATATACATAATTTCATATGATATATATGTATATTGAAAAATAAAAACTACAAAGCATGACCAGGAGTTCTTTGAGTACTGGAAGAATTTGTTAATGGAGCAGACTTTGATTTAAGATGAAGGAGGGAGGTGCTACTTCTGACACAGCAGGGATCCAAATTGCTAAAATGTAAAGGACTTACCCTGGGGTACCTCCAAGGTAGTGCCCCTCTTTCTCTGCTTTGATTTTGACCTGAGCTAGATTTAATAGCTGCAAACAATTCTTGTGAGGAAGGGTGTTAGCGTGGTTGTCTGTTCTCTCTACGGATTTTTAACAGGCAATGAGGCTAAGCACGAGCATCCAGAAAGATAAAGAGAAGACAGAGGGAAATTGGTGCCCAGGAAGCCAAGTGAAGGATGAGCTTCAAAAAGGAGGAAGTGTTCCATCCCACAGTAAACAAACGAAGCTGCTGTATGACACTGCCCCCTGGGAAGTACAGATTGTGCTATGGGTGGCATTTGACCGAAACTTGGTCTTTATTTCTTTTCGATTTTGTTTGTTATTTGTTTGGTTTAGATTGAGGAACAAGAGTTAGTGCAATATCTCTCCACTAGCTTTGGGCATAATATTTAGCTGTCATTACCCATGTTTCCACCATGACCCTAAAGCTGGTCTGTAGTGAGAGAGAAGCATGGAGCCAAAGAGCAGAGAGAAGTGGAGATGAGGGACAGAGAGCATCCTGAAATTGTCTAAGATGTTCCCGGGGCTTGCCCTTCTCACCACACTGCCATGTTTTTACCTTTGGGCTCTCTGAGGTGCCCAAGCTGTCTTATAATACATTTCCCTTTGCTTAATTAAACTTGGGCTGTATTGGTGCCATTTGCACTTGAAAGAACCCTGATTAAAAGAACAGTATTCCAGCTATCACTTGTCTCAACTTTAAAATTTATTACATTACAAAATCTTTTTCAAAATGGCTAAGTGAAGAAGGAAAGAAGCTTGAAAATGGCAATGGAAATACATACGACTTTTCCCTAAAATGTAGGCCATGGGATTGTAACAATAAATTTTCAGAGAGGTACCACCTCTTCTAAGATGATAGAAACATTATAAATAAGTTGCAGATAAGTACATTATAGGGCTCCACATTTAGTATTATTCTAAGTTCATAAAAACCTGATTTTTCAGATTTAAATATTATAGAGGGCATAAGGCATACCTAAAATGGGCAGAATTTTGCTAGGAAAAAAATTGAGGTCTCTTCATTAAGTCTTAAGAAACTCATAAAGGTTAATTCTCCATGTGGACCACTTATTTTAAAAAAAAAAAAAAAGTGATTCATTGCCTTCTCAAAAAAACTGTGTTTGTAAGGCACTTAAAAGAGCAGAGGGTGGCATCCTTTAGTTGCTGTGGCAACAGCTGAATGAGTAAAGCATGAAAGTTAAATACTTAAGCTTCATCAGGAGCCAACAAGAGTGGAGGGGGAGAGGTGTTTCATTTATATTCTAATGAACAAAACCAGCTAGGTGATGATTTCCGCTAATTTTTGAGACTTCGGGCTATCTATTTATAGATCTCTTCAGTTTCTCTAAGGAAAAACCCAGGAGGCAACCCTAAGGCTCGATTGTTTACTACCTAAAACCAGGTTAGATCTATATTTACATCTATCTGTCTATATTTTTTTATTTCTCTACATATTCACACAGAAAAAACACAGTCCCTATATAAAATAACTCCTCAGTGTCTGCATTTAATCAGGTATTAATGAGGGCTAATAATAAACTTACTTCATTGGGTTACTATAAAAATAAAATTTGTGGATAGATGTAAAGCACTTAGAATAGTGCCTGTGATAACTGCCATATAAGTATTAGCTGTTTTATCAGGGCATAGCAGACCACAGCCACTCACAATGTCACCCTGAAGTACAGACTTGAAGGTTGGAGGAGGGGCTGACAGCAAGTAGCCTGACCCTGAGAAGACATTGCTGACTGCTGGAAGCTTCTGGGGGATAGTGTGCATTCATCCAACAAATATGGATGAAATACATGTCATAGCCACAGTTCTGTGCTGTGTGGTAAAAGAGAGATGAAGGTGAATGTGACATGGTTCTAATATCCTTTAGGGAGAGAATAAGAAAAAAGGTGAAAACATAGGAGAAAATGGGGGATAAATGATCATGTCTAAGAGAAAACAGAAATATGCAGTATGAAGAACAGAGATGGAGAAGTTGGCCTTGAAGAGAAAAAGAGACATTTAATCATTGAGGCCTGAAAGAAGGGCAATTAGAATGATAATGGACTTTGCCAAATTTGTAGGTCAGTTGGACAAGTCAAGAAATGGCAATGAGATCCCACCTAATGGGCTTGATTTTCCCAATTATATTTGTCAGCAGGGCAAGTTATGTGCTTGGGGCCAGGTGGAAGAGGGTCTTTTGGTAACCTGGAGGAAAGTGGTGAAGTTTTGAAATAAACACTGAGGGGATCAGAAGTGAAAGCTAAAGCAGAAAGAGGGAAAAGGTTGTTGAGAATCGTTAGGGATCCAGCTGATGCTGTGGTCTAATTTTATCAGGACAGCACTCTACAGGCTTATCTGGTTTTCTCAGCAGTTTTCTACTGATTGGATAGAAGAAATGTTAAAATAGATAGTAATACTGGCCCAACATTGGAAATTTGCCTATTATGTACAGAAAAAGACAACTAACAATAATAAGACTACATACACCAAACATTAAATATTATATGAGGAGTTCCCATTGTGTCTTAGCAGTTTAAGAACCCAACTAGTATCCATGAGGATGTAGGTTTGAGCCCTGGCCTTATAGAGTGGGTTAAGGATCTGGCGTTGCCACAAGTTGAGGCATAGGTCGCAGATGCCGCTCCAATCTGGTGTTGCTGTGGCTGTGGTATAGGTCAGCAGCTGCAGCTCTGATTCAACACCTAGCCTGGGAATTTCCACATGCCGCAGGTGTGGGGATAAAAGAAAAATAAATAAATAAATAAATAAATATTAGATGAGTATTACTCCTTAATCTTGTCTCCAGAGATTTACCCCTTGCAGGTAACAGACTCAGGGTTCTATGACTCACAGTGTCTCCGGTAGATATGAGACTTGCCTAGGACAGTGGACTGGGAGCCAAAGTGGCCATGTGCCAGTTCCCAGCAGAGGCTTTGAGGGGAGTCCTGATTCAACTAGAGTACTTGCTCATTTCCCACTTTCAGACAAAATTGGTTCCTTCAGTCTGAGTCCCAGGATGAAGAGACACATGGGCCAGGCCTATGGCAGCTGACCCACAGCTGCTAAAGCACAGACTGGGCAAAATAAATAAATAAATAAGAAAAGTTTCTTAGAAGCTACTGAGTCTTGAGAGCGGAGAAGCAGTTAATTACCTAATTATTACATGTAGATACTAGTCATCCCTGTTTTACCCACTCCCTCCCTGTCAAACTCAAATACAGGGATATTTTTGACAGTCACCATGCCAATCAACACTTTGGGCACCTATGTAACATGATAGGAGATATAAATAAGATCAACCTGGTTTATTGCCTGGGAGAGGAGACCCTGACACCACTTAGGAGACTATTTCAATTACTAAACAACAGGTAATGAAGTCCTGGACTCTGGTGGCAGAAAGATGGAGAGAAGAAAAGAGATTAGAATAAATATAAGAATGGCTATGATATTTCAGAACAAGCAACAGGAATGAATTTAATTAAAAATAATCTTCAGAGCAAAACGGGTGTCAAGAGTACATTTCTTTAAATATTATGAGCTCTCTCACCCCATTACAGTCGACACTGTGACATTACATCTCAATTGTGGAATTTATAGCTTTAGAGTGATTCTCAATTCAATTCTCTGCTGATATTTTCACCAACGCATTAATTCTTGTTTTTCAAAGAGAACTGCCGCCAGTAGAAGCTGGGAACAAAACAAAATTGGATAATGAAGGCAAGATCACATGTTTATTGGAATTCTCTAATGGCACAGTAGGTTAAGGATCCAGCATTGCCACTGCAGCAGCTCATGTCACGGTTGTGGCTGGCTGGGGTTTGATCCCTGGCCTAGGAATTTCCATATGCCATGGGTACAGCAAAAAAAAAAAAAAAAAAAAAAAAAAAAAAAAAATCACACATCCTAAACTCAAGGTAATCCAGTAAAAAGTTGGTTTCATGCCACAGAATCAGAATCCTTTTCAGGATATGGAGGGTGATCCAAACTGTGCGTTAAAGGAAAACTTGGCTTTGCAGCCTGAAAGCAGCCTGAAAGGTGATGAAAACAGACTGAAAACTGAAGGTGGGAGGAAAGAACCGCCCTTCCCACAACATGGGCCTCACAGATCTTTCCTTTGTCAGAGGTGAAATGCTCAGATGCACCCAGCTTCAAGAATAAATGCCAAGCAATCCCAAAGGCAAGTGCTCCCTAACAGTAAGAACTACCACCCCTCCCCGAAAAACCCTGGTTTTTACTTCCAAACTCTCCTCCCTTGCTATCACTTTATTTTCTCTCAGCACCACCAGAGTCTGGAATAGTGTATTTTTACTTGTAAATTTATCGTCTCCTCCCCAAGAGTGTCACCTTCATGAGAGCAGGAACTTGGTTTTGTTTATTACTGCACCCCTAAAAACTAGCCTTGTGTTAAGCCTGTAACAAATACTTGGTTTTGGTTTTGGTTTTTTGTATGATTTTTATTTTTTTCCATATAGCTGGTTTACAGTCTTCTGTCAATTTTCTACTGTACAGCATGGTGACCCAGTTACACATACATGTATACATTCTTTTTTCTCACATTATCACGCTCCATCATAAGTGACCAGACATAGCCTGTAACAAATATTTGTTGAATGAATGAATAAAAATATCCACAAGCCAAGATCTTTGAGCTTGAGAATAATTCCGGAGGGAAAAAAAAGCCTTACGGTATGCTAAAACAAATGTCAACACACACAAAAAGAGAAAAGAAAACCAAAAAAGCCTCTGGTCAGCTCTCCATCCATCAACCAAGCCCTTCTCAACGTGACAGCCACGTGAGCTTCCTAAAACCCAAGCCTCAGGATAGCCACTCCCTGCTACAGTTTTTGGATGGTTTTGCATATCTGAAGATAAAGTTCTCACTTTGGGGCATAGGACGGAAGGTGTCCTGTGGAAGATCTCTGCGGTTCCCAGAGAGGTTTATCACTCAAAAGGGTCCACGGGAACATGACCCCCACATTCTCACTTTTAAGCCTACTCATAATAAATGACCAGTGTCTTCTGATCACTGGTTTATTCTTCCTTACCCCACTTCCCTCAAGGGAATTATTTATATGGCCTGTCTGTCTTCCTATGGCACGAGGTAAAACCCTGTCAAGTACTTATGACAGGAGGAGGCTTCCACCTTGAAAACAGTAGGTACCCTAGTTCAGCTACCAAATATGTTACATGTGCAGAGAAGGATAAAAGTGAAGTTGCTTGGAGCAATAGCAAAGAGAAAAAGAGCTCTGAGAGACTGTTTGGAAAGAGAGAGAAAGAATATAGTATCTGAGAAGCTGACAGTATGCATAAGACAAATAACAGAGATATTTTAAGGTGATGGACAAAAAGCTTACCATGTATGTGGGAATGATGAAGTCATCATCACCTCACAAAATCCTTCTCCTATGTTTTGGGGAGGGTGTTTTTAAAACATTTTATTGGAGTTCCCGCTGTGGCACCTTGGGTTAATGATCTGGCTTTGTCTCTGTGGTGGTGCCAGTTCGATCCCTTTCCAGGTGCAGAATGTTAAGGATCCGGCGTGGCCAATTCAGTCCCTGGCCCAGGAACTTCCATATGTTGCTGGTGCAGCTGAATAAGAAGAAAAAAAAAATGTATTTGCTATAGTGTGTGATTGTGTGCCTGGGTGTATGTGTGCTCTGAGAAAGAGCTAGAACTCTGTCCCCTTACTTTCTAATAAGTAAAGCCCTAAGGGGTGAAAGAAGCATATTCTGCGGTAGGTGACAGCCCCAGTGTTTCTTCTTGTAGGAAAGGCCGGTTCTAGGAGGATTCTGGAATCTGGCATTCAGTTCTGCTGCCTCACAGGCTCCAGGGCAAAAGGCCAGGCTGGTGTCAAGACAAAGCCGGGAAGAGCTGAGCAGAGGCCACCCACATGGATCCCATCTCCTGTGGCCACTGGTCTAATTAGCTGCCTCACCTCACATATCGTAGGTGGCTTCAGTTCAGGGCCAGTGTTACAGTCACTTGATATTCAAGAGTTCAGACCAAAGAAATGTTTGTTGAATGAATACAGTATGTAACTTGGCCTGGAGTCTGTCATCAGTCATAACAGGCCCACACTACAGAGAAGAGAATTTCAATAATATTTCAGACTGTAAAAGCTTCACCTAAGAAATGACAAGTATAATGTGAGGGCCACCAGGGCCCCTTCCACAGGCTCAAAGTTTATAAAAGTTAACTGTTTTATGTTGAATATCCAGGCAGAATAAATATGGGTTTCTTTCAATGTCATGGTGGAACAAATGCCTGGGTTACCAAGATGAAAGAGAGGCTTTGTTGTTGCTTCTAGTAAAATTCTGCAATGATTGTCAAGTGTTCTTTATTTATACAATACCCTGAGGTGGGGAGGGCTGACAGAAGAAAAGGCATGACACTCCTGTGACTTAGCACCTACTTCAGACACGGAAACAAAGACCTCTTTGAAATCACTGTGACATTGAACACCAAAGTTCAATTTCAGAGCTAAGATTGAATGTCAAGCTTCCATTCCATGGTTCCATCTAAGATTTAAGTGTATCTGCAATTGATTATCACAGCTAACCTAAGCATTACATCACATTTTAAGTCCTATGGAAGAACACTCTTAAAACTGTACTCATTTTCCACAACCCTAACATTTTTTGATGACATTTGATGAATCTATCCCATTCTTAAAGCATTCAAAAATCTAGAGATCTTGCAGCTAGTATTTTATTTTGCAAATTCTCACATTAAAAAGTGAGTAAACAGGGCCAAACATATTAAATTTGATTTTTTCAATGCACTTTTTTTTTTTTTTTTTTTTTTTTTTTTGCTGTTTGTAGAGCACCCAAAGCAAACGGAAATTCCCAGGCCAGGGATCGCCGGATCCTTAACCCACTGCACAAGGCTGGGGATTGAATGGGCAATGACACAGAGACAAGTCAGATCATTAACCAATGCACCACAGCTCAATCTCTCAAAATACACTTTTTAAGGGAAGTTTTCTTAAAACTGCCTGAAAAATAGCTAGCACTTATTGAACCAGGATACTTTAAAATAGGTTAATTCTAATTATCACAGCAACACTCTTGAAAATAATTATCAATATACCCATTTTACAGACGTAGAAACTGAGGTTCATAGTATCTAAGTAACTTGCCAAGATAACACTGCTAGTCTGTGGCTGTGCTGAGCTTCGAACACCATCTGCCTTATTCCAAAGTTCTTCCTATTTCTCCCAAAGTGTTATATCAGGTAAATCTCGTGCTCAGAAAATATTCATGAATTAAAAATCTTCACCAGTGTTTTATATTTATATCTTCATAATTTTTGTCATATCAGCATTTGAGTGGCATTTGCTTACACATTTCTATAAATGAAATTATCTTTAACAAGTTTATTTTATAAAGAAACTTTATTACTATGGAACTGAAAAATTACTATGAGTTGTTATAAATAGAAGATAACTATAAAAATAAATAAGAGGAAAATAAATGAGTTTTTCAAATGGAAGTTAAAGCATTAAGTAAACTAAATGCACATTGAATCTATTTAAAAACAGAGTTCAAAATAATTTCCTCAATGATAAGAGCAAAACAATTTAAGATTAGTCAGGAATGGAAGGATAACAGCTTGAGATCATGCAGTTTAAGATGAAAATAAATTTTATACCAATATGACAATTATGGAGTTCCCGTCGTGGCACAGAGGAAACGAATCTGACTAGGAACCATGAGGTTGCAGGTTTGATCCCTGGACTCCCTTAGTGGGTAAAAGATCTGGCATTGTCGTGAGCTATTGTATAGGTCACAGACACATCTCAGATCTGGTGTTGCTGTGGCTGTGGTGTAGGCCAGCAGCCAAAGCTCCAATTTGACCCCTAGCCTGGGAACCTCCATACGTTGCAGGTGCGGCCTTAAAAAAAAAAAAAAAAGACATTTTCATTTTTAGTTTTGTTGTGACTTATCATTGAGAATTTCATCTCATGTGTGTATGATCTAAAATGGAAAAACATAATCAACTTTTCTGATAGGGTTGGATACAGAAACCATTCCTACCCAAAATGGTGTGACTGTCATTCAACAAACTAAAACAATGTCTTGAATCTCTTCTGAATGTGTCAAGTTTGGGTTAAAAAAAGAAATGGGGGAAACAAAGTCTGTTTCTTAGTCACTCATGAATGTAGTCCTGTGAGGAAAAATGATTAGGAAAGATATTAGGCTTTTCTTAGTACTTCTTGGGACTGTTTAAAACAACTATCTTTTGATATAACACTGCTAAATAATTTCATAACTAAAGTGTTCAAAACACATGGATTCAGCTCATCTTGAACAGAGTAAGTATTCCACTGATCCAGTTTGTGGATTATTACCATCGCATCAACCATGGTAATTATTTATAAAAAAAAAAAAATCTCATTTTTTGAAAAGATAAACATTTGGTTGTTTGAATAAACAAATAAACCTTAGGGAATTATAATTTGCAAAGCAAGACACAGATATCATATGATCTCATTCCTCTCAGACAACTTGGATAGAAAAGGGAGGACTTTCTGAGCAAATACTAACCACAGTCACTTCCACTTTGAGAAAAAATTCCAAGATGTATGGGCCTATATTTAACATGACTGATAAATTAACAGCCTCAATAAATGCTCTCAAAAATCTCCCTAGTTTTTCAAGGAGGGAGTGCTCCCTTGAGCTTGCAATAGGAAGTTGAATTTGTTTTTGTTCCATGTACACCCACTTGAATCCAGACAAATGTCCTGGGAGCAGAAGATTCAAATCACTCATGATCTACATTATATGTTGTAGCTCATCACAAACGGACTACTGCATTAAAATTATCTTCTTCAGGTGCATGAATTGTCAAGTTATAGCAAAACAAATTTAAAGAGTATCCTATTTTAATGGATACCCTTGTGGTCTTTTTTTTTTTTTTTTTTTTTTTTTTTTGCTTTTTAGAGACTGATGCAGCCGACACCACAGCTCACTCATGGCAATGCTGGATCCTTAACCCACTAAGCAAGGCCAGGTATCAAATCTATGTCCTCATGGATACTGGTCAGGTTTATAACCCTCTGAGTCACAATGGGAACTCATGTTCACGTCAATCTGAAAGAATAATATATATAAGACTGAGTTCACAACATAAGTGGATCCATCCATCCACTATGACTCTCTGGCATAAAAGCTTATTTGTGGCCATAATCGTAAGGCTACCACACAAATCTATTTTATAAAACCCTTGGATCATCATCTTTTCCAACATTTATTTTCTAGAACTTTTGGTGTCTCACCAATAATATTTGTAAATGTAAATCAAGCAGTTTCAAATAATGGCCTTTAAATTATGCTAGTGTTTAATAATCTTCATTCTCCCCCTCCCACCAAAAAATAAAATAAAACTATGACAAGCTAACAGGATATCTCCAGCTTTACTGTATTTCTGGCCTATTAGAGTTAGTAGTTCTTGCCTCTGTTTGTATGTTATGGTATAAATGAGGCTGGTTATGGATTTTGCGTTTTCAACCTGGTCAGGAGACTTGACTAGTCTATCCTCCTACTATGCTAAGAAAAATTCTATAGCTTTTCCTGATGGTCATTGTTTCAAAATTGCACTTGATTTTGGTAGATTTTACACTAGAATTTGAGAGGGTCCTCAAACATAATGGACAATAACGTTCAAACAAAATGTTCACTGTTGCCAGTAATAAACATTCACATTTCAAATAATTTCCATCACATTTGTCAGATGTATTACATTTCACTTGGCTTTTTCCGGCAATAAATAAGATTCAGGCTGGTTCATTTCTTTTGTCCTCACATCTATCTGAAGGCATGTGGCTCATTTCATCACATTCACCACTACTTCTAACATTTCATCACAAATTTTACCTTCTCTCAACTTAACAATATTTTCCCAATGGTGGATAATAAAAGTCTATCACAGAGTCCTAATTTAAAATTGTGTTTCTTAGTATATTTGTTCCACACCTAATAATTTTCAACATGTGGAAATAAGATTTTAATGAGCTACAGCGATGTAAAATTGGGTGTGTCTGGCTATGTACACACAGAAAAACACAGAGAACCATTCTGCAGAGAATTGGAGAAAAAATTAGTTTTACAAGGAGAAACAGGCAAGTGACTCTACAGACTTGATGGAAAAGAAATTGAGACACAAAGTGCCTTAGATACTGACAACTCTCTAGTTTCCTGTCTCATCTCTCCTGAGGCTTGATAGCACTTTCTGCCCTTGAGTTCAAAGAGATAGTTTAATATCCTAACAATAAACACCCCATTTTTGCCTAAAGTAACTTGAGTAAATTATAGTTACTTCTAATCAAATGAAACTCTTCTAAGATAATTTCTGACTGACATTTATGTTTGGTTAGGTTAACTGAATGGCTATAAATATCCAATTCAAAATTAAATATGTTTTGTTTTTGTTTTCCTTTTTGTGGCAGCACTGCAGCATATGGAAGTTTCCAGGCTAGGGGTTGAAACAGAGCAGTAGCTGTCAGCCTATACCATAGTCATAGTAACACCAGATCCAAGCAGCCTCTGTGATCTACAGCCCAGCTCACAGCAATGCCAGATACTTAACCCACTGAGCAAGGCCAGGGATTGAACCCACAGGCTCACAGAGACAACATCAGGCCCTTAACCCACTGAGCCACAACAGAAAGTTTTTTTTTTTTATACTCAGAGTATGAAGCCTTTTAAGAATTGTTGGCATGAATTTCCACTATTTTTAATAATAAAATATTTTGATCTAGGTAATAGCTCTCCCCCCAAAAAAAATGGCAAAGTTGGGCAAACTGACATACAATGAATATAGCCAAAATACAGGGTTACTGAAATTTCAGTGGAAATGAGGCCAAAAGAAATCTCACGAATCCTCTGATAATTTTGAAAGATTGATGTAGATTTGCTGTACAAAAGGCCTAATCTGAAAGCCAGAGGCATCAATGCTTATGATCAATGTAAGATTTCACCATAAGTCTGTCTCTTCGGGTTCTGGCAAGATGACAACTGCCTATGGCCAGGCACCCCTCCGACTGTCCAAGAAATCAGGATAGATGTGCACCACATGTGTGGCTCTCAACAAAATCAGGCCCACAAGTCTGTTTTGGAAACATATCATTAACCACTAGATATACTTTTTTTAAAATCACTGCGGATCCTAATACAAAAGAAGAATTCTAAAATAATGAACTATACAGTGTATTGGCTCAATTTCAGCAAAACCAAAGACATTATTACTAGCAAAAAGCCTAATCAGATTCATATTTAAAGGCAGAAATCAGTGTCCACTTCCATTCTCAGCGCCAATAGTGATGTTCCATAAAATCTTTGCATTAAATAAAGTGTTCTCAAATTACCTGCGCATGTTAGACTCAAAGAAACATTTCTTTATTTTCTTTCCCCCAATCTTTGGATGAAAGATTAGCAAAACTCTTTAGAGGATAGAGATTAGAGTTTCAATTTTCCCAATATGAAAAATGTACTTGAATGGTGAAAGAACTGGCAAAAATAAATAAATGGAGAGCCAAAGTTATAAACATGGCTTTGTAATTAAATCCCTTCTTTAAAATAATCAGATTGTTTTGATCTTCTACTCTCATATCCAACTGTAACTGATTCCCATCTTTATGGAAACTGAACTTAGCTCCAAAACTTCAAAATATGACTATGCATTTGTGTGTGTGTTCTTCTAATAGTACTAATCCCTCATTCTTAGTAATTATCTCTAATGCTAGTTGGATGAATCTCTCCAAAATATATAGCCTTAGGTATTACTCAAAGGAAATTATGTTAACTCACAGTTCTGACTTTAATGTAATTATTTTTAATCTATAATCACATTACCCATTTGAAGTTATATTAATTCCAAGAATGTGACTTAGAGCAAAGTTCTGATACATATATGGAGAAAGGATTTTTTTAATTTCATATCGAAGAGTTCAATCTCTGGCATTGATGTTATGAAAGCCACTACTCATTTGAAAGCAGTAATCCTTTCCTTCCCTGGAATTCCAGCTACAGAGCTATATGGCATAACGCTCACTTAGATCAGAGACTATTTTGTAATATGAAAATAATTATGAGTAGAGAAGTCCAAGTCCAGGAAAAAAGTAAACTCCAAATATATATTTAAAGCAATAGCAAGGATTTGGAGACAATCCTGATTTTTGGCAGGAAGGTTCCACTTGGTCAATGTACCACCTAAGGCCAGCGCCCCTCCAAAGAACATCCTGGCTCCTGGTTTACAGCATCACAGTGGATATGGGAGAGATGGAACCGGGTTGACGAATTGTTAGAATGCAATTTCATGAAGTTCAGTTTAATGACAATAAAAATTCCAAATGCTGATGCCATTCCCAGCCCAGCCCATTTTTGGTCCTTTTTGCCCCTCATTTAGTGGGCCTATTTCTGCTCAGGAAGTCTGGACGTCCTAGAAGCCATACACATAAGAGCCCACTGGAACAACATCAGATTTCACAAAACCTCTTGGACCAACTAGTTTGTATCCATATTTTATCCAAGAACATACACTATGCTAGTCTCAGGCCTCAAAAAGAGTCCTAAAAACTGAAATAGTAACTAACATCTCCACTAATCACATGTATCTTAAATACTTAGTTAATGAAATAGCAAATACAAGATGTGTTCATTTTTATAGGGATACTCAGAGACACAAATTAAGAAACTTGCCTGTTCTTTCATCTAAATTACAGTAGCATAGGTTCTAACATCCTCTCTCAAACACATGATGTCCAAAAGAAAGCTATCACTTGGTCTAAATCAGAACACATTACTTCCAGCCTATGTGTGTAGTTGAAACTACCCTTCGTATTGTTTGTTGGCATGTGTGCCCCCACCTCCACAAAGGAAGATCTGTTTTTATAAAATCTAATTTAGACAATGATCCATATTATAGCCCCACTTGACTCCCCAGAGTACAATGGATCTCTAAGTTTCCCCAGGTACTTGCCTTATAAAAAGAATCATAAAAAAGAACCATAGAATTGAAATTTTATGTTACATAATTTCATCTATTCTCATGAAAAACCTCACTTTATGGAAGTCAGCGTTTTATTCAAACTCTTGTGTTCACTTTCAATTGTTGTTGTTTTTCCTTGATCAACAGGTAACAAAAATCAACTACAGGAAGTCTCTCCATCATCCATAGATATGCTTCTTGAGATTTTCCACCTAAAGAAAAGAAAAGAGTGATTTGGCATCCTGGCAATGCATTTCACCCCATAGATGTTCTGCATCATTTGATAAAAGTGACTTGTTTGGGATGTAATGCACAACATGATAAATATAACTAATGCTGCTATATGTTGTACATGAAAACTGCCAAGAGAGTAAATCCTAAGAGTTCTCATCACAAAGAGAAATATTTTTTCTATTTATTTAATTTTTACGATGATGTATGCCTATTAAATTTATTGCATAATCATCTCATGATGTATGTAAATCTAATCATTATTCTGTAAACATTAAACTTATGCAGTGCTATGTGTCAATTATAACTCAATTGTGGAATCTTATTTAAAGAAAAAAATCTTTGAAAAAATAAATTGTTTACCTTCTTCTGAAAAAAAGTGCCTTGTCAACAAGGATGGATGGATTTTATGTTTCCATGTATTTCAGTGTGATTGTGCTAATACTAGAAAACTAAGATGAAATGAGGTCAGTTCACTAGCTGCCTCTCCTTGATGAATCATGAATGGAAAGGTTTTGGGAGACCATTTGCTGTTTCCCTGAGCATGGTTATTTATTTATAACGTAAAAACCTTTCCCTGGTTATGGCAACACTAATGTTATCTGATAGGTAGCACCAAATGGGAATTGTCTATCTTAAGGATTCAGGCCAAGTTTGGTAAACTCACTGCACATTATTCTGTAAGAAACTTCATAGTGACTTGTCCAGATGACCTTTATTACCAATTTAAACTATTTCCATTATGACTGTAGGGAAACAAGAGAAAGTTGCTGTCAACTATGTGCATGGACTCTGAAATACCATAGCATTTTAAGATAAGATGAAATAAGACTTACTGACTATTTATAGTTTGAGGATGCCTACAACAAAAGCCTGTTTCTTTAGATATTTTGTATAGGATTAGACATTACGCCCTTGAGGTAATATTGCAATAAGAACTGATTTATGGTTTGAATTGTCAATTTTGTTATAGGCATTACTTTAGTAAGTAAACATGTTTGTTTTTCTTTCCTTTTCTCTTTTTTTTTTCTTTTAAATGGATGACTTTACATAAATCAAGAATACATTTCCAGGAAATTCCCATTGTGGCTTAGTTGTAATGAACCCAACTGGTATCCATGAGGATAAGGGTTCAATACCTGGCCTCGTTCAGTGAGTTAAGGATCCAGCATTTCATGAGCTATAGTGTAGGTCACAGATGTGGCTTGGATCCTGCATTGCTGTAGTTGTGGCATAGGCCAGCAGCGGCAGCTCCAATTCAACTCCTAATTCAACTCCTAGCCTGGGAAATTCCATATACCACACATGCAGCCCTAAAAAGCAAAAAGCAAAAAAAAAAAAAAGTACATTTCCATCTCCAAAACATGCAAACATCTCATGCAGTTCTATAATCAAAAAAAAAGAAAAAAGAAAAAAAAACCCAATCAGAAAATGGCCAGAAGATCTAAACAGACATTTCTCGAAAGAGAACATACATACAGATAGCAAGAAAGCACATGGCAAGATGCTCAACATTACTAATTAGTAGAGAAATGCACACGAAAACTATAATGAGTTATCACATAACACCAGTCAGAATGGTCATCATCAAAAAGTCTACAAACAATAAATCATGGAGAGGTTGCAAAGAAAAGGGAACCCTCCTACACTGTTGATGAGAATGTAAATTGGTACAACCGCTATGGAAAACAGTATGGAGTTTCCTTAAAAAAACTGAAAATGGAACTACCATATGATTCAGCAATCCCACTACCTGGGCATATACACAGAGAAAACCATAATTTGAAAAGATATATGCACACCAATGTTCATTGCAGCACTATTTACAATAGCCAAGACATGGAAGCAAACTAAATGTCCATTGACAGAGGAATGGAAAAAGAAGATGTGCTCTGTGTGTGTGTGTGTGTGTGTGTGTGTGTGTGTATTCCATTATACGTATATAAGCGATTTATTTTGCCCTACACCTGAAACTAACACATTATAAATGAACTATGCACCAATAAAATTTTAAAAATAGTTAAAAAGAATATATTTCCATGTTAGTACAACTAAATGAGAATATTAGGCAAAAATTGCAACCAATATATTACAATAGACTATGCAAACAAAACCGAATTAGGGAAATTCAAGTAGCTACTGTCTTTTCTTTCTCTTTAACCAATCTTCAACTGTAAAAAGCACTCTATACTTGAGTGCTTTTATAGGCTTTCCCAGAATATTTCTTTTTCTATTCAAGGAACTTTAGGAATGCATACAATCTCAATGTTTTACTCTCTTTAAATATAATTCTGTTTTTTTCCCCTGGTACCTTGTCTTAGACTTTATCATTTAGAGAGTATTATTATTATTATTTGTCTTTTGTCCTTTTAGGGCCACACCCGCAGCATATGGAGGGTCTAATTGGAGCTATAGCTACCAGCCTACGCCAGAGCCACAGCAACACGGGATCCCAGCCTCGTCTGCCACCTACACCACAATTCATGGCAACACCAGATCCTTAACCCTCTGAGCGAGGCCAGGGATCAAACCTGCAACCTCATGGTTCCTAGTCAGATTCATTTCTGCTACGCCATGACAGGAACTCCAAGAGTATTATTTCTGATGACACCTACATGATCAGCCATTAGGTCTTCCTATATTTTATCAGTAGGAAGAAATCATCTTTCAATCCATGAGGCTGGGAAAAGAAAGGACTCTGATAAATATCTTTGTTGGACTTATGCAATAAGTGGGCTTGAGTCCCAGGCACATGTGTCTGTGTGTAAAGGGTGGAAGCCACGAATAGGGTGATTAGAATTATAGACCCTAATCATTTTAAGAACAGCATTTGTTGACAAAGTCTAAAATAAAATCGCATTAAATTCTTATTAGTCTTGGGAAAGATATTCCACTGAGAATCTGTTACAAGAACAGAGTCAATACTATTATACATTTTCTAAAATGTATTTTGAACCAAATAAATTTCAAAATTTATTTTGAGAGATTAGTTAAAACCTTCAGGGTAAAAATAATGACACACAAAAATGATCTTAGAAGGGCATACTTAAAATCCTAATATAGAACACTTCGTTACACAGTTTTTGTTTCATGACTGGAAATCTTTATTCCTTCAGAAAATAGTGGAGTTCCCGTCGTGGCACAGTGGTTAACGAATCCGACTAGGAACCATGAGGTTGAGGGTTCGATCCCTGCCCTTGCTCAGTGGGTTAACGATCCGGCGTTGCCATGAGCTGTGGTGTAGGTTGCAGACGCAGCTTGGATCCCGCGTTGCTGTGGCTCTGGCGTAGGCCGGTGGCTACAGCTCCGATTCAACCCCTAGCCTGGGAACCTCCATATGCCGCGGGAGCGGCCCAAGAAATAGCAACAACAACAACAACAACAACAACAAAAAAGACAAAAGACAAAAAAAAAAAAAGAAGAAAATAGTAACATGTTTCTTAAATGAC
Organism: Sus scrofa; assembly: GCF_054392235.1. NCBI lineage: Eukaryota > Metazoa > Chordata > Mammalia > Artiodactyla > Suidae > Sus > Sus scrofa. The sequence goes on along the minus strand of NC_139383.1, from coordinate 78,651,270 downwards.
ACTTTCTATTTAGTGACTTACTGGATAACCACTCAAGATATATTAGGTAAGCGCTCAAATTATTTTATGTAATTAAAGAAAAAGATATTTGCATGTTGGAAATATTATGCATTATTTTAGACCATAATTTACAGCATGTAAAACTTAGGAACAAAAACCTTCTCAATTAATATGCTCATTAAATTTAATTGACTCAAATGAAAAACAACAGTTAAGCTCTATTATTACTTTTAAAATCTAAACTTCTAAAAAAACACAAAAATAATCTGGTTCACATTAGTAACTGCCAAACTTTATGTTTAAAAACTAAATGGAATATTTTTCCCAAGACTAATACAAATTTTTTTTTTTTTTTTTTTTTGCCTTTTTGCCTTTTCTTGGGCCGCTCCCGCGGCATATGGAGGTTCCCAGGCTAGGGGTCTAATCGGAGCTGTAGCTGCCAGCCTATGCCAGAGCCACAGCAACTCGGGATCCGAGCTGCATCTGCAACTTGCACCACAGCTCACGGCAACGCCGGATCGTTAACCCACTGAGCAAGGCCAGAGATCGAACCCTCAACCTCATGGTTCCTAGTCGGATTCGTTAACCACTGCGCCACGATGGGAACTCCAAGACTAATACAAATTTAATATGATTTTATTTTAGACTTTGTTAGCTTCCATTTAAATTATAGTACAAGCATTTATTCTTTAGCAGCAGTTTTTTTTCTTCAGACAAACTGAAGTGAATTTAGTAAGGCTTAGTGAATAGCAACCATCTATACTATTTTAAAAATCTGGTCTTGTGATCATTTTTACTTTTTAAACTCAAAGTATCATTACCAAGTGCACTGGAAAGTCTATCATTGGGAGAACTGGTTGGGAAGTAATGACAATTTTTGATAAGTTGCTTATTTGATAATAAATATTGCGAGTACTGCATTTTATTATTTATAAGATCATAAAGTGAACACTTGTCAAGATCCAAAATTTGTATAAACTTGTAGGCCATAAGAGTTAGTAGTCTCTAAATTTTTCTTTTTTTTTTTTTTTTGTCTTTTTAGGGCTGCACCCATGGCATATGGAGGTTCCCAGGCTAGGGGTCTAATCAGAGCTGTGGCCGCCCTCCACAGCCACAGCCACAGCAACGCCAGATCCGAGCCACATCTGAGACCTACACCACAGCTAATGGCAACACCAGATCCTTAACCCACTGAGCGAGGCCAGGGATCAAACCCAAAACCTCATGGTTCCTAGTCGAATTCGGGACTGCGCCACGACAGGAAGTCCAGTCTCTAACTTTTTAGATTAAATTCTTTCTGTATGAAAAAAGGAAGGAAAATATTAAGGTGTTATATTGACAGATAACTTCTTGAATGTGCTATATTTCTTAAATGTAAACATACATTTTTAATGTATACCTAAGTAATATTTGAGGAAATAAAAGTAATCATAGTATGTTGTCAACGACAAAAATAAAACCATTTTTAGTGATTTAAAAAAAAAGACAAAAAAAAAAAAATAAATAAAAAAAAATAAAAATGGAGTTCCCGTCGTGGCGCAGTGGTTAATGAATCCGACTAGGAACCATGAGGTTGCGGGTTTGGTCCCTGCCCTTGCTCAGTGGGTTAACAATCCGGCGTTGCCCTGAGCTGTGGTGTAGGTTGCAGACGCGGCTCGGATCCCGCGTTGCTGTGGCTCTGGCATAGGCCAGTGGCTACAGCTCCGATTTGATCCCTAGCCTGGGAACCTCCATATGCCGCGGGAGCGGCCCAAAGAAATAGCAAAAAGACAAAAAAAAAAAAAAAAAAACAGGATTTGTTAAAAAGCATTATGGAAGAGACATGATGAAATAAAAGAAAACCATTAAAATAATGATGCATAGCTATCTCTGTTGATCTACAGAAAATTCAAGTAAATATAATAAACTATAAAAAAGCATATAAAATATGACTCTATTCTTGTTTAAACACACATGTTTATATACAAATACTTTGTGAATAGTATTTATCCCCCGGAAGTGAGATTAAAGGTGATTTTTGCTTTCTTCTTTACACTTTCCTATATTTTCTGAATTTTTAAAAAGAGTATATATTAATTGCCATTCCAAAAAAAGGTTATAATTCTATCTTCTAAATACAGTTAAAAACTTTTAAACAGAAACAGATATAATGTGACTTAAATCAAGTACTTGTGAACTTCACTACATGCTTTTTTCTTTCTCCTAACCTAATTCTCACTATCCTGATTAATAGCTGATATTTTTGTATTTTTGCCTAAAACAAAGGACAGTTGCTTTTCTAGGCAGCCATTCTGTATCATCCAGCAACACACTGTAATCCTTTTCTATCCTTGCATTAAACTCATCCTTGGTTAATCTCAAGCTACATTTTCAATGAAAGGACATTGTTTTATCTGATATGTGGACTCTTATTTTTCAGAAGGCAAACCTAGCTGACCGATCAGCTGACACCACTTTTTTTGTTTGTTTTTTTGTTTTGTTTTGTTTTAGCTGCACTTTGTCTCTTTCCCTCAGCTATAACACACTTGCCTCAACATAAGGGAGACATGGAGGAAAGCATTTCAGCTTTTTTTCTTGTTTTGTTTTGTTTTGTTTTTTAGGGCCACATCTGCAGCATATGGTGGTTCCCAGGCTAGGGGTCAAATCAGAGCTACGGCTGCCAGCCTACACCCACAACCACAGCAACACCACATCTAAGCCTCATGTGCTACCTACACTATAGCTCATGGCAATGCCAGATCCTTAACCCACTGAGCGAGGCCGGGGATCAGATAAACATCCTCATGGATACTAGTCAGGTTCGTTACCACTGAGCCAAAACAGGGTTCCAGGTCTCAGTTTTCAAAGCCTGTGACCCTTCGGCCATGGGTTCCCTAGAGGTTCTCAGGGTTCATTTCTGTCTCTTGTTAAATTTCTTCTTGCTGAGAATTCTAGGCTTATGACCACAGCATACCTATAGCATAGGGCAACTCTTTCTAAATCCTGAAACTCCCAGAATAAATCAGACTCTTACTGTTACTGCTAATAAAAATAAAATTTCTTGTGGTTTTCAGAAAAACCTCACCTAATTATTTCAGAGGACCAAGTCTATCTCCTACGAGGATAACTTCCCCAGAATGTTTTCAAAGCCCAGTTTAATATTCAACAACTCTCCTAGCCAAGAAATTCTCTATACCAGCTCATTTATTCATCCATTTCATAGATATTTATTAAACACCTACTGCATACCAGGTTTGGGGAGGTGGGGGGGCGGGCAAGAAAGGCCATGTCCCTTCCCTTGTGAACTTGCAGTCCAGAAGGGAAGCCTGACTTCCAACAAAATCTTTCAATCCAGTGTAATACAGGTTACGAAAAGCAAGAACGGGGGCTGTGGGAGCAGCAAGCAGGGGGCCTATCCTTATCCGCCAGGTTGTGGAAGTATGTTACTTTCCTGTGGCCTGTAACAGATGATCACAAACTGAGCGGCTTAAAACAACAAAAATTTATTCTTTCACAGTTCTGGAAGCCTGGATTTAAAACAAGGTGTTGGCAGAGCTGCACCTCCTGCAATGACGCTAGGGGAGAATCTGTTTCTTGAACAACAAAAGCAAGTTTTGCTCTATTTTTTTCTGGTTTGATATTATATTCCTTTATTGAATATTTAATTTCTTTTCTTTCATTTACACTTGTTAACTAATAGATAAAAGCATTAGCATTAACCCCCCCTCCCCCGTTAAGGTGCCTAACGAGCCAGAGCTTAGCTCTGCAAAGGAAGACTGTCCCCTAAACAGGCCTCCAATTTGCGACTCAGACTGGCTCAGGACCCTTGCCTTGTTGTGGGCAAGCTTGACGGCCTCATCCTTAAATAGCTGCTCCTAAGAATTCAGTAGGGCGTCCTGTTAAAAGTTTCTCCCCAAAACAACAAAAACTCTAGACCTCATTATAGCTTAGAAGAACTACTAAAATTTTGATTTTTATTCCTTCCATATAGAAAAGTATAGGCAACTAGGCAATTACCCCACAATATGGACTGAGAAGGAGACAGAATACATAATAAAAATCCTCAGTGTAATTATATCCCAGGTCTTTTAAAATTTTTTTCTTTTTTCTTTTTCTTTTTTTCAGCCATACCCACAGCATATGGAAGTTCCCTGGCCAGAGCTTGAACTGGAGCTATAGCTGCCGGCCTACATCACAACCACAGCAACACCAGATCCAAGCTGTGGCTGTGACCTACACACAGCTCACAGCAATACTGGGATCCTTAACCCCACTGAGCAGAGCCAGAGATCGAATCCGTGGATACCAATTGGGTTCGTTACCTCTAGGCCACAGCAGGAACTCCACAGTACAAGTTTAAGATGTACAGAACAATGATTTGACTTACATACATCATGAAGTGATAAGTTTAGTAGACATCCATTATCTCATACAGATATAAGATAAAAGAAAAAAAAAGGTAATTTTCCTTGTGACAAGAATTCTCTTCATGATAATAAAACTAAGAGTCTTAAAATATTTCACAGTAAGTTTAGAGAAATAGTACCAGGATTACTTAAGAAAGACACTAGAATATCTTTTTCTTTTTTTTTTTTTTTTTTTTAAGAGTTGGACCTGCAGCATGTGGAGGTTCCCAGGCTAGGGGTCAAATCAGAACTATAGCTGCTGGCCTATGCCACAGCCACAGCAATGCCAGATCTGAGCCGAGTCTGTGACCTACACCACAGTTCATGGCAATGCTGGACCCTTAACCCACTGAGGCCAGGGATCGAACCTGCATCCTCGTGGATGCTAGTCAGATTCATTTCCTCTGAGCCATGACAGGAACTCCTAGAATATCTCTTATAATGAACAGCCTTTTAGGGAAAAAACACACACAGACAATTAACTAATGGTCGACCTTCTATCAGTTTAGGTTTCCAAAGAAGTCTCCATGTGTATAGCTATTCTCAATTCCTTTTTCTCATCAGGCAGCCAAGATGAGGCTCAAACAAGTGGGGGTTGTTTTTGTAAACTTTACAGCTGAAGTGGTTTCCATATACTTGGTTTGGTAAGCTTCTTTAAAGAGACAGAACCCCAAGCTTCCCAACCATGCCTACAACTGGAGTTTCAGTCAACAGTAAAGACCTCGCAGTAGAACCATATGGTGTAAGACCCCAAACCTCCATAAAGAACTTTCTCTAATCCATTTCTCTTAGGATGAACAGAGCACTGTGATGTGAAAGGAGTCTTAAATGGGGGAGGGGGTTGTCAAAGAGTTCACTGATCACTGGCAACTGCAGCTGGTTAAAAATTAGCAGACAGATCAGTTTCTGATAGAGAATGGAGAAATTGTCAGAGCTCACTGTTTCCCCAAGGATGGCATGAGAAAAGGAGTGAGAGAAAAAAGCCACGCTGTGGAATAAAGGGAGATGAGCTGCCACTGATTCCATCCTTGTTCTCAGCAAGAGGACTGTCTGATTCAAACAAGTGTGGACCTGGAGGCAGTAGAAACATCGATTTACATCAATCTGGGAGGGAAAGTGAGCCAGAAAGTCGGAGCAGCTGGATCATCCTTCTCTAACCAAGAAGCTAAGTGGCAAGTGGATGGCAGCAGGGACTAAGAAATGAGAGGACACTTTTTTGAGACACCCCAGATGAGTGTTTTTTTGTTACCCCATTCTCTCATGTAACCTAAGTGTGGCATTAAGAATTTCACTGGTCCTTTTTTTTTTTCCATTTTTTAACATTTTATTGAAGTACAGTTGACTTACAATATTCTGATAATTTCTGCTGTACAACAAAGTGGTTCAATTATACAGGTACACAAATCTCTTCTCTTTCAGATTCTTTTCCCACATAGATGATCACAGGATATTGGGTAGAGTTTTCTGTGCTGTACAGCAAGTCCCTGTTGCCCAAGCATACCATATACTTCAGTGTGCAGAGACCAATCCCAAACCCCCAGTCAATCCCCCCACTACCTGTCCCCTTTGATAATAAGTTTTTCAAAGTCTGTGAGTCTGTTTCTGTTCTGTAAATCATCTTTAAAAAACAAGGATACAAATGAACTTATTGGCTAGTCTTTGTCCCTGGTTCCTGGAGGGGGTCTCTAAACCCTTGGAATTTCTTGGCTGTAAGAATATCTTTGTGTTTCCTGGTATCTTTCCTGAGTCTATGCTAGTGAAGTAATTCATGGTGGGCCCCTAGATAATTTCAGGGCAGGGACTGGCCATATCAGAAAGATCGACCACATGATTAGAGAGTTTGAATTTTGACTTAGCCCATTCTCTGCTAAGGAGAGAACTGCTGGAAGCAGAGTCCAATCACATAGTCAGTGATTTAATAAATCATACCCATATAGGGAAACCCCCGTAAAAACTCCAGACACCTGAGCTCCAGTGAGTTTCCAGGCTGGTAATAAATATCCACGTGTGAGGAAGTGGCACATCCTGAGGATATAGAAGCCTTGGGGACTCTCTCTTCTCTTGGGTGGTCCTTATTTGTATTCTTTATATTAAAACTGGAATAATAAGTACAGTATTCTCCTGTGCTCTATGAGTCACTCCAGTGAATTATTAAACCTGAGAGGTAGTGGAAACCTCTGAATTTGTAGCCAACTGGTCAGAAGTTCAGATGACTTGAGAACCCCAGAGCTTGCATTTGGAGTCTGATATAAAGGAAGCCTTACGAAGGGAAATCACTTAATTTCTGAAATATGACCTAACTCCAGATACAGTTAAATCTTCACTGCACTGAGAAAGTTCCCATTGCTCTTGAATTGCTTTGAGATTTCTCTAAGAACTCATGTTTAAGGCACCAGGATCTTGAAACATCATCTGATGTTATTTTTGCTGGTCAAATTTCTTCAGGTCCAGTTTTGCTGGATCATTTACAAATTAAACTGGCCCGCTTCTACAGTGATTGACCTGCACCCTTTGCAGGCAAACAAACAACTTATCTCGGTCACCTTCTCCTTCTTTGTCCATTCTTCCTTCCATTTATATTCATACATTTCCAAAGAAAAAAAAACATTCCTCTGCATTTACCTGAATTCTTATTAAACTCCTACTTAATGGTGTTAATGCAGAGAAGCAGACTAAAGGCTATCTTCGTTCCACCCCAATAGGTAACCCTTTAATTATGTCCGTAATATCAGGAAGGACAGATAAAAACAGGCCATGACCAGAAAGGAAGTCTTACCATTAGACTTTCTCACATGCCTTTGGGGCCCCGGGGTAGGAACAAACATTTCTCTCTTTTCCTGTTGAATCAATTGTCAGTCTTTAGGGCCTTATTCCAGATGGACAATCAGTTTTCTCTAGTCTCCCCACCTTTTTCCTTTCTCGCTGCCCTTTCAGACTGTTCTTTCCCCTCTTCGAGCTCAATGGAGAAAAGAGAAGAGCAGATCCATTGACTCTTCCATTCCACTGAAGGTAGCTTCGTATCCTTTGGTTTCTTCAGATAAACACCTGCTAGAAGAACACGTGCCCCTTGCCATTATCAAAGCCTTTTAATAGCAGCAGGTCTCAAGCCAACAGAGTCAGTCTCTCTCTTTCTCTTTCACCAAAAATATCTTCTACAGAGAAATGAGGGAGGGAAGGAAAAAGGGGTGAGGGGAAGTAAGTAAGAAAACCCTATAGAATGATAGGATATAGCCTAAAAGTGTAAGAAGTCATTTTTTTTTTACTGCCTCTGACCCTGATATTTTTTAAAAAAACTACACCCCAAATCACATATATGTAATTTATATATTATAAAATTTATGATATGGCATTCCCATCCTGGCTCAGTATAAACAAATCTGACTAGTATCCATGAGGATGCATGTTCGATCCCTGGCCTTGCCCGGTGGGTTAAGGATCTGGCATGCTGTGACCTGTGGTGTAGGCCAGCAGCTGTAGCTCCCATTCAACCCCTAGTTTTGGATCATCCATATATCATAGATGCAGCCCTAAAAAAGACAAAAATACTAAAAAAAGTTATGATATATATATATATCTTATTATATAGATTTATATAAATTATATATGTGTATGTTTATATATGTGTATACACATACACACAACACATATATATAGAGAGAGAGAAAATAAAAAGGCAATTACAGGGGAATTTGTTGTAGGAAAACACACTATATTTCTTTCCATGGTGCTGAGAGTCCCCCTGGGGTTATAAATGCTCTGTTTGAAAAGCACTCTTCAGTAGTGGAAATATGGCTTAGGATCACTCTACTGTACACAATTTCTTTCAATGTGTACCAAAACACCACAGTACAGGTACAGATATTTCAGGTTCACAGTTCCTTTCCTGTAGTATTGAAATCCAAAACAAAAACAGAAAAAACAAAAAACACTGAATATTGAGATTTTTTTTTTCCTAACTCACTTGGTAGCAAAATCTGACCTGACCTCCATAGACTTGGTTGGCAAGCTGTTTCTAATATTCATTTATTTTCTTACTGTGAATAATCCTACATTTCTCTTCTGAAATGTCTGTGTGTTTATCAGGAACTGCTCAAGACTCCAACTAGGATGTTATGTAATATATGGTATACATCTGCCCAGTTACCTTAAATTCTGAGAAAGTCTCAATTTCAGAATATGTTAAACCCTGAGTTTCTGGTAAGAGATTATAACCTGTACTCATATTCTCTAGGAATGAAAACTGGTGTTTGAAGATCTAAGTAACCTGCCCAAAGCTATGGGTAATAAGTCATAGAGGCAGCCCTGGATCTGGGCTAGTCAATAGGACACTGAAGTCAGCCACAGAACTTGATCTTGCCTGCTGCCTTCAGTGAATGTGGACTCGTGCATAGAGCACTTAACACTCATCGTACAGCCAGGGACCTCAATCCAAAGGAAAGAGAAAACTTACAAGAACACATCTGAGTTCTTCTTGGGTATACTTGAAAAATCTGGCTGCACAGGGATAGAGGGGTATCTGTCTATCTGTCTTTTTGCCATATTCAGGAAGAGGGATCAGAATCAGAAGCTACCAGCACAAATGAACATCTCCACAGAAAAGAAAATCATGGACTTGGAAAATAGACTTGTGGCTGCCTGATGGGAGAGGGAGGGAGTGGGAGGGATCGGGAGCTTAGGCTTATCAGACACAACTTAGAATAGATTTACAAGAAGATCCTTCTGAGTAGCATTGAGAACTATGTCTAGATACTCATATTGCAACAGAACAAAGGGTGGGGGAAAAAAATGTATACATGTAAGGATAACTTGATCCCCTTGCTGTACAGTGGGAAAAAATAAATTAAAATAAAAAAATAAAATAAAAACTAAAAAAAAATAAATAAAATAAAAATAAAAAATAAAAAAAAAAGAATCAGAAGCAAAAAAAAAAATCTTTTTTTTTTTTTAATAGCCACATCTGTGGCACATGGAAGTTCTTGGACCAGGGATTGAATATGAGCCACAGCTGTGGCAACATCAGATGCTTTAACACACCGTGCTGGGATGGGGATAAAACTCATGCCTCCTCAGTGACCCAAACTGCTGCAGTCAGATTCTTAACCCAGTGTGCCACAGTGGGAACTCCAAAAATCTTTTTTTTTTCTTTTAAATGTTGAAGCAGATAGGTCAAATCAGAATCTCTCTAATTTAGAGGCTGGATGGCCAGCCTTCACCAAAATTATCCAGTTGAGTGATTGTATGTGCAGAACACATGGGTTCTTGATCAAAAAGAATTTATCTTCTAAAAATCCATTCTTTTCTACACCACAATCACTGCCAATGATAGCTAACTTTGACTGAATGCTCGGTTTTCCAAACACTGTGGTGAATGCTTTATATGCACTATTTCATATAATGTTTAAAAAAACTGTATGAGGTAGGCAGTTTATTATCTTCCTTTGATGGATGAGGAAATCAAAGATTAGAAGGCTTAGAAAATTGGTCAAGGTCAATGGATATAAATTGGGAAAGAGTCTTTAAACCTGTGCTGCCAGATTTGAAAACAGTCTGTTTATAACCATTAATCATGCTGCTTTTGTTAATAACCACTGAGCATCTGCTCAAGAAAACTTGGAAATGAGAATAAACTAATGACCAGTGAATCGACTGAATTGATAATTAAAAATCTTACCCCCAATCACCTCACTCTGCCCCCAAAATCTCCAGGCTCACAGTGTTGCTAGAAGTCATTTCTTTTGCCAAGCTAGCAAAGGAAAAAATATTTTTTATTGCACAAACTGTTCCAAAGAATTTTATGAAATGGGTAAAGAGCTTCATTTTACAGGTCTAGAGTAACTTGAAACTAGAATCAGACAGCGATAGCACAAGATAAGAAATTTATAGACCAATCTCACTTTTGAACAGATGCAAATGTGCTATATAAACTCTAATATAAAATGTATATAAAGTTGAATCATAAACAACTTTGTTTTAATATAAGGAAGGACCAGGCAACATCAGAAAACCTAATGATATGGAATAGAGCATTAAGATGGCATAAGAAAAAATATTCATAGAATCATCTCGAAAGATCCAATAAACATACAATACCATTCAACATTTATTCATGAAAAAAACAACTAAGCAAACTGGAACTGGAAACTACTCTCAGCAGAAAAAAAAAATCACCTATGGAAAACATAAACTAGAGTAAAGGCTAATGATGAAAATTTTGAAGTATTCCTTTTAAAATAAGAAATGAAATAATGCTTCTGTTCAACATTAAACTGGAAAAGACCTCCAAATTCAACATGCTCCTAATAAGACCCACCCCTGCCCTGTCTACCAGCACTCCCAGTCTCACACCACTATCTGCTTTGGCACTTTCAGAACTAACTTCATTGTACCCTACATGTCTGTTTATATCAAACTCCCAAAGAAGCCCAGTACTCCCAGGTCATCTCTTAGTCCCAAGACGCTAATCAACACAGATGACCCTATCTCCCACTCTGACCCACTAACTCCTGAAACTCAACCACTATGTCCTTTGGCACTCCTGGTCAGTTCGTTATTCACAAGATTCACTATACCTTCAACATCCTCACATTTTTTTCTTGTATCAACTGAAATCATGACGTTGCTTCTCCTGCAATTTCTCAGGAGGTGGTTGTTCTCCATCTCATAAAACTTTTACCTCATTGCAGCTTACAGACAATTTCCATTTTCTTTTCTAAAAATCCCTGATTTTGAATCTCATAACATCACACTAGAGTACCTACTCTTCCTTGTTATGGTCATCCTCAGAGCTATAAGTCCAGCTCATGCCTTGAAAAATATTAGCTCCTGGATCACTTTTTTTCTCTTTGTTTAATTCTTGCCATAACTGACGGTGATTTCAAAATTTACATGTATAATGTCTGTCATATCCTGGCATCTCATTACCTTGCCCATTTTCCCTCCAAAGATCCTGTCTTCACCCTAAGCCACAAACTTCTACCATTCCCTCCTAGACCACTTTATTAACAATAACTGCAACCCCTTCAAAATTCAAATGCAAACAATAAACCTCCTGTCTACCCAGGGTATATCTACAGTGCTTTAACTCACTGGAACCTAAAATCCATTTATTCAACTACCTTTTTACCATCCAATACTTTGGCATCCAATTCTTCATTACCCATCTTAAATGCCGCAGTTTTTCATTAGAATCACTTCCTTACTTTGTCTAGATACTCATGTTGCAACAGAAGAAAGGGTGGGGGAAAAATGTAATTGTAATGTATACATGTAAGGATAACCTGACCCCCTTGCTGTACAGTGGTAAAATAAAAAAATTATTAATAAAAAAAAAAAAAAAGAATCACTTCCTTGCATTCCCTCAACTCCCTTGCCCACTCTTCCATTCATCACTCTCTCGTCAAAAGCACAGTTCTGGTTAAATTCAACTCTCTGCTCACTTTGTACTTTCACTCACATAGCTGAACATTGCTGGGGTAAACAAAATAGCCACATTGAATTGCCCATGTTAAATTCATGACCTTGAATTCATACTCAAAGAGCTTTCTGCATATGAGATACAGTGAAAATCTTCTAAAATAGGAATGTAGAGCTTATTGAAAACATAGGTTACAAAAGAGTATGTACCATATAATCTACTTTGAGATAAAAAAGTGTAAGAGTGTGTGTGTATGTGCAAGTGTGTGTATACTTAGGTCGGTAGACAGTAGCTGGTAGACAGATCTGCAAGAAGGCTCAGTGATGATTTCTGGAATTACGTCTTAATTTTTTAAAAACTTTGCTTGTCTGATTTTCTGCAATGTACTTATGCTTCTCTGTAATAATAACAGACTATGTAAAATAAAATAAAAATGGAATAATTTCCCCCAATCAGTCAATAAACAATGTTTTAGATCCAAAAAAAAAAAAGTAGCCTGGTTCAAGGTGGCAGATGAGGAAATCATACTAAAATGAGTGTAAAGTCATCTTTAAAATATATGTTTGATGATATAAGCCCTAAAAATGAGGAAAGTGTGAGGTGAGCTATCTCCAGATTAAAACTATATATGCATACATGTATGTATGTGTATTTAAATTGGGATGGAAAGAGAAAGAAGATTATGGAGTATTTGATAGATGAGACAAGGCAAAGAAAACTGCAGTCTTTAAAACATACTAAGTGGTTAAAGTTGAAAAAGGAGGTCTTTACAGCAAAAAAAAAAAAAAAAAAAAAAAAAAAACTAGACTCGAAATTAGATAGTATGGAGGATGGAATGAAAAGTAGGGCTAAAAACTAGAATTAATTTGATGTTTTGAAACCAGTTAATGCCTCTCCCCATTCATCAGTTTCCATAAGGAAAGTAGAGTCTTTTAAGAATTTAACATTAGGCAAAAAAAAAAAAAAAAAAAAAATTATATATATATATATACACACACACATAAAAATGAAAATTTCAGAGAAAAGAGCCTCAGTGCAAAAGGTCCACCATCCAGCTATTAGGTTTTATAAATATTCCCAAGTGTAAAGAAAGATATCAGCTTTCAAATTGAAAGTGTCCACCAAATGTGTGGTTAACTTTAAAACATTTGTTTGGCACATATGACAGCCAAGCAATGCTAGAAATTTTTAATACAATTTAAATAAAAGTGTTACAATTCTTATGCATTCTGCCCCTGCCAACCTCTTCAGAATATTAGGCACCAAAAGTAACTTTTTCATTAATAAATGGTCATATAAGTATGCTCTCAAAGGAAGTAGTGTGTATTCACAAATCAGTGAACTTTTAAAACTGAAATTCTTAGGCTAGAGGAAACAAAGAAATAATTTTTAGACAGAATTTAAAACAAAGGCATTAAAATTTAGGAATATGTATGTATAACTGGGTCACCATGCTGTACAGTAGAAAATATATATACATAAAGAAATAAAAATTTAGTAAATAAATAAAATAAAATAAAATTTAGGAATATGCAAGATAAAATTTTAAATAAAGGACCAGACAAAACAGTCTTCTAAGTTCTGATTCTGTGATATAATGTGTCAAAGTATCAAGGGAGACACAGTATTCTCTAATTTGAGAATGAAAGTACATCTGCCATGGAAAGAATTTACCTTTTTTTTTTTTCCAAAAGGATTAAAGACTATCTCTATCATGTCTTCAGACTTAAATTGTTATAGAAACACTGGAGAGTATAATAAATGAACATACCATACAGAACACCAAAATTCTAATCTGTGATTTCTCAATCATGTGATGCTAGAAAAATGCCAAAATTTGACTCTCAAATTCCCCAGCTGTAAAATAGGCATAAATCTCTGTCCTGTCTATCTTACAGCAGTACTGTGAGACTGTATTCATTTACCCAAAACATTCTTATCAAGTATCTATCACTCACACTGAAAATGAGTTTTCACAAAGTAGGCAGGCTTGCTGGCCTCCTGAAACTGGTGCAAGGAAATAATAAATTCTCATTAAGAGCCTCTTAAATTGTTTTAAAATGTGTATGCAAGTAAAATATTATTTTAATTTAACTTTTAAGATCATTTTACACTTTTCAAAACTCTTGTGCTATACTATTCCAGTAAGTTTTTTCAATAAGGACGTATATTTCAATATATAATTTTGTAAGTATTAGGCAAATCTAAAGTTATTTATATAACACTAAAGCAGGACTTTCTCATATCAACCTGGCTTAAGAACTTTTAAGCAAATCAAGATATAAATTAATAATCATGATAAATGTAGAAATTTGCTAACCACATTAATGTTAAAAACGATTATAAACTGTTGGTCCAGAATAAATAGCCAGAAGCAAACTATCTTTAAGAGATTTGGGAAGATTGTATTGTCTTACTTTTACCTCACAAATAAGTATAAGATTTCTGATGCTGTTCTGTGAGTGAAGATTATAAAAAGAATTGATTTCCATATCATATTCCATCTAAAATGTTCTATAGTTCTTTGGGTCATAAAACATAGACATTCCATTTGGTTTACAATGCTTAAGCAATCTGGAGTCAGATTTTTTTTTTTTTCTTTTTAGCCAAAGGAGCCTGTGCTTTTCCCTTGTCTTGAACAATAGATCTTTCAAAGACAAGAATCCAATGACCTTCTTCAAGGGTCATTTGGAACCTTGGGCAAAATGTAACAGTTCTTACTGATAGATTTCCACACAGTTACTGGAGACGCAAAGTCTATGGTAAATAGAGTCTAGGGAAACACAAACCTGGATCTGTCTGCCAGCTCATTATTAATACATCTGAATGGCCTGAACCTCTGACCTATGCGCTGAATCTTTAAGCAAAACTTCCCTTCTTCCCCGTCTTCTCTATGGCACTGTGGTCCTTGCTGGCTCTGCTTACTTTCTTCCATACTTTGTATTCATGTAATCCTCATTACGATATTAAGTCAGATTTATTTTGTTTTCCACATCTGTTGTTTTCAGCCCTATTGATGGCATTACATGGCAAGATGAGCTTGGGAAAGAAAATAACCAAAGCGTGTGGGGTTTCAGGAGTAAATATGGAGCTCTCTGCCTTTGATCCAGAAAGTCCTGTTTCTCCTACAAAGCTTCCTCTATGCATCTTGGAAAACTCTAGATGCTAAAGACTTGGGAAGAGAAAAGGAGAAAGAACAGATAATAAAAATCCTGGAATTAAAAACAAGGACTCTTTACACAGCTCTTCAATATTAATCTAAAAATTAAAGAAAAAAGTTCAAGCGAATTTGTGAAAATAGCGTAATAAAATACATTCATAAAAGAAATTGACATACGTAACTTAAGACACAAAATTACTGCTCAGATTATTGTCTGATAGGAAAAAGAAGAATTCTATCAACACGAGCATATTAATGTTTCTATAAAATTTGAAATTTCCTGAAATTCTCTACTAGTATTGCAATATCAGAACTTGAAGAATTTAATTTTCTATGATGGTTCATCTCCACTGACTTAGTTATTGACTAAAGAAAGAAATCATTGGTAGCAATGTGGACCTGGTTCATTGTCTGGCTGATTCATAGCTCTTGACTGGCTTAACCATAACAACTTAAAATCTAACCGATATGTTTTCCTAGAAGAGCTAATGAAAATTCTCTGGGCATTGAAATCTATCCCTAAATGTGACTTTAATTTTGCCTCACTATTATTTAATCCCTGCTTTTCTCCAGGTAAAAAAACCATCAAATTGTATGTCAGGTTTTCCCCACTTATTTGGGTCCCCAAGAAATTATAGTGAATTATTTAAACATTTTAATTACATTCTTGTTAGGCAGGAGGAGTACCATTCCCTCTCTACAGCTCCTCTCAAAAAAATCCATAAGTGGATTTATGGGTGTGAATGGGGAAGAAGTTGTGCATAGTGTTTAGAAATGTTAAATCTGAGCTAAGAGAAAATGAGTCCTTCTGCCAGCAGTGAAAAACCAGGGAATCCTTTCATTGTCACGAGCCAGTAGCCACCAGATGCTTAGAATTCCATGTATTTTAAGGACAAACCATTCAGTGACTCCTTTGACACTCCAAGTATGCCAATAATTCAATGTATTAGTCGGATGCAAATTTTATACAATAAGGTATGGAAAGCAAACTGTAATTGGGGGTGCCTGAGTGAATGGAGCTCTATCCTTTGACAGGGCCCATTGTTGAACTCCAGCCTAGACCTCCGACCCGTTACTTTGCAAGGATACAATAGCCTTTGATATGAGATGGTGGGAAACGGACTTAGAGACTCATTTCACATTCACTTGCAATTCATCAGTTTGGCGAGGACTTTTAGCAGCTTTAATGACCACAGCAATTGATGGTTAAATCAATTTGTGCCGGTGACAGCATGGCGGGCCTGTAGACTGTAACAATCCAGGATTGCACCAGGCAGAAAAGACTCTGTTATTCAGATGTGCATGGCTCCTGCTCAGTTCACAGGGAGAACAACAGGGAGACAGTCTGTCACCGGGCAGGTCCCCCAAGAATACACACATTCACTCCAGTTGACCACACAATGCCTAGGCTTCTTTGTAAAGTGGTGCCATAGATTTTTTTTTTTTTAAGTATTGTTGCAAGTAAAAATATACAGTAGAAGAAAACGATTTCTAATATTTAACTCTATCCTAAGAGAAAGTAGGAAACCAGAAAGAATTTAACCTTTGTTCCCTTGATCAAAATGGGTGGTCCTACCCCCTGTAACCAGGAGACACACTTCCCCCCCCCCAAAAAAAATATAGAAAGAGAGGAATAGAAAATCAACAGCAGAGATTAGGACAGAGGAGGTTTATGTTTAGAGGGAAAAAGGTGAAAGGAATTTTAAAAAACAACATTGCATTGTGTCATAAAGAAGGAAATACTGCTCCCTCTTCTGTTTATAAGAGGGATTTTTTTCCAAATCCTTAGATCCATCTTTTTAAATTTTTAAATGTAAATGTTTATAATGAAAAAAATGACAGTGTCAGCATGGTGGGACAGCTTATGTGATTTATTTATAGTAAAAAATGTTAAATAAATAAATACTTTGCTGAGCCTATGTTTTAATGTTTGAAAACTGTATAACCAAAATTGACATTTTAAAGGTGGAGGAAGGGACAAAAAGTCATTTCACATCAACAAAACTTTTTGTGTCAGCATAAATGAATGTTAGAATGACTAATAAAATTATACACAATCCAAGTCTGCATAAAATGTACTAAGTAATGCATCTAACTCTAAGTTCAAATAAGGGGGAAAGCCAATATATTATTTAAATGTCTGAATTATAATGGATGAAATAACCTAAGGTCCACAGACGTACCTTAAGGGACCTCTAAGATAAGAGAGATAATTTAAATTACTGATTAGGATTTTTTGAAAAAGGCATTAATGCTACAATTTTCACAGAACAGAAATGATCTCCCAAAGTATGGAAACAATATACTTGTAGCATTAAATTCAGGATTTAATTAAACCAACTATAAAGATGGAATGTCTATAATCCTGAGTTAGCTTTTATGCCTTATTAAAAATCCGACCAAATGATACAATTATTTTAAACTATGGTGGAAAAGGGGGAAAATAATCTTTTGCGGGACACCAGTAGATCGATGAGAAATGTAGTGCACAAAACACGCAGCTATAGTACTGCAGAAAAAAAATGTAAACAACATTTTCCACCAGATTTGTCTAAACATTGAAAGAATATTGAGGTTGTGCAGAGGAGGTCTTGGCACTGAGTCCAGAAGCTGTACTTGGTAACTGGGGAGAGGGAAGAGGAGGTGAGTTTCCATGGCAACACGGGTGCCCAAAGCAAATGGAACTAGCGAGCATCTTCCCAAGGGAGGCAGGGAGCATGGAAAGTGGAAACAGAGGGGGAAGGGCAGTGGCAGCTTCTGAAAAGCTGGTTTATGCTGAATAAGTGTTTTGTGCAAAGCTGTGACGTGATCCATATCAGAGTGTGTATTCTGAGAGAGCTGACATCCCCTTGTAACATACTGCTTCAGGGATTAAAGACCGCTTTTGCCTGGGAATACATATTTGTCTTGCAATTTCCCTTTTGGATGTATAAAGATACTGAAGTCATCTTGATGCTCACACTGTCTCCTACCTTCACAATAAAATAATAGGAGGTGACTAGAATTTAAATTTATCTGTCTTTTTCTCTGTCATTGTACCTGGGAGTCAAGTTTCTAGGGGAAATAAAAAACCTTTGATTTCCTTTTCTTAGCAGTCAAAGCAGATTAGAAGTGGTTTCTCATCCTTCTGATTATGAAACTGTGATTCTCTCCTGACAACAGTGTTTCCTGTGTCACAAGGCAGTATAATATTCCTAAGGAATGAGACTATATAAAAGTTCACCTTATTAATCTGATGAAAATGATCAAGATTAATCTTATCTCATTATAAAAGGCTCAATGTAAAGACTAAAACAGTAATGGCACCAAGAATAGGTGACAGATGGAGAGCTAACTCTCTTCAACGCTCTGGAAATAAACACGTTCCACAGAAGAAAGCCCTTTCATTAGAGGTCAGATTATATTGCAAATTAGTACCAAGTAGAAGGGCCTGATAAAATATGGACTTGGTTGCACAAGAGTTAAACTTACACCATCACCTGATGGTTTTAATAATAAAAATCTGGATCAGACTCTACACTGGTGTATAAACTCTGTGAGGGCCATGGCTATGTCTACCTTTTTCACATAATATTCCCAGCACCCCACAGAACCTGCACTTAGCAGATACTCAATACATATTTGTTTACTATTGAAAAAGCAAGATGAACCATTTTTCAAAATTGTGAGATAGGACTTTAAATGCACAGGAAAGAAATGAACTTTTACTCACCATCTTCAACATCATTATTAAGGCCGCGTGCTCATGTTCTCTTATTTAATACTCAACAATACCTGGAAAGGTAATTATTATCCCTATTTTACAAATGAGAAAAGAGAATCCCAGGAGGGCTGTGACTTTCCCAAACTTACACCTCTGAAGAGGCTGAGACTCAAATCCAGTCCTATTCAAATACCGTCCTTGTGATGGTCCAGCTTTTCCACACGCCATACTATAGATCAGAATGCACAGACTCACTCCCACTTTGGTTTGATCTGAAGAATGAAAATGCAAAGGATTTTCTCATTATACTCATACACCCCTTGGGACCCTCTGAAAGCTCAGGGAATGAGGCACTGGCTCTACCATCAACCCTGCCCCTTGGAAGGCAGTGGAGGGCAGGACCTGAAATCCAAAGTTTCATTAACCAAGTATAATTCTGAGACCTCCTGTACTGACCCAGCTTTTTCCAGATCCATCAAAACCCCTTCTCTTCTTTTATCCTCCCTTTACTAATTCCATTTTTAAAAATCAGTTCCAGTGATTCCAACAGAACCTCCATTCACTACCAATATGTTTTTCTATGAACATAGTCTCGTCATAGAATAATCCCTCCACTGCACTTTCATGGTTTTCTCTTTCATATGAAAAAGTTGTTCATTTTTCTTCCCCCTATATTTCAAGAGCCATAACACTCCTGAATTCCCCCCAACATTTTCAGACCATCCTTCTTTCACCTTTGTTCAAAAAGATAGGATGCAGGAGTTCCCATCATGGCTCATTGGGTTGAGAACCCAACATTGTCTCCATGAGGATGCAGGTTTGATCCCTTGCTCAGTGGGTTAAGGATCCAGCATTGCCACAAGCTACAGTGTCGGTTGCAGATGCGGCTCAGATCTGGTGTTGCCGTGGCTGTGGTGCAGGCTGGCAACTGAAGCTCCAATTCAACCCCTAGCCGAGGAATTTCCATATGCCACAGGTGCAGCTGTAAAAAGAAAAAGATAAAAAGATGGGATGCACCTTTATTTAAGAGCCCATGTAAGTAAATAATAATAAGACTGGCATTGTCTGGGGACATTGGTTTATTTCCCACAAATCTCACTTCAACTCCATGAAACAGTGATACTTATTTCCATATAACATTCCTTGAAAGTAAGCTTCAAACGTTAAGTAACTGCCATATCTTGTGAAGTGGAATGGGAACTGAACCCCCCAGTCAGGTTCTCTTCCCAGCATCACCGACCCTCTCTTATCTGCTAAAACCGACCTCTTTCCACCCTCATTTCTGCCATCCATCCATCTCCACACAACTCTACAGTCAATGGAAACTCTTAGCATTTACCCACATTGTACCTCTCCATTGCCAACATCTTGGAACATGCTCATGTCTCCTTGATCATGCATCTTAGTATATCACTAGCCTCTGCCTTGATAATTTTTTTTTTTTTTATGTTTCAGAAAATCACTCTCATGGGTACACCCTAACCAGTTTCTCATAATGTGGCCCAGTTTCTCACAATGTGGCCTAGAGACTTTTGGTGATTACCAATGAAGTCAGCAAATATGTGGCAGTTTAAAGCAAAAGATAATGAAACTATTTGGTCTTTCCTTTCACAAACCTCATTCATTTAGTCCATAAATATTATTATGCATCAACTAGTTGCCAGGCACCATTTTAGGCACTGAAGATACAGCAGTGAACAAGACAGAAAAGATCCTGTTTCCATGGAACTCATGATTTTAGAGGTAGAGGAAGGGAGAAATAAAAAAGTTGAAAAGAAACTTAGAAGTAATACATTATCAAATGGCCAAATGTAAATGTTATCTATTCAACAAATATTTCTTGGGTTTTTATTCTGTGTCAGTCACCGTTGTATATAGTGGGGATGCAGCAGCAACCACAAAATGCTAAAGCCAGAGAAGCATTCACTCCTAGGAAAATAATGGTATGAGATGTGTCATACGACCTTATTGTTATTACTAGAGCAGAAATAACGTTATCCACCGTTGGTCCCTGATCTTGGCTTCAATATATTACAAAAACTTTTTCTCTCTTTATTGTCTGGAATTAAACACACAGGTATTTGTGTAATCATCTAGTTTTTTTTCTGTGTATATAACCTCCTTTGCTCATGTGAGAACTCCTTGGAAATATGAGTATCCTTGGCCATGAAGTTGAATAAGCCTCGATTTTCTTGTCTACTGAGCAGAGTGATGCTGTTGGGTTTTCCCAGGATAAGAATGTCCTTGTTCTCTTGGAAATTATTTTTAATCAGTAAGTAAATAATAATAAGTAAACTTATTTTATTTTTTTCTTTTTAAGGCCACATCTGAAGCATATGGAAGTTCCCAGGCTAGAGGTCAAATTGGAGCTGCAGCTGCCAGTCTACACCACAGCCACAGCAACACAGGAACTGAGCTGCATCTGCAACCTATGCTGCAGCTTGCCAGATCCTTAACCCTTTGAGTGAAGCCAGGTATCAAACTCGAATCCTCACAGACACTATGTCAGGTTCTTAACCTGCTGAGTCACAATGGAAACTCCAAGTAAACTTATTTTAGAGGATAGTGTGTGAAGAAATAAAACACGGTAGTGTGAAATAGCGAGGTAAGGATTAAGGTTTGAGGTCTGGAAAGAAGAGAATAAGTATGGTGCTAGGGGAAGGCCCTTCAGAAGGAGGAAACTTGAGAGCTAAGGAACAAGAAGTGCCAGAGGGACAGGATTAAGATGGCAGAATGGAAGGACTGGGGCTCAACTTCTCTCCTAAAAACAACAAAATTCACAACTAAAGGCTGAGCACTCTTCACCAAAATGGACTGTAAACCTTGAAAAAGATACCCTACTCCAGAAGAAAAAGAGGAGGCCACATCAAAAGGTAGGAGGAGTGATTTCATGATATAAACAACCCCATACCTCCTGGGTGGGAAGCTCCACAGTCTGGGAACTATTTCACAGAGACTCACCTAGAGGAGTGAGAGTTCTGAGCCACACATCAAACTCTCACATGTGGGGGAGAAAGAGCCCCAGAGAATCTGGCATTGAAGGCCAGTGGGGCTTGTGCGCAAGAGCTCCACGGGACTGGGGGATACAGAGACCCCATCCTTAAAAGGCACATACAGACTTTCAAGTGCACTGAGTCCCAGAGCAAAGCAAATTCTCCAAGGGAATCTGGGTCAAACCTGACCGCAGTTCTTGGAGGACATCCTGGGAAAACAGGGGTGAACATGGCTTGTTGTAAGGGAAGGACATTGAAAGCAAAGCTCTTGGGAATATTCAGCAGCAGTGCCTTTCTCTGGAGGTGGCCATTTTGGGAAAATCTGGCCCCACCCATCGGTCAGCTGCTGAGAAGCCCCAGGGCAAACAACAACCCAGGTGGGATCACAGCCCCACCCCTCAGTAAACAGGCTACCTAAACACCCCTCAGGCACACAGCTATCTCTAATCCCATCCAGAGACTAAGCCCCACCCACCAGAGGGAATAGAATCAGCTCCTCCTACCAGGGAGTAGGCATCAGCCCCTCCCATCAGGAAGCCTACAGCAAGCCCCCATACTGACTTCAGCAACAGGGGGGCAGTCATCAGAAGTAACAGAGGCTACAACTCTATTATCTGTAAGAAGGTCACCACACCAAAATCCTATAAAAATGAAAAGACAGAGGACTATAACTCAGATGAGGGAGAACGGAAAAACCCCAGAAAAACAGCTAAGCCATGAGGAGATTCTCAGCCTCCAGAAAAAAGACTTTAGACTGTTGATGCTGAAAATGATGCAAGACATTGGAAATAAACTGGAGGCAAAGATGGATAACTTACAGGAAACACTGACCAAAGAGATACAAGATATAAAACTTAAACAAGAAGAGATGCAAAATACAATAACTGAAATAAAAAACTCACTAGAAGCAGCTAACAGCAGAATACAGGAGGCAGAAGAACGAATAAGTGAGGTGGAGGACAGATTAGTGGAAATTACGGATGCAGAACAGAAAAGAGAAAAAAGATTGAAAACAAATGAAGAGAGTCTCAGAAATCTCTGGGACAACGTTAAACACACTAACATCCATGTTATAGGGGTGCCAGAAGGACAAGAGAGAGGGAGGGGGACAGAAAAAATATTCCAAGAGATAATAGCCTAAAACTTCCCTAACATGGGGAAGGAATCACTCACTCAAATCCAGGAAGCACAACGAGTACCATACAAAATAAACCCAAGGAGGAACACCATGAGACACGTATTAATCAAACTGACCAAAATATTGAAATCAGCTAGGGAAAAGAAACAAATAACATACAAGGGAACCCCGATAAGGCTATCAGCAGATTTTTCAACAGAAACTCTGCAGGCCAGAAGGAAGTGGCACGATATACTCAACGCGATGAAAGGAAAAAACCTCCAGCCAAGATTACTCTACCCAGCAAGGCTCTCATTCAGATTTGAAGGAGAAATCAAAACCTTCACAGATAAGCAAAAGCTGAGAGAATTCAGCAACACTAAACCAGCCTTACAACAAATACTAAAGGAACTTCTATAGGCAGAAAAGAACAAGAGAAGAGGAAAGGAAAAAGAACAGCAAAAACAAATCCAAAGTAATTAATCAAATGACAAAGAACACACATATCAATAATTACCTTAAATGTGAATGGACTAAACGCCCCAGCCAAAAGACATAGACTGGCTGAATGGACACAAAAATAAGACCCATATATATGCTGTCTTCAAGAGACCCACTTCACTTCTAGGAACACATATAAATTGAAAGTGAGAGGATGGAAGAAAATATTTCATGCAAACAGGGATCAAAAGAAAGCTGGAGTAGCAATACTCATATCAGACAAAATAGACTTTAAAATGAAGAATATTTTAAGGGACAAAGAAGGACATTGCATAATGATCAAAGGATCAATCCAAGAAGATGATCTAACAGTTATAAATATCTACACACCCAACACAGGTTCACCACAATATATAAGGCAACTGCTAACAACCTTAAAAGAAGAAATCAACACTAACACAATCACAGGGGGGACTTTAACACTCCACTTACAGCAATGGACAGATCATCCAGACAGAAAATCAATAAGGAAACACAGGCCCTGAATGATGCATTAAACCACATGGACTTAATAGATATTTATAGGGCATTCCATCCAAAAGCAACAGAATACACATTCTTCTCAAGTGCACATGGAACATTCTCTAAGATTGATCATATCCTGGGCTACAAGTCCAACCTCAGTAACTTTAAGAAAATTGAAATCATATCAAGCATCTTTTCCAACCACAACGCTATACGACTGGAAATCAACAACAAGAAAAAAACTACAAAAAACACAAACACGTGGAGACTCAACAAAATGCTACTAAACAACCAATGGATCACTGAAGAAAGCAAAGAGGAAATTAAAAAAATACCTAGCAGCAAATAACAATGAAGATATGACACTCCAAAACTTATGGGATACAGCAGAAGCCATTCAAAGAGGAAAGTCTATAGCAATACAAGCCCACCTCAGGAAACAAGAAAAAGCCCAAATAAACAAGCTAACTTTACATCTAAAGCAGCTCGAGAGAGAAGAACAGACAAGACCTAAAGTTAGTAGAAGGAATGAAATCATAAAGATCAGAGCAGAAATCAATGAAATAGAAACAAAGAAAACCATAGAAAATATTAATGAAACAAAAAGCTGGTTCTTTGAAAAGATCAACAAAATGGATAAACCCCTAGCCAGACTTACCAAGCAAAAAAGAGAGAGAACTCAAATCAATAAAATTAGAAACGAAAAAGGAGAAGTAACAACGGACATCACAGAAATACAAAGGATCATAAGAGACTACTATATGCAACTATATGCCAATAAAATGGAAAACCTAGAAGAAATGGACAAATTCTTAGAAAAATACAATCTTCCAAGACTAAACCAAGATGAAATAGAAAAGATGAACGGACTAATCACAAGAACTGAAATTGAAACTGTGATTTAAAAAGTCCAACAAACAAAAGTCCAGGATCAGATGGCTTCACAGGTGAAATCTATCAAACATTTAGAGAAGAGCTAACACCTCTCCTCTGAAACTATTTCAAAAAATTGCTGAGGAAGGGACACTCCAACTCATTCTATGTGGCTACCATCACCCTCGTACCAAAACCAGACAAAGACTCCACAAATAAAGAAAACTATAGGCCAATTTCACTGATGAACATGCAAAAATCCTCAACAAAATACTAGCAAACCGCATCCAACAATACATTGAAAGGATTGTATATCATGATCAAGTGGGATTTATCCCAGAGATGCAAGGTTCTTCAATATCTGCAAATCCATCAGTGTGATACACCACATTAACAAACTGAAGGATAAAAACCATATGATCCTCTCAATAGACGCAGAAAAAGCCTTTGACAAAATCCAACACCCATTTCTGATAAACACCCTTCAGAAAGTGGGCATAGAGGGAACCTACCTCAGCATGATAAAGGCCATAGATGACAAACCCACAGCCAACATCATTCTCAATGGCGAAAAGCTGAAAGAATTCCCCCTGAGATCAGGAACAAGACAAGGATGTCCACTCCCGCCACTACTCTTCAACATAGTTCTGGAAGTCCTAGCCACAGCAATCAGAGAAGTAAAAGAAATAAAAGGAATCCAAATTGGAAAGGAAGAAGTAAAACTATCACTATTTGCAGATGTCATGATACTATACCTAGAGGATCCTAAAGAAACTACCAGAAAACTGTTAGAGCTCATCCACCAATTTGGCAAAGCCGCAGGATACAAAATCAATACACAGAAATCAACAGCGTTTCTATATACTGACAATGAAAAAGCAGAAAAGGAAATTAGGGAAGCAATCCCATTTACCATCGCATCCAAAAGAATAAAATACCTAGGAGTAAACCTACCTAAAGAGACAAAAGACCTATACTCTGAAAACTACAAGCCACTGATGAAAGAAATCAAAGATGACACAAATAGATGGAAAGATATACCATGCTCATGGATTGGAAGAGTTAATATTATCAAAATGACTATACTACCCAAGGCAATCTACAGATTCAATGCAATCCCTATCAAATTACCAAGGAAATTTTTCACAGAATTCAAACAAAACATTTTAAAGTTTGTTTGGAAGCACAAAAGAACCAGAATAGCCAACGATATCCTGAAAAAGAAAAATGGAGCTGGAGGAATCAGGCTCCCAAACTCCAGACTATACTACAAAGCAACAGTTGTCAATACTGCATGGTACTGGCACAAATACGGAAATATAGATCAGTGGAACAGGATAGAAAGCCCAGTATTAAACCCACGCACCTACAGCCTACTAATCTATGACAAAGGAGGCAAGGATATACAATGGAGAAAGGACAGCTTGTTCAATAAGTGGTGCTGGGAAAACTGGACAGCCACATGGAAAAGAATGAAATGAGAACACTCCCTTACATCATACACAAAAATAAACTCCAAATGGGTTAAAGACCTAGATATAAGACAAGACACTATAAAACTCTTAGAGGAAAACATAGGCCAAACACTCTCTGACATAAACGACAGCAACATCTCAGATCCACCTCTTCGAGTATTGACAATAAAAACAAAACTAAACAAATGGGACCTAATAAAACTTAAAAGTTTCTGCACAGCAAAGGAAACCCTAAACAAAACGAAAAGACAACCCACAGAATGGGAGAAAATCTTTAGTGAATCGACTGACAAGGGATTAATCTCCATAATTTATAAACAACTTCTGCAGCTCCATACCAAAAAAACAAACAAGCCTATCAAAAAATGCGCAGAAGATCTAAACAGACAGTTCTCCAAAGAAGACATACAGATGGCCAAAAAACACATGAAAAGATGTTCAGCGTCACTCATTATTAGAGAAATGCAAATCAAAACCACGATGAGCTACCACCTTACACCAGCCAGAATGGCCATCATCCAAATGTCTACAAACAATAAGTGCTGAAGAGGGTGTAGAGAAGAAGGAACCCTAGTACACTGTTGGTGGGATTCTAAATTGGTGCAACCACTGTGGAAAACAGTATGGAGATTCCTCAGAAAAGTAAACATAGAACTACCATTTGATCCAGCAATCCCACTCCTGGGCATCTATCCAGAGAAAACCATGACTCGCAAAGACACATGTACTCTGATGTTCACTGCAGCACTATTTACAATAATAGCCAAGACATGGTAACAACCTAAATGTCCATCGACAGAGGAGTGGATCTAGAAGATGTGGTCCATATACACAATGGAATATTACTCAGCCATTAAAAAGAAAGAAATTCCAGCATTTTTTGCAACATGGGTGGACCTAGAAACTATCATGCTAAGTGAAGTCAGCCATACAATGAGACACCAACATCAAATGATTTCACTGACATGTGGAATCTGAACAAAGGACAGACAGAACTTCTTTGCAGAACAGATGCTGGTTCACAGACATTGAAAAACTTATGGTCTCTGGAGGAGACAGTTTGGGGGTGGGGGGATGTGCCTGGGCTGTGGGATGGAAATCCTGTGAAGTCAGATTGTTATGATCACTATACAAGTACAGATGTGACAAATTCATTTGAGTAATTAAAAAAAATTGGAAAAAAAAAGAACAAGACGTGCCAGAAATTCTGCTTTGTTCTTAATAATTATCACATGCTTAATGAGTAAACACGTGCAACTGGAACGGGCAATAGTCTTTAGCTTAAGTTTGGAGTCATTTCAGCTAATGTATTTTTTCAGAATGTATCTGTTTGTGCTTGCAGTTGGTGGTATCCTATAACATATTTCAAAATCAGAAAAAAAAATGGATCAATTGTTCAAAATTTGTTTATGGAGGCATAGAAGTGTCAAAAACAATCAACAAATTACTCCAACCAGACAAGTCATCAATAGTGAACCCACCTCCAGGATATCATCTGATGTGAGCCTCTATATGCAAAGCAAGTGACTCTGCAAGTAGAATCTTTTGTCTTTTTGTCTTTTGTTGTTGCTATTTCTTGGGCCGCTCCCGCGGCATATGGAGGTTCCCAGGCTAGGGGTCGAATCGGAGCTGTAGCCACCGGCATACACCAGAGCCACAGCAACGCAGGATCCGAGCCGCGTCTGCAACCTACACCACAGCTCACGGCAACGCCGGATCGTTAACCCACTGAGCAAGGGCAGGGATCGAACCCGCAACCTCATGGTTCCTAGTCGGATTCGTTAACCACTGCGCCACGACGGGAACTCCAAGAATCATATCACATAAATAGAAAACGACAAAATGAGAATGGGCTGCATAATATGGAATCTCTGAAAATTCAATTTTATTGAATCAGTGATCAATTAGTTTCAGTGCATTTTCTGTTGAAAGCCTATTAAATAACATTATAAAGTCATAAAAGCTTTTACATTGTTTTCCCAAAAGCACAGTGACCTCTCTGATAAAACAAATTTTTCAAGAATGAGGAACAAAGAGTTGTTCCTGGTATAGAATTGGATTTGCTTGCTAGAGGCAGAGAAGAAATTAAACCAACAAATGCAACTTTCAAAGTCACATACCTCACAGCACAAACAGGTGTAAGAGATACTACTGCTGATTAGTTTATAAGGCAATCATCATAGTCAATTTATTATGTGTGTGTGTGTTGGAAAGAAAGCAAAGCAAAGTAAGCTGAATATAAAATATACTAGTGTTAGGAATGTGTGTGTGTATATATATATATGTATATATGTGTGTGTGTGTGTGTGTAAAACTAGGTCATTTTGCTCTACAGCAGAAACTGACAGAAAATTGTAAACCAACTATATTAGAAAAAATAAAAATCTTACAAAAAAAATTTTATGGAGTTCCCATCATGGCACAGCAGTTAACGAATCTAACATCCATGAGGACACAGGTTCAATCCCTGGCCTTGTTCAGTGAGCTAAGGATCTGGTGTTGCTGTGAGCTGTGGTGTAGGTCACCAAAGCAGCTCAGATCTGGCATTTCCGAGGCACAGGCTGGCAGCTACAGCTCTGATTTGACCCCTAGCCTGGAAACTTCCATATGTTGTGGGTGCAGCCCTAAAAAAGCAAATGAATGAATGAATGAATGAATAAATAAATAATTTTAATAAAAAAGGAAAATACAGCAGGGTACTTTGAATAATATTAATGATGTATCATTTAGAAGAGTAATTGCTGTTATGCTTGTGTTAACTGTGCCAATATTTTGTTTTATACTTCTATAAATATCCTCAATGTGTAGAGCATGAACTGAGTCCAAGTATGTGTGGAATATATGAGGGAAAAGTGCTATGTGATTATCCATTCCACACTGACAGAGATGTGATTTGGGGTACATAATGATTACTTTGCAAGCCAGATATATATAGACTGGCAAAGTTCCTTTACATCAATGCTGACAAATTTCAACTATGTGTGTGGCAACAGGATACATTGCTGCACAAATAAAACTAATTATACCTGAGTATCAATCAATACACACACTCATTCATAGAAAATTATTGCTAATGAAAACCATACACCTTGATGTAGATTCAGTACTGAAAGAAACATAAAACTTTGTGAACATAATTCAATGAGATCATTGGGGGTATAGGATTTTTTGAATACTTTAAGGAGAAACAGGTAGGGCAGTGAATATAAGAAAGTTTACTGGTTGTTAAAGGGAAAGATACATCTATTTTTTGAACTAAGTAATAAGATTATTAACACTTCATAATGACTCTGGTATTGTTTAGGACAATTTCAAGTGGCTTTCTCAAATGCTTTACCTTGAAAAAAAAGTCACACATTTTCATGTTGAAAATGATTTGAAAAAAACTCTAAGAATTTCTTACAAAGATGGAAATGTTGTATTCATAGGTCAGTTGCTTCAAGTTTCATGCTTCCCCACTCTTTCATGATTTTTGCACTCACTGGAGAAATCGATAACACATTATCAAGTTTATTTTTAGTTGTGGCAAAAGAAATACTCATAAAGTTTATTACCACCTTCACCAGTTTCAAGTATTCAATTCAGTAGTGTTGACCATGTTCATATCATTGTGCAACAGATCTCTATAAATTTTTCATCTTGCAAAACTGAAATTTTATATCCACTGAACAACTCCTCGTTTCCTCCCCACTTAGAATCCTCATACATGTGAAATCATAGAGTTTTTGTATTTTTGTGACTGGGCTTATCTCACCTGGCATAATGTCCTCAAAGTTCATCCACATTGTAGCATACAACAGGATCTCTTTCTTTTTCAAGAATGAGTAATATTTATTCTATTATATGAATAATATATCTCATTTTGCATATCTATTCATCTGCCAAAGGATATTTGGGGTGCTTCTACCTCTTGGTTATTATGGTTAATGCTGCAGTAAACATGGTTGTGCAAGTATCTCTTGAGATCCTGCTTTCAATTCTTTTGGCTCTCTACCCTATAGCGGAATTGCTGAATAACATGGTAATTTTATTTTTAATTTTTTGAAGAAACGTCATACTATTTCCATAGATATTTCACCATTTTACATTTCCACAAAGAAGGCACAAGAATTTAAATCTTTTCATATTCCCACCAAGACTTGTGATTTTATTCATTTATTTATTTATTTTGATGGTAGTCATCCTGAGGTATATGAGATGGTAACACATCATAATTTTGATTTGTATTTTCCTAATTATTAGTGATGTTGAGCATCTTTCTTGGCTTGCTGGCCACTTATATATTCTCTTTGGAGAGATGTCTATTCAAATCCTTCACTTGTATTTTAATTGGGTTATTTTTTGAGTTAGAGAAGTTCTTTAGACATTCTCAGTATTAACCCTTATCACACATAAAATTTGCAAATATTTTCCCACTTTGCAGGTTGCCTTTTCATTCTGATCATTTCCTTTCCTGATTGATTGTTTCCTTTAATGAACAGAAGTTTTTTCATTTAATGTAGCCCCATTTGTCTACTTTTGTTGCCTATGCTTTTATTGTCATATACAATAAATCATTGTCGAATCCAGTGTCATGAAGCATTTATCCTATGTTGTCTTCTAGGAGTTATAGTTTCGGATTTTACATTTAGGTCTTTAATCTATTTTAATTTAGGTATAGGTAAGAATCTAACTTTTCAATTTGGCATGTGGATATGCCATTTTCTCAGCACCATTTGTTGAAAAACTGACTTTTCCCACTGTGTGGTCTTGACACCACTGCCAAAGACCTTTGATCATAAACGAGAGGGTTTTATTCTTCAACCACATTCAAATTAATTAAAAATATAATTTACAGAGATAAATGCAACTAAAGAATGGGTTAGAAATCTGTTTGTAGATTATCTATTAAGCTACTTACAACTGAACATGATATCGAAACTTTGGTGGAGGGAGTTCCTGTTGTGGCTCAGTGGGTTAAGGACCTGACATTGTCTCCATAAGGATGCAGGTTCAATCCATAGCCTTGCTCAGTGGGTTAAAGATCCAGCGTTGCCATAAACTGCAGCACAGATCACAGATGCAGCTCAGATTCTAGTGCTGCCCATGCTGTATTGTAGGCCTGCAGCTGCAGCTCTGATTGACCCCTAGCCCAGAAACTTCCATACGCTGCAAGTACAGTCATAAAAAGAGAAAAACTTTAGTGCAACGCTAGGAAAACTCCCTTACTTTTATTAAGCAGTAATCATTACTATTAACACATATTAAAATATTGTTTATTCTATTTTATGTTGTCATAATTTTTCTAATATGTTCCATATATTCATTAAATGATCTAAAACCACATTTTAAAAAGTTCATTCTTGAATCTATGAATACACATCCACCAAAGCATTGCCATCCAATAGAAATATAATACAATCACATATGTAATTAATTTCTTTTTTATGGCTGCACCATGGAACATGGAAGTTCCCAGGCCAGGGAATGAATCCAGGCCACACCTGCAGCCTAAGCCACAGCTGCAGCAATGCTGGATCATTTCACCCACTGCTCTGGGCCAGAGATGGAACCTATACCCAAGCCACTGAGTTGGTTTCTTAACCTACTGTGCCATAACAGCAATCCAATTTTAATAACATATTTAACTAAAAATACTCCAAATATTATTATTTCTTTTCTCTCTCTGTTTTTTGTTTGCTTGTTTGCTTTTTGTTTTTTTGTTTTGTTTTGTTTTTGGGTTTTTTTGTGTTTTTTTTTTTATCTTTTTAGGACCATATGCTCAGCATATGGAGGTTCCCAGGCTAGGGATCAAATTGGATCTGTAGCTGCTGGCCACAGCCACAGCCACAGCAATATCTGCATCCTAACCACAGCTCATAGCAACGCCAGATCCCTAACCCATTGAGCGAGGCCAGAGATTGAACCTGAGTCCTCATGGTTACTAATCAGATTGGTTTCTGCTGAGCCACAACGGGAACTCCATATTATTATTTCCGATATGAAATATATATTTTAACATACTGAGATATTTTTCATTCCCTTTTTATCATACAAAGTCTTCAAAATCTGGTCCCTATTGTACATTTACAACACATCTCAATTTGGAGTAGGCACACGTGACTAGTGGCTACTGTATTGAACTGTACAGCCCTGAAACTTTAGCCTTAAAGGGATGGTTCAAAGCAGATGCATACGTAAAAAATAAGATTTGGTGGGGGGGAAACACTCAAACTTTTCTTGCCCTATATACCGAATGAGAATTAATTTCTTGTACATCACTATTTCTCAGAAATACTGTCTTGAGCTGAGTGAATCACCTTGCCAGAAGCTCCAATCTCTTAGAAATGTCACATTAATGGTTTCTCTTGACCCCCTAATCTCTGTAACCTTACGTTCCCATGTTGCAAAGTCAGACATTTCATCATTATATCTGTTCGCTTCTTCCTTAACCATTAATTTGTCTAAGCTCCTGCATAGCTTGCAATTAGACATCTTTGTATATAGTTTGTCACCTTGAGGTGGAACTAATCATACTGTATCTCATTCTAATATACCCTACATAACAATTGTTTCATAATTCTAACAAGCATTTATGGAATCAGGCGCTGTTTTTTGTCTTATTAGGGCCACACCTGCGGCATATGGAGGTTCCCAGGCTAGGGGTCGAATCAGAACTACAGCTGCCTTCCTACACCACAGTCACAGCAACAGGGATCCAAGCTGTGTCTGTGACCTACGCCACAGCTCAGGGCAACACCAGTCCTTAACCCATTGAGTGAGACCAGGGATCGAACACATGTCCTCATGGATACTAGTCGGGTTAATTAACCCCTGAGCCACAACGGGAACTCCGAATCAAGCACTCTATATACATTAATTCATTCAGTATTCACAACCGCACTACAAAGTAAGAAGCATTGTTTTCTTCATTTTACAGATGAGGAAACTAAAGGACTTGGAAATTAATTTGAAAGGTATGCAATTAGCAAGTAATGGAGCTGGGATTCAATCCAAGAATTCCAATGCCACAACCCGTGTCCTCAATTACAACCCCTACTGAGATATAGGTTTATTAGTAGTTGCCTATAGAGTTGTAATAGTTTTACCTAAATGTTTTTATTTAAATTTTAAATAACTTCAGACTTGTAAAATGCAACAAAAATAGTGTAACTAATTTTCATATCACCTTCACCCTGACTCCCAATCCAGATGGCATAATTACCCAAGTCAGGAAATTATTATTAATATAGTACTAATTAATATGGTACTAATCTGGAGTTCCTGTTGTGGCACAGTGGGTTAAGAATCTGACTATAGCAGCTCAGGTCACTGTGGAGGCACAGGTTCGATCCCTGGCTTGGGAACTTCCACACACCATGGGTCCATCATAAAATACATATATATATGGTACTAATCTAGAAATATTATTCAAATTTTGCCCATTGTTACACTAATTTCCTTTTTCTGATCCAGGGATCCTATCCCAGATCACACTTTACATTTAGTTGTCCTGTCTTTTTATTCTCCATCACCTGGAACAGTTCTTCATCCTTTGTTTTTCATAACCTTGACAATTTGACCTCATCATTTTATCAACAGTCCATCCAAGTATCCAAAATAATCTTGAGTCTTGGGAAAGCTAGGCATTAATCACTGGGAAGACCCGCCAACATCACACAAAGGCCCAGCTCAGATGTACATCTCACCCTTACCTGTTGGGAGGTAAGACCTAACTTCTCCAAGAGAACCCACGGGTTGGGTCTGGGATCAACTGCTGCCCTACCTCTGCATGCCCTTCCCCCAACAGCACTCCTTTTTCAGAGCACTATCAGTTTGCGATAAATCAGAGATATATTTCATTCTGCTGAGTAATCTGTAGGAACGTGATCTCTCAAGCATTTTCTGCCCCAAAACAATTATATAGAGAAGCATATGCAAGAATTTAGTTTGTTTTCCTGTATATGTTCCTCCTGAGTATTTCCACCTAATTGACTCCAGATGAATTCCTTGCAAGGATAAAAGCCATAAATACCACATTTCTATTGTGATATAGTTATGATAGGCAATGTCCCCATGTTATTAAATACAACTATTTGCCATTTTCAGGTTATTACTTACTTTTATTCCCTAGATGATCAAGGCAAGACACACAGCAACTCATGCTACTTAAACTAACCCCTGTGTCCACTATAATTATCACACTAGAATTTCTCTCAGTGGACATTCTATACACTGCGTGTAACAAGATGGGGAAGGGCCAAAGAAAGAACCCCTGTTAAATGTTTTGTAATTCATGGAATATAAAATAGGCATGCTTAAAATGGGTGGATTCCAGGGAGTAAGGGCTTTTTCATAGAGTTCAAGAAAAAATGACTCACTTTCACCACTATGACCATTCTCAGTTTACACTGTCCCATCTCAGACTTGATCATGAGAGTTATCATTCAATGATTGATGTGCGAACTTTCCATTTTCTCACACTGAGACCTAAGCGTACACTGCTGCTTCGCAAGGCAACAGCAGTTCTCACGTTTACTGGTCTTAGGACCAGTAAATTTTTAATACTCTTAAAAATTATGGAGAGCTCCAAAGAGCTTTTGTTTAGGTGGACTGCATATATCACTATTTACCATATTTGAAATTGAAACCAAATTTCAATTTTAAATTATTTATCGATTACTTAAAATAATAATAAACCCACACATATCATATCTTTTTGTATTCTTGTGAAAGTAGTTTTGAGCTTATAGACCCCTAAATGGTTTCAGGGATGCTCAGGGGTTCCAAGATCACATTTTGAGATATTTCCTCTTAGATGTATCACCAGAAAAAAATTAAGTCACAGCTAAGACTCTAAATTATATTTCTAGTAGATAGCTGAGGGGGGTAGGGGGAAGCAAGCAGCTAAACCAAGTTCCTCAGACAAAGAAGATAAGACTCAGAAAAAGCTTCCTGTAGAGGAGTCATACAGCCACTTTTTATATTGGTAGGGATGGAATTTTAGGCAACATGCAAGCTGAAAACAGAGTAGTGATTTTTATCAGCGGTCTGTATATAGCATTTTCTTCCTCAATCACCCAAAGATGGGCAATAACATAGTTAATATAATCCTTAAACAATCGTTGTGACATTTTCTTCCCTCAAATAACACTTTTAGTCACTACTTTTAGCACATATACTTAGAAGATATCAAAATGATTGGAAGAGATGATAGGTTAAGACCCATAAAATCTTTTTAAAAAAGAATGGGACTAAAATTACCTGAAAACTTGATTAACTGCCCCAAGTAGCTGAGAGGTGAAAACACTTCATATTGTTTTCTATCGCTCTGAAATGTGTTATTAAGATTTCTTAAATCATTTTCCTATTGTATTTTATTTATCAAAATCAAATCCTAAAGACTTTGCTATCACTCAGTTCAAGAATTGTTTCACATGGCAACTTCTCAGACATTACTCAGTTTTAAGTTAACATCATTTAGCTTCAATAGTCATACAATGACCTATAATGCAGAGCTACTTAATTATCATAAACAAAGCCTTTAACTTAAAGTCCTTTAGAAGCTAAAAGAAAAGCATATTTAAGTCTTCAAGTAACAAAAAAAAAAAAAAAAAAGAATGAAATAATACCTTACCACCATTCCCCTTGTCTAAAGCAGCAGGATTGCAGACAGTTCTTAGCTCTGCTTTAGCCTGGCTCCTGGCCCAACCATTTCTTATTAGAGGCTCTTTGTAGTGTTTGCAATGGTTAAATATGTTCCTGGAGCATAACACAACTCAATAGAAATAACCTTAACCAAAACACAGTCTTTTTAATTGTAGGGTTGTCAAATTTTACTAAATGTTTACGGTTATTTCTGATATATTTCTTCTAGAAATCACCTTCTATAGCACAATCACCACCACCACCACCCCCCAAATAGTTTAAAAAATAGATTGAAGTGGTAAATTCTAGACCTTTTCTTGTGTGTATTACCTTACAATCGCTGCCCCAAATATAAACTGTTTAAGGTTTCAGAGGGGGTTGACATATCTGCAAATGCATCACTTCCAATTAATAACCAAACAAAATGTTTTAGATTTTCTGCTAATGCTTTCTCATTCTCATTAGGAAATGCACTAATTAGGAGTTTAGCTACAAATTACATAACGCGACTCCAACTATGTTATGAAACTAAGTGCCCGTTGGGTAGATACTGGGCTCATTTATTGAATTAGTGAAGAAACGCAAAATATGAGACAGTTTTACAGACTTTGGGGGCTGTAATACCGAGTCATATGCTGCAGCCATCATCTCTGTCTCTGTCTCTCTGTGTGTCGGGCATGGATGCACACCGCATCTCGGCTGCTCACTGCTTGTTAGCACTCTTCTCCCAGGCTTTTCCTTTAACAGAGAACGTGGCCTCCTGCAACTCGAAGGTACAATCTTTACAACTCCAGCAACATAGAGAAAAAGCCTGTATGGGACCATGTATCTACCCCTTCAACCAAGCTGTATCCTGGAGATGAGGAGCCCTGACTGGGCAAGCACAGGTCATGTGGCCTCCTTTAGGTCAGAAAAAAGAGGGGAGGAAGCCCAGGGAACCATCACCAAAGCCAGGAGGAGAAAGTTCTCAGGGAAAGATGAGAGCCATTCCCAGTAGAAAGGGGGAAAGTGGTACTTTTCAATGAAAAGAAATGATATATCAATTATAGGTAGCTTTTTTCCTATTGCAAACGTTGATTTTGAAATGGATTATTACATGTATGTCTTGGATTTAATTAATCACTCAGTTCCATTAACTTTTGTTTTCCCTTAAGATAACCATTTTTCCTTTACTCACCATTCCACAACCACCACCCTAGTACAGTCCCTCAATATTTGACCCATTCAGATTCCCTCAAATGGCCCCAAAGGCTGAATTCTCGTCATTCAACCTCCTAAGGTGTCACCCTCACACCACCCAGGGGATTCAAGGAGACTCCAGGAAGAGCTTTCTGACACGTGTTACAGTTCTTGAATTTCTCATGTCTTAAGGATGCCTCTCCCTCACCCACCTCTGTTTTCAACCCGGAACCCTTCCTTTAGTTCCATCTCTCAGGTCCCAGGCCCCTAGAAGGTATTTCCCATTTAGTCAGCTCTGAGTAGTTTAATCCTCCTCCCGCCAGCACATATAACAGATGGCATATTATATAAATCGTTCCTGTGGCAATTCTTAGGCATTAGACCAGCCTAAGTTTTTACAATTTGTACCTGCTGCTATATCTGCCTAATCTAGAGTGCTTCAAGCTCATTGATTCTGAGTTTACTCTCACTATACTTTTCTTAGGTTTTATATCTACCTTACATCATTCAGTTTTATTGTTAAGTTTTTCTCATACAATGTCAATGAAATTCACCCAGATCCATGCAATCCCTTAGCAAGTCATGGATAGCTGAATGTAATTTCAACACAAAGCTTAAAAT
Organism: Sus scrofa; assembly: GCF_054392235.1. Classification (NCBI taxonomy): domain Eukaryota; kingdom Metazoa; phylum Chordata; class Mammalia; order Artiodactyla; family Suidae; genus Sus; species Sus scrofa. The sequence continues at coordinate 78,613,757 of NC_139383.1, read as the reverse complement.
GCTCTACATTTTAAATAAAGTTTGCATTATCTGGATTATAGATATCTTTGCTTACCAAAATGTGTTATTAAGACTTCAACCCTAATTTAGTGAGAAAATAATGTTTAGTAAAGGAAATCAATATGAGAACAGAAATGGAAATATATAATAGCCTGGAATCTTATTGTATACATCTGGATTCATTCCAGACCAAAGAATATAGAGGGACATGAGATAATCATGAAAGGCAAAATATCTCAGAAAAGAGAACAGGAGGAAGCCAGGGGAAAAAAAGGTATAAAGGACAATAAATCATCACCCATCCTTCAGTCTTTGTGATGGATCTGCTTTGCTCTGTATAAATTAATGGCTCTTTCTTCTTTGAGCCCTCTCCCACCTCAGAGTAGTTTCTGGATACTCCATTTAAAATGAAAGTTAAACGGTGGAGTAAATTAAACCACATAGTCTTTATGATTTGGACCCTTAGGACATACAATTCTGATGATTGTTGCTCTTTAGTAACTAGCCACGCACTGACACAGTCTTACAATTTCCCTGGGTTGTATGATTTCCTCTGTGAATTGATGTAGATATGCCCCAAACCAAACCAATAAGATCTGTGTTGAGTATGTTGCACTTTGGACCCCCAAAAGACTCAGGTAGGCACACCAGGTGGTTTTCTTCCTCTTTCAGCCACTATACCAAAGAAAACCTACTAGTATTCAGGGCAGGGAAAATCATTCACTTTGTTTTGCTTTTTATAATTATCCCCTCTGCCATCTAGAAACCAGGACAATGTCTTGGCACAAGGAGTTTGTGGCATTCTTCTCTTTTTTGGAAGCAGAAAGCAGATGATACTCCAGTGCTTTTTTGGAAGCAGAAAGCAGATATACTCCAGTGTAATATGACATTATTAAGAGACATAACAGCATGTGGACCATTTAAGTCAAGTACCTTGTCCAGGATCTGCCTCCAGTAATAATCACTGCTCTGTAGAGCATTTTGTTAGATGGGGAAGAAAAATCCATTACACCCTTTATTTCAAATAGCTCTTACTGATGTGAATAAATTTGAAAAAGAGAAAAAGAAATCATCTCGTGAAGAGATCTTACAGAATGCCACACTCTGCTGGTTTTGAAGGCTGTGGTCTGTAATGTGATAGATTTATGAGGTATATGGTCTACAAAGGTGAGTGTGAAGAAATCTTAGTATGACCATGTTAGGCGCCTTTAAAATATTTTTTTGATGGAGTACATTTCTTGCTGCAACATGGACTACCCTGCTTCCAGTGGGAGAAAAAAATAGAAAGAAAAAAAAAAAATGCCTGACACTGGTTGCTATGGCAGCAAGTGCAAAGAGTGAGCCTGAATTCTGTGCCAAGGTAATGAATTTAGCATCTACAGGAAAAGAAATGGATTTCCTGTCACACACTGTAAATCCACCACAGGAAATGAACATGGTGTAGACATTTGAGGATGTTTAAAACCCATTTATGATGAGCAAAAGTGGTACAGAGAGTGCATCAGATTACCTCAAGGGTCCCAGCCCCTCTCCATCAGTGTGTTTTTATCCATATCCATGATAGAGAAGAGGAAAAGAACCTCCAATATTAATCCGGCAGTTTGTACACAGCAGGTCCCAAAGTAATGATGACATGGCACTGATTTTCATGGTTGCTCTGGACTCCTGAAAGCCTTTTCTTGGGGATGCTCCTCAGAAGGGCATTTCACTCCTTTCTTGACACTTGACAATTCTCTTGTTCTTACTCCTATCCATTTAGAGGGTCATCCTTTAATGGGCCCTCTTCTAGGCTCTCCCCTCCCTCATGAAAATGGTTGTACTCTTTTGGTCTCTGGGCTACTAAATTGGCAATTGAATAAGCCATTTTCAAAATGTGTGTGTGTGTATATATGTCTGTATGTGTATGCATGTATAAATATAAATGCTAAATCTTATTGAACTGAGGAATAAGCATAACATATATTTTGGGACATGCCAAATATTCAAAGATTCATGGTTTATTCCCCTTATCTAACATTCACTCTTATAGATACAATAGTAACTACCTAACTCGGATCACACATTACACTTAGTAATGACATTAGGATGTTTATTATGGGTGCTACAACACCTAAATCTCAGAAATTTAATACGAAAAATACTTATTTTTTTTATTGATCAACCTGCCTGATGTGGTAAAGCAGCCTTCCTTACCTTGTAGTTCTGCCATGTAGAGCCCTTGACCTCCAAGGCTGACCCAGGAGGGGAACAGAGAAAAGGCTCAAGGAACAGCCTTGGAGGTAGCATCATCTCTTCCATCCATATCCCTTTGACAGAAACCATTCACAAGACAACCAGGACTGCAGGGAATCAGAAAACCTAGGTAAACATGAACCATTTCTACAACTATAATTTTCTAATACAAACTTCGCTGGACAGTATTTTCTATTTTGAAAGTTGGGATGACCTTGGTCATTGACTGAGAAATACAAATCGAACTTACAAATAACATGATATGGTAGCTCAAAAAGCTGCATAAGAAATGAATGACCTTTCTTGGCAGCTACATTGAGCCTCTTTAACACTATTTCTTCTCTCTGATCTCTTTATGCTTCACCTATTTTTTCTAAAACATAAAAGTTAGGAAAATGATCTCTAGATTTTATTAGAGAAATATTCCTGTGTCAGCTAAAATATTTTTATAAGGAATAAGAAACAAAGGTAATGATAAGGTCAATCTTTCATTGTACTTCCAAGCAAACTTTAAAATTCTTACATTGTCGGGATCCTCTTTCCCCAGTTTGAAGTATCCTTAGTTTTTAAAGAAGTCCACATATAAATGCTATTATCATAAAATATCCTCATATCATTTAGCAGTCCAGTCACAGCATCCTGATGTCAGTAAAATTATAAGTGTCTTCTCACGCTTGTTATTTCTATTATCTCTGAGGATAGTATAGTCAGAATAAAACAGAACATCAAATCAAATACTGTTGATTGTTCATAGTTCTTTATTAAACAAGGCAAAAAGAATGAGTTGTCTCAGTCCACTTAGGTGGAACGCAAAGAAACAGAATTTCCAAGTATAAACTTGGCTGAACCCATTTGGAAGCCCAATTTGCCCATTGCTTTAGAAATTAATGTACTGCAGCTGTTACTATATTTTAACAGCATACTGTACCCCAGATCAGAGTCTATACATGGTCCCAGTAGGACAGATGTTTTGTGCAGTAGGTGGAAAATTCAATCAAATAAGCTATAATTGCAGAAGTAATTAAAGTTCATTACTTACAGTAAATACACTCAGAAAACTCCAACAGTTAAGGGGAAGCAACTTTCTTTTTACCATCACAGCAGACAAAATTAAAAATGAAAGAATTTGCTCTTTTATGAAAGGATGCTCTTCCAGACCAGAGGTAAGTAAATATTTGCAAAGTAATAAAATTAAATTAAAATATTCAGAGATGTTTCTTATAATAAATACTGAGATGACAAAATTATAGGGCACAGAATATCATCAAGCACATTGATGGCAGATTTGGACATACAATACATTTCAAAATAGTTACATAATTTCAAAATGGTACCATTGGGACTATTACGTAAGAGGTGGAAAATATGGTAGACCTTGCCAGTTTCCTCCAAGCTCAATATCTGGTCTTTTAGCAGGGCTCTGAGGAGTGTCTGGGGATTTCTTGTCCTCAAAAGTTCAGTGAAGTGTCACCAATCATGCATTTTATAACCTTATCACAATAGCTAATATTTTTAAAATCTACTTCCTTCGTACCTGGCACTGTGCTAAGAACTTTACAACAATCTAGTGAGAGAGGTTATTTTCCCCATTTTACAGGTGAAAACGTAGTAACATCCAAAAATCACACCTAAGGGGAGAAGTTGTGGTGATAAACTAGGCTGTTCTACTGCAGAGGCCACAGTCTTAAATACTTTATTACATGGCCTCGGAAAGGTGGCAATGTGAATTTCAACTCATTTAAACATGGATCATTCCCAATAATCATCTGAGGTAGCTACAACAGTTTTAAAGATCACAGGTTGTTCATTGACTACCTTAAAATCTTCCTTGAGCTCATTTACATTTTCAGCCAATTGTGATTGTTACGTGAAATGTCCCTTTTGCTACAACTACTCTTTCAACCTCTGAGAAGAAGAGCCTCTTTATGGTACATGTTCTGTATTTGATGAAGTAAGGATCTTACATTTTCCACGAGTTAAAATAACTTTGGTGTGGCTTTATTTACTCTTGTATTTCCTTTTAACTCTTTTTAATAAGCCCTATTTTCTTCCTCTGTGTACTAATGTGGAACCCATTTACCCTTTTTATCAAAGTATCATTATGCTTCAAATCATTCTCTGTGATATTACAGTTCCGTTATCCCTTAAGATATGGCACATTAAATTTAAAAAATTATCTAACTTTCAGTAAGCTCACGCTAATGTTTTCAGTTTTGCTTATTTACCAGTAATGCTTTTTTCTTTTTTTTCTTTTTTTCTGTTTAGCGCCACACCTGTGGCACATGCAAGTTCCCAGGCAATGTGAGCTACTGCTGCAGGCCTAAGCCATGCACGATCTGAGCCATGTCTGCAACCTATGCTGCAGCTTGTGGCAACTCAGGATCCTTAACCCACTGAGCAAGGCAACAGATCTAACCTGCATCCTCACAGACACCATATCAGGTTCTTAACCCACTGAGCCACAACGGGAACTCCTGGTAATGCTTTTCAACCATGATAAGTAACACCTTGGATTAGGAAGTTTAAGAAATAGGCAGTTACTTCTTGCTAGAAACATTTCTTAGGTTGTAATTTGTAATACACTCATTTCCAATTACTGTTCGTATTCTTTTATACATATCTTATATTTACTAACATTAAAGTTTTAAAATTTCAAATACTATTATCCTGAATTTTTAAAATGCACTAAAAAGTTTTTTTTAATGCTTTTAGATTTCTTTCTGCACACGGTAGCTTAGTAAACACTGAAATTGAGGTATCTGCTTTCCATTACATTCTGCTAGAAAAAATTCCCCACAATGAAGGCACTTTACAAAGATAACAAGAGAAAAAAAATAAAATATGAGTTAAGAAAATAGCTTGAAAAATTAGCTTTCTAAACCGTTTCTATGTAAAAGTCTGATTAATCCACTGCTCCCTAAATGATGGGTCTCGGAACATTAGCTTCATAACATTAAACCTAATGGGTCTATTGTTTTGGAAATCAGTAATTAAATAAGTTAGACAAGTTTCCATACCCCAGATCTCAGTTCTTTAATTATACTAAAGTTCACTATGACTTTCCAAGAGAAAGCATGGTATGAACTATTTGCCGCAATCCTTTGGCGCCAGAATGCAGGTCTTTATTCAAGTACTTATGCTCAGTTCTAAGGCTCTTAGAACACACACTGGGAGATGCACAGGCAACCAATATGTTCCACAAGCTACAATTCAAAACTAGCATGATTTCTGCTTATAAAATGTCTACCAGTAGACATTCTAGGCACATTATCTAGGTATTTATTCCAACTGGAAAGATCCTGGAGATGGTCAACACAGAAAAGGGTGTGGCCAAGGAACGAAGCAGGGCGACAGGCAACACACGCGATTTATTATCAATATAACCTCAATACTTAATTAACTTCTTTAACTTTCCTCTTGTTTTCAGATTTTCACTGCAAGCATTTGAAATCAAGATATTTTTCTCACTAAAATTTAACCACTTCCACTTTAACTACTCCTCTTCCTCCTTACTTTACCACTTCCATCATATAGGTTAACACAGACATAAATAGTATGGAAAAAGGTTTTCGTTTCTATTCAAAGTATTTAAGTCATTAAAGCACAGTGTTAATAGTGTCTATAAAAAACAAACAAACAACTGCCTTTCTTTTAAACAGAGTAAGTCTCCAACTGATTCAATGGGTTTTTTTCATATCAAAAGGTTTTAAGCTTCCTAAAAGATCTTAAAAATCCTTGAGAAGCAAGAGACCTGCAAGTTAACAAACACATCATTCTCACTTATATTAAATTGTTGAATTGTTCAATTTGTATGAAATTAGCTTATACCATGTGCCAATTAAAAATACGAACAAATGTTTATCTTTTGGTCACAATATGTAGAAACTTAGAAACATAAATTATTATTAAAGATTTTCAATGTTTTAAATGCTATCAACTACTAGTGTCTCTTCTTATATAATATTGGCAAGTGCTAAAAGGCTAAAATGTTTTTCTTGTCCACTGAGTCCTTAGATTCAACAAATATTTTTGATTCCTAAGTAAAGTTTGATGTATGTCTTCTACAGCTATTTTTTGTCCAAAAGGAGAAAGAGATACCCAGATTTCAGGTGAGATTTGAGAAGTCTAAGCAGCGTCAGTGACCTGGAATCTGATCCCATTGCCCTTTTCTTTCCCATTATAAATATCACCATTCTGTCTTGAAGCATGTGCTATTAGAAATATAAATGCTCCGAGTCCCACTGTGACACAGCAGAAATTAATCCAACCAGTATCCATGAGCATGCGGTTTCGATCCCTGAGCCTCAGCCAGGGATCTAGCATTGCCTAGAGCTGTGGTGTAGGTCACAGATGTAGTTCAGCTCCCGCTTTGCTGTGGCTGTGAGGTAGGCTTTCAGTTATAGCTCCAATTCAACCCCTAGCCCGGGAACTTCCATACTGCAGGTGCAGCCCTAAAAAAATAAAAAATAAAAAAAAGCAATACAGGAGTTTCCCCCGTGGCGCAGTGGTTAACGAATACGACTAGGAACCTTGGGGTTTCAGGTTTGATCCCTGGCCTCACTCAGTGGATTAAGGATTAAGGCTCTGGCGTTGCTGTGAGCTGTAGTGTGGGTCACAGCGGCTCAGATCCCGCGTTGCTGTGGCTCTGGCGTAGGCTGGTGGCTACAGCTCCGATTAGACCCCTAGCCTGGGAATCGCCATATGTCACAGGAGCAGCTCAACAAAAGGCAAAAAGACACACACAAAAATAAATAAATAAATAAAGCAATACAAATGCTCTATAGTAGCAGTGAAGAAGACGTCAACTATGGACAAGACTTTTTGCTTAAAAAGGGTGAGAAGGTGGAGGGAAGCAAGGACAAGTAATAGAGGAGTAAAAAGTATTGAAAAAATAAAAAGCTTTACCTACTTAGGAAATGTCCTCTCTGCATTTCCAACTGTAACTAATAATTTATTAATGTTCCAACTTAACATTAATAAGTTTCCAACTGAGAGCAATTAATGGCAAATAAGACTGCAAAAAAGACAGTATAGAGGTAGATAGTAGGAAACAAGGGGAAAAAAAAATCCCATTTTTCACTAGGTCTACCATTAGTTTTCATTTTTGGACAAAGTATCTTTAAGTGAAACAATTATTCTTCTTTTAATTTTTAAGTTTGTGGAATTAAAATCTCAACCAAGGAAACAAAAGGTAAAGGAGAAATAAGACCACGAAGCATCCCATATCCTACAGCCCAATGCAGAGGTTAGATGCTAGGCTAATCCTAAAGAGGTAGGATTAGACCCAACTCCCACTGAAGGAGGATTTCTTTTTTTTGCCTAAATTTATTGCAAATTCCACAACTGCACAGATGGTGAATGAAAGGAAATATGAAAATGGAAGTGCATTATCAATTTTTCTCAGGAATGGAAAACTCAAACTAAACACTTCTGAGTTAATGTATGAGCACGGAACACTCAAGCAAACACCAAATATCTTTCCTAATGCAATTGAGCAGTATTAGTATCATCAGTGGGCCTCAAATAGTAAGTGATGAACATTTGTTAAGAAAATATAGTCATTCCTTGGAGTTCCCGTCATGGCGCAGTGGTTAACGAATCCAACTAGGAACCATGAGGTTGCGGGTTCGGTCCCTGCCCTTGTTCAGTGGGTCAATGATCCGGCATTTCCGTGAGCTGTGGTGTAGGTCGCAGACACGGCTCGGATCCCGCGTTGCTGTGGCCCTGGCGTAGGCCAGCGGCTACAGCTCCGATTAGACCCCTAGACTGGGAACCTCCATATGCCGCGGAAGCGGCCCAAAAGATATAGTCATTCCTTAAGTTACCAAAGTCTTATCAGAACATTTAAAAATAAGATAAATTACTCTTTTTTGTAATGCATATCTTAAACCTCCAAACTTTTATTAATCATCAGTTTTCTCAATATATGAATTGTATTAAAGGATAAAAGATCACTTTTTATTGTTAATTTATATACACACATATATATAATACAACATCCACTGCCCAGGGATCCAACATTCATAATTTTAAAATATTATTAGTCTGCCACATTTGGCACTTATCTTTTTTCTTCACTAAAAGGGAATAAAATAATTAAACTCAATTCACTTTTTCCCAGTTTTTTTCCCTGTCCTTCCTGCCCCTAGAAAACTATTAACAGAATTTATTATACATATATATTTTATCTATTTATAAATATATTTGTATATATTTTATCTATTTACATATATTCATATATAACTCAAGGCATTCAAAAAATAATCACGCTACACATAAATGTATAAGCATCTACATAATTTCTAATTATGATATTTTAAAAAGTATCTAATTTTGATTTTTTTTGCTTTAACAATACCATTGCTAAATATTTTTTTGCAAATTGGATTTTTATTTCATATTTTTTCTCCAATCTATCTATATTGGTACATAATCTGGTTTATTCATTTCAAGCATAGCAGAATATTCAAGTATTATTTTCAATGTACTTAAAGAATTTCACTACTTCAAATGAGTGTCATATAATTTTTTTTTTAATTTTCTCTGCTTCCCTGTTTCCCTCCCTTTCAGGCCTTTCTTACCCCCCCCACACACACACTACACTCACATGCAGGATTTTTATTTTAAATCTCTCAAACTCCAGATTCTGTTAGTGAATATTTTGCAATCAGGCTCCCTGACTCTAAGTATACAATAGGCTGAGATGCAGAGTATGGACAGGAAATACCTTAACTTTTGTTGGGACCTCCTGGGGTACAGTAATTATATATAACTCAGAACCTGTTTGCAACTGAATGTGAACATGTGAAAATTTAGGGACTATGTTTGGACTGTCATGTTAATTCTCCACAAACGGTTATTAGTTAAAATGGCACTACAGGAACAAAAACTAACAGTGTGTACAGATCACTGACTTAACAGGGTGTTTCCACTGACAATGCTTTTTTAGCTCTGTAATTTGGAAAGGAATGTGAAAAGGAAGGATGAGCTCATCAACTCACTCAGAAAACTTAACTGTCTCATAAAGATTTGCTCTTGGAGTTGAGATTGCTTTGGATGAAAAAATGCTGCAACCTCCCTGTCCCTAGTTCCCATTTCTGGATCTAATTGGTATTACATTCTTTTCCTCCACAGACACATACACAAACACACACACACACACACACACACACACACACTGTGTATCTTCAAGGTCAAACCATAAAACCAAATATTCAAAATAATTTAACTATATTTTTATGAATAATATTATATTTGTCTTCCACATTGTGACAAGTCTGTTACATCCACCTCATTTATACTTCAGAACTGTCAATCAATTAAAATAATTCACTACATGGGAAAAGAGCAGCTCAAGCTAATTTTCATCATCTCCTCCCCTCAAAAACATCATGATTTACTTTCTAATTACCCACAAGCTACTGATTATATTTATGGAACTTTATGTATACTGTGATTATATATTGCACAATTTATGCAAGCAACACTATACTATGGACGCTATAAAATAAAATAAAAACAACACCAAAAGCAAAAATAATCCCTTTTCTCAGGGAGTTTACATTCTAACAAGTGAGTGACACAAGGCAGAAATAAATAGCATTGACTATTATTTGAATAGAGAAGAAGAGAAAATTTTATGGAGGGAGAAAAGAATATAGCTGGTGGTCAGGAAGAGTTCTGTCCACTACATCATCAGGAGACCAGGCACCATAGAACAGGACAGGATAGGAGATGAATTCTAAAACATCCGGGCTCAACATTGTAAAGCAACTGTACTTCAATACAATTTTTTAAATAAAAATAAATAAATAAATAAAATTTTGTGTCCACCCCATCTCTACCCTTACTGACTCAGCATCGTGCCTGACACATAGTAGGTGCCAAGGAAAATTTGTGGACTTGAGAGCATCATAGTTTCTCACAGTTTTTTTCCTATCCCAAAAATGGGGATAAGATAATTCATAAGGTTCTTGTAAGGATCAAATAAAATAACATATATGAAAGTATATATAGGAAGATTTAAGGCACTAGAAATATATTGCTTACCATTCTCTGAGGAGTTTAAAAATGAGTCACAGAATTTTTAAACATGTGTATCCCAGTATGAAGATGATTTTTCTGAGAAAAGCCTAGGACTGGGAATGAGAAAGAGAAAAATCTTAGTTCATTGTTATCTTCTTCCTTTGACCTCAAACACTTCCCAGTCCACCTTCCCTCCTTGCCCCAGTCAGGAGGATGCTGAAGGTCCAAACTTGTGACTTTCTTTCCTATGGAGGAACAGTACTTTTCCCAGAAGGATGTGAAATACAAGTGACATCCATACCCAAAACCGACCCCACTTTGAAGCCAAATGTGTCTCACAACAGCCTTAGGGAGGAAGATTTAACAACTGGGTTTTTTTTTTGGGGGGGGGGTTGTTTGTTTTTGCTTTTTAGGGCTACACCGGAAGCATATGGAGGTTCCCAGGCTAGGGGGTCTAATCAGAGCTACACCCGCCAGCCTACACCACAGCCACAGCAATGCAGGATCCAAGCCGAATCTGTGACCTACACCACAGCTCACTGCAACCCCGGATCCCTAACCCACAAAGCAAGGCAGGGATTGAACCTGCAACCTCATGATTACTAGCTGGATTTGTTTCCACTTCACCACACCGGGAACTCCAACTGGGTTTTGCAAAGCTGTGGTGTTATCTGTGATTTGAAATTCCCGTTATAAGCCAAACAGCTTGCTAGGAATAATGAAAAACCTAAGTGTGTATTACCCACACTTTCCATGTTCTATGGTAGCCTAAGGAAGGATGCTAGGATCTGGAAATAAAGCACAGCACCATAACCACAGTAATCAGGAGGCGATGAGGAACCTTAGATGTCTGAATCACACCCTCAGAGATCACATTTATCATCTAAGAATATGATCATTCCGAGCATTGTGACACTGACCAAACCTATACAACGCCTCACAACAGGCGCTGTGTGAATTACAATGCGTTACGAAATTGTAGTTCATGTGCTAATCTTTTCAGGACCCTCTATTCTACAGCATTTTAGCAATGGTGAAAAGAGAAAAAATATGATGAAACCAAAAAAGGGAGATGACTAGGATTATTCAGAAAGAAAAACAGATGGGGAGCAGGGAGAAAGGAAGAAAGGGAAAAAGAAGGAAGGTGGGAGGAAGGGAAGAAGGAAGGAAATGGAAATAGAATGGTCCCTAATTGAGCAGGTGAAAGAGATTAAGCAAAATAAAGGACAATGTATGGTGCTCAGTCTATCCTGGCATATTTGAGAGAGACTATTTTATTAGGGTATTTTACTAGCGATATATTTTCCATTAAAAAATGGAAATTATGTACATATTAATAGTAACCCTCCACATATAAATCAATTTAGTTCTAGTTACATGCCATTCTTCTCGAAGATGCCAATAAAATGTTGGGATTACAGCAAAAATAAAAGATAAGTAAGGCCCTATAAATCTCCATGAGCTATAGGACTCACTTCTTATCAGTCTAAGAATCTTATCAATCTTTTGTTTAAATTTCTCCTCCTCATATGTAAATGCATCTAATACTTTTGTCATGACACTTTTCATAGTATACAATGCACAGTGTTTGTTGCTTTCCCCCTTTCCTCCTATCTTTCTTTTTTTCTGTGGTATCTACCTAAACTGGTATATAAACAAGGCAGCATGAATAAAAGAAGTGATTGTGAAGAATAAATAGAGGTGACTTTAAAAGTAGAAAAATTCTTGGGTAGGTAGTTCTCAAAAAGTGTAAAGTGAATTTCTGATGATATATGTTTTTTTCCTCAGTGTTTTCCTTATTTTACCCACCACCTAGTCAGAGTTTCTCTGCACATTTTCCTCTCTCTCTGCTCTCCTTTGCTTTCACATGATTGTTTGTCCTTCTCTACTGTATTTTTCTCTTTTTTGTGTTTTCCTCTCAACATTAGAGACTACTCTTTTGAGATGGTGCATAGGATCTTTCATGGGAGGTCAGTTTGTGGGTGAACCTCAAAGTGATGAGAGAGATATAAATGGATTGTTAACAAACCCAGGTCTGTGTGCCCAATCCACAGGGAGGTCAAACAATACTGAAATGTTGGTGTGTTCTCTGTTGGAGCAGAGAATGGATTATTACAGGGCCATTCAAGAAGATGGGCACCCAAAAAAGCCCCAAACTCCCTGAAGGCTTTCAACAAAGCCCTTTTAAAGGTAGGGTGAAGGAGGGTTGTGGTGAGCCATTGCAAATTTCTTGCTGTCGGAACCTTTGTTCTTGTATCTGTCCACATAGGTCAGGTCACAGTCAGGTCATGATGTTCTTGTTATTCCCTGTCCAGGTCAGGTCAGGCAGGCTACCCTGTATGTTTCAGGCTATACACAACATTCTGGTACTAAAGCTGCAGAACATCACTCAGCACAGACAACAGAGCACAAAGGTTCAAGTAAGGTTAAAATAAAAAGAACAGATCTACTATGGAGTCATATTTGTTCTTCCCTGTTACAGGATAAACACAGTCCCAGAGTCCTACCATAGTGTATTTTTTTTTTTTAATGTGAAGAAACTTATAGTTACAGATGCTTCCTAGAGAATACTTTCTGAAGCCCACAAGTTTCATAGAGGATCAGTTTCTAAATACACACCTAGGAGTTCTCTTCCTGGCTCAGTGGTTAACAAAGCCGACTATTATCCATGAGGACTCAGGTTCGATCCCTGGCATCGCTCAGTGGGTTAAGGATCCAGCATTGCCATAAGCTGTGTGTGGTGTTGGTTGTAGAAGCCGCTTGGAACCAACATTGCTGTGGCTGTGGCGTAGTTCGGCAGCTACAGCTCTGATTCAACCCCTAGCCTAGGAACCTCCATGTGCCATGGATGTGGCCCTAAAAAGACCAAAAAAAAAAAAAGATATAAATAAATAAATACACACCCACATCCCAGGCAGAGTGTGGTGTAATTTTCTTTAGCCCTGTCCCCTGCTCTTCAATGTTGCCATTCATTGGCTCCTCTGTGGTTCAGGTTTTTATTAGAAGAGCCAAAGCCTCAGGTGTCCACCTTCTTTGTCATTTGCAAATTTCACATTTGGGTCCTTTCCCAGGCCCAAAGGAAGGACAGGACAGTGAGACACTGGAGCAGCCTAGGTCAAGCAGCTTAGGCACAGTTGGCCAGGACAGCACAAGGTCAGGGATGAGCAGCCTCCAATCCTGTCTGGCTCACAGGCCATGTGACAAGCCATGGCTAATCTGGAGCTAAAGTGGGTTATTCCAATAAATAATAAAGTTTTGAATCCCCATCCAAAGGGAATCATGTTCAAACAGGCAGCATTTCCCCAAAGGAACAATACATTGTTTGAGGTTTTCATTCCTAACCCAAGAGTCGGCTTCATATAAATTATAAACATGACCAATAATTTGTCTTTAAAGGAAAGTATAGTAATTATAAACAGCTAGAAAAGACAGTAAAGTTCCAATTCCTAAGAAATAAATTTTAAATGTATAGTTTACATGGATGATTATACCATGGATTCCTATTATAAATTGACTCTCCAAAGACAAAGGACTGTGTTTAATTTAGTTAACACTTAGGGTGATAAGTATAAAGATGTGTGATTAAGCATTTGACAATTACAAATATAGGGGGTTTTTTGGCCACATCCACAGCATGTGAACGTCCCTAGGCCAGGGGTCAAACCCACGCTACAGCAGTGACAAAGTCAGATCCTTAACCTGCTGAGCCACCAAAGGACTCCACAAATATAGTACTCTTTGAGCTGAAAGCAATCATAGAACTCAACTAGTTCAACAATGTGCTCATTAGTCTTTATTTTGCTGATGAAGAAATGAATTCCATTTTCCATTTTAGTGTAAAAAAGGGATTAAAGGGATAGTTAACGTCTCTTAAAAAACTAATTCATGAGGTTGTTTACAGCCAAGTCATGAAAATTGTTTCTTTTTACCACACTGAGGAATTAAAAATGCAGTAATTGTTACCTAAGACTCCTACAGCACACCAAGAAATAAAGCCTGAGACAAGTCACCAGACTGCTAAACTTCTCAGATATTATAGCTAAGTATAATTATTATTTGATCTCAGTACTCACTAAAAGTATTACTTTTCACATCATGCTTACCTGTAAATCCCCATATCCAAGGAAATGAACTGAGTTTTAGGACTCAAGTCAGGAGCTTGTTGTTTTATTTTTCTGTAGAGGTGAAAGACCTATTATGTAGATGGAGTTAAGAGCTTTTCAAACTAAGTCACTTAATTAGTACAGTTTCGCCACTGCCTCCTGAATTAAGTATGCCTATGGATATAAAAACAATCAACTAAAAACACTCTGGGAAATGTAAAAAATGATAAGTACTTATCAATTACCCAATTTTGAAAAGCCACTCTTTTGTTCACAAAATGACCGCTGACTGTCTTCAAATTGACTTGCCTGTGTAAGCCTCTCTCTGATCATCTATGGCACAACAAAGGAATTAAAAACACATAATGTGTGGGTTACTTACTAGCTATGTTTTGCCCCTTGAGTCTAAAAACTATGCACTTAACATTTCTTTAAAACTATGCCATTAACATTTGAAATAATGAGAAGAACCCTTTTGGGGCTAATGATGGGATAAGCTGTATTCTCCAAAGAACTCTTAACTCTGAAGCAGCCTATGAAGCAGCATCTGGAAAAACATGCTGCAGGCTGGAGACAGCCAATAAATGTGGTTGGCTGATAGGCTGTGGAGGAATTTGCCTGTGGAATGTACATTGCACCTCTTTTCTGAAGTCTTCAAATGCATTTTCTGATAGCACAACACTTGTTCCTCTTATTTTTGCAAAAGGGCAAGAAGTTGATGGATTTTGCTTCGATTTTCAGCAGACTCAGGGATCCAAGAGGATTGCATTTCTCAGAAAATGTTACCTGATAGGACTACTGGTAGGTCAAATAATAAAGCTAGGCCATAGGACAATCACAACAGTACATTCCATGCTGAATTGAGCACCTCCTTATGAATTAAAACAAAAGTGGTAAACTCTTCCTTACAGTATGATGACAATAGAATGGTAACTAACTAATATAGATGGAATGCTGGCATTAGAAAATCCTCAATTACTACCAAAACTAGAAGAAAAAAATCTAAAGTAGTTCCCCATATCACCAATATTGAGACAAACCACCATTATGTGGCTTCTAATATAATACATTGAGAAGGACACAGCATCACTTCAGTGACATCCCTGCTGAAATACTTCATAACCTAAAATCTAATTGTGAGGGAACAAGACAAATGCAAACTGAGGGTCATTCTACACAACTGACCTGCACTTTTCAAAAATATTAAGGACAAGAAACACAAAGAAAAGATGTAAAACTGTTCCAAAGGACATTCATTTAATTTGATTTGATTCTAAATTGCAACAAAATATAAAGGTTATCATGAAACACTCAATGAAATTTGAATATGTACTATGAATTAGAGCATCTATAAATGCCAAACTTTAATATACTGAATATGCTATAGTTATAAAAAAGATTGTACTCACTCTAAGGAAATAATCACTGATTTTTTTTTAGACGTAAAAGGACATGATGTCTCCTATCCTCAATGGTTCACTTAAAATGCAGATAGATGGTTGATAGATAGATGATAGATGATCTATAGAGTTTAATTAAACAATTACTAATCTGAGTAAAAGGGGGATGTGTTTTCAACATCTCTGAAATTTTGAAATTATATACAAATAAAAATAAATAAAAATGTGATAAGATCAGCATCCCCAAATACCAACAGCTCCAGTTTGGTAGCCCTCCAATTAGCAACCATTTATTTTTCCCAAGACCAAGGGATTTCCTTGGGTGAGAATTTCATCTTTGTAACCAGGAAAGTTCCAGGCAAACCAAGGGAAATTGGCCAGCCTACCCCCCATATACAGGGTGAAATTTTACATTGGACATGGATGAAAGCAGTTTCCTTGCTGCTTCAATTGAACGTGAAGATTTAGGCATTTATGGAAGCATCAATCAATGTAAGAGACTAATACTACTAGGATGAGAAAAGAAGATCGGAATTGTGCTATTAGAATGTTTAGCATGCTACAATGGTAATTTGTTAGAGGAAATCATGGAAATAGGTATTTACTATGCACTTTCTTTGTAAAGAATGGCATTTAGCCTATAAGTGTGTAAGTTCCATCATAAAAAAATATAATAAATATGCAAAATTCTTTCCTTGCATATAAAGAGATTGCCTCTTTATGTGAACAATTAAAGAAAACTAATTTCCCTCTTGGTGCTGTTTAGTATCTAATGAGGGAACTTCAATTTGTTTCAAATGAGATCACATTTTAGCATACCATCCAAGGCACAGTACCATCACTGGTATGCATGATACACTAGTACAAAAGCGAAAGCAGATGAATAGTGTAATTGTATTTTTAAAACACTTTAAATAGCTTTGATGCTTTGAAAGTCACTTCATTTTTGGCCAACAAATAATGTCAATTATTCTTTGATCTTAATAAAAAATGCAGGTTTAAAGCAAGATTCTCAGATACTATATTTCAGTCAAGAAAAATGTGGAAAATACAGACCCAAATTTCATCACTTACCATAAATTCAACATAACTCTCTTATAATTAGGTGTAGAGCTGAATGCAAAAGAGAAGTTTTGAAGGATTTTTCTGCAAGCTTGTCTCAAGTATCTGCCCTCAAAATCTCGTTGAAAGGAAATAAGCAAATAAATTGTTGAGTTTCACAAGTATTTTCACACAAATAATTTCTCCTCATTGGCCTCCAAATACACGTCTCAGACTTTGGAACAAAACTTAAGAAATATTTCCCAAATCGTAGTTTTGTTATTGGAAATGCAACAGTGCCTAGAGAAAAGTAATTTGAATTGCAATCCTAAGAATTTTTTCAAATCTTAGTTTAATTATTGATCTTAAGATGAAGCAGGTCCTATGAGTCTCTGAGCCTGTCTACATACCTGTAAAATCACATACAATAACATTTGACCTATCCACCTTTCAAAGGATGTTTTAAGCATCCACTCTAATCATGTAGAAGAAAATAATTTGCAAGCTTTGGTTATCATCCTATTGGATAGTTCACATATCATCCAAATACTGTTTTGACAGTGTTTTATAACAATTTCCACTCATATTGTTTTCATTTCATTTTTCCTAGCTGCAAGATAACTGTGTTAGAAGAAACACTAGATAGTATGAGAAATTCACCCATGCTGCTTTCAGTAACAAAATGCGACTTTCTCCTTAGTGAGGAGATACATTTCACATCCTCAACAAGGGATGGGCTGGGATTTTCAACAATAAGTTCTTGCCTTTATTAAGGCAATTCCTGCCAACAAAATCTTCAGGGCAGCTCTGGCTCTGCAGCCAGCAGCTCCAGGGTGGCTGTTCTCGCAGGATTAACTCCTAGCAAAGACCTAAGTAACTCCCACTGTTTTCTCCCCAGAGTTCCCAATACCTGCCCCAAAGAGTCACTCTGGTCAACTCTCTGAAGGATTTCCATGTTTCTTGGCAATTACTAGACCAATGTCACTGTCTTAGTATCATCCGTCTAATAAATATTTATTAAGTTCCCACAGTTTGCCCAACAATGTGTTTAATGCTAAGGATAAAATGTGCAAAACTAGCTAGCTAGCTGTCCCTGAGAAACATGTAGGCTCATGTTAGCCACAGACTCAACTCCAGAGACAGCTATGCCTAGCTGACAGCCAGTTCATAAAGAATCCCAACTAAGACCAGTACTAAAATATTATAAGCTAAATGAATGGATATATTTTCAATTCACCAAGTCTTAGGATGGTTAGTAAAATGGCAAAAAGCTGACACAGTAAGGATGAAATAAATATTGTTTGTAAGACAGTATACTAATTAAATTGCTGATAGTGACAGAAAAGATAGTGACATTATTATGAAACAAATGCTAGATGTTTAACCAGAGACGTCTACGTTTTATGGCAATGCATTCTTAGCATATGTATTAGTTAGCTCAGGCTGTCACAACAAAATACCATAGATGGGGTGGCTTAACAACAGAAATTGTATTTTCTCCCAGTTTTGGAGTATGGGAAGTCCAAGATCAAGCTGCCAGGTGATTCAGTTTCTGGTGACAGCTCTCTTCCCGGTTTGCAGAGGGTCATCTTTTCATTGTGACCCCACATGACAAAGTGAACTCTGGTGTCTCTTACTCTTCTTTATAATGGCACCAGCCCTATTGGACTAGGGCCCTACCTTATGAATTCATTTAATCTTTATTACCTCCTCACAGGTCTTATCTCCAAATACAGCCACATTGGGGATTAGCGCTTCAATATACGAATTTGGAGGGAACAGAAATGTTTAGTCCATAACAGCTCCAAAAACACTATTACTGTTGAAATTCCTAAAATTCACTTTGCTATTGAGAGATTGAAACTTTCTAGTTCTTAACTCCTTTTTTTCCTGTTAAACAATTGTTTTTGATAACTCACAGTTTCTTAGAAATGTAACTTATGGAATATTCAGCTGAAAACATTTAAAAATAATATCTCTAAAAGGTTTGCTATAAAATCCAATATTCTATGAAGAAAAAGCATTACAGTTGATGAAATAACTTGAACTTTAGTAGCTTTTTAGAAGCAAAGATGGTCTTTAAAACAAGTTAGTCATACTTGATGTTTTTCTAATTAGAAAAATAATTCTCAAAGGTCTGCAACATAGCTCATTTGGCATTTTTTTATTATTTCCCTTTCTTCTCATATATTTTTATTTTTACATTTTAGAAGTAAAAATGCCAATCTGCGTTGTTTGTTTGTTTGTTGTTGTTGTTTTGGCTTTTTAGGGCCACATCCTCAGCACATGGAATTTTCCAGGTTAGGGATTGAGTCAGAGCTACAGCTGCCAGCCTACACCACAGCCATAGCAACAGAGGATCTGACATGTGTCTGTGACCTACACCACAGCTCACAGCAATGCCAGATCCCCAACCCACTGAGGGAGGCCAGAGATCAAACCTGCATTCTCATGATACTAGTCAGATTTGTTTCCACAGCACCTCGATGGGAACTACATTAACTTGTGATATATGAATAACAAAATAGAAATAGTTACATTAAGCAAATGGCAAAGAACTTTTAAAGTCTATTATGTATTTTTTTATGCTTAGTGAAATAAGACAGACAGAAAGACAAGTCCTGTATAATATCATTTAACATGAAATATAACAAGTGAAACAAACTGTTGAACATAGCAGAAAAGAAATAGACTCACAGATATAGAGAACAAACTAGTGGTTATCAGTGAGGAGAGGGAAGAAGGAGTGGCAAAATCATGGTAGGAGATTAAAAATACAAATTACCATGTATAAAATAAGTAAGCTAAAAGGATATATTGGGGAGATGGGAATAAGATGGCAGAATAGAAGAACTGGAGCTCACCTTCTCTCATAAAAGTAACAGAATTACAACCAAATGCTGAAAAACCTTCAACCAAAATGAACTGGAAACTTTCAAAAAGATATCCTACTCCAGAAGACAAAGTAGAGGCCACATCAAGATGGTAGGAGGGGCAATTATGTGATATAAGCAACCCCATACCCCCTGGGTGGGAAGCCCAGAGAAGAGAAAGTAGCTGTATCACAGACACCCACCTATGGGAGTGAGAATTCTGGGCCCCACATCAGGTCCCCATGCCTAGAGATCTGGGATTGGGAGAAAGAGTCCCTGAAGCATCTTGCATTGAAGGCTAGTGGGGCTTGTGTGCAGGAGCTCCACAGAACTGGGGGAAACAGAGAACACATTCTTGAAAGGTGCACAGGCTTTCAAGTTCACAGGGTCCCAGGGCAGAGCAGAAGCTCCATAGGAATCTGGGTCAGACCTGACTACAGTTCTTGGAAGATCTCCTGGGAAAACAGGAAGTGACAGTGACTAGTTGTGATGGAAGGACATTGGAGGTAAAGGTCTTGGGAATATTCATCAGTGTATGTTCCTCTAGAGGTGGCCATTTTGGGAAAATCTGGCCCTACCCATCAGCTCTGAGAAGCCCCAGGCCAAACAATAATCCAGGTAGGATCACAGCCCCACCCACCAGTAAACAGGCTGCCTAAAGACACCCAGGCACACAGCAGCCTCTAATCTCACCCAGAGACAAAGCCCCACCCACCAGAGGGATAGCAATAAGCCCCACCTACCAATGGGCAGGCATCAGTCCCTTTCATCAGGAAGCCTACAGTAAGCCCCAGAACCAACTTCAGCCACAAGGGGGGCAGACACCAGAAGTAAGAGAGGCTACAACTCTATTGTCTGCAAAAAGGTCACCACACCAAAAATCTATAAAATTGAAAAGACAGAGAGCAATAACTCAGATAAGGGAGAAAGAAAAAAAACAAGAAAAACAGCTAAGTAATCAGGAAATTCTTAGCCTTCTCTTTCTCTTAGCTTCCAGGAAAAAGACTTTAGACTGATGATGCTGAAGATGATGCAAAATATTGGAAATAAAGTGGAGGTTAAGATGGATAATTTACAGGAAACATTGAGAAAAGAAATACAAGATTTAAAACTTAAGCAAGCAGAGATGCAAAATACAATAACTGAAATTAAAAAATTCACTAGAAGCAGCAAACAGCAGAATACAGGAGACAGAAGAATGAATAAGCAAGGTGGAGGACAGACAGGACTGATGAAGAACAGAAAAGAGGAAAAAGATTGAAAAGAAATGAAGATAGTCTAAGAGAACTCTGGAACAATGTAAAATGCACCAACATCCATATTACAGGGGTGACAGAAGGAGAAAAGAGAAAAAAAAGGATACACAAAAAAATATTTGAAGAGACAGTAGACAAAAATTTCCCTAACATGGGGAAGGAACCACTCCCTCAAATCCAGGAAGCACAATGAGTACCATATAAAATACACCCAAGGAGGAGCACCCTGAGACACATATTAATCAAACTGAGCAAAATTAAAGACAAAGAGAAAATATTAAAAGCAGTTAGGCTATTGTGAATAGTGCTGCAATGAACATGCAGGTGTATGTGTCTTTTTAAGTACAGTTTTGTCTGGATATATGCTCAAGAGTGGGATTGCTGGGTCAGATGGTAGTTCTATGTATAATTTTATAAGGTACCTCCATACTGTTCTCCATAGGGGTTGTACCAGCTTAAATTCCCACCAACAGTGCAGGAGGGTTCCCTTTTCTCCACACCTCCTCCAGCATTTGATATTTGTGGACTTATTAATGATGGCCATTCTGACTGGTGTGAGGTGGTATCTCATGGTAGTTTTGATTTGCATTTCTCTTATAATCAACGATGTTGAGCATTGTTTCAAGTGTTTGTTGTCCATCTGTATATCTTCCTTGGAGAAATGTCTATTCAGGTCCTTTGCCCATCTTTCAATTGGGTTGTTGGCATTTTTGCTGTTGAGCTGTATAAGTTGTTTGTGTATTTTAGAGATTAGGCTCTGGTCAGTTGCATCATTTGAAACTATTTTCTTCCATTCTGTAAGTTGTCTTTGTGTTTTCTTTTTGGTTTCCTTTGCTGTGCAAAACTCTGTCAGTTTGATTAGATCCCATTGGTTTATTTTTTATTTCTGTTGCTTTAGGAGACTGACCTGAGAAAATATTCATAAGGTTGATGTCAGAGAATGTTTTGCCTATATTCTCTTCTAGGAGGTTGATGGTGTCTTGTCTTGTTTAAGTCTTTCAGCCATTTTGAGTTTATTTTTGTGCATGGTGTGAGGGTGTGTTCTAGTTTCATTGATTTGCAGGCAGCTGTCCAGTTTTCCCAGCAATACTTGCTGAAAGACTGTCTTTTTCCCATTTTATATTCTTGCCTCCTTTGACAAAAATTAATTGACCAAAGGTGTCTTGGTTTATTTCTGGGTTCTCTATTCTGTTCCATTTGTCTGTCTGTCTGTTTTGGTACCAGTACCACACTGTCTTGATTACTGTGGCTTTGTAATATTGCCTGAAGTCTGGGAGAGAGATGCCTCCTGCTTGATTTTTGTTCTTCAGTATAGCTTTGGCAATTCTGAGTCTTTTGTTGTTCCATATAAATTTTTGGATTGTTTGTTCTAGTTCTGTGAAAAATGTCATGGGTTATTTGATAGGGATTGCATTGAATTTGTAGATTGCTTTGGGTAGTATGGCCATTTTTACAATATTAATTTTTCTGACCCAGGAGCATGGAATATCTTTCCATTTCTTTATATCTTCTTTAAATCAAACCAAATGTCCACTGATAGATGATTGGATTAGGAAGATGTGGTATATATACACAGTGGAATACTACTCAGCCATAAAAAAGAATGAAATAATGCCATTTGCAGCAACATGGATGGAACTAGAGACTCTCATCCTGAGGGAAGTAAGAGAGAAAGAGAAAGAAAAATACCATATTATATCACTTATATCTGGAATCTAACATATGACACAAAGGAACCTTTCCACAGAAAAGAAAATCATGAACTTGGAGAATAGACTTGTGGTTGCCATGGGGAAAGGGGAGGGAGTGGGAGGGACTGGGAGCTTGGGGTAAATAGATGGAGAATGTTGCCTTTGGGATGGATTAGCAGTGGGATCCTGCTGTGCAGCACTGGGAACTCTGTCTAGTCAATTATGATGGACCATGTAATGTGAGAAAAAATAATGTATACATGTATATGTAACTGGGTCACCATGCTGTGCAGTAGAAAATATATATATATAAAGAAATAAAAAATAAATAAAAAATAAAGAGCACCTACCAGAAGCAAAAAAAAAAAAAAAAAAAAAAAATTAAAAAAAGCACCTAGGGAAGAAACAAATAACATACAAGGGAAACTTGATAAGGTTATCAGCAGATTTTCCAGCAGAAACCCTGCAGAAGGGAGTGGCACAGTATACTTAATGTCATGAAAAGAAAAAAGCCTCCAACCAAGATTACTTTAACCAGCAAGGCCCTCATTCAGATTTGAAGGAGAAATAAAAAGCTTTACAGATAAGCAAAAGCTAAGAGAATACAGCACCACTATACCAGCTTTACAACAAATACTAAAGGAACTTCTATAAGCAGAAAAGAAAAGGCCACAAGTAGAAACAAAAATACCGCAAATAATAAGGCTCACCAGTAAAGGCATATATACAGTAAAGGCAGGAAATCATCCATGCACAAATATGCTACCAAAATCAGAAATTGTGAGGAGGGTATGAATGCAGGACGCTGGAGATGCACTTGCAATTAAGAGACCAACAACTTAAAACAATCTCATGTATACAAATAGACTCCTATACGAAAACTTCAGCATGAATGCAAATCAAAAATCAACAATAGATACACACACAAATAAGTAAAAGCAATCAAATACAACACTAAAACTAGTCATCAAACCACAAGAGGAGAGAACCAGAAAAGAAGGCAAGAAAAGAGAGCAACAAAAAAAAATTCAAAATGGTTAATAAAATGACAATAAGAACATACATATCAATAATTACCTTAAATGTTAATGGACTAAACGCCCCAACCAAAAGACATAGACTGGCTGAATGCATACAAAACGAAATCCATATATATGCTGTCTTCAAGAGATCCACTTCACTTCTAGGTACACACCAGATTGAAAGTGAGAGGATGGAAGAAAATATTCCATGCAAATGGGAATCAAAAGAATGCTGGAGTAGCAATACTTAGACAAAATAGACCTTAAAATAAAGAATATTATATGAGACAAAGTAGAACATTACATAATGATCCAAGGATCAATCCAAAAAGAAGATATAACAATTTTAAATATATATGCACCCAACATAAGATCACTTCAATAGGTAAAGCAAACGCTAACAACCTTAAAAGGAGAAACTGACAATAATTCAATAATAGTAGGGGATTTAACACCCCACTTACAGCGATGGACAAATCATCCAGACAGAAAATCTATAAGGAGACATTGGCCCTAAATGAAGCATTAGGCAAGATTGACTTAATAGATATTTATAGGACAATCCATCCAAAAGCAGCAGAATAAACGTTCTTCTCAGGTGCACATGGAACATTTTCTAGGATTGATCACATTCTGGGCCAAGAATCAAGCCTTGGTAACTTTAAGAAAATTGAAATCATATTGAGCATCTCTTTGGACCGTAATACTATATGACTGAAAATCAACAACAAGAAAAAAAACTTCAAAAAACACAAGCACGTAGAGACTAAACAGCATACTACTAAACAAACAATGGATCACTGAAGGAAATCAAAGAGCAAATTAAAAAATACCTAGATGCAAATGACAACAAAGAGAGGACACTCTAAAACCTATGGGATGCAACAAAAGCAGTTCTAAGAGGCAAGTTTGTAGCAATACATACCTACTCAGGAAACCAGAAAAAGCTCAAATAAACAAACCTAACTTTACATCTAAAACAGCTAGAGAGAGAACAGATAAGACCTGAAGTTAGCAGAAGGAAAGAAATCACAAAGATCAGAGCAGAAATCAATGAAATAGAAACAAAGAAAACCATAGAAAAGATCAATGAAACTAAAAGCTGGTTCTTTGAAAAGATCAACAAAATTGATAAATCCTTAGCCAGACTTATCAAGAAAAAAAGAGAGATGACTCAAATCAATAAAATTAGAAATGAAAAAGGAGAAATTACAACAGACATCACAGAAATACAAAGGATCATAAGAGACTAGTACATGCAACTATATGCCAATAAAACAGACAACCTAGAAGAAATGGACAAATTCTTAGAAAAGTACAATCCTCCAAGACTAAATAAAGACAAAATAGAAAAGATTAATGGACCAATCACAAGCACTGAAATTGAAACTGTGAAACTTCCAACAAACAAAAGTCCAGGATCAGATGGCTTCACAGGTGAATTCTATCAAACGTTTACAGAAGAGCTATTACCTGTCCTCCTGAAACTATTCCAAAAAATTGCAGAGGAAGGAATACTCTCCAACTCATTCTATGTGCCCACCATCACCCTGATACAACAAAACAGACAAAGATACCACAAAAAAAGAAAATTACAGGCCAATTTCACTGATTAACATAGATGGGAAAATCCTCAACAAAATACTAGCAAATAGAATCCAACAATATATGAAAAGGATTGTACATCATGATCAAGTGGAATTTATCCCAGGGATGCAAGGATTCTTCAATATCTGCAAATCAATGTGATACACCACATTAAAAAACAGAAGAATAAAAACCACATGATCCTATCAATAGAGGCAGACAAAGCCTTTGACAAAATCCAACACCCATTTCTGATAAAAAAAACTCTTCAGAAAGTGGGCATAGAGGGAACCTACCTCAACATATTAAATGCCATATATGACAAACCCAGAGCTAACATCTTTCTCAGCGATGAAAAGCTTAAAGAATTCTGCAGAGATCAGGAACAAGACAAGGATGTCTGCTCTCACCACTACTATTCAACATAGTTTTGGAAGTCCTAGCCATGGCAATCAGAGAAGTAAAAGAAATAAAAGGAATCCAAATTGGAAAGGAAGAAGTAAAACTCACTATTTGCAGATAACATGATACTATACCTAGAAAATGCTAAAGATGCCACCAGAAAACTTTTAGAGCTCATTGATGAATTTGACAAAGTTGCAGAATACAAATCATCGACGAATTTGACAAAGTTGCAGAATACAAAATTAATACACAGAAATCAACTGCATTTTTATATACTAACAATGAAAGATCAGAAAGAGAAATTAGGGAAACAATCCTATTTAACATCACATCAAAAAGTATAAAATATTTAGGAATAAACATATCTAAAGAGACAAAAGACATATTCTCTGAAAACTATAAGATGCTGATGAAAGAAATCAAAGAGAATCACTCCTGAAAAAAAAAAGAAGAAGAAATCAAAGATGACACAAACAGATGTAAAGACATACCATGCTCTTGGATTGGAAGAATCAGTATCATCAAAGTGTCTCAGAGTTCCCATCGTGGTGCAGTGGTTAACGAATCCGACTAGGAACCATGAGGTTGCAGGTTTGGTCCCTGCCCTTGCTCAGTGGGTTAACAATCCGGCATTGCCATCAGCTATGGTGTAGGTTGCAGATGCAGCTCAGAACCCGTGTTGCTGTGGCTCTGGCTAGGCCGGTGGTTACAGCTCTGATTGGACCCCTAGCCCTGGGAGCGGCCCAAGAAATAGCAAAAAGACAAAAAAAAAAAAGTTTCTATACTACCCAAGGTTATCTATAGATTCAATGCAATCCCTATCAAGTTACCAAGGACATTTTTCACAGCACTAGAACTAAATATTTTAAAGTTTGTTTGGAAGCACAAAAGACCCAGAAGAGCCAAAAGACACCCTGAGAAAGAAAAAGGAGCTGGAAGAATCAGGCTCCCTGACTTCAGACTGTACCACAAACCTACAGTCATGAAAACTATATGGTACTGGCACAAAGACAGAAATATAGATCAGCAGAATAGGATAGAAAGCCCAGAATTAAACCTACACACCTCCAGTCAACTAATCTATGACAAAAGAGGCAAAAATACACAATGGAGAAAAGACAGTCTTTTCAATAAGTGGTGCTGGGAAAACTGGACAGCCACATGGAAAAGAATGAAATGAGAACACTTCCTAACATACACAAAAATAAACTCATAATGGATTAAAGACCTAAATATAAGATCAGATACTATAAAACTCTGAGAGGAAAACATAAACCAAACACTCTCCAACATAAACCACAGCAATATCTTCTCAGATCCACCTCCTAGAGTAATGACTATAGAAACAAAAATAAACAAATGGGACTTAATTAAACTTGAAAATGTCTGCACAGCAAAGAAAACCCTAAACAAAATGAAAAGACGACCCATAGAATGGGAGAAAATATTTGCAAATGAAGCAACTGACAAGGTATTCATTCTCCAAAATTTATAAACACCTCCTAGAGCTCAATAAAAAAAAAATCAAAAAATGGGCAGATCTAAACAGACATACAGATGGCCAAAAAGAACATGAAAAGATGTTCAACATCACTCATTATTAGAGAAATGCAAACCAAAACCACTATGAGGTACCACCTTACACCAATTAGAATGGCCATCATCAAAAAGCCTACAAATAATAAGTGCTGGAGATGGTGTGGAGAAAAGGAAAACCAATTACACTGTTGGTGGGAATGTAAATTTGTACAACCATTGTGGAAAACAGTATGGAGATTCCTCAGAAAACTGAAAATAGAACTACCATTTGATCCAGCAATCCCAGTCCTGGGCATCTATCCAGAGAAAACCATGACTCCAAAGTTCATTGCAGCACTATAATGCAATAGCCAAGACATGGAAACTACTTAAACGTCCATCAACAGAGGAGTGGATCCAGAAGATGTGGTACATATGCACAAGGGAATATTACTCAGCCATTAAAAGGGAAGAAATAACAGCATTTGCAGTAACACGGATAGACCTAGAAATTTTCATGCTAAATGAAGTCAGTCAGACAGTGAGGTACCATATCATATGATATCACATACATATCAAATCTAAAAAAAGGATACAATGAACTTCTTTGCCAGATAGATACTGACTCACAGACTTTGAAACACCGATGGTTTCCAAATGAGAGAGTTTGGGGGTGGGTGAGGGGACACACTGATGGTTTGGGATGGAAATAAATGCTATATAATTTGATTGTGATGATCATTGTACAAGTATAAATGTAATAAAATTCATTGAGTAATAAAAAAATTTTTGAGAGTAACTATAGAAAATAAAGTGTACAGAGAACATAGTATTAAAAATAACTAAATGAATTTTTAAAAAGCATAAACCTTTCATGACTCTTAAAATATTTTGTCCATCCCTTTCCAATCAGGCAGTATTCTTGTCCCCTGCCATTTACAAGCACAGAGTGGGGGAATGTCTGAGTGTGAACTCTTAAAACAGATGAAAAAAATGATTTCTCAAAAAAAGTAACCAAAGGTTCATACCCAAGTCCCATACCAAGAAGGCAGTTTCAATCAATTTCCTTCCTGTTTCCTTTGTATCCTTACTTAGGCCATCTAACACCCTTCAAACATTACACTTCATGAATCCTTCCTACTCTCTCCCTCCATGATCCATTATCAGGAAGATGACACCCACTTGCTCCTGCCACAGGCTGGACAACTCTGTCCAGCATCCAGAGGGAAGTTTTTTCTAAATCTGTCTGGGTATTTTCCATTCAACTTTTCATGCTACAAGTTCTTACTTTCTGCTAGTGTTAGATTCCTCTCCTTCTAGGTCCACACCCAATTTCTCTTCCCCATTGCCCTGACAACCCCATCACTTAATGTAGCCCCTGTTGTCCTGAAAAAGAACCACTCTCTTTCTAGCTTCTCCAGCTTCTTCAAGTCCCAGGGCCTCCCCCCTCACTGTTATTTCATAGTTTTAACACCTCGGGAAAAAAAAATAAAGTGCAAAAATTAAAATAAATAAATAAAAGGATATATTGTACAGCACATGGAATATAGCAAATATTTTATAATAACTATAGATGAGTAAAACTTTTAAAAATTGTGAATCCCCATATTGTACACCTGAAACCTATATAATATTGTAAATCAACTACACATCAGTTAAAAAAAAATAAAAAAGTCTGCTAGGTATTTGAATACCATAAGTTTACCACAATCTACACAAAAAGACATTTTTGCAAATTTTGTATTTCTCACAGCAAAATGCTGCAAAAATACTGCTGTGATACTGTTCCACATTTGAAGTGCATTGTAGTTTCCTAAGGAAAGAAGGCCTAAGTATACAACATGGTCGCTACATCTTAAAGTGTAAAAAATGATACATTCAATTCAATAAATATTGTTGCTTGCCTACTATTACATTTTTTAATACACCAACATGAAGTTAATAGATTATTCCATACCCTGATATCATGAAGATATTTTCCAGTGTTGATAATTCTGCCTTTCACTTTTAGGTCTTTAACCAACACAGGCTTCATTTTCTGTATGACATAAAGTAGGACTTTGATTCATTGTTCTTATGAATACATGTGGTCTGATTAGAATTTATGGAAAACATTGTTCATCCTCCACTAAACTTCCATGCTCTTCATCATTCATGTGTCTACATGTGTGGGCATCTGCTTTTGGGCTCTCCATTTTATTTCATTACCCTGTCTATACCTATACCTATGTATCATGTTATCTTAATATATTCTTTATATGTTCTAAATTCTTTTTGTAAGCATATTATTTATGATTTTTGCATCCTTTCTTCATAAAAAAATTTGCCTGTGTTTTTGTTTCCTTATTATCTTTGTGGCATTTTGGTATTGAAATTACACTAGCCTCATAAATAAGTTTTTAGTGCCCTGGAAGAGTATGATCAAGATTGAAATGATTTGTTCCATGGACACTAATTTGAACATATGATAAAGAATCTGTGCCTGGAGTTTTCATAGTGAGAACATATTTGGCCACTGATGGAATTTTTTTAGTAATAATTGGGCAATTCAGATCTTCCAATTCTTCTTTAGGTAAATTTGCTAATGTATATTTATTTTATAGAAATTTATCAATTTAGTTTTTTGGGTTTTTTTTTTTTTTTTTTTTTTTGTCTTTTTAGGGCCACACCCACGGCATATGGAAGTTCCCAGGCCAAGGGTTGAATTGGAGCTGCAGCCACTGTCCTATGCCACGGCCACGTTAATGCCAGATCTGAGCCTCCTCTGAGACCTACGACACAGCCCACGGCAACGTTGGCTCCTTAACCCTCTGAGCAAGGCCAGGGATTGAACCCACATCTTCATGTACTAGTTGGGTTCGTTAGCACCGAGCCACAACGGGAACTCTGATTTAGTTATATTTTTAATCAACTAAAGCATAAAGTTTATAGCATAAAGTTTTCACAAAACTGTCATAAAATGTTAAAATTTCTGGAAATATCCAAATAAGTAAATACATACATCCATATCAAAATCTGCATGTGAATGTTTATAGCAGCTTTATTTGTGATTGCCAAGACTTGGAAGCAACCAAGATGTCCTTCAATAGGTGAATGAATAAACAAACCATGGCACATCTGTATGATGGGATATTATTTAGCAATAAAAATAAATGAGCTATCAAGCATATTATTAAATGAAAAATTCAATTTGAAGAGTCTATATACTGGCCTTCCTGTCATGACTCAGTGGAGATGAACCTGACTAGTATCCATGAGGACACAGGTTCAATCCCTGGCCTCACTCAGTGGGTTAAGGATCTGGTGTTGCCGTGAGCTGTGGCATAGTTCACAGACATGGCTTGGATTCCACATTGCTGTGGTTGTGGTGTAGACTGACAACTGCAGCTCTGAGTCGACCCCTAGCCTGGTTACTTGCATATGCTGCAGGTTCAGACCTAAAAAGACAAAAAAAAAAAGTACACACTATATGATTCCAACTCTATGACATTCTGTTTAGGTGAAACTATGAAGACAGCATAAAGCTCAGCAGCTGCCAGGGGATGGAAAGGGGAGGAAAGGATGACCAAACAGAATGCAGAGGATTTTTAGGGCAGTGAAACTTTTCCGAATGACACTATGATAGTATAGGTGTCATTATACATTTGTCAAAACCCACAGAATATACAACAAAAAAGTGAACCCTGATGTAGACTATAAACTTTGTTAATAATAACGTGTGAATATAGGCTCATCGATTGTAACAAATATTCCACATTAATGCAAAATATTAATATTAAGGGAAACTATGGGGAATAAAGGAGTATCTGGGAATTCTCTGTATGTTCTACTCAATTTTCTGTAAATCTAAAACTGACTTTAAGTCTATTAAATAAATAAATACATATTTAATAGACTTTAAGTCCATAAGCATTGTATTAATTTGCCTTTTCTCATATGATGCTTACTTGTTCCTTTATAATTGCATCAATCTTTTTTTTTTTTTTTTTTTTTTTTTGTCTTTTAGGGCTGTACCGGTGGCATATGGAGGTTCCCAGGCTAGGGGTCTAATCAGAGCTATACCTGCCGACCTACGCCACAGCCACAACAATGCAAGATCCAAGCCACATCTGTGACCTACACCACAGCTCATGGCAACACCAGATCCTTAACCCACTGAGCGAGGCCAGGGATTGAACCCGAAATCTCATGGTTCCTAGTCGGATTCATTTCCACTGCGCCACTTGACAGGAACTCCTAATTGCATCAATCTTTAAACATATTTTCCGTTATTATACCACATTTTTATAGTGATGGAATCCAAAGTTGTCTAAGTCCTGGATCCAGTTCTTACAAAATTCTTTCTCTCATTAAAACGTTACATTTTTCCCTAATTGACTCATTTTTATGGGCACATTACTTTGATAGACAGTTTTGAGAAATGCTCTGAGTAGGTTTCCTTCCTAAATCAACTTTTATTTAAAGTTCCATTTTTGCTGGCAAACTATGTTATCTTTCAAGGTCAATAACATTTGCAAAGCACCAGCTGCACCAACTAAGATAGATAATCCTTAGCTTACCTTAGTACATTTGCCTGAACTGGTCAATTTAATAAATTTGTCTATTTACACTAACATTGTGGTTAATGTAAATCCATCAGAGCAGATACTCCACAACTTTAGATAAGGTCCATAACCTGGATGGATTGATGATATTTTTCCAATGCACATGGGAAACAGAAAAGAATCAATTCAGGTACATAAACAAAGACAAATGTCTTAGGACACATTGAATATTTTATGCTCTCTCCCCTATTGAGTGAAACCCATCTGCACAAAGATAAAAGCTCATGTATGTGGCCCTCTGATTGCCTAAGAGAATCTGGTTATGTTTTGAGATGTTAAGATGATTTTCCCAAACTCAGAATCCAATCCACCTTTTTTCCTTTGGGCATCTATTTTCCCCTAAAATTATAAATGATCTACAAAGTTGAAGGAAGTCATGAGTTTGATTCTTTAGCATCGACTTAAGCAACAAATTAGAAAAACATTTATTTTATGAGATTCTCTATAATTAAGCAGAAAATTTATTTGCTACTATTAGTTATCTTTTAAAATACTTGCTTAGTATTCTTTCTTTTATTTATTTGATTTGGAAGAACCATATGAATAAAGGACAGAAGAAAATAAACAATAAATACATAAAGTTTGAGGTTTAGTTTAGAATTCCAAGCTCTTTAATTTAGGATAAACTTGGAACTAAGTATTTCTAACTTCAAACTCCTATATATCAGGAACTATTACACTAACAGTAAGAATGAAGAATATGGGGTCTCTTCTCCCTCCACTGGGCATGTGGTTATATCTGGGACTTCACTGTAATTTTTTGACTTATAAGCCTTAGGCACAGAATTCTACTATATAGCTATTTGCTAATAAAATTAGTTATCAAAGTCTAGACCAGGAATTTTTTAGCTCTCGTGAATAAAAAAAGAAATGCCATAGTTTAATATTTACTTTGGGGGGGGTTGCCCTTTCTTTTTTTGATATTTTTTATCAAAGTATAGTTAATTTGCTATGTTGTACCAGTTTCTGCCATACAAATCCCTTTCCTGCATCAATTTGGATCATCATATAGTTTTTCTCCCTATTAATATAAGTTACATTGATTGATTTTCAAATATTAAGGCAATCTTACTCTCCTGAGATAAACCCCATTTAATCATCACTTTTGTATTGTTGAATTTGATTTTCTAATTTGTTTTAGAATTTTTCATCTATGTGCATGATGAATATTAATCTATATTACTTTTTCTTTGCAATGTTGTTCCTGGTTTTGAAAACAGGATGATTTTTGGCCTCATGAGTTCAAAAGGACTCCTTTTTTTTTATTTTCTGAAAGAATTTGTGTAGAATTGATACTATTTCTTTCATAAATGTTTGGTAGAACTTATCATTAAACTCAACTGGGCCTGAATGTTGTGTTTTCATTTTGATTCAGTTCAAAATACTTAATTTTGATTTTCTCTTCGACCCATGGGTTATTTAAAATTATGTTGTTTAGTTTCTAAATATTTGGGGGTTTTTTGTATATCTTTTTATTACTGATTTCTAATTTAATTTCATGAGTCAGAGAACATATTTAATATTTCCTTTTGTAAATGTCCTCTTGAATGCAAAGCTCACTAAAAATCAACTTTCTACACTAGGTCAGTTACTTAGAGAACAGCCGTAGAATCACCATATTGAATCTGTTAGGTCTTAACCAGGAGGAGATCTCAGACCAAGTAGTTCAACAATGGTTATTGATCTAGGCCACAAAGGAATAGAAGGAGGTGGAGATGGTGAGGGAATGGTCAGGATACTCAGAGTGTAGTCCCAACACCCAGAGATTCCTATTAGCCAAAAGTTATTCTGAAGCTGGAGAACCAAGGGAGGAGATACTATCAGAGGCCTGAACACAGAGCATCCAGACAGAAGTGAGACCACAGAGGAGCAGTCACTCATGGGGTCAGTGTTCAGATGGGAAGTGGGATTGTGGCAGAGATCTGCCTGGTGGAAACTCAGACCACAGAGAGGTCTGCCAGAGAGAGATGGAATTACGGCTTCAGATTAAGCTAGAAATGCAGCTCAAAGTCAGGGGAGAGGGCAAAGAAGTAACCTGGCTTTCCCAACCTTCATCCTCCAGTTTCCCAGATTGGTCTCCCATTAGCTATATCCATTCCAAAAACAATCGGCAAAGGAGGTGTTGGAAATCTAGTATGCAGACATCAGAACCCTGAGACACCGAGCAGGAGAAGCAAATGGATCTTTTCTCAAAGTGGAAAAGTCATTATCTGGGGGAATTTGGCAAAATGCACAGAAGCTTGGCCTAGGAAAGAGGCAAGAACTGTAGATTGCAAAGTCCCATAATAACTCTAAGAGTGACATTATAACTGGTTTTGATAAGAGGGTTATTTTTGGAATATTCACATGATTCGTTTTTATATTAAGTTTCATAGCAAAGAACAAAAGTTTCGGGAATGTTTTAAAAATATCTATGAGCTCTTGAATCAGTAGTAAATCTTGCTTATGAAATTGTTGCCAAAGTTCTTGTTAATAGACCTACTTACCAAATGCTTATTAAGTGCCCGGGAAAGGGTTATACATGCATTTTCTTACTAATCCTCACAACAACTCTGTGAAGTAGATATGATTATCTTCACTTTGTAGATAAAGGGACAAAGAGGTTACAACTGTCTGAAGTTACAAGGGTGGTAAGAGGCAAATGGGAGAATCCCAGTTCCCGATTTTCCTGATTTCCAAGCTGTCATGATCACCATGCAATTCTGCCCCAATCAGTGCTGGCCGAATGAAGCTTCATTATGTGTTATTCATAATCACCTTTCTGGAGCAGATGGCTCTCTCCCACTTTCAGAAGGCTGGCTCACAATAATGATGGTTAAAATTAAATAGGTGTTTTATATAGCCAACCCACACACAGAAGATGAAATCATTCCAGTTTAAATGACCAATGATTTGTTTAAAAGCTGTATATACATTTTCTAGCCTCTCTGTAATCACTGTAACTCTCCATCCATCTGTAGTTGGCTAAGGAGATCAGTGCCCCGAGGCAGGAAAGGAAGGATTCATCTTCAGGCAGTGATCACAATTCTTCTCCTCTCCTAGGCAGCCTGGCAGACCTCCCCAACTCCAGGCACTTGCTGGGTTTGCTCTTCCAGACTGGGAGTGGAAATGCATCAGGTGGGCAACAATAACACACACTGCCACCTTGTCCTGGACAAAGGAGGCTTATCTGATGACCGTGTCCTCATCCTGCTCACTGGACTCCATCATTCAGTAACAGAGCTTTGGGCAGAGGTGGTGGTAGAGGTGAAGTATAAGCCATGCTGGGGAAGTTAAGAGTGGAGAGAAATGATATCTTCTCTTTTGGAGAATTGTTGTCAGAGCTGCTCCAAACCCATCAACCCCCACCTTCAGCAGAAATGTCCTTGCTCAAACCCTGCCAACCCCCCCCCCTTTAGCAAGAGGATCCAGGAACTATGTCTAGTCATGATGGAGCATGATAATGTGCAAAAATAGAATGTGTACGTGTATGTGTAACTGGGTCACCATGATGTACAGTAGAAAAAAAAATTGTATTGGGAAAATAACTACTAAAAAATAATAATAATAAAGTGAAAGAAAAAAATTAAAGGATCCATAGATTAAAGCAGAAGCTATGCACACAGAAAACAAACAAACAAACAAAAAAAACAGGAGGAACTAGCCAGGACCAAAACAGTGAGGAATCTGACCTCCAACAGCCCTTGAGTCTCTTTATGTGCTCATTTTACTGCATTAGCATATTAAATGACACATCTACTGGAGGCCTTGATCAGTCATTAAGGACCAAAAAAGGATAAAAGGGGAGTGGCTTTATCAGAACAGCCCTGCCCTATCCCCAGGAGGTTAATGCACATACTTCCCCATTGTTAGCCTCACTCCTCCTCCCTTTGTCTTTACTCTTTAGAATTAAATGTCTCCCCATGTGGGTGAAAAGTTTACCTGGGAACTTAGTTCCTGGCACTCCATTCTTTGCCCATTGAACAAAGGTTGTGCTATGTGCCTCTCAGCTTTGATTTTGCTATTGGCTGTTCAAACCAGAGAAAGAACCCTCCTGCCAAGGCAGAGAGCCCTGGTGGGCTAGGGCCTGCGCAGGGTCCATAGGACCTAAATGCAGTAACAAGATGCCAAGAGACACCACCTCCAGCAACAGGTCATTTCTGTGCCACTCCAGCCACTACACCAGTGAGGACATTATAGAGATGCCTTTATTCCCCAGGCATAGGAACAACAGATAAAGCCCTTGGAAATCTCAGAGCACTCCACAACGAAGCCAATAGCACAGCCAGGAACAGCATATTTTTATGCTGCATTTGACACAAGAGAGAATCTACAGAATTAAAAAGAACTTTCCTTTGCAGTTTGGAAAGAAGGCACTGGGCAGTAAAGCCTTCCTTAATATTCTTGACGAGGCTGACTGGAGGCAGCTTCGGAGCAGCAAGGATGAGGAAAGAGCTTGGCTCACTGCTTCCAGAAAAATTTTGAGCACTTCCCCTTTCTTCTGGTTCTGGATGACTAAGCTAGGGAAGGGGTACTTTATGAACTTCACAGGATGTAGTAGCCACCTTTTTTTTTTTTTTTTTGTATTTTCTAGGGCTGCACCCTCGGAAATATGGAGGTTCCCAGGCTAGGGGTCTAATCGGAGCTGTAGCCTTCGGCCTACGCCAGTGCCATGGCAGCAAGGGATCCAAGCCTCGCCTTGTCTGCGACCTACACCACAGCTCACAGCAACGCTGGATCCTTAACCCACTGAGCAAGGCCAGGGATCAAACCCGCAAACTCATGGTTCCTAGTCGGATTCATTAACCACTGAGCCACAATGGGAACTCCATAGCCACCTATTTTTAAAGAAAATACCATCTCCGGGGTGATGTTGCCCCACCTCTTTATCAGGCATTCTCATTGAGCCTACCTGCAGCAAACCAGCCTAAGGTTGAATGGTTTTAAGAAAAAGTCACATTTGAGGATGAAAATCCCATATGTTGAAAGCATGTCTGTCATCTATCTCTAAGTACAGTTTGTGTTTTATCAACATTTTCAAAAACATTTAAAGTATCAAATAAAATTAAAATGCTTTTCCATGAAAAAAAAATCTGTAGGAGTTCCTGTCATGGCTCAGTGGTTAAGGAACCCAACTGGGACCCATGAGGTTGCCTGTTTGATCCCTGGACTCACTCAGTGGGTTAGGGATCCGGTGTTGCCATGAACTGTGGTGTAGATCATAGATGCAGCCAGGATCCTGCATTGCTATGGCTGTGGCATAGGCCAGCAGCTGTAGTTCTAACTGGACCCCTAGACTGGGAACCATCATCTGCTGCAGGTGGGACCTTAAAAAGAAAAAAAAAAAATGTGTGATGGGTAGGAGCAACATGTGATGGGTAGAATTCTGATATTTTTACTTTTGACTAAACTGGATATGTATTTGGTTGGATATTAAGTTCTAGAGCTTAATTGATTACTATTTATTAACTTGTGAAATTCTATATAGAGTGCATGTGCTTCATGTGTGTGTGTTTAATCTTGATTTTACTTATTTCTCTCTGATCTTTATTAGTTCCTTCCTTCTGCTAACTTTAGATTTTGTTTGTTCTTTTTCTAATTTTTTTAGGTGGTAGGTTAGGTTGTATGTATATGTGTGTTTAATAGGAAAGAGTGCTGCTTGCTATATTAGAACTCTCTCAAAATTGCATAAGCCAATGGCATTTTATTTATTTTTTTTCTTTTTATGGCCACACCTGAGGCATATGGAAATCCCTGGGCCAGGGGTTGAATTGGAGCTGCAGCTGGGGCCTATGCCACAGCCAGAGCAACATCAGACCCAAGCCACATCTGTGGCAATGCCAGATCCTTAACCCACTAAGCCAGTCCAGGGATCGAACCTGCATCCTCCAGAGACAATATCAGGTCCTTAAACCTGCTAAGCCACAATGAGGAACTCCTCAATGGTTTTTTAGGACCTCCTTTTAATAGATGTTAGTACTCACAATAATAAAGTATATGCAATATAGTAATGAAATTTAATCGTTATATATTTCTATATAATGCTACACAGGTTACACTGGACATGTTTCTCAAAGAAATGCATTTCCCAAAAAAAATAGTCAAGAGGGGAGTATCATTCTTTAGTTTTATCCATCATCATGAAAATATATTTTCTATCTCTGGTCCAGCATGGCATTGGGTAAAGGGATTCAGGTGTCCTGCCTGTGTTCCTTCATCACCTGTAACCTTGGACATGTCACTTAGCCTCTCCTGTTCACAGTCATTGCTCCATAGAGTGAGACAATTACTTTCCTCAAAATACTTTCAAGGTAGGAAAATGTAAAACAAAATGGTTGATGTTACTGAACTTTGCAAGTTATAAAATGCTATACAAATTTAAGTTACAACCAAAGGTCTTCTGAGTTCATGGATGCCAATCTAGATATACATACACATCCACTAAAAATGCTTTCTCACACACACACAAACAAAGACACACCCAGAGGCCTGAGAAGCAAGTGTCATGCCACGTATACAATGCACACTTTTATAAGTTAGGATGCATGGATCATGACAGGTGTAGGATAGGTGGGGAAGGAAGATACATAGATTTGATACTGGAGCAATTGCCATGGCCTCTATCCTACTGGTGATCTGTATGTTTAACATACCGATGTACATTAAAAGTAGAATGGTGTGCCATTCACTGCTAGGAAAGACATCTGTGGCAGAAAATCAAATTAAATCATCAAATTATGTTGTGGTCCCCTAAAGGTTTTTCTTAGTAAGATTAGAAAAAAAATACATCAACATTTTTCATCTCCATTTAGAAGAATATGGGATGATACTTTCTTAGATAAATTACAAAGAATTTTTTGTGATTGACATCTAGAAAAGTAAGAAACATCAAGACTGTCATAAAGACCAGAACTTCATTCAGTATTATTTTATTTATTTATTTATTTGTTCTTTTTAGGGCCATACCTGTGGCATATGGAATTTACCAGGCTAGGGGTCAAATCAGAGCTATAGCTGCCAGCCTATACCACAGCCACAGCAACACTGAATCTGAGCCGTCTGCAACCTACACCACAGTTCATGGCAACGCCAGATCCTTAACCCACTGAGCAAGGCTAGGGATCGAACCTGTGTCCTTATGGATGCTAGTCGGACTCGTTTCCAATGAGCCACTACAGGAACTCCATATATTTCTGTTTATGCTTTTTTTTTGGTTTTCAGGGCCCTTGTGGCATATGGAAGTTCCCAGGCTAGGGGTAGAATCAGAGCTACAGCTGCTGGCCTACACCAGAGCCACAGCAACGCCAGATCCAAGCTGTGTCCATGACCTACACCATAGCTCACAGAAATGCCAGATTCTTAAACCACTGAGCAAAGCCAGGGATTGAACCCAAAACCTCATGGTTCCTAGTTGGATTCGTTTCCACTGCACCACGTCAGGATCTCCCATTCAGTATTATTTTAAATAATATTTCTCTGTACAAGATAATTCTCCTGACAATTGAAGAAATGTGAAATTTTTAATTTGGGGTATTTAATTCCAGCCAATTTACTTTCTTTTATTGTCCAACATAAAGACTTAAAATGCCACATCATGTGGTTGAATTATTGGGCAATCTTTTCTGTAGCTGCTGCCAAACAATTTATCATTATCAATTTTGCTTATTTCTCAGGCTTTAGTCTGTTTGTTTTAGATATACCACAGATCAGTCTTTCTGAATGTCTATGCTTCAAGAAACACTTTAAGGAAAATTCTAATCTACTCATTTATGTTTTGGTCTTAATTTTCTTCTTGACTTCCTAAAGTTTTTTAGTTATTATATTTCCCAAATTCTAAAGTAAAATATGTCACATACCAAGTAAGGGGCACAGTACAGAAGAAAACCTGTATGTGAAAATATTTAAAATCTTGGACTTCAGAACATCTTTTATACATAATAGAGAAAGAAAGCTAAATAGATTTTGGTTACATGAAAACAATAGCTACTAATTTGGAAATACTGATTATCATAATTTATTCTGGTATATTTTCTAAAGCAGCAGAGCTTTGTGTTTGTCTTGTACCTGAACTGATATTATGTTTAAAAACTGACAATCTTCTGCACAGAATAACATGATTTATTTGGTACTAATACCAGGTCTCTCAATAGTGGGACTGGGAGGGTATGATGGCTGGCAGTGGGGATGGCCATCTTTTAGTGTCAGATGACCAAGATGGCTGGGTGAAGCACAGGTGAACCATTGATAGTTCTAAATATAGTTCTGTCTTCTATTTAATTAGTATAAAATATGTTCACAGATCACCCAATAATTTGTCAATTTTTATTTTACATATTATTTTGCTTTTTCATCTTTTTCTAACTCATCATAGACATTCGTGTTGCCAGTATCATGACTGAAGTATAGATTAAACAAAAGTTACAGAAAAGAGAGTAAAATGTTCTTGGGGAATGCAAAATTCCAGTTAAGAGATGGAAGTAATTAGTTAATGAAAATAAAATGGAAATTAAAGTCTGAGTATCAGTTACTGTGGCATTTCAAAGGAGGAAAGCTGATGCTTAAGACAAAATTTATTGGCTCATAAATCTATAGTTTGGGCTGCACTCCATTGGACAGTCTTTCTGTTCATCTCACCTGGCATCACTCATGCAGCTTCTGATTGAGAGCTTTTCTAGGAATTGATGGTCCAAAATGCCTTCACTCCTATGTCTAGTGGTTATCCACCACAGCAATGCAAGTCCCCTCAATTCTCCTATCCAAATTTTCTTATGGAGTAAAAGCAGATATTTTAAGGGCTCTTGAGACCCAGGCCTACAAATCATAGAAGGTCCCTTCTACTATTCTATTGGTCAAAACAAGACAGAGGCCCACTCGATCCAAGAGGTGGGGAAATAAATTCCTTTTTTTTTTTTGTCTTTTTCCAGGGCCGCACCCACGGCATATGGAGGTTACCAGGTAGGGATCTAATCGGAGCTGTAGCTGCCGGCCTACGCCAGAGCGACAGCAATGCAGGATCGGAGCTGTGTCTGTGACCTACACCACAGCTCACGGCAGTGCCAGATCCTTAACCCACTGAACAAGGCCAGGGATCGAACCCACAACCTCATGGTACCTAGTCAGATTCATTAACCACTGAGCCACAACCAGAACTCCAGATTCCACTTCTTGATGAAGAGTAAGAAATTCACCCTGTAAGAAGGCACAGACATGGGAATATGAGGGGACATGGGAATAAGACCACTGGAGGGTCTTATTGTCACAATCCATCAGTCGATGCATAAAATTATTCTTTCACAGTAATGATATAATAACTTCTAATATGTTTTGAAAATTTTACAAGTATCATACAACTGTTATAAATCCTTGATATATATTATTTTTCAAGCAACTATCTGATGTAAGTACTATTACTTTCATAACATAATAGATGAGAAAACAAGATCATGCACACATAAATGTATTAAAATTGTTTTAATAATAGTCATAATATGCTCTTGATGCAAAAATAGACATAATTAGAACAAAACAGAGAGTCCAGAGTTAGGCTCAACTTTGTGTGAGATTTCAATCTAATACAAAGCATGCATTTCAATTACTAAGATAGAGTGTATACGCAACAAATTATTAAATTATTTGCTAACTGTTTAACAAAATAGATTATAAACAAAGTGGTGAGTTATTTAGAAAAAAAGTAAACTCTTGATATACATCTCACCCACCAAAATGAATACAAATAGACGGAATGTATAACTATATGATGGAATAAAGTGTGAGAAAATATGTCTAAAATCTTAGTGTGTCCAAGCACATTTTTTTTGAGTTTTTCATTTGAAATATAGCTGATTTGTAATATTTGATTACTTTCAAGTGTAGAATACAGAGTTTCAGTATTTTTATAGCTTATACTCCATTTAAAGCTATTATAAAATAATGGCTATATTTCTTCTGCTGTACAATATGTCCTTGTTGATTATTTATTGTGTACATACTAGTTTATTTGTCTCAATCCCATATCCCTATCTCTCCCCTCCCCACTTTCCCAAAATTTTAGGTTAAGGCTGTCTATGAAAACCACAAAGTCAGGAAAAAAAAAAGTATAGATTTTATTACATAGCAATAATAATAGCTAAGACACATTAAGAACTTATAAGGAGTAATTTAAATGTTCACAATTACAACTAACATTCACATAATGTTGGAGGTAGATGCATTGCAATTTATATCTGAGGACACTGAGGCATATAGTTGCTTGTTTTCTATAGTCACATCACTAGATTGGAACCTCAACACTTTGACTTCATAGCCTACGCTGTCCCATAAACATGGTTTTATTTAAAGACCAATTTAAAAAAAAATAAAGTTGAAGACATGAAAAAATGGGAAAGGTATTTATAATGGAGATAGCAGATAAAAGATAGGGCAAATGCAAAACAGTCTTAACAAACAAGAAAATTACCAACAGAAAAAAATGGGAAATTTATAGAGAAAAACGAATACAAATACTCAACAGAAACAAAACAAACAAAAGAGTTCAATAGCATTAGCAATCAAAGAATTACAAACAAAAGTAGGAATAAATCATCAATGCCAATTATTAACCTGGGAAACATAAGAATAATGAATAATGCCAGAATTTTAAAATATTATGAAATAGCTATTCATATGCATTAATGGACGGGGTATAAGTTGGAGGATAATTTAACTAAATATCCCCAAGTTCAGAATGATCACACCCTGAAATCAGATAATATTTCCTATAGAAATTTTTTCTGTGAAGATATCTAGACAAAGGTACAAAGACTTTTATCACATTGTTGCTTATAAAATGCAAAAGAAAAGAGGAAGCCATTTTAAAACTCCTCAATAAGGAACTGGGTAATAAATTTAAAATAACCATGTCATAAAATGGAATCCTGTGCAGGCATTAAAATGGATGATGTAAATCTATTCACACTGACACTGAAATGCTTACCCACTATCTTGCTGCATAAAGACAGCAGCTGGTAAAACGTTCTATAATGTGTGGTCCTCATCAAACAAAATTGTATGGTAATGCGGTATGAAAGTATGAAAGAACATTCGCATTCAGGTGAACTGTAGTTGCAGTGGAGATGAAGAGGAATTGATTTTCATTCTGTATTCATCTATGTATTACATAACTCTTTAATGAAAATCATTTTCTTTGTACAACAGAAAGCTTGGCTTTCTGGATGTGGCAGCAGGAAGACATCAGAGACTCCTCCCCCTTCATCTCCCCCAAAAAATCGTAAAACTGGACAAAACTGTTAAAAATAAACATTTCAGCACCAAGAAAAATGGATCAATTATAAACAACGAAATGAGATGTATTGATTCATAAAATGTATCAATATCTTATGTAAGAACAATGGAGTCTGCCTAGGGCCTTCTTTACCTAGTCAGCTTCTAAACATACACACACACACACACACACACACACCCATTTGATTTGGTGATTTTCTGAGGCTAGCCAGGAAGACT
Organism: Sus scrofa; assembly: GCF_054392235.1. Lineage (NCBI taxonomy): Eukaryota > Metazoa > Chordata > Mammalia > Artiodactyla > Suidae > Sus > Sus scrofa. The sequence goes on along the minus strand of NC_139383.1, from coordinate 78,570,522 downwards.
AGCAGCTTTGTGGCCTACAGGGACAGACTTGATGTGGAACAGAGGGCAATATCTCAGGGATGGCAAGTTGCAAACTCATTAGGAAATGAATGGGGAAAATCTATGCTCTACTAACAAGAGTGTGTAATCCCAGTTCAGGGGAAACCCTAGAAATAAGAGATTCATAGACTGTCTAAGGCAGAAGCTGTAGCACTGTATTGCTGAGTTTATAGCATATATAAGCAGAATATATATGACAATATAGCACAAGTAGGGAGTCAAGTTGTTTCATATATGTACATGTGTGTGTGTGTGTGTGTGTGTGTGTGTGTGTGTATCTTTTTTTCTTTTTAAGGCTACACCTGCAGCATATGGAAGTTCCCAGGCTAGGGGTTGAATCAAAGCTGCAGCTTCTGGCCTACGCCACAATCATAGCAATGCTGGATCCAAGCTGCATCTGCAACCTATGCCACAGCACATGGCAATGCCAGATCCTTAACCCACTGAGTGGGGCCAGGGATTGAACCTACATCCTCAAGGTGACTATGTTGGATTCTTAATCTACTGAGCCACAAGGTAAATCCAAGTTGTTATATTTTAATGGAATAAATCAGTCTTAACCTGGCCTAGATTGTGATCGTGTATAATATACCCCTAGAATAATCAATAAGAAAATAACTCAAAAATGTAATTTAAAAAAAAAAATGAGGGAGTTCCACAATGACTAGTGTCCATGAGGATGTGGGTTCCATCCCTGACCTCACTCAATAAGTTAAGGATCCAGCGTTGCTTCGGTCTATGGCATAGGTTGCCAATGTAGCTTGGATCTGGCATTGCTGTGGCTGTGGCCTAGGCCATTGGGTACAGCTCCAATTTGACCCCAGCCCAGAACTGCCAGATGCTGCAGATTTAGCCCTAAAAAGAAACATAAATAAACAAATTTTTTTAAATGAAGAAGAAAGAGATTACTATCAACATTACATAGAGAAACAGGTTTGTAAAGGAATAAAATGAACAACTGTATGCCAGCAAATTACATAGATTAGATAAAATGGAGGACAAAAACTACTGAAACTGTCTTAAAAATAAATAGGAAAACTGAATACATCTATAATAAGTAAAGAGATTAAAAAGATAAATTAAAAACTACCCACAAAGGCAATGAATTCTATCAAACATTTAAAGAAGAATTAATACCAATTCTTCACAAACTCTTCCAAACAATGGAAAGGGAGGGACTACTTCCCAACTTGTTCTATGAGGTCAGTATCACCTTAATACCAAAATCAGAAAAAGAGATCATGGGAAAAGGATACTACATATTAATATCACTTATGAATATAAATGGAAAAATCCTCAATAAAATACTCTTAAATTAAATCCAGAAACCTATAAAAAGGATTATACATAATTACCAATTTATTCCAGGAAAGTAAGTTTTGACATCCCCAAATCAATCAGCATAATACATCATAGCAATAGACTAAAAACCAAAAATCACATGGTCATCTCAAGAGATACAGAAAAAGCATTAAACCAAACTTAACATTCTTCCTGATAGAAACACTCACAAATTAGGAACAGAAGGATATTTCTTTAACCTGATTAAAAGCATCTACGAAAAACCCATAGTTAACATCCTACTTAATGGTAAAAGACTAAATGCTTTCCTCCTAAGATCAGAAACAAAACAAAGATGTCTACTCTCACCAACACAGGCAGATGTACAGAGACAGAAAATAAACTAGTGATTGCCTAGGACTGCATCAAGGAGACTTTAGGGGAAATGCAAAGTGTCTACTAATGAATAGAGGGGTTTGGGGGGAGTGTGATGAAGATGTCGTAAAATTTATTGTGATGATGGTTGCACAACTCTGTGATTACACCAAAAACTATTGGACATTTTTTATGGGTAAATTGTATGGTATACAAATTATATCTTAATAAAGCTATTATCCAAAAAAATAGAAAAGAAAATTGTACATTAAAATATTGATTCATTAAAATGTAGAAAGGAACAACAGAGGGGCAAAAAAAAGACATCAGACACCTTGAAAACAAAGAGCAAAATGGTGGATATAAATCCAACTAAATCAATGTCTTCTAAAATGAATGGACTAAACACTTCAATTAAAAGACAGAGATTAACAGACTGAGTAAAAAAGATCCTGCATCATCTACCAGAGATACAGTCTGGTTTTAAAGACACAATTATGTTGAAAGTAAAAGGGTGAAAAAAGATATAACATATATTTAGTAGTCATAAAAAACATGGAGTGGCTGTACTAATATTAGGCAAAACAGAGGTTAAGAAATATGACTAGTGGTAAAGCACTACATTTCATGATAGAATGGTTAATATACATGGAAGTTATAAATGTACATATATCACATATTAGAGCATCAAAATACCAAATACAGACATAACTGAAAGGAGAAATTGACAGTTCAACAATTATAGGTGGAGATTTGAATTCCTTACTTCCAGAAATTGATAGAACAACTGGGCAGAAAATTAATACTGATATAGAAGATTTGAACACCTCAATCAACTTGACCTGACATTTAAAGAACACTTCAAAAGTAGAACACGCATTCTTTTCAAGGACAAACAGAACATTTGCCAAAACAGACAACAGTCTAGTTCATGAAATATCTCGATACATTTAAAAGAACTGAAATTGTTTACAATATGTTCTCTGAGCACAAAATTAAATTAGACATTAATAACAGATAAATTTTGAAACATCCCAAATACTTGGAAATTAAATAATATATTTATAAATAACCCAAAGGTCAAATAAGAAATCACAGTGAAAATAAGAAAATATCTTTCCTTAAAAAGACACATGCACCTGCATGTTCAATGAAGCACTATTCACAATAGCCAAGACATGGAAACAACCTAAATGTCCATTAACAGATGATTGGATTAGGAAGATGTGGTATATATACACAATGGAATAATACTCAGCCATAAAAAAGAATGAAATAGGGAGTTCCCAACGTGGCGCAGTGGTTAACAAATCCAACTAGGAACCATGAGGTTGTGGGTTCGGTCCCTGCCCTTGCTCAGTGGGTTAAGGATCCGGCGTTGCTGTGAGCTGTGGTGTAGTTTGCAGACGCGGCTCGGATCCTGCGTTGCTGTGGCTCTGGCGTAGGCCAGTGGCTACAGCTCTGAATCAACCCCTAGCCTGGGAACCTCCATATGCCACAGGAGCTGCCCAAAGAAATAACAAAAAGACAAAAAAAAAAAAAAAGAATGAAATAATGCCATTTGCAGCAACATGGATGGAACTAGAGACTAGCATACTGAGTGAAGTAAATCAGAAAGAGAAAGACAAATACCACATGATATCACTCATATCTGGTACCTAATATACAGCACAAATGAACCTTTTCACAGAAAAGAAAATCATGGACTTGAAGAATAGACTTGTGGTTGCCCAGGGAGAGGGGGAGGGAGTGGGAGGGATTGGGAGCTTGGAGTTAACAGATGCAAACTATTGCTTTTGGAATGGACTAACAATGAGATCCTGCTGTGTAGCCCAGAGAACTATGCCTAGATACTTACAATGCAGCATGACAATGGGAGAAAAAATTATGTATTCATGCATGTGTAACTGGGTCCCCATGCTATACAGTGGGGGAAAAAAATAAAATGTGATTAAAAAATAAAAATAAATTAAAAAAATAGACAACTGGAACTCTCACCCATTGCTTATGGGAATGTAAAATGATGTATCCATGTTGGAAAAGATTTTAACAGTTTCTTTAAAAAGTTAAACAGATTTGCCATATGGCTTAGCTATTCTACTTTTAGGAATATTCCCAAGAGAAACAAAAATTTATGTCCACACAAAAGTGTGAATGCAAATGTTCATAACAGCCTTGTGCACAATAACCAAAAAGGTAGGAATAGCTCAAATATCCATCAACTGGTGAAAATATAAACAAGATGTTGAATATCCATAGAATGGATATCTATTCAGCAAGAAGAAAGAATGAAGTACTGATAGAGGCTACAACATGGATGCACTTCAGAAATGTGTTCATTGAAAGAAGCCAGACAAAAACAACACCTATTGGATGATTCTATTTATAAGAAATGGCTTAGAAAGGCAAATATAGAGAGGAAAAAAAGAAAAGCAGTTTTTGCCTAAGGCTGGAGGTAGTAATAGAGTGACTAAATGGGTGCAAATTTCTTTTTAGAGTTATGGACATGTTCTAAAATTAGATTCCAGTAGATGATTGTATAATTTTGTAAATATAAAATTCATGGAATAGTACACTTAAAATGGGTAAATTCTATGATAGATAAAGTATATCTCAATAAAATTTTTTAAGAGCAAAAGAAAAAGAAAGAGAAATCACAGTGAAAATAAGAAAATATCTTGAACTACTTGAAAAGGAAAACACAACATATAAAAACTTGGGAATGCAGCCAAAGTACTGCTTAGAGGGAAATTTAGTGCTTTGAACACTTACATTAGAAAGAAACAAGGATCTAAAAAGATTAAGCTTCCACCTCAAGGAAAAAAAGAACAATTAATCAAATCCAAAATAAGCGGAAAAAAGGAAATAATAGAACTTACTGCTAAAATCAATGAATATGAAAACAGAAAGCCAATAGAGATCATCATGGGAACCAAAAGTGTGTTCTTTGAAAAGTCAGTGAAATTGACAAAGAGTTACAGGGACAAAGGAAAAAATAAAAGATATGAATCAATAAAATCAGGAATGGATGAGGGACAATTAGGAATTTGCCAACAGAAATTTAATTGATTATAAGAAAATGTTGCAATCTACTTAATGTCGACAAATTAAACAACTTAAATGAAATGGACAAATTGATACAAATATATGTATCACCGAAAGAGCTGCAAAAAGAACAGAAAATCTATATAAACCTATAACAAGTGAAGGAATTAAATTAGTAATTAAAAAGTTTCCCACAAAGAAAAACACAGACCCAGGGGACTTCACTAGGCATTCTACCTAATATTTAAAGAAAAAAAGGATACCAATTCATCACGAACTCTTTCAGAGGAGGAAGCAACACCTTCCAACTCATCCTGAGGCCAGAAAATTGTAAACCAATATTCTAAATGAATATAGATATAAAAATCCTTTACAAAATGTTAGCAAATCCAGCTAACATAGCAAAAGGATTATATATTACTGTGCCCAAGTAAGACTGACCCAAGGAATACAAAATTGGCTTAATATCCAAAAAAATCAAATGGTATAATACATAACATCAAGGAAATAATGGACAAAACCACTTGGCCATCTTAGAAGAATCAGAAAAGCAATTTTAAAAAATCAATATCCACTTACAATTTTAAAAAATACTTTGAACAAATTAGGAATAGTAGGGAACTTTCCCAGTCTCATAAAGGACATCTAAGAAAAGCCGACAATTCTTAATAGAGAAGGATTGAGTGATTTCACACTTAGTTCAGGAAAAGAGAAGCGAAGATGTCTGCTCTCACCACTTCTATTCAATACTGTGTGATAGGTTCTAGACAGTGCAATCCAGCCAAAAAAAATAAATCAAAAGCATATATCGGAAAGAAAAACTGTCATTTGCTGACAACATGATCCTATGTGTATAAAATCTTAAGTAACCTCAAAGAAAGAAAGAAAGAAAAAGAAAGAAAGGAAGGAAGGAAACAAACCCTGGAATTAGTAAACAGGATTGAAAGGTCACAAGATACAAAATCAAAACTAAAAATGTAATTATGTTTCCTAATACTAGCAACAAATAATCAAAAATTGAAATTAAGAAAAAATTTCATTCACAATAGCATCAAAACAAATACTGTACTTAGGAATAAATTAATAAAAGAAGTGAAAGACCTGTACACAGAAATCTAAAAAAAAAAAATACTAAAAGCAATTAAAGAAGATTTCTAACAAAATGGAAATCCATACTATATTCATGAATTGTAAGATAAAATATTTAAATGTCAGTTCTCCCCAAACTGATGCATATATTTAATGTAACTTCTCAAAATCTTTGCAGTCTTTTTTGGAAAAATTGACAAGGTGATTCAAAAATAAAAGGCAAAGCAAAAGACTTGGAATACTAAAAAAGCTTTGGAAAAAGCGGAGTTGGACAATTTATACTGGCTTCACGACTTTCTCGAAAACTCATAATTAAGATAGTGTAGTTTTGCATGTAGATCATGGATCAGAATAGAGAATCCCCAAAATAAAGGCTTACATATGGTCAATTGTTTTATTTCATTTTCTGGGCATGGGTGTTTATGTAAATGCTTATCTCCCTGGCTATATTAAATTTTCCCAAACACCTTTTAAAAAAATAAATGTTTTGTTTTAGAAGAGTTTAGATTTATAGATAGTACAGAGTTTCTGTGTATGGTACACACAGTTTCCTCTGTTGTTAATGTCTTACATTACTATGTTCATCTGTCACAGCTAAAAGCCAACTCTAATATAATATTATTAGCTAAACTCCATACTTTATTTGAATTTCCTCAGTGTGTACCTAATATTCCTTTTCTGTTCCAGGATCCCATCCAGGTTACCACATTACATTTAGTCGTCACGTCTCATTAAGCTCCTCCAGACTGTGACAGTTAGTCAAGCTTCCCTTGTTTTTAATGACCTTGACAGTTTTGAGGATTACTAGTCAGGCAGTTTGTAGCATGTCCCTCATATTAGATATTTCCAATGTCTTTTTCTCATGGTTATATTGTGTTTATGTCTTTGGGGAAGAAAGATCACAAAGGTGAAGTGTTCTTAACACATCATACATGCCATCAACATATCACAAAAGAGACTGACCTTAATCACCTAGCTATGCTAGTACCTGTCAGATTTCCCTAGTGTAAAGTTACTCTTTCACACCTTCCCAGCTCCATCCATACTGTACTCTTTGGAAGAAAGTCATTACGTGCAGTCTTCACTGAAGGGGTGAGGAGTTATATTCCACCAGGATCAGTTAGAGAACTATTTGTTACCAACTGTCTCAGAATGAGTACTAATTAAAGACCTAAATATAAGACCAGATACTATAAAATTCTTAGAGGAAAACATAGGCCAAACACTCTCTGACATAAACCACAGCAACATCTTCTCAGATCTACCTCCTAGGGTGATGACAATAAAGACAAAAATAAATAAATGGGACATAAATTTAAAAGTTTCTGTATAGCAAAGGAAACCCTAAACAAAATGAAAAGACGACCCACAGAATGGGAGAAAATATTTGCAAATGAAGCGACTGACAAGGGATTCATCTCCAAAATTTATAAACACCTTCTACAGCTCAATACCAAACAATCCCATTAAAAAATAGGTAGGTAGAAGATCTAAGCAGACAATTCTCCAAAGAAGACATACAGATGGCCAAAAAAAAAAAAGGGTTCAACATCACTCATTATTAGAGAAATGCAAACCAAAACCACTATGAGGTACCACCTTACACCAGTTAGAATGGCCATCATCAAAAAGCCTACAAACAATAAGTGCTGGAGAGGGTGTGGAGAAAAGGGAACCCTATTACACTGTTGGTAGGAATGTAAATTGGTGCAACCACTGTGGAAAACAGTATGGGTTAGTGATAGACTATTTTTTTAATCTCCTTTACCAGAGTTGGAGAAGCTGTGATCTTTAGGTAAGCATGAAAAAAATATGGGGAGTTCCTGTCATGGCTCAGCAGAAACGAATCTGACTAGGAGCCATGAGGTTGCGGGTTCAATCCCTGGCCTCACTCAGTGGGTTAAGGATCCAGCGTTGCCATGGGCTGTGGTGTGGGTCACAGACTCGGATATGGCATTGCTGTGGCTCTGGCATAGGCTGGCAGCTATAGCTCTGATTAGACCCCTAGCATTGGAACCTCCATATGCTGCAGGTTCGGCTCTAAAAGGACAAAGAAAAAAAAAAAAATGTAGTACCAAGTAAAAAGAGAAAATCTACAAATTACATGGACAGTGTGTCACTAATGATTTTACAAATACATGTATAATTAGTAAAATACATACATTACATATGTTATAAAATGAAATAGTAAAATATACACAACTTGTATAGTAACAAGTGTAAGTGTGTATTGATGAGTCATGCATGGGAATGACAGACACCAGCCCCTGAGTAGAGACACCCTTTGCAGAAGGGAGGGAGGTGGGGGGACTTCTACAGTATCCACAGTGTTTTGTTTATTTTTTAAAATATATCTAAAACTAACACTGCAAATGTTATTTTTTTTCAAGCTTGCTTATGGGTATGTGGATGTTCATTAAATTATTCTCTATCTTTCATGTTTGAAATATTCTATAATAAAATACATAAAAGTAAATCAAAGTGTTTTTTTTCCCCGAGTGTCATATAAATTGTAGATTGTTGGAAATTTTCCATGTAAAGAAAGGAAAGTGATCTAAGGGAAGATCAAAGTTGTTCTGAAGTATCTGACAAACTTGAATGGATTAGATGCCTTTCCAAAGTCATTTACTGAACATCAACTATGTATGAAGAACTCTGCAAGGTATTGGGAGTGGGGAAAACTATGTTCTGAGGATATAGAAAAAGACTATTTGAGAAAAACCTGAGACTAAAGCCAGGGCTTATGAAGCCAGATGTCTTAATGTGTACCCAAAACCCAAAACTGGATTTGTATCTTAGATGGGCAAGGTGTTACCTTAAAAGGGACAAGATTCCCACTGTTATTACTTCATTTTCCCACCTTACCTCATATGATACTGGTCTTAGCACTATGACCTGGTGAACTGGCATTTCTAGGAACGCACAGTCTGCGATTCATAAAAGAAATATGGCTTCTAACAACAGATGCTGGGCAGATGCTCCCCCTCTACTTTTTTTTTTTTTTTTTTTTTTTTTTTTTACTTTCCCTCTCTTTAATTCAAAAGTTGGGGGTTAAGCATGATCTTCATGCTGTTGTTTAACTCTGCAGGCCAGCTGCCTTCACAGCAGCCTCAGAACAAGATGATTTCCTTTGCGTGTCTGAAATCATCTGACACCAGCTGCCAGCCTGGAGATTTCCATCACTCAGGAGTACTCAGTAATATGGATGCCATATCACTGTGCACTGGGAAGGGTGCTTCAGCCACAGTGATTTCCTATCCCGTTTCATTAAACTGAAGGTGAGGTAAAAGGGAATTTGACCTCCTTGAGAGGATGGTTTCTTTGACCTATGAGAAGTTTGCCGTTATAAAATGAAAATGCAATCACTGGAGAGACATAAAATAGGAAGCTAAGCTGGGCAGCTTGTAAATCATTGAATAGCCATGCGTGTGATTTCATAGCAAAAGGGTCAAGGTTTCCAGAGAAAGTAATTTGATGCTGATTACATGATACTAAAAAAGCAGAGATGCTTCTGTATGTCACAGAACAATGAGGACATAAGAACAGCAATAAACAGCCTTCATTATGACTCTGCCCCTCTGGGGTCTGGTCGCTTTAGATACCCTTCAATGGAAGCTCGAGCAATTAAGATGGGCTGATTTCTCAGGGAAAGAGCTTTGTGTTAGCAGAGCACAACTGAATACAAAAGCTGAGAAAACTGTCCTAAAATAGCACACTACTGAAGACTCTAAAATTCCTCTTGTCTTAATTTACAAGCCTAAATTAAAACCAACTGTTTTTCAGAACTAAGTATCCAACTGTTAAAGGAATCTAAAAAAAAAAAAAAAAAAAAAAAAAGATATTTTCTTGGATTGTCTACACAAATTTAGAAATTTGCCTTGCAGAATCTTGCAGGAGTCTTTTAGAGTTGTTTTTCAGATCTAAAGGAAAAATCAGAGCCATTTCACTGAAAAAAGGAAAATGAAATCTGCCTCAGGTAAAAGTCATTAAGTAGTGAAATTCTCTTTTTTCTCCTCTGTCATGTTTTTTCTCCTCTGTCATGTTGAGGTCAAAACCTAGGCTGATAGAAACACTGAGATCAATGGTTCCTACACTGCTTTTTGTAGCACCCCAGCATATCTCCAGTGAATCTGGAGATTCCTAATTAATTTTCTTTTTTAAAAAAATCTTCTTATTGAAGTATAGTTGACATAATGTGTTGTTAGTATCAGATGTACAGCAACGTATTCGTATACATTTTTTTCAGAATATTTTCTCTTACAGGTTATTACAAGATATAGAGTTCCCTATGCTGTACACTAGGTCCTTATTATTCACCTGTTTTATATATAGTAGTGTGTGTACTTTAATCCTAAACTCCTAACTTATCCCTTCTCCCCTTTCTCCTTTGGACCATAAGTGGTTTTTATATATATATATATATCTGTGGGTCTGTTTCTGTTTTGTATATGAGTTCATTTGTATCATTTTTGTATCAGATTCCACATATAAGTGATATTGTATGATATTTGTCTTTATCTGGCTTTCTTCACTTAGAATGGTAATCTCTAGGTCAATCCGTGGTGCTGCAAATGGCATTTAAATGTTTATGTAATGCGGGAGCAGAGGAGAGTTTCAGGGAATTGCAAGCTCTGTCAACTCTTCCCCTAGTGGGCTCTCCCTGGAAGTTAAGAGCAACAACTCCCCAGCAGGCCTAGAATCCTGCTTCTGCTACATTATCAGCAAGTTCACTCAAACCCTCTGCATCTCCTTTTCTCATCAATAAAATGGGAAATCACATGGTACCTACCCCACTGTTCTGAAGAGTAAAAGCTTTATTTTAACACCTGGCAAGCACATAGTAGCTCTTTTATAAGCAACATGTAAATATTAGTTGCTTTGTTATTTAATGTAATTGGGTCATTTTTCAACTGAAACAATATTTTATACATCACCGAGGTTAGCTAGAGAAATGTGCACAATTATTGGCCTTAAAATTGTTTAAATATATGCATTTCAATATAGAGGTATACATATATATACTTTCAAACAGAAATGAAACACTGCAAAATATGGAGTGATTACAGGTACAAGAGTACTTTCTTTTTGATGTGTTCTTTTTTTTTTTTTTTTTTTGTCTTTTTGCCATTTTCTTGGGCCGCTCCCGCGGCATATGGAGGTTCCCAGGCTAGGGGTCGAATTGGAGCTGTAGCCATCAGCCTACGCCAGAGCCACAGCAACGCGGGATCTGAGCCATGTCTGCGACCTACACCAAGGCTCATGGAAATGCCGGATCCTTAGCCCACTGAGCAAGGCCAGGGATCGAACCCGCAACCTCATGGTTCCTAGTCAGGTTTGTTAACCACTGAGCCACGACAGGAACTCCTTGATGTATTTTTCTATTTTTAACTTTGTAATAATATCCTCTATTTTCCAAATTTTATTTTTGTGTTATGAAGATAGAATTTCATGAAGAAATAAAAGATAATACATTAACGTTCTGGTATTTGATACCCACTCCTCCAGGACACCTTAATGCCATGCTCTTTTAACAAGCTGGACACAAATCTCTTTGCTATTCCCTAGTTGAGGGACAACTTTCAATTTATAAATCGGACATGATTCCTTGGAGAAGAAATTTCCAACTACTTTTAAGACTGAAGTCTATTGACAACACCTCCAGGAATGGGTTTCTCTTCTAGTGCTAACTATTACCATTTTGGATTCTTCTTTTGTCTACATTAGATATACCTACAAATATAATTGCAAATACTAGGGCTTAGTCTTAAGACAGCTCACTCTATCATTTGGTATACAAGCAGAGTGCTATATTGACTTCATTTACTCCACTTCTGAAGGAGCTGAGGTCCCAGGCTAAGAGGTGGCCTAAGTGAGGACATAGGAAATTGGGTTTCTCTTCAGAATCACTCAGAGATCTTTTTAAAACATGATTTTCTTGGAGCCCTCTCCAATCCTGTTGAATCAGAAACTCTCAAGAAGGAAATGAGGAAGAAGGAGAGACCTGCATTTCATAAGCCCACCTAAGTGATGCTAGTAAGTGGGCAACTTTGTAAACAGCTACAATTTGGGACCAGATAATATTAGGAGAAAGTGTTGGTAATAATTGTATGTAGCTCTATTTTATATCATATGTGTTATGTCCTACAACATCATATACCACATCCATACATGGTCCTTGTATTTGATGTATTTTCAATCTATCTTATGACTTCTCTGTCACCTTGAGTCAATGGGAAAGTTCAGAGCTGCTAGTAGGGAAATAATCCTTATTTAAAATATTATCCTCGGCTTACTTATTTGATCCAATATTTGGGTGGTAGGTCCCTACAACTTCCCTTGGAAGATTCTTTTGTTTTAAGACTACTGGTTTTCAGTAACAGAAATGCAAAGAGATTTTCTGGCAGGACACTTGGTCCTTTTGGCCCCTTGCATTTGGACCAACTCTGAAATTAAAGGTGTTTGGAAAATGGTTCAGAGGAAGTGGAAAGTGACTCTAATAAAGCACTAGACTTGAGGTTTATGTGGACAGTAAATGAATGTTCAATATTGTATGTGAATTGTTTGGCTATCTTCCAGTCCAACTATAATATCAAAATGTTATATAAGTACACTCTGACCCAACTTTACTGATTTTAGGTGTTTCCATTTGGGCTGAAAAGTTCCTTTTTAAACAAGTTACAGCCACTAGTGTTACTTAAAAAGTGGCTGATATCATAATGAAATTCCCAAACATTTTGCCAATTCCTTCCCCCAAAAAAATAACCTTCTGATTTTTCCATTTAAGTTATATGAATTTTATGACTCTTGGGAAATAAATATAAAATAAAAATGAAAGAAATTTTCCCCCACTTGGGTAGAGAGAGATGACAGAAGTAGAAAAGCAGTATGTTTCCCATACTCAGTTTTTACCATAAGGACAATTTGACCAGGCAGATGACTTGCTGGACTCTTTCTCCCTGGACCTTAGAACTTCAGTAGCAATTCTGGTGATTGAAGGCAGGGGTATTTGCTTCTAATCTTTGTATTAAAAAAAAAAAAAGTCATGTCTTAAACTAAAGAGAAGATTCTTGAAGGATTTCATCATCCCCCCTAAATAAATCCATAGTGATATTACTGTTTTATAGGTTAAGACTGCTCTTTAACTAAGCCAAAAAATTCTCCAAGAGTTAAATTTTAACATTCCATTTCTCAAGAAACCTGTTAGCACACACTCCAATTCACATTCTCAAGGTTAAAATGCCAAAATTTCTCTTTTTCTTTTCTTTTTTTTTTTTTTTTTATTTTTTAGGGCCACACCCACTGCATATGCAAGTTCCCAGGCTAGGGGTTGAATCGGAGCTATAGCTGCCAGTCTACACCACAGCCACAGCAATGCTGGATCTGAGCCGTGTCTGTGACCTACACCATAGCATACAGCAACACCAGACCCCCAACCTACTGAGCAAGCCCAGGAATCGAACCAGCGTCCTCACGGATATTAGTGAGGTTCATTTCCACTGAACCTCCCTAGAATGCCAAAATTTCAAATGAAGGACTTATTGGGAAAAAAATGACCATCAGTGCCCTGGTATGGTGATTTTGATTGGCATATCTTAAAAGTGGTGCAAAGATAAAAGTTTCACTTTAAATTACAAGATAATTTATCATGTCACTAAAGATGAGCTTTTCTATATGATGAACCACGTTTGAAGAGATTCTAAGTCAATAATTGGGGGGGGGGAAGCCCCAAGTGTGAGTCCAAAGATTCAGTTAAAAGGACTTTCCTTTGATAAATCTTACTTGAGAACTCTTTAGTCTGAAGCTCTTGGGAGGAAGCAGGAGAGGGCATTGTAGCTCCTTTCCAAACACTTTCATTGGAGAATAAGTGCCCATCCAGACTGGGAGAGACCAGAAAAGTGTCCCTAAGAACTTCAAGAAACCAAAGAAAGGAACAGATCAAAAGAAGTAACATGTTTCTTTCCTTGAGAAAAAGCTGTTACTTTACAAAGTTGCCCTATACCCAAAGCCTCTTGCATTCCCATTTATTTAGTATTCTTTTTAATACCAGGCATTCAAAGAGTTCTTTCCTTCTCAGGGAAATTCAGGGGAAAAAATCATATTTAATTAACCAGCCAAATGAATGAAAATTTCATTTGAAGTTAAATATTTTTGAAATATTTGGCCTAGTCCCATAATGCAATGCCCAAAGTGCCTTCAGATTTTTATTCCTAAGTGGGTTTTCAAATTCAATTACATTCTCTGGCTTCAAAGCTACTTAAGAAATATTCTGGGCCGAAGATATCTCAGTTACCTTTAAGCCCTCTGGGGAACGCCCCTCCAAAAAAATCAGGTCATTTATTCTTGAAACTCATAAATGTCAATGCAAATATATCCTGAAGGTTCATTTGTCACATAGAAATTGAGTGAACCTATGACTGGAAGTAAAATGAATAGTAATAACTTCGGAACATGTTCCATATTTTCACATGCTCTATAGTCTCCAGTATCAGTTTTCATTTGGTACTCAAGAGCTGGAATTTATTAAAATATATTAGGGATAGGACCTAGATTCATATTTCAAATATTTCTGCCAATCCCCCATGTAAAAGCAAAAAAAAAAAAAAAAAGGAAAAGAAATAATCATTGATATTGATAATTCCCACCACTGTTGACAAGTTCCACTGCTTTTTTCATCTTTTTCCCAGCTGAGAAAATATTTGCTCTTGAACATCTGGCTAAGGAATGTTGAAAAGTCCAAAGGCCTGGAGTATCATCTGAAGTGGACTTTTTGAAGGAAAGTAACATGGAGTATTAGGCAGTTTCTCAAAAAGAGATTTTCAGAAACAAACAAACAAAAAATGCCCTGTGACATTTCATGACAATCAGAACATCCTAAAAATGGAAGGAAGGTTGGAATAAAATATTTTGATCAGTATGGTAACTTTATCATGGTGTGAATACTGAAACGTGACATCAGAGGAGGTTCAACTTAGAGCCATATGATGCACCAAGAGCTACAGCTGACAGAGCCAGACCATGACAATGACAGTCTGGTAATGACATTGGCAGCATCTACTCACATCTGTGCCAAGCAGGCAAGGAACAGGTAGTAACACTCTCAGGTTAGGATGGAACACCCTTCCCCACCTGTGTTAGCACTCCCCTTGGGAACCAGGAGCAAAGTACATAAATTTTCTCTTACTGAATCATCTGGTCTGGCATTTGACCATCCAGGATTGAATTCAATGAATTTTTGTGCTGAAAATACACATGCGAGTGGAAGAAGTGTTTGGGAATACAATTTGGTGTTGGGAGAGCTCCTGGCAAATTAAAGAGTAAATTTGTATATATACAAACAATCCTTTGCAAACTAATACCCACTGAATTTCTCTAACACTCCACCCCCCGGTAGGTTAATTACACCGGCTGAATAAACACTTATAACCTCACATCTACATGCCTTATTTCCACCAATGGGCTACACTGACTTGCATCTACTTATATTTTACTGCAAAGCCTTTGCATTGATTGCATTAATGTGTTTCAGAAACAAATAACAACGCTACTCATTTTACACACTTGAGAACCACTCATGGTGTGATATGAATTCTGCAAAAGTAAGGATCTTTTCCTAGTCATCTTGGCATCCCCCAGATTTGTCACTAAAAGTATTTACTGTCCAAATTTGAATGTGTCCATTTAATACACAGAATTTTAGATCTGAAAAAGGACAGAGAGATTATCTGGTCCAAAATTCTCATTTGGAAGAGTAAAAAACTCTGACAGGAAATGGGATATTTTGCTAAAATTATGGGAAGAAGTACAGGATTCAGAGCCCCTACCTCTTTCTGCCACACTGTAAGGATTCCTTTATAATTATCACCATGAATTTCTTGCCCTGATGAATAGGGAATGGTTTTAAGCTTTCTACTAACATTTAAAATTGTTGGATTCTTCTGCAATGCATTTACTGAGACCTTTATTTTTTAAAACCTGAAATGCTGATATGGAGACAATGAGATGCATACTAGACAACCAAGCCCAACAGAAGGGGCTGAGGGCCAGTGTGGGTACAACGTAACAGCCCTGGACCTAAAAACAGTGTCCCTGGGAATTTCCGTTGTGGCGCAGTGGAAACAAATCCAACTAGTAACCATGAGGATGTGGGTTTGATCCCTGGCCTCACTCAGTGGGTTAAGGATCCGGCGTTGCAGTGAGCTGTGGTATAGGTCACAGACACAGCTCAGATGTGATGTTGCTGTAGCTGTGGTGTAGGCCAGTGGCTATAGCTCCCATTTGACCCCTAGCCTAGGAGCCTCCATATGCCGCAAGTATAGCCCTAAAAAAAAAAAAAAAAAAAAAAAAAAATGGGGTTCCTGAGGGATATTTCACCAGACTAAGCTCATTTATTCCTTCTCCCTTTCTTATTAGCTTCCTTCCTTTCTTTTTTCCTCTGTTGTAGTTTGACAAATATGATTATTACCATGACTAGGGAAAATGATTCTTTCAGAAATATGCAGCCTGATACCCATTATATTAGAAATAGGAATTTTAACACTTTCTCTCAAAAAAATGACCATTTCTATCAGAATGGTGACAATTTTCCCATTTAGTTTTTACTAAATTTCTTTTTTTTTTTTTTTTTTGGCAGGGGAGGGGCTGGGGGCTTTTTCTTCCATATTTTATAAAGACAGAAAATTAAAGCTCTCACATTGTGCCCAGTGCTTTGGGTTTGAGTTGTGAGTTCTTCTGGGGGGAACAGAGAAACATAAAACGCTCCCTTAGAACCCTGATGTTGGTTGTCTTTGCCCTGTAGCTCCTACAGATTATACACACACAAGTGGTGGAACCACCGTGGGCCAATCCAGTTCCTGTTTTATTGATAGCTTTCACTCCCAGATCCAATATTCCCTGGTGAATGCTGTTGGAAACCCAGCTTTCCCACACAGGGGCTCACATTTTCCCATTTTCAAAATGTACCAAGAATGGACTATTATTAACAGAACCAAAGAACTGAGAACACCACTAGCCTCATCCATGTAACCAAATCAAAAACAAATAAGCCAACAGGGCCCCAGTCTGTGGGAGGCATGTCACTAAGACCAGGAGATGCCTGCCTTCTATACCCTAGAGTCTTGTATTATTCAGTGACTTCTTAAACTATAATAAATTAGTTTGACAAATTATTCCTCTCACCAGACTTATCCATTATAAACCTTTTCAAGAGGGGTTTTAGCAAAAGCAGCTTTGTCTGCAAGTGACGTGCTGAAGGCATCTGTTTAACAGATTCATTTTTGCAAGGGGCTGTGAAGGCTGCTTTCATCAGGGTGGAGTGCGGGGTGCACCAAGCTCTTCCTTCTCCCAGGGCCCACACCCCATGTGTCACTGTCAATCTTCCCATTGCCTCTCTCATCTGTCCTTTCCCTGCCCTCTGGAGTGATGCATTTGCTCTCAGTGGGGAGGCTCAGAAAATATCACATCCTGTTTTGCAGAACACATACCTGCCACTCACATATTTCACAAATGCACTTTTCTTTGGGGGAAATCCATTTCCCAAAGACCATAAAACAAAAAGCCAATACATTTTAATCAATAAATGTGTTATCTTACTTCTCCTCAGCATAATCATTAAGCTATATTTTTCATCCTACTGTAGACAAACAGCAAACACATCTGTTTACCAAATTCTTCAGGAAGGCATTGCCACATATCCTGGAAAAAATTGAAAGACTGGTTTTTCTATTTCCAGCCTTGCACTCTCCAATCCATTCTTCACAATGTGGCTAGAATCATCTTTCAGAAATGCAAATCTGAGCACATCATAGACCTCAGCTTAAAATCCCTGAATAATTCACCACTCTTCTTATAATAAGCCTACATTCCTTAGCAAGATGTCTAACACCCTTTATGATCTGACTTCTGTCTCCTTATGAGACCTGTTTTATCTTTTAATGAATCACCTTATCACCCTTGCAATCTGTATATCAACTACACTAAAATGCCTTTAGTGCATCCAAGTATCCCTTGTATAATGACTTAGCCCTCTTGCTATCATCTCCGGGTCTTTGCACATGTACGGTCCCCCCTGCCCCCCTGTTTGCAACATTCTTTCTGCTTGCCCTCCTTTGGATGACTTTTTTTTTTTTTTCCGGTCTTTTCTAAGGCTGCACCTGTGGCACATGGAGATTCCCAGACTAGGGGTCTAATCAAAGCTGTAGCTGTTGGCCTACACCAGAGCCACAGCAACTCGGGATCTGAGCCATGTCTGTGACCTACACCATAGCTCCTGGCAACGCCAGATCCCCAACCCAGTGAGCAAGGCCAGGGACTGAACCCACAACCTCATGGTTTCTAGTCGGGTTTGTTAACCACTGAGCCACAACGGGAACTCAGGATGACTCCTATTTTTTATGTCTCCTGGTGCTGCCATTCCCTTTGGGAGGATCCTTTGTCCTCCAAGATTGGGCTAAATGGCCATAGTCCCAACCAACTCAGTCGCACCAATCTATTCATTTGCTGTGGCCTCTTTTCTTCTTCCCCTACCCCTGGAGTAAGTCATTAGAGTCCTAGCACCTAGAATAGTGCCACATACAAAAATGGCAAAATGTAAGCATTTGTTAAATGCTGAGGCTATTATTCTAAAATAAGTGCTTTACTAAATGCCCTCTTAGTGGTGATGGTAACAGAGCCTTTATTCTCAAGGAGATTGCTATTTATTTGGAGCAATGATAATTCGTTTTTAAAAAACCATTAATATAAGAAATAAGGCACATATACAAAATGAAATGTGCAGCAGGTTTGGGGGTGGCTGTTAAGTTCAAGACGTCTATGGGATTTCCAAGAGGGGATGTGTGGTATGCAGTTGGACAGACAAGTATGGAGGTTGGAAGAGAAATCCAGCCTGGATATAGGTAGCTTAGAGAATAGATATCCAAGACTGAACCCTGAGAAAAAGGCAGAAGACAGAAAAAAAAAATACCAGTAGGGGAGGTAGACCTGTGTATCCCTAAGACTGACAATTCATGCCCACTACCTGCTGCACCTTTCATTTTTCTCACTTTGAAGGTGACTTCCCTATCCTTCCAATTATTCAGGCCCCAGATCTTGGAGTCACCTGTGACTCCCCTCTCCCCAATATGTTAAGAAGTCCTACTGACTCTATCTTCAAAATCCATCCAGAGCCTGTCTATCCTTCACCATTTCCATTTCCATCATCCTTGCCTGAACCACCATGGTCTCAAGTGGATCCATCTGGACCTGTCATCTCAAAAAGCACAGAACCCCAAATAGTATGAAACAGTCCAGTAATCCCTGGATATAAGGTTGGAAGATGGAAGTTAAGATACATTAGAAAATGAACATATATTTCCTGGTTCTTAAAGGACTGGCTGGGACTGGAAAAGAGAGTTTCCTAGAGTAATATAGCACTCCAGTCCTAATGTATTCTTGGCAGGATTCAAATCAACGTAAAAGCATGTCATTCAGACCTAATTTGTATTCCCACAGAGCTGGAAGAAATGTAATAAATGCTTTCAGTTACTCTAATAATAAGCATCAATTATTGTAACAATGGTGTTTGCTGCTGTGGTGAGAGCTAATAGGCAGCCTTTAAAAGGTGCCAGGCAGTGTTCTAAGTGCTTTATGCTTGTTAACTCATTAAGTCTCACTGCAACTCTCCAAAATAAATAACATTATTAACAAAGAGTTTTAAGAATAATGCCCAAGGAGTTCCCACCATGGTGCAGTGGGTTAAGAATCTGACTGCAGCAGCTCCTGGTCGCTGTGGAAATGTGGGTTTGACCCCCAGTCTGGCACAGTGGGTTAAAGGATCCAGCATTGCCAAAGCTGTGGCTCAGCCTGCCCTAGAAACTTCCAAAGGACACCCAGGTGCAGCCATGAAAAAAAAAGAAACAAACAAAAATAGTGCCCAAGATCACACAACTGTAAGTGACAGAACTTGGATTTGAACTCCAAAGGTTTGACTCCAGTCCACTCACTAACATCATGCTAAACTTCTTAGGATGAACACTCATGATCTGGCATCTGATTTCTGTAATAAGTTCTCAGATGAAGCTATCCCTCCAAGGTGATGTAATGTTAAACTGAACACCTAACCCAGTATCTGGGGTTGACATCAGAGGACACAAGTCTCAAGTTTATGCTCGTCCACCCTCTAGCCATGTGCCCTGACTTAACAGTTTAACAGCCTTGAACCTGATCTCCCCTAGGGAGATCAGGATAACCATGGCACCTAATTCAACCTAGCTGTAAGGGTTTAGAGCATATATGACAACAGTGCTCTGTATATTTTGAAGCACACATTTATTTTCTAGCAATCTGAAAAATAGGAGGAAACTCATTATGAAGAAACTGTCTTTTGTTATAATGCCACTGCCCCAACCCCACAAAGTGATGCAGTTCCATGCTTAGTCCCAGAGTGGGGAAGACTCAGCTTGTTGTAGTTGTCCCCAGATGTCATTTTCATGTCTCTTTCTACTCCCCATTTTTTCTTTCCTAATATGTTCTCATCATCCGTTATGATTCTGACCTGACATTGCACTCAAGGGCTAGTTACCCCCAGCTGCCCACACCCAGAAGCTAGCCCTGATGACAAGTCTCTGAGCTGGACTGGAAGACACTCCTGTTAAGCTGCTTGTCTGTATTATGTGACTTAATGTCTTCCAGGGCAGCAGAAGCACAATAGTTTTTAAGAAAATGGATCTGTGACAAAGAGTACCTTAACATATTAGTCATATCTATAAAGGCTGATTTTATGCATCAAGGAATTTCCTCTTCCTTGAACATTTCACCTGAAAGTACTTCCCCATGTATACTGGTTACAAGGTTATTGAAAAAGCTATATGCCTTTGCTGCAAGATATAAGCAATAATTTCCTCCCCTTGAGGACCGAGGTGTTCAATAAGGCGTGTTCAGAAGCCACTCTGATAGGTTAAAAGCTGTGAAACTGGAGTTCCCACTGTGGCTCAGCAGCAACAAATCCGACTAGTATCCATGAGGTTGCAGGTTATATCTCTGGCCTCACTCAGTGGGTTAAAGATCTGGCATTGCTGTGAGCTGTGGTGTAGGTTGCACAGCAGCTCAGATCCTGTGTTCCTGTGGCTGTGGTGTAGGTCAGCAGCTGTAGCTCCAACTGGATCCCTAGCCTGGGAACTTTCACATGCCGCAAGTGTGGCCCTATATATATATATAAAGAATACGGAAACTGAACGAGACTGGTAGCCAATGACTAAACTCTGATAAATTAATTTTTTATGGATTATCAAGGGGTGAAATCTCTGGAGATAACTGTGAAAGCAACTGATATTACTTAACTATCATCTTTATCAGTCCTGTGACCTGTATAAATTCTATCCACTCCTAATCAAACATCATGACCCTGAATGATGCATCATTTACCTGTATGGGATCCCATTGGGGCAACTCTTAGAAATGAAGGCTACAACATCACTGCTACTGAAGACACATTGGCTTTTGCTGTTTCCCAAGACCGTATAACACATGGGATGAAATCATCACCTTTGCCATCAGCACCTGTTTTAGGTCTGTTTGTTACTACAACAGTTGAAATGAATTCATGCATGTCTGAGAGCACAACCCAGAGAGAGAGGAGAAGTAACACAGGGAACACTTCTTTTTCTAAAATTTGTTTGGGAAAAAAAATTAAAAACTCAAGTAGAGCTGTTTTCTGCCAGATGCTTTGAAGTAGGCTAATGTTGGGTAGCTCTTCTTTCAGAAAAGCACCCAAATGTTGTGTTTGAGAAAAACAAATGGTCCAACTATTCCAACCAAAGCTTTAAGGCATCATCTGGCTCAGTCGGTGGTAAGACATTAAAGAATTGTACCAAAAAACCATGTGATGAAATGCAATCTTTTGAAAAGGAAAGTGGGCTGCTAAAAATTTATAAGCTCCTATTCTGTACTTCTGAAAATTAAATAAATCAAGTCATAAATAATCTTTAAATTGTTCCTCAGAGATCCAATTGCCAGTCTCATGGTTAGTGGCCAAACACAAATACGAACTAAAAAAGAGTGTATTTTAATTATCCAGTAAAAAGCAGAATGTTCTCAGGCATTTATTCAAAGGAATATCAGTAGGGGTAATGGCAAGATTTTAATAAAATAATTGGGGTCTTTATTACCTACTCAGATCCTTCTGTGTTTCAGTGACATATTAAATTCAAATCTCTAAAAGACTTTGAAAATGTTCCCTAGCTCTCTAATCTCACCTTCCACCCCTAACTTACATGTATAAATTTACCAAAAGTAAACAGTAGTCCACTTCTCTGCCAAAAGACAATATAGAGTTCTCTTAAATTCTGTTCTTTTTTACTTTTAAAACCAGCCTTATTAAAAATATAGTTGGCATACAATCAAATACACACAAAGTGCACAATTTGATGAGTTTTCATATACGTATATACTAATCAAACCATCATCAAAATGAAGGCAATGAAAAATTTCATTGCCCCCATAAGTTACTTCATGCCTCTTTGCCATTCCTTCTTTCCTATTTGCTCTGGCCCTCCTCTTCCCAAAGTAATCACTGGTCTGTTCTCTGTCACTACAGATTAGCTTACAATTTCTAGACTTTTATATAAATAGAATCATACAGTACATCGTTTATTTTTGTCTGACTTCTTTAACACAACATAATTATTTTGAGATTCATTTATGCTGCATAGTTCACACTTGTTTATTGCTGAGTAGTATTCTATTATACGGATACAGTATAACTTGCTTATCAATTCACTTATTTTTAGACATTTGAGTACTTTCCAGTTTTTGATTACTTGAAATAAAGTCACTCAAAATATTTGTGTACAAGTCTTTGTATGGACATATGCTTTTATTTCTCTTGGTTAAATTATTTGGAGTAAAATGACTGACTCATATGATAGACATACAATTCAATTTTTGAGAGTTGGCCCAACTCTTTACCAAAGTATTTGTACCATTTTATATTCCCACCAGGAGTGTATAAGAATTCCAGTTCCTCTGGAGTTCCCATCACCGGGCAGTGGAAACAAATACAACTAGGAACCATGAGGTTGTGTGTTTGATCCCTGGTCTCGCTCAGTGGGTTAAGGATCCGGCATTGCCCTGAGCTGTGGTGTAGGTCAGCAGCTATAGCTCTGATTAGACCCCTAGTCTGGGAACCTCCATATGCCGCCCAGGTGCACCCTAAAAAGCAAAAAATCATTTAAAAAAAAAAGAAGAATTCCAATTCCTCCCCACCCTCACCACCATTTGGTATTGTCAGTATTTTTAATTGCAACCATTCTAATAAGTGTGTACTGGTGTCTCATTATGGTGAGGTGTGAATAACCTACCCCACCAGACCCACCTTAGTGTAATCACTGTATTGGGAGATACCATCCCTGCAAGGACTATGAGCATGAACCTCACTCCCACTGACATGTGGGGCTTTCGGGGCATTTTGTCCCTCTGCTGGAAGACCCCCTGAAAGCTTCTCACTTCTCACATCACACTTGCCTCTGAGCTGCTCCTCTTTTTGCCCCACTGGTTTTCTGTCTCTCAAATGGGGAAAAAGCTATAGTTATTGTCTGTTCTTTACTTTATATTGGGTACATTTTCATATCAGCACACACAGCTCCACCCCACATTTCTTCAGAGCTGAATATTTCACTCTGGAGGCCTTTAAAGGATTTTTAAACCACTCCCTATTGATAGTCACTTCAGTAGCCTCCAAATGACAAAACCGATTTGTGCCTTTGTATGTGCATGCAAGTTCCTGTTAGGAAAGCTGTGTACCATTGTTATTGGAATGGTTGCCGCATCTTCTATAGAGTACTTCCTTCATAGTTATGTCCTTGTTTTCCCAGTCTCTCATTCCATGCATGTTCCTTACATATAAAGAAGCACCAGTTAAATCCGCAGAATTAATAGCTACAATAATGCCACTTTGTGAGGAGAAAAGCAGCTGGCCAAGGGGAAGTGAGTGTTCTCCTACTGGCCCTGAATCCCTGTGGCCCCCATTCTACTCCACAAGAGATGATGTGCTTAGTGGGAAAGGCCTGCAATAAATCTGGGCTTACGGTTCAGTGCAGCCTTTATTTATCTGTGCCCACCCCTCTCCCCAGCAAGTCACTGTAATAATCTGAAACTCGCCTACCCTATTGTCAGTAAGGTAACTGGGGCGGTATTTGAATAAAGTTGGATAAGGGTTTATCCCTACAATATTCTTGGAAGGCTGGTAAGGAAAGACATACTCAAAGGAGCTCAGGGCAGCAGTTATTTCCAAATGGTATAGAATCATGTTTTAACCACCTCCACAGCCTGACTCATACCCACCTACAGAAGATGATCAGTACAAAGCATTGTACCTGAAACTTGGTAGGCGCTTATAAACATTTACTTTTTTCCCTGGATATCATAAAACAAGTCTTTTATATTTCTTTCTTTAGCTCTTCTGTGTCCTAACCATACGTTTTTGGTTTGCCATGCTTCTGATGTAGGAGAATAGCATCTTCATGGAAAGTTTTCTAATATCTTTGTGATGGAAATGGTAATATCAATCGTCAATTTTTATATAAAACCCAAATGCTAAAACTATCATATTTGAGCCATTATCTTCCTCTGTTTCTATCATCAGTACAATTAATGCATAACTACATTAGAACCTTACATTATGGCTAGAGTGGGTACTCTGTCCTTTTTTGAGTGAGGAATAGCAGCAGGGTAGCCAACGCCTTGGGGTGACAAAGGTGGGTTTGGATGTGGTTCAGTTAAAATGAAGACTCATTGGAGTTCCCATTGTGGTGCAGAAGAAACAAATCCGACTAGTAACCATGAGGATGCAGGTTTGATACCCGGCCTCACTCAGTGGGTCAGGGATCTGGTGTTGCTGTGAGCTGTGGTGTAGGTCACATATGCTGCTCAGATCCTGAATTGCTAAGGCTGTGGTGTAGGCCGGTAGCTGTATCTCTGATTAGAACCCCCCTAGCCTGGGACCCTCCATACGCTATGGAAGCGACCCTAAAAAGCAAAAACATAAACAAACAAAAAAAAAATTAATCTCCACAGCACCCTGGCTGACAGAAGGGGGTGCTCAAGAGAAGACCTGTTGAACCACAGTGAACCTGTGATTGAGCCTTGGCTGAGCTAAGATACTAACTGGAATGCCATCACTTATTCCTGATTTTGTTTGTTTGTTTGTTTTCTCTCTGTCTAGTATATGGAGGGGCCAAAAAAAAACTGAAATGGGAGGCGAAGAGAGAAGTAATAAATAGCTCAGGGGTGAAAAAACTAGAAAATACTCATGCTACGCTACAAGTTCCAGATACATCTACGAAGACAGATGTCCAGTTGAAAACCTATTGGTACCAACAAATCCATATTTACACTCCCTCTCTCTCATTGTCTATGTCTTCATAAAGTTAGATCAATGAACATACCCCACAGCCCTACAGATGCCCCTGAAATTCTCAGGACGGGGTTACTTCATTCATCATTATGGAAACAAAATAAGTATTTTAATTCATTTAACTAAGCTCTGGAAATGCTTCTGTCACAATCACTTTTCCTTGCAAGGAATCTTGCTCTCGTTCCCACTCAGATTTCTCCTAATAGTCCTTGCTTCTCTAATTGGGCACGTTTCTTACTTCAGGGCTAATGTGGGCTTCTCATTGCCCCAGCTAATAGGTTTTTAATATTTTAAATTTTCAGTTATGTTTGTTGTACTTGGCCTCATTCCACTAAAAGTAATCTTTTCTGTGGTGTGTTTGCTGTTGTAGTGAAGGCTGAGGCAAGACCCTGGTCGCCACTGGGAGATGAGCCAGCCCCAGGATGTGGCCTCTGGCCAAAGGAGTCCAGGTGTTTTGAATCAGAAGTGGAATGAAATGTATTGCTGGCATGGGATTCTCAGATCAGAGTGAACTCTGGGCTAATGAAGTGAGAAGGAATGGTGTCCAGCATGGTTAACCAAGTGGCGTCTGCATCCGAAGGGCTGTGCCTGGCTAGAGAGCCCCTCAGTGTCACAGATCTGAACAACCTAATGCTTTGCTAGCTGCTATGAAAGTGATTTCCCCAGGCCTCCTTCTCTGAGGCACCCTTCCTAGTTCTCAACTCACATGGCTGACAGAACAGAAATGAAGTAGAAGTTGGCTACTCTCTAGACAATCCAAAATCTGAGAAATGGAATAAATGTTTCTGGCAATTGGAGATAGGCAATGTGGGTGTAAACAGTCTTCAATGAAAAGATCACACTAAAGGAACCTATGTATTACATTGAGGTTATCATTATGCCCATTTCATAGCTAATAGAACCAAGATCCAAGAGATTAATTTTCCCAAAGATGATACAGTTAATGGTCAGACTCAGAATAAAACAGTTTTCCTAGCTGCAAAACTATATTTTCTCAAAGGAAACCCTCCTACATTGTTGGTAGGAGTGTAAGTTGGTGCAACTATCCTGGAAAACACTATAAAGGTTCCTCAGGAAACTAAAAGTAGAATTACCATATGATCTTCCAATCCCACTCCTGGGAATATACCCAGAAAAAAACTATAAAAAGATATATGCCCCCCTGTGTTTATTCCATGTCTTGGCTACTGTTCACAATAGCCAAGACATGGAAACAATATAAATGTCCAGTGACAGATGAATGGATTAAGATGTGACACATGTATACAACAGGATACTAGTCAGTCATTAAAAAGAATGAAATAATGCTATTCACAGCAACACGGATGCATCTAGAGATTATCATACTAAGTGAAGTAAGTCAGAAAGAGAAAGACGTGATATCATTTATATGTGGAATCTAAAAAATGGCACAAATGAAGAAATCTATAAAAGAGAAACGGACTCACAGACATAGAGAACATACTTGTGGTTGCCAAGGGGGAGCAGGAGGGAGTGGGATGGATAGAGAGTTTGGAAAACTATTACAATTTGAATGGACAAATAATAAGGTCCTATTGTATAGCACAGGGAACTATACCCAATATCCTGGGATAGACCACAATGAAAAGGAATATTAAATATATATATATATATATATATAAAACACACATACACACACACACACACACACACACACACAACTGAGTCACTTTGCTTTGCAGCAGAAATTGGCACAACATTGTAAATCAACTGTAATTAAAAAAAAAAAAAAACAGAGCTCCCTCTGTGGCTCAGGGAAAATGAATCTGACTAGCATCCATAAGGATGTAGGTTCGATCCCTGGCCCCACTCAGTGGGTTAAGGATCCAGCGTTGCCATGAGCTGTGGTGTAGGTTGCAGATGCAACTCAGATCTGGCATTGCTGTGGCTGTGGTGCAGGCCAGTGGCTACAGCTCTGATTTGACCCCTAGTCTGGGAACCTCCATATGCTGCAGGTGTGGCTCTAAAAAGACAAAAAAAAAAAAAAAAAAAAAAAGAAAGAAAGAAAAAACCTGTATTCTCTTATCTTCTTTCCCCTTCCAACACTCTTGTAAAAATCTTTCCAATTTCTCTATTCTTCAATTCTGAAAAGAGCAATGTGGAATTACAAATTTAAAATCACCCTCATTTCTTTATGATAATTTTTCTTACATAAGCTTTACAGAAAGCTCCTACTGGAGGTCCCATCGTGGCTCAGTGGTTAACGAATCTGACTAGGAACCATGAGGTTGTGGGTTCGATTCCTGGCCTTACTCAGTGGGTTAAGGATCTGGCGTTGCCGTAAGCTGTGGTGTGGGTCACAGACATGGCTCAGATCCCGAGTTGCTGTGGCTCTGGCATAGGCTGACAGCTACAGCTCTGATTAGATCCCTAGCCTGGGAACTTCCATATGCCGTGGGAGTGACCCTAGAAATGGCAAAAAGACAAAAAAAAGAAAAAAGAAAAAAAAAGAAAGCTCCTACTATATGTAGGATATAAACAGCTATATTTAAAAGCTGGTATGCCAGTGGCAGATATGACCCACACAAGAGTATGGGCAATGGAGTGCATTTAGCCACATACCACATCATTGTAAAAGTTACTGAAGACCTCCTACATAACAGGCTCTGTTTTAGGGGCTTCACATACACTCATCAGTGATCCCAGTGGAGTAGGTACTATTATTGTCTTGATTTACATTAGACCACTAATAAGTGGCAGAGCTAGAATTTGAATTTAGGCAGGCTAATGCCCAAGTTTGCACATTAAGTATTCTGATTTATGCAGATTCTTCATATTTAGTAAATAAAAATAGACACCAATGTCCCTTGCTCTGAGAAACACATTCTTTCCATCCAACAAAAAAAAAAGCTAAGATTAAAATGTAATATACTATGTATGAGATTCTTTCTGAATCTCTTACCTACTCATATTGTCTATAATTTACATCTCACAAGCATTTAAAATGGATATAAAAATTAATACTTTATATTGAATCACAGCTAGAGTAAGCTTGAGCTAAAATCCTTGAATACACTTCAGCTGAACTCCTTAAATAAAATAGAAGTGTTTGCAGAGGTGTCAGCGTGTCCTTGTTGCTACCAATTTACAAATGTTTTCAAAAATTATTCTCATCTTTTGTTAAACTGAATCTCAGCCATAGAGAATTTAACAGAGAATTTAGCTGGATTGAAATTTTAGCCATAAAATAAACAGTTTTTACATTTGGTATAGGATTGTTTCTAATCCTGTCACTGTATCGACCAACTCATTAAAAATAATCAAGCATGGATTATAAACTCTGGGAGCACACTCAAAAAAAAAAAAAAAAAAGACCATTCTTTTGAGAAGTTAAATGATTCACCTAGGAGTTACTCAACAAAACTAGCAGCTATACCCTCAATCACTCTAGTAATTAAAATAAAACCTACAGTGTCCTAAAAGAATAGAACAATGATTGCACTTCTCATATTTCCAGACTATGGCTCTGGTGGTTTTCAAGGAAAAGTCCTTTATGTCTAGAAGCTTGTTAAAATGAGATTAGTTTTTTAACGGTTCCTGCCAATGGCGAGCATTTCATTGCAGTTTTACTGAAATTATCAGTGACGATGATTGATGCTCATAAAGAAGGAAAATTATCCTCTGACTTGCAATTTCATTATTTTTCAAAAAATTGATTTTTCTTTTGACCAATTTGGAACCACTTTTCAAGATGCAAAAATAGATTTCCTATCATTGGTTGGGACCTTAAACTAATAATGGTGACCTTCTTCTGAAGACACTGGTTTATAATCCTTCCTGAATTTTAATGATTCTAGGGACTCAGACAACAAAGGAGAATGAAATACATGATTGAAAGAATGAAACAACTGTTCTATGTATCGGTTATCTGGACCTGTGCTACGCATATCCACAGAAAATTTCTCTCCTTGCCTGTATGAAGTATGTTCAGAGCAATATAAATCATGGCCTTTTGCAATATTTTCTTCTCGTGATATTTTATTGAACAAAAAGATAAATAAGAGTTCCTATAGTGGCTCAATGGGTCAAGAACCTGATATAGTGTCCACGAGGATGCGGGAGTGAATCCCTGGCCTTGCTCAGTGGCTTAAGGATTCAGCATTGCCGCAAGCTCTGGTGTAGGTAGCAGATGTGGCTCAGATGTGGCTGCAGGCCATGGCTGTGGCACAGGCCTGCAGCTGCAGCTCCAATTCAGCTCATAGCCCAGGAACTTTCATATGCTGCAGGTACATCTATAAAGAGAAAAGAAAAAAGACAAAGAAGATAAACCCCCATAGACATATTAAGGTTTTAGATCACTTTCTATTGAGAAACATAATAATTGGTAAGACACTGCAAATATAACCACAGTCCTTGTCTCTAAAATGATAGTCGTCATTTGATAAAATGGGAAGAATAAAGCCTTTGAAAGTCAGACCTGAGTTCCAGTTGAGGTCTTTAGTTTCCTGGCTATATGACTTCTAACAGAGCCTAACCTCTTTCAACTTCAGTTCTTGAGCTGGAAACCTATTTTGATGCACTACCCACCCCTCCGCTCTGTTCTCTGTCACAGGAGGCTGACCTCCAAAGACAATGTCATCAGATGATTTTGGCCACTGGCTTCCCTTCAAGTTCAGCTATGGAAGATTGGCTGAAGATTAGCCAGAGGCAAGTGAGCTCCTCACTCCTGATTCTAGGGACTCAGACAACAAAGGAGAATGAAACACATGACTGAAATGTTAGTTATCCCAGTCATTTGATCAAAGGTCACAGCATCTCTCAAGGCATCTTGCTATGCTGGTCTCTTTCCAGGTCCCAGCACCCACTCCCACTTCCTCCCCTTGTCCTTTGAGCCTGGGTGTGGGAACAGCTCTATCATGAGAGGTCCTAGGAGATTGCACTATCTCCTAGGTGTTCCTTGCCCCTAGGACACCTTCATAAAAATCCTTTTATTAAGCTGTACTTAATTTATCCTAATTCAAAACTGCCATCTGCTTCCTGCTAAAACCCTGACTGATATAGTTCCTCCAACTTATATGAAAAGGAACAATCACACCCATCTTATAGGGTTATTATAAAGAGTGAAAAGATAAATGGTATGCAGTGCCAGGCACTTCCTTAGTATTCAGTATACATTTGTTTTCCCTGTAATTCTTTGGTTCAACTATGAATTTTCATTATGCGTAAAAGTGAATGTGTTATATGCTTTGGAACAAATCATCAGATTTCTCAGTTTAAAAATTGGTGTGATAGCTCTATGCCACAAAAACTTGAATAATAAAGTGCTAGAAACTCAAGAGGAATTCTACTTTGCCACCATCAGGCATTTTGTTTTCTAGTCACACAACACCCTGTTATATACATAGATTCCTATTCCCACAGGCAGTCTCTGAAGAGGAACATGAAAGAAAAATTACTCTCTGACACATATTGTATGCAGATATGGATAACGTCTTACTACAGATGTAACCAAGCTGGATAAGTAGGTAACATCTTACTGCCCAAGTAACATGTAAGTAACACATGTTAAGTAACATCTTACTAAGTTCAACAGGAAATTGGCTATTCTTTATGTTCAAGAAAAGTGATATGGGTTTTTAAAGATAATTTCTGACTTTGGAATACAGCCATGCTAGGCTTACTTTATTTCAAATTAAGTTAAGTATATGTATGTTGATTTACCACTTTATTGCAAAAGAAATATCTAGAATTGTCCTTTTCGTCATCATATTATTTATTCAACTGATTTGCCAGGTTTTGCAAACATTGTAATCATTTAAATGTCTTTATTTATTGAGCCCATATATCTCACATACACAAACAATAATCAGAGTTCCCTTCTTGGCTCAGCGGTAACAAACCCGACATGTAACCTTGAGGACTAGGGTTTGATCCCTGGCCCTGCTCAGTAGGTTAAGGATCTAGAGTTGCTATGAGCTATGATGTAGGTAGCAGATGCAGCTGAGATCTTGGGTTGCTGTGGCTATGGTGTAGGCCAGCAGATGCATCTCCAATTCAACCCCTAGCCTGAGAACTTCCATATGCAACAGGTGTGGCTTTAAAAAGACAAAAAAGTAAAAAGAATATTTAAAAAGGAAATTGAGAGAGAGAGAGAAACATCCATTCTCTCTCTAGGTCAATGGGAAAGAAAACTCCTTTACATTACGCTGATATAATAGGAACCAACATCTAGCAAGCTTCTTTGTGTGTGCTAAGAACAGTACTAAGCATTAATCTATTATTGTATTCAATCTTCATAACTCTAAGATAGCATATAAATTAGGAGTTGCTTTTGCTTGCATTTATTAGACAATCTGGGCAACACTGAGTGAACTAAATGATAGTGTGTTTTTGCATAGAACAAGGAGTCTGGAGAGAGGTGACCCCTGGCTGGTGGAGACCCTTTTACTATGCCCCCAGTGACCCCATCTCCATCCAACTACAGATGTAGCCCACAACCTCATACTCACAGACACCTTGGAGTGCCAACCATTGCATCCATCTCCTTGGCAGAAATAAGAGGAAGGGAACGGTGCAAAGGCAAAATGGCACCAATTAGCCAAGTGTACCACCTATCAAAGGCCTCATTTGGCAACCTCCACTCACATCTCTTGATCCAAGATATGGCCACCCCACAAAGTATCCTCCAAAATGTGGTTATATAGCTCTGTACTGTGCCAATGTCATCAAATTCATCATTCTTTTAATAAGAAAGAGGTAAAGAACAGATATTGGTTAGGCAGGCAGCCAGCCTCTATCATGGGTAAATACTATCATTATCTCCATTTTATAGATGAAGAATTTAAGCCTTTGCTTAAATACCACTAGGAAGCGCTGCTAGTAGTACAGTTAAGACTAGAATCCTTGTTGGCCTTACAATGAAACTTGTGCTTTATTTTTTTTAATTAAAGTGAAAATACCAAGTTACTATATTTGCCATAGGGAAAAAAAAAGTTAATTCTTTTTCCATTCCCTTCACAAGAAGAGTTAACCTTCAAACACTTCCCTAATTTTACATTAAACATTTTCAAATTTCCAGAAAATTTGTAAGAATATTACAAGAAACACCATTATGCCTTCTCCAAGATTTGTCAGTTATTAAAATTTCACATTTGCTTTTGTCTCTATTTATACTCATACATATATACTCCAATATACATACATGTGTATGTTTGCATACATATTAACTGGAGTCATTTAAGAATTACTAGCAAACACCATTACCCTTTATGTCAAATACTTCAGATTATATCTGCTAAGAAGGACATTACTGGTATTCTCTGGAACTCAGTGGGTTAAGGATCCTGCATGGTCATTGAGGTGGCTAAGGTCACTGCTGTAATGTGGGTTCGATCCCTGGCCCAGGAACTTCCATATGCCATGGACATGGACAAAAAAAAAAGTGGGACACTAAGGATATTATCCTACATAACTGAATATATTTATCACCAGGAAATATTGATATATTGTTATCTATTATATGAGCCATATCTAATTACCTCCACTACCCCAATAATGAACCAGGACTCCATCAAGGACACACAATGCATTTTATTTCCCTGTCTCTTTAATCATTAATCCAGAACAGTTTCCCAACTTTACTGCCTTTCATTTTCATGGTATTGATATTTTGGAAGAGTCTGTGGTTTTGCTGAATGCCACTTGATAATGGCTTTGTCTGAAGCATCCCCATTATTAGATATGAGTTAAACACTTACAGAAAGAATAGTTCTATTTTTCTTAGTATTTTTGCATGGGGGAAGGGGCACTTGTCCCTCATTAATGATATTTTGATCAGTTGGCTAAATCAGTATCATCCAAGGCTAGAAGTTGGTTTTGAGTCCTCTCACCTTGGCTTATAACTGGCTGCCTTCTTCCTCTGTCTTCAAATCATCTTCACTCTGTTTTTGTCTGTGTCCAAATTTCCTTTATTCTTCTAAGGTAACCATTCATAGTGGATTCAGGCCCACATAATGACCCAATTTTAACTTAGTTCAAAGACCCTATCTCCAAATTCAGTCCCATTCTGAAGTGCTGTGGTTAGGACTTCAACATATGAATTGGTGGGGGGGGTGCACTATATAATCCACAACTTATAGGAGATGCAATAGAATTCCTCAAGAATTTCAAAAATTACTTTTGGTGGGAAGGCTTTTCTCAACAAAATGTTAATTCTACAGTTTTGCTGATGAATGGGCCAAAGACCTCCAGTGCAAAGGCTTCCATCACAGTTGCAAAGAACATAAGGAAGACTTTACTCTGGGGGTGGAGTAATTTAGGTTATTTTACTCCCATGTGTAGCTAACTTCCTCATTCTCTTTTTTCTCTTCTCTACTCATGGTGAATGTCTGAAGTTACCAGGTCCCATCTCTTCTGTTTAACTCTAATGCTTATGTTAACTGTACCACCCCCCACATACAAACACACAATAAACACTGACCCACTATTTGGAGGGGTACTATTCTTCTCAGGTTTTATCTAGGGAAGAAAGATCACAGCCAGTCCTTGTGTATACACAAACACAACTGATGCAGCACTTTGCAAGTCCTTTACCTAAGGATTCTGCTTGATCTCTAGCCTACTTCTGTCCTTGCTCTAGCTGATTTCAAGCATGTATCCCTCTGAATATCTCATTGAAAAAGACAGCTCTTAACTCTACAGCACCCTTCTCTATCCCGCTTTCCCAGTCTCTGTTTCTTTAGAACTCCCCAAAACCTGTCTTTTTTTTTCTGTCATTTCAGTACAAATTGGGAAGGCAGAAGAGGGAAATCTGGCTCAGTTAGCTATCTTGATACAGAAGTCATGAACACCATTCAAAGTTCTTACAAATCCCATATTTAATAATGTATTCTGCTTTTTTCCTAGAAACCAACATCAAGCCCTGCCTGAAGGTGAGAGTATTTTCTCTTACAGACAGAATAATATTTCTCATACCTCTCCCCTGTGCTGTGATTTCTGTAGGATGATAAACACTCATTCTGAGATCAAGGCTGTAACCTGATCAGTGTCCCAATGAACTTCTGCTTTTAAAGTTGCTGGACAGGAGAGTTCCTGTCATGGCTCAGCAGTTAACAAACCTAACTAGTATCCATGAGGACATGGGTTTGATCTCTGGCCTCACTCAGTTGGTTAAGGATCTGGCAATTCCATGAGCTGCGGTATAGATTGCAGATGCAGCTCAGATCCCATGTTGCCATGGCTGTGATGTAGACCAGCAACTACAGCTTTGATTTGACCCTTGGCCTGGGTACTTCCATATGCCACCTGTGTGGCCCTAAAAAAAAAAAAAAAGTTGCTGGATAGTCTCCTCTTACCTCTTCATCTGCCTGGCACTTCTCTTCTCAAACTCCTAAGTTTTTGCAGTCCTCCAGTTTAGAAATGCTTTCTAATGAAGGAACATGTTGTACTTAATTGATAGAACTCTTGATTCCATCCAGGGCTGTCACACAAGATATATTCTTAATCTTATCTGACAGATAAAAACACCAAGATTCAGAGACAAGAAACAAACCTGATGGTAAAGGGGAGAAAGGGTTATCAAAAATTTCTGTTAAACATCCCAAGTATTTGTGTCTGATTGATGTTTCTGAACAAAGACATTAAAGAGAGTCTCTCCCTGATATTCACTTCATTTGGTCTCCTCTACCTGGCCTAACTCCGGTAGTGACTTGAAATAGGATTCAATGAAAGGTATACATGACACAGAACTCTTAAAATAGGAATTCCTGTTGTGACTCAGTGGATTAAGAACCTCACTAGAATCCCTGAGGATGTGGGTTAGATCCTTGGCCCCACTCAGTGGGTTAAAGGATCCAGCATTGCCACAAGCTGTGG
Source organism: Sus scrofa (assembly GCF_054392235.1). NCBI lineage: Eukaryota > Metazoa > Chordata > Mammalia > Artiodactyla > Suidae > Sus > Sus scrofa. The sequence continues at coordinate 78,535,475 of NC_139383.1, read as the reverse complement.
TGTAGGTCACTTACGTGGCTTGGATCTGGCATTACTGTGGCTGGGGCATAGGCCAGCAGCTGCAGCTCTGATCTGACCCCTATTCTGGGAACCTCCATACGCCATGGGTGCGGCCCTAAAAAAGACCAAAAAAAAGAAAAAAGAAAAAGAAAAGAAACTCTTAAAGCAGAAATGAAAAAAAATGCATATATTAGAAATGAGAGGGGGTGGGGCATAGTTGTCATCATGTGTCCAAGGGTCTCAGTAGTCTCTGTTGGATGGTTTAAATAAGTAATAACACAGTTGTTTCCACAGGTGAATATACATCTCAAAGATGAACATGATTGTGTGAATGGGCCTTTTTTAAAATCCCATAAGTTTGTCAAAATCCCCTCCCCCAACTCCAGTCCCAATAAAGGAGGAGTTGTTCAAAATCTTACTATTTTCATCTTTAAGCTCCACAATCTTACCAGGAACACAATACCATAGCATATAACTGCAAGAACTCAAAAGCCAAAATAGTAACATGAAACCACAGAATGTCAGAGGATTTCTAATATAAAAAATATACTGAATTCAGGAGTTCCCATCATGGTGCAGTGGTTAATGAATCCAACTAGGAACCATGAGGTTGCAGGTTTGATCCCTACCCTTGTCCAGCGGGTTAAGGATCTGGCGTTGCCATGAGCTGTGGTGTAGGTCACAGATGTGGCTCGGCTCTTGCTTTGCTCTGGCTCTGGCATAGGCTGGCAGCTACAGCTCCAATTAGACCCCTAGCCTGGGAACCTCCATATGTCGTGGGAGTGGCCCAAGAAATAGCAATAAGACAAAATATATATATATATATATATATATATATATATATATATATATATACACTGAATTCAAAGTCTGGGGGGAATAAAGATTGAAAAACTTGGAAGTAGATAAAGATAGACAGATGCCTTCAAAAACAACAGAGAAGGGAAAAAAATGTCCCTACTAAGAATAAAAGAAAGGGTTTTAGGCTATGTCATGTCCTTAGCCTGATGAGCCACAACAGGAACTCTAGGGTTTGCTATTTAAATCCTGAAGATTCCACCTGAGGTCTCAGAAAAGAAAAGAGAGGAATAGAGTAATATCTGGATGATTAACAACAGGAAAAGGGCACAAAGCCTTTACTCCAGAGTCCCAGATGAATTTAAGCAGATAAATAGGAGGTGGAGGAGGAAATACAAACTGAGGCCAAGGGAAGTACAAGCAGGAATGGAATCTGAGATGGAAGGAAAGAGAGAAAAGATTATTCGAGATACCTCATTGAAGCCATACAAAGATGTGTTTGAAGAAATTGTAATGGAAATAGAAAAGTATACAATACCAGTACACTGAGAGAAGAACAAAAACACAACAAAACCCCAAACAGCTTTTTGTGGTTTGACTAAAATCTTGGAAATTTTGTGGGAATCATGTGGCCATGGTTTAGTAGTATATTTAAAGACTAGGTAAAAGTAAAACATCAGAATAACTATATTCGTGAAGACTTTCTGAAAAGGCAACCATCTAAAAAACACCTTACCCACCTAAGATACCATGTATATCACATTAACTTTACAGCAGCAATGGACTGCTGTAAGATGGTAGTAAATTTGTTTTCATAAATGTGTCAGAAACTGCTAATGGTCCTCCCAAAGAAGCCCTGGAATCTTAGCTGGATATATAGCTGCCCAGGTAACACTATATTTTCCCTGCCTCCCTTGCAGCTAGACACAGCCAGGCAACTAAGCTCTAGCCAATGGGTTATGAGCAAGCACCATGTATGCAGCTTCTGGGTTTTGTTCTTCAAAGTCATTGCTTACCCTCCTGCTATGGTCAGAATGGTGTGTCCCCCCAAAATTCTTAGGTTGAATCCTATTTCCAGTGTGATGATTAGAAAGTAGGGCCTTGGAGTTCTCTTAGTGGCGCAGTGGTTAACGAATCCGACTAGGAACCATGAGGTTGCAGGTTCCATCCCTGGTCTTGCTCAGTGGGTTAAGGATCCAGCATTGCTGTGAGCTGTGGTGTTGGTTGCAGACGTGGTTCAGATCCCGCATTGCTGTGGCTCTGGCGCTGGCCAGTGGCTACAGCTCCAATTCGACCCCTAGCCTGGGAACCTCCATATGCCATGGGAGCAAACCTAGAAAAGGCAAAAAGACAAAAAAAAAAAAAAAGAGAGAGAGAAAGAAAGAAAGTAGGGCCTTGAGATGATTAGGTCATGAGGATGGAGCCCTCATGAGTGGGTTTAGTGTTTTGTGGCATTTTTTTTATCTTTTATTTATTTTTTGTTGTTGTTGTTGTTGTTGCTATCTCTTGGGCTGCTCCCGCAGTATATGGAGGTTCCCAGGCTAGGGGTCGAATCAGAGCTGTAGCCACCGGCCTACGCCAGAGACACAGCAGCATGGGATCCGAGCCGCGTCTGCAACCTACACCACAGCTCACAGCAACGCCGTATCGTTAACCCACTGAGCAAGGGCAGGGATCGAACCCGCAACCTCATGGTTCCTAGTCGGATTCGTTAACCACTGCGCCACGACGGGAACTCCTATCTTTTATTTTTTAATTGAAGTATAGTTGGTTCACAATATTGTGTTAGTTTCAGATGTACAACAAAATAATTCGGTTGTGTATACATACTCTTTTTTTTTATTTTTTCCAGGTTATGACAAGCTATTGAACATAGTTCCCTGTGCTATATAGTAGGTCCTTGTTGTTCATGTATTTTATTTTATTTCTTTTTAATTTAATTTTTTTGATGACTGCGACCGGTAGCTTATGGAAGTTCCCAGGCCAGGGACTGAATCCAAGCTGCCACTGCAACCCACACCACACTCCAGATCCTTTAACCCACTGCACCAGGCTGGGGAATGAACCTGCACCTCTGCAGCCAGCCAAGCTGCCACCATGGGAACTCCCGTCTATTTTATATATGGTAGTGTGTTTCAGTTAATCCCAATCTCCTAATTTATCCTTCTTCTCACGTTTCCCTTTGGTGACCAGAAGTTTTCTCTGTCTGTGAGTCTGTTTCTGTTTTGTAAATAAGTTCATTTGTGTTATTTTGGGGTTAGTACTGTTACAAAAGAGACCCCTACAGCTCCCTGGCCGCTTCTGCCATATGAGCATACAACAGAATGCCTGTGACACAGAAGAGGGCACTCACCCCACTATGCTAGCACCCTTATCTGGGACTTTCAGCCTCCAAATTTCTGCTTATAAGCCACCTACTCTGTGGTAATTTGTTTTAGCAGCTGGAACAGACTAAGGTACTTCCCCTTCCTCTTTATTATGGATAAAGAACTTCAATCTAGACATGATGGTCCTGAGCAGTCTTCAACCACACAGACAAAGAGAAATGTCCTAGAGGATGCAGAGTAACAAGATAGAAAGGATTTGGGTCCCTCAGCTACTTTACAGAGGTAGAAACACCCTCCTATCTCTGATCCACACAGTATTTTAAAAATATCTCAGTTAATCACCATTATTTGATCTCATTTAAATCAGTCAAACAATAATCTGATACAGTAAGCCTATCAATACTACCTCTTACCATGATTTAACAAATTTTTCTTCCTTAAGATGGAAATGTGTTCAGTGATTTAAATATCTTAATTATATCAAGACAAAAAGAAATCTGAGGAGTTCATTATCATCATCCATGAGGTAGTGTCTCTTTTCTTTTTGTGGCTGCCCCATGACATGTGGAAGTTTCTGCGCTAGAGATCAAACCCATGCCACAGCAGTGACCCAAGCAGTGAGAGTGATTTTTTTCTTTTGGCCACAGCCACAGCACATAGAAGTTCCCTGGATCAGATACAGAGCTATGACTTACGCTGTAGCTATAGCAAAATGGGTCCTTAACCCATTAATCCACCGTACCAGGCCTGGGATCAAACTGGTGCTTCCACGGAGACAAGCCAGATCATTAATCTATTGTGCTGCAGTGGGAATACCAATGAGGTAGTTTTCTGTTGTGAGTGTAGGTATGTGTTTTGCTCAAAGAATAAAGTAAATATTAACAATGGTGAGAAATTAAACATGTGCTAGCAATGGAGGAAAAGGACGGAGATCAAAAACGTGTGCAAGAAACTTTCATTAAATGTAGAAGCAGTATGTGTCGATCAACTCACAAACTTGAATGAGCAAGAAACAGAAGTTTGCTTATTCATCTTTTTAAACTAGACCTGATACTGAATTTATATACTTGAAGACAGGCAGAGCAGATGTTAAATATTGAAATGCTTCATCATCAGTTCAAGTGCATCCCCTCCACTGCCACTGCCACCTGGACTGTACTCTACAAACCCCCAGCTTTTTTAACATTCCAGCAACTTAAGAGATTTCACAGCAAGAGGCCTCCAGGATTTTTCAGCCAACAGCTGTTCTTATTGGTTGGTACTAGCGTACATATGGTTGCTAAATATTTAATATTACCCTGGCCTTTATTTAAATTTAATTTTAGTTTTAAATGCCCGTTCCACTGAATAGCAAAAACCATGTCAGTTACTTCAAGGTCCTCACCCCTTTTCCCCTGGGTTTTACCTCTATGCCAGAGAAGTTAAGTAGTACAAAGGCATTGGATAGAAGGATTTGGGGATGAGTGTGGACAGATCCTGCCCTATAAGTTTGGAAAATATTCTTTGGCAATTTTCCACTTAGCTCCAATTTCACTGGCACTTAGCTGTCAGCTAGTAGAAAACCCCATCCCAGAAATGTTAACAGTACATTGACCCTGCCTGGCAAAGGTCTTCTATGCCAAGTAAGCACAGTTTAGTAGTTTACAGAACAGCCATTAATAACTCTAAACTTTCGAGTGCCAGGTTCACTCAGGGAGAAAATTAAGAGACTTTTGATGACTTCACACATCACTGGTCACTAAGGTTTGGAACTCAATAGCTGCAAGCGGCAAAACTGAGGCCAATTAAATAAAGAAGCTATAAATAAACTGCCTGGATCCTAACCTCAGAGCTACATGAAGGTCTGTTAGAAAAGGGTGTGGCTGTGGAAAGCAGAGCAGAATCAGCAGGACAGTGATTCAGCAGATGGGTTCTACTGCATAAAGAGACAGGAGGCCGGAGCTCCAATAAGGGGCTTCCGTTGGAAGTGATGATAGGCAGTGTCTGGGGAAGAAACAGGAAAAGAAACATATACTTAAAGAATATAGGATGTTGAAGTTCTCACTGTGGCATGGTGGGTTAATGATCTGGCTAGTTCGTGGAGGTGCCTGTACCATCCCCAGCCTGGCATAGTGACTAAAAGGATCCAGCATTACTACAGCTCTGGTATAGGGTCAGCTCTGGCTCAGATTCTATCCCTGGCCTGGCCCATGAACTTCCATATGCCACAGGGGCAGCCCCCCCCCCAAAAAAAAGGAATATGGGGGCAAATCTAGATAGTTGAAAATTTCATCAAATAGTACTAAGAGAAATTTTTAAAGACTTAAAGCAGCCTGGACTTGGAGTTTAAATGCAGCATGGCTAGCTTCAGTAAGGAAATAATTAAGGAGGTTACTGCCCAGTTATTCTGTCTCTAATCAAGGTAAAGGGAGAAGAAAGGAGATTAAGTTCAAGCAGCAGTGATCTGATGGGGCCTTAGAAATACTTCCTCTGTAATAAGGAGAAGGCTGAATTCTAAATATTTTATAACCACTAAGGATCTTCCTGCTACAGCTCAGAAAGCAAACAGGAGAGGGACTGACCTGGTGCTACTTGGGCTTCCCAAGCACTCTTATTCACTGCAGGGATCTGACTAGCAGAGAAGTGTTTATAAATATTATTACTATATGTGTGCTCCATCTCTTTCAATTATATTAGAAACAGCTGCTATCAAGGAACAACCATGTGGGCCGTTCTGGGGCTGTGATTTTCCAGAATGCACCAATAAATATGACATTTACACAGTGCTTTCAAAGCCTTAGATAAAATGTTTAAATAAAGAGAAGGCTTATTCTCCCATGTTTTTCTTCTCATCCTGGCATCACCTTTGACTCTGGTTATGATCCTCAGGACAGGACTTAAAAACCCAAGGTATATAGAGGCTCTCTCCCTATTTCACCCTATCCTCCCACCCCTTCTACCCCCCAGAGCCCCATAGATTTGTTAGGACTGAAATTTGCTTTCAATGATATGCTGACAAATCAGCTGGACACGGGGAGATCTGACCCACAGCTTTGCTGATTTTCGTAGTGTAAATACTTCCACCATGGCTGATTTCAAAGACGGCTGTGTGTAACAAATGGCTTGCAAAATTCCTGAAAATTTCACAGTGGGCTCTCATGAAGCTGGTGTGGATAGACTCATCACACCATTGGTGAAGTGAGTTGACCTAAATCTAGTTCTCAGACTCAAGCAAGAAATAGTCCAAACCTCTGAGCAGTCTTAAGTAAAACCACAATAAAAGTAACAGCTGCCTCTTGGTACTCACTCTTACTGTGCAAAGCTTTGAAGTCCTTTGGGGTAACATTATTGATCTCAGCAGAAATTGACAGAACATTGTAAATCAACCATAATAAAAAAAATTCTTAAAAGAAGGGAAAAAAAGCATTGTTGAGTTCCACAAGAAACTTATGAAGTCATTATCATTATGTCCAAGAACAAAGGCTTAAAGAAGCTTAATAACCTAAACAAGGTCATGGATATTGGAAGTTACAGAAGCAGAATTCAAACCCAAGTCTATATCACTCCAAAATCCATGACTTAACCTCTACCTAATCCTGCTTACTTTATAGTATAAAGCACCTGGTGGTCTTCCAAAAGCCCTGCTGCCTCTCTTTAATATGTTACTGCCATTTACCTTTACCTTCATTAGGGTCCCCATCAATTGCTCTCTTCCTCCACATAAACGAATGTTTGCTACTGGAGGGTGGAGCCAGTGTCCCAGGCACGTTTGCATGCCACCAGTGCCCTTTGAGTGCTCTTTCAACGTTTGCTGGATGAATGGATGAATTGATTCAAATCAAACCTGTGACTCAGCATGATTTGTGTTGCTTAGAAAGCTCTGTTCTTACTTCCCCCCAGGCGTCAGAGCCTAAGGGTGGAGGCCTCCTTCTAAGGTTAGAGCTGGAGATAAGATAATGCAATGAGCTTTATGTTAAAGTTCCATCCAAGCAGCTATGGAAAACAGTATGGAGGTTCCTCAGAAAACTAAATATAGAACTACCATATGACCCAGCAATGCTACTCCTGGGCATGTATATTCGAACAAAACTTTCTTTCAAAAAGATACATGTACCCCCATGTTCATTGCAGCACTATTTACAATAGCCAAGACATGGAAACAACCTAAATGTCCATCAACAGATGAATGGATTAAGAAGATATGGTCCATATACACAATGGAATACTATTCAGTCATAAAAAAGAATGAAATAATGCCATTCACAGAAACATGGATCCAACTAGAGATTATCACAGTAAGTAAAATAAGCCAGAAAGAGAAAGACAAATACCATATGACATCACTTACATGTAGAATCTAAAATATGGTACAAATGGGGAGTTCCCGTCATAGCACAGTGTTTAATGAATCCAACTAGGAACCACGAGGTTCTGGGTTCGATCCCTGGCCTTGCTCAGTGAGCTAAGGATCTGGCATTGCCATGAGCTGTGGTGTAGGTTGCAGACACAACTCAGATCCCACGTTGCTGTGGTTCTGGCTTAGGCTGGTGGCTACAGCTCCGATTAGACCCCTAGCCTGGGAACCTCCATATGCATGGGAGCAGCCCTGGAAAAGGCAAAAAGACAAAAAAAAATATATGGCACGTATGTATCTATCTACACAACAGAAACAGACTCACAGACAGGGAGAAAAGACTTATGGTTGCCAAGGAGGAAAGAGGAGGGAGCGGGCTGGACTGGGAGTTTGGGGTTAGTAGATGCAAACTATTACACTTAGAAGGGATAAGCAATGAGGTCCTATTGCATAGCACAGGGAACTGCGTCCAGTTTCTTGGACTAGACCATAATGGAAAGTAATATAAGAAAGGGAATGTGTGTGTGCGTGTATGCGTGTGTACGAATGACTGGATCACTTTGCTGTACTAGGAATTTGCACATCATAAATCAACTATAATTTTTTTAAAAATGAAAAAATAGGAGTTCCCACCATGGCAAAGTGGAAATGAATCCGATTAGGAACCATGATGTTGTGTGTTTGATCCCTGGCCTTGCTCAGTAGGTTAAGGATCCAGCATTGCCATGAGCTGTGGTATAGGTCACAGACGAGGTTCAGATCCATCATTGCTGTGGCTGTGGCATAGGCCGGCGGCTACAGCTCCAATTAGACCCCTAGTCTGGGAACCTCCATATGCTGTGGGTGTGGCCCTAAAAACAAAACAAAACAAAACAAAACAAAAAAAGAGAGAGAGAAAAGAAAAAAGAAAAAAAATTTATTCCATCCTAAGACATTGCTTACCACCTCCCCCCTGGGTTTAGGTTTATTTTTTAAGAAGAAAAGATAAAAGACTCATTAAGGCAGTATTCCTAGTTCATAGGTGCCCTGGGCTGGTTTTCACCTCCACATATATCTCATACACTCATTAAAATGCAGAATTTTCATATGGTCATTTCATTGCTTTCCTGCCCCCTAAATGATTAAGGATCACCTCTCCAGACTTAAGGCTATAACTAATCACCCTGACTCACAGTTCTTTGACCTATAAAATAGGCTCATAAAAATTACAGCCTGGAAAGCAACATCTGGAGCAGCCCAGAGACAAGGCTGATAAATCATTTTATAAATTCATAAAAACTTGAGCATTTTCAATTGAATAATAATAATCACACTTCAAAAGCATCTCAGCAGGTCCTTTTTAAAATGAGGCATGCTGGAGTTTTTAAGTAGCAGTGTGTAGTAGGGTATTTCTACATATTTGACTTCCTCTCACAATGTGTGAATTAGGCAAATTAGCCTGCAGTTCTAAGACCTGTGATACACATCAGATACAAGAGATATTAAGCTTGATGTTGGCTAGAATGTGGATATCTGATTTATTTCATGTCTTCTACACATACTTGGGTGTCAGGTGATAATCCCCTTTTTAGTAGAAACTCCGGGTCTTCTTTTGCTAACCCCAGTGGCCTAAGGTAAGAATTTCAGATATCCCAATTTGCATTCTGGGACATGTCTGGAAATAACTATTAAATTAAACCAGGAGATAGTCTTTCCACATATGCGTATATGATACAGAATTATTTTAGCAAATTCCTTCTAAAAGACTATTTTTTTATTTGCTTTCCTGAATTAATCACAATGCCTGGCTCAGAGAAAGCCCTCAGCAATATGGTCTGATTGCCTTACTGATCTTTATTTCTGGTAAAACAGCAGCAGAAGGGGACACAGAGCTTCAGTTTTTATTAGCTTAGACTATCTGTTCTTCTGATAGTGAGTTGACTGTATCATCTTCAGATAAAAAGATATGCTATTATTGGGTAACTTGAAATTTAGTCAGATAGAAGAATCTCAACTTACTATGTATTTCAATGTTGATTTTCTGCCCTCACAGAGATACTGAAACAGGATTTTTTCCCTCAATGAATTTATAAAACTAAGGCTTTCAGAGATGACCTAAGTATTCTTAGACAACACATACCATGTGTCATTTCACAGGGCTCATGATTCAGAACTCTACCCAGTTTTCCAGTCTTAAAGAACAATTTTGAATGTATGATGATAAGCCATTTTTGCTAAGAATGCTTTACTTATTCATTCTTCTGGTCAATTTCATAGTCATTAAATGTTATTAATTTTTCAAATGTTAGAATTATTTTGAGAGAAAAAAAAAGAAGCATGGCAGGTGGGCTTCTTAACCTTTGTACAGAATTATTTATGAGGTATCATATTTCCCCCAAAATGAGAAGCTGAAATTTCACAGTCTAATATGTTTTCCAAGTAGCCATGTCACACGTTACAAAGACTATAGATTCAATTTGTGGTTTCTATAAAATTAGATTCATATCCATGCAAACTAAATAGCTTAAAACTGTGAGTTCCCATTGTGGCACAGCAGGAACGAATCCAACTATTATCCATGAGGATGCTGGTTCAATCCCTGGTGTCGCTCAGTGGGTTAAGGATCCAGCATTACTGTGAGCTGTGGTACAGGTCACAGATGCAGCTCGGATCCAGCACTGCAGTGACAGCCTCCATCTCCAATTCGATCCCTAGATTGGGCACTTCTATAAGCTGCAAGTGTGACCCTAAAAAGCAAAAAAAAAAAAAAAAAAAAAAAGCTTAAAACGCATTTTCCCTTTTTGAGATTTTCTTTTTCTTAGTGTTGGGGATGGAGTCGGGAGGAGAGATTGCAAAGGTAATAGGGAAGCCACTTCACTGTTGAGTAAGGGTAGAATTAGTTGTCAGGTTAGAAGGTGGTGCTTATAGTAAGCAGAAGAATGGTCTCTCAAAGATGTCCACATCCTAATACTTGGAATCTGTGAATATATTATATCACATGGCAAAGAGGAATTAAAGTTGCAGATGGAATTAATATTGCTAATAAACTCATCTTAAAATAGATGATCCTAAATTACCTGAGCGGGCCTAACATAAATCACAAGGGTCCTTAAGAGTGTAAGAAAGAGACTAAAGAGGGGATTTAGGGGAAAAGATGTGATGATGAAAGTGGAATTAGAGTGATGCTATAATGCTGGCTTTGAAAACAGAGCAAGGAGGCCACAAGCCAAGGAAGGTGGGTGGCCTCTCGAAGCTGGAAAAAGAAAGAAAATGGATCTCTTCCTAGAGTCTCCAGAAAGGTGTCCTGTGGATGCCTCGATTTTAGCCCAGTCAGACATGTGCCAGATTTCTGACCTCCAGAACCTTAAGATAATATATTTGTGTTGCTCAAAGTCACCAAACTTGTGATATTTTGTTACAGCAGCATTATTGGACTAAATGCTGTGCTAATAGAAAGAGCCCACTCTCCAGGACCTCAGGGAGAATTCAAGTAGAATAGGAACTGCTCATACCAAGAGGCCAAGCACAGCAACTTATAACAAGTGCTGAGATGCTGATGAAAATAAAAGGCCAATTCTGTAGGTTAGACACACACCAATGAGAAGGTACTTAATACTTAAACTGTACATGGATAAATGGTGCAGCCTAAGAATACTTTGCCACAGTTTAAAACACAAAGTAGAACATGCCCAACTCAGAAAAGTGTCACATGCCCCTAAGTACCACCCGTCTAGGGTTATTATTTCATAAGATGAAAAACATCTAAGTCATGCTTAATAGAAGAAATAGCCTTTCCTCAGATAAGACCAGACACTGGTTTGGAGAAAGATAAACTTTTTCTTTGGTGACATGTGCTTTCTTTTCAGTTAATTAAGGAGGGAATCAGCTACAACCCCTGCAGGTGTAGATGGTGGAACCCAAGCTGTTCCATTCAGTCAGTCCTATTGCCTTCAGAATCAGCAAACACTAAGAGAAGCATCATTTCTTATCTGGTCCAAGCCCGAAGTGTTCTAGTCTCCAATTCTCAAGACTAGACAAAAGGGATAGATTGAACTCTGTGAGGACAAACAGAATTAAAGAAAAGAGAGGGGCAGAAGAGAAGATAGAGGGGTCAAAAAGGAGATAGTATCTTCATGGGACAGTGTCCTTTCAGAAGCCCAAAGTCCAACATGTTCTTCCCAAGGGATCAGTAACTTTGTCCAAGTTTCATTCTATACCTCCCTGTAGGTCTGGAAGGAGAAGATGGAAAGTCAACATTTTGACTCTTCATCTTCACCAAGACCTCCTCCTGTGTTTTCTTCTTCAATCAAAATCACCTCTACCAATCTGTTCTAAGAGCACATACCTTCAAATCTCCTTCCCCACAGGAAAAGATCAAAAAGTTCCTGGCATCTTCTAATGTCTCAAGGACTTTCTTTCTGCTCTGCCTCAAACCCTCACTCTAAACCCATCTTCTCTAATTGGGTGACTTGTGTTTCTCCTCCTTTTACTACTTCTCTGGTTTGATGCTTCAGGTAGACTTTCTGTTTGGCTTCATCCTGGCCTTTGCCTGGATATTGTCTTTTTCCCAAGCTTCAAAACTCATAGATAGACCAGGAGGCAGTTCCCCTCCCAGCCCTAACACCCAGCCAGACTAGACAAAGCACAGCCCACGAAGGCACTCAGCACACATACACATGCAAAAGTAGGACCATTCGTTGCTTAAACCATAACCTAGAAAAGATATCCTAGACTCTGTCTTCTCCCTCACTGCTTGCCAGCCTCACACTGCTGACTGGCTATCAACACATACACAAATACAAATAGCAAGTTATGCTGACTTTACCTCTTGAATATTTCTGGGATATTTCTTTTTATTTATAGCCTCATATACCAGTCCTTTGGTTTACACCTTTATTATCTCTTACTTGAAATTTTGCAATTACCTTTTTGTCTTAGGTCAGGTTGCTTGGAAACAGACTCAAGTCAAGATTCCTTTGCAGGATGTTTATTAGAGAATGCACTCAGAAGAACATCTGAAAGTGCAAGAAACAGGGTAGGACAGAAGGAGAAATTGAACTGGGACACAGGTACAACAGAAGCCTCCGTACATCCCACAGGGAATTTTACTGTACTTTTTTTTTTTTTTTTTGTCTTTTTGCTGTTTCTTTGGGCCGCTTCCGCGGCATATGGAGGTTCCCAGGCTAGGGGTCTAATCGGAGCTGTAGCCGCCGGCCTACACCACAGCCACAGCAACGCAGGATCCGAGCCATGTCTGCAACCTACACCACAGCTCACGGCAACGCCGGATCGTTAACCCACTGAGCAAGGCCAGGGATCGAACCCGCAACCTCATGGTTCCTAGTCGGATTCGTTAGCCACTGCGCCACGACGGGAACTCCCCACAGGGAATTTTAAAAGTAAGATGGTTCTTAGGAGGTGAATCAAGTGGAGGAAAGGGGACTAGCCACATTTTAGGAACCAGTCATTGGATGGCTCTCCCAGACAGGAGCTGTGGTCCTGAAGGGATAATCTGGGTTACATAATACAGCACTGACCACAGCTTCCTTTCTCAGAAGTGCTGGGCTGGCTGCCCTATCTCCAATCTCCACATTGTTGCTGCAGTCGTTGATTATGCTAAAACATCGGATAAGTATGCCATCATACATTATAAAATCTTTCAGTTCTTGGTCATACTTTTCAGAGACAAATCCCAACTTTTTGGCATGGCTGAAAATCTCAGTGAGATCTAGTCAATTTCAAAAAGAAAATTTTAATGAAATTGTTGATATTTATATGGATCTTATGGTTTAGAACCTTCAGGAATTACAGCTAATCATAAGTTACCTAGTACGGCTTTACCAGCTAGAGTCTGCCAGGTGTTTCATATGCATCATTACTCATGTTGACATCACTAAACCCTTGCACTACGTTGCCATTTTACAGGGGGAGAAGAGCTAAGAGGCAAAGAAATTAACAAACCTGCCACTTACTATAGACACAAGAGGCAAAATTAGACTGGAACTCAAGTTGGTCAACTTCAAAGCCTGTGCTCTTGAGATTTATTTTATCTAGTTCATTGTCACTGGAGCTTTGGCCAAGAAAAGAGTCAATGGCCCATTCTGATTTGGTCATAACTATATAAGGAAGAGTTTTCATCAAATTAAAAAAATGCCATGTTTGTCCAATGGTCACCTTTTGATGATCACCCACCAGGAAGCAGCATTACCTAAGTAGGAGTCATTTAGCATGAAGATGGAAATGTCAAGAAAACAATGAATATGCATTTTGATGATAAACATCACAGTACAGAGGATCAAACAAAAAAGTAAGAGGAGAACTGGAGTTCCCGTCATGGCTCAGTGGCTCAGTGGTTAATGAATCCGACTAGGAACCATGGGGTTATGGGTTCAATCCTTGGCCTTGCTCAGTGGGTTAAGGATCTGGCATTGCCATGAGCTGTGGTGTAGGTGGAAAATGCAGCTCAGATCCCGCATTGCTGTGGCTCTGGAATAGGCCAGGTGGCTACAGCTCTGATTAGACCCCTAGCCTGGGAACCTCCATATGCCATGGGAGTGGCCCAAGAAATGGCAAAAAAAAAAGTAAGAGCAGAACTTAGCACTATTTATTAAAACTAGTGACCCAATCAGGAAAAAGTATAGTCTCATATGAATTGTGTTACACATTTATTCTGGAAAAGCCAAGGACTAAGCTAAAGGTCTTGAAAAACAGTTACAACAGTAACTAAAAACTGTGTTCTGTGAAGCTATACCCAAAAAAATTTAGGCAATAAAATGAATAAACAACAAGAAATCAAAATTCCTTCAATAAATAATAGGGAAAAAAAGAAAAAAGCAATAGAAAATCAATGAAGCAACAGAGTCTTTTCCTGAAGATGAATGATTTAAGATAAATAAACCATTTTAAATCCATAATTTTTGTTAATTTAATCTGCCCAGACCCTCCTCACTCTATAGACTCTTTGCAGAGCACCACAAAAAGATGGGATTTATTCATTTATTCATGTAATAAATATTTGTTGAATGCTAACTATATGCCAGGCACTGTAATAATCACTGAGAAATCATGGTTTTGAGGTTTCTTTAAGCATTATGTAAAATCCTTGAGGAAGAGTTCCTGTTGTGGCTCAGTGGTAATGAACCCAACCAGTAACCATGAGGAAGTGTGTTCAATCCCTGGCCTTGCTTGGTGGGTTAAGAATTGGGCATTGACCAGAGCTGCAGTGTAGATTGCAGATGCAGCTCAGATCTGGCATTTATGTGACAGTGATGTAGGCTGGCAGCTACAGCTCCGATTTGACCCCTAGCCTGGGAACTGCCATATGCCATGGGTATGGCCCTAAAAAGACAATAAAGAAAGAAGAATGAAGTAAGAAACAAAGGAACAAAGAAAGAAACAAAGGAACAAAGAAAGATCCATGAGTGAAGTTCTGAAAGATGGGCTTAGTCCGCATGGGTGCTAAGGAGTTGAGAAATGTTCCAGGGACCATCTCACTGATTGACGGTGGAAACCATGATGTGAGGATATGAAAAGGTTAAAGGACAGTGAAACAAAAGTACTGCCAGAAAATTCCAGGTAAATAAGGGTCTGTGATTTCTCAAGCCCTGAATAACTACCTGGGCCCCAAACCCAAATCAATAAGAAGAGGACCCTGAATGGAGCAACCATACTCCCAGTTTCCTGGAGGTGGTTCCCATTTTATACACATTCTCCTGGACTAATTATCAATAGCACTCACTTTCACTCTCAAAATGTTCTCTTCTTAATAGTAAGTCATGTGCTCTCCCTACTGTGGAGGAGGTAGAGCCCCATCAAGTGTATGAAAAAATAAAAATAATTATGGTAAAAGAGAAATGACTTAATAGTTCTTAAATCCTTGTGATGAGCCGAAACACTGCTTGGTGATTTTCATGTTTAATATATACTTCAATCTGATTTGGTCTTAAACAGCAGCTCTACAAAAGTAAAATTATTATCTTGATTTTACAAGTGAAGATATGGAAGGCTAAACTAAAATCTTGCCTAAGACACAGACTTAATAATCAGTACATTTGTAATTTCAACCCAGGTCTCAATGCACCAATTTTTAAAAGTTGAGTTTATAAGTGGCTGGATAGGCAGCACAAACTTAGATGTAATTTATAAAAATTTATATTTTAAAAATGACTTCAAATATTTTCCTTTTTCTTTAAAACTATTATTAAATGATGCGGTTGAAACATTTTTATACAAAGAAAGTGATAGAGAATAATCCCTCTTAACGGGTGCCTAGAAAATTGAACATTACCCTCTAGAAAACCATCATTTAACAGCTACCAATCAACAACGGTGGTGGCAGTCAGGTTTAGAAAACTTGATAGATACCAGTTAGTTCTTTGCAGGTTCTTGGTGGCAGTGAGTGACTTTAAGGATAAAGAAAAGGCTTCAGGAACAACCAATTCAAAAGTATATAAATCACTCATGAAATTAATTCTAAATTGAAGTCCGAAGAAATAAAAATAAATAAGAAAGGGAAGAAAGAAAGGAGGGAAGGAAAGTAGGAAGGAAGGAGGGAGGGAGAGAAGGCAGAAAGGAGGGGAGGGAAGAAAGGAAGGGAGGGTGGGATAAGGAAGGAGAGAGGGAGGGAAGGAGAAGGGAGGGAGAGAAGATCAGGGGTTGGGAGGGAGGGAGGTATCAAATCTGCTGTGAACAAAATTAATTTTTGAACCAAATAACTGACAATACTTTATAATCTTTTTAAGTCTGAGATTATTCACATAAGGATTTTTGTTATAAGGAAATTTTACTTGTACAAATTTCTAGGTAAAATCTGACTTCTACAAATATAGGCAGATCAATTATAGCACCTGTGATGCCAATAGCAGTTTTATGAAGGGAACCCCTAAGCATCCATCCTGCTAACTCAACAGCCCAGGGGATTACTTCCCTGTCCTTGAACCTGTTCTCTGCCTGAGCAATCCTGCCCATCTGCTGGCCATTTAGACCAGAGTAGGCACCTCACCACAGACTAGCCCGTAGGCAAAGTCTCTGCCCAATGGTAATCATGGTGATTAACTGTCCCGATCAAAGTATTGTGGCAGGAATTTTTGTCTGAAATACAGAAAGAGTTGTAATTAGTATATGTATGTTTTAAAACACCAAAAAAAAAAAGACATAAAGCAGAGGAATCATAAAGAAGCCAAATTATAAGTAACCAGAAATATTGAGTAAGCAGAAAATATACCCAAGAGTAAAAATATGCATAGGGTAGAGAGGATGGTAATTAAGCAGAAGTAGTAAAATCAGAGGAAACTCAGCAGAGAATTAGAGAACTGCCAATGAGGCCCATGAAATAATACTTGTTCTTCAGAGCTGCCTTGAATCCTGAATGGCCCTTCCTTCTAACACAGACTTTGTAAATCATGGCTGAAGCACAGCTCACTTTCATTCCTGTGACTCTGAAACCCCATCGCCCTTACTGCCACACAGGTAACCTCATGATAAATCCCCATTGTTTAGAGATAGTTTCATATTCTTACAACCAAATACCCCTGATCTCACTTTTTGAATGGTTTCCACCTTTCTATCAACAACAATGGTTAGCAATGACGAATGTAAGATACTCATATTTTGAGAGGGTAGAAAGTACAGAAATGAAAGAAAACTTTATAAAGAGGGGGAATAATGGTGGACAGCAGCAATGATAGAGGGTTTGGGGTTGAAGGGGACTGGTTGGGTTTTTGGGACTATGTTGTTTAATTGGGTTATCATATACCCATTACACGAATTTTTGCTTCATAACTAATTAACCCCTAGATTGGTACAAGTTGGTCCAAGTAGAAAGAGGAAAACAAATTTGTGTTCCAAATCAAGGTGATAGCAGTGAATGGGACATAAAGGACCTTCTTCATTTCTTTCAGTCTGGCAGGGTTCCTGGACATCTCAGTTTACATAAATCCCTAATTGTTCTCTCAGTCTAGATTCACTGTCCTCATGGATGATCTTCTTCACAGATTCTTACAGTGAATTGATTGACAGCTCTAGTTTTCTGTGCAGTGAAATCAAGTATTTCATCAAACTGTATTTCTGTATATACTCATGTGTAAACAATAAGAGCCTCTTTCCTTGCTTTTTCTTTTCTCTTCCCTCCTCTCCCTTTCTCTTTTTTAGTTGAGTGGAATGGGGTGAGTTGGAGGTGGAGAGGGAGAGACTTAGTTAAATTAGCCTCAATCCGTCTTGATCATAAATATTCCCCTTTTCACTTGGCAGAGGCCAGCTATAGACCACAATCATTCTCATTACAGGCAGGCACAGTAGAAAGGAATCAAGTGGAACCAGAAGGGAAGCAAAATGATGAGACTCTGATGAATATTCCTGAATTCCTTGTGGGATGGAGATGGAATTATAGACCCAGGTTGTTCCAGTCTTGCCCTCTGCAAGAGGATCTATGGCAACCAGAAGCACCTGCAATTGAAGAGCCAGGGCCACTCGCCAAATCAGCTAGAGGTATGTGATGCCAGGAAAACACCATCAAGGTCAAGTCCTCTGGTACCTTTTTTTCTCCTAGAGCAGTGGCTGACTCACCATGGCAGGTTGTTATTCTGGACCAGTTTCTAGAATGCTTGGCCCTTCATTGTTTGGAGTCACCCAGGACTCTAGCCCTGCAGCAGCGACTCCAGCCCACAGGTGTTAACTTTGAGTTAAATCAGAGAGGGAAGCATGAACATGTGGACGTAGTTATTTACAGACCATTTCTATCACCTATTAAATTCTAAAAAAATGTGTAGACCCCTGAACTTGATAGAACAAGGCCAGTGATGAGGGCAGAAATCTCTAAGAGGGTACTTCTTCCTCCTGCTCTTCAGCTCACGTTTCACTAATATCAGATATTTATCCCCTTAAGAAGGCACTGCTTGGGCTCCTCCAGAGCCATGACAAGTACCAATATATCATCAAAGTTCACTGTCATTCAAATCTTCCACATCCCCACTCACTTTCTCTGTCACCACAAAGTTGGGGCACAGGAAATACTCTAAGTCATCTTGTCCACCTAGTTGTGTCAAATGCCTGATAATACCCACTCCTAAAGCTTAATTCTGAAAACTAACATCTCTCAATTAAATGATCACAAGCATCCCACACTCACAACACACGATAATACTACCTACATCTTCCTGTATTTACTACTTGGGTTAATCCATACTCAGCCTCATTTGGCCTAGTTTTTTCTATACCTTTATAGTTGGCTATGCATAGGGACTCTGAGAAATAATTTTAAGTAATTATTTAATATAGCTTCTCAAGTTATCTCTTACAAGCCATTCCCTCTGGAATTCTCCCTCTACAGAGTGGTGTGTTGAGACTTTAGGTGAAGTCTCTCAGCTTTAACACAGCTTATGGCCCACTTAGGAAGGCAAAGTACAGTCCCCTAGCTCACAGCATTTCTCTTAACCTCTCCTTTCACTCTTTGGGCACAATTAAATTTAAGCTGCAACATAGAAAGGAGAAAGTTCATATTCATAAGTCTGTATTTTCATACCCACCTTCTGTTTCATCCCTAAATGTTTTAAATTTCAGTAATTTGAACATGAGTCGAAATGTGTAAGATCCTAATGACTCTATTATCTCCATTTATATTAGACAAATATACAATCCAATCTACCTACATATGTATGCATTCTTAAAGAGAATACAAATGCATCATGCTAAAGACTGAATTATGCTTTCCTGAAATCTGAATGGAAGGATATAGATTTACTTTGTGTATATGAGCAAATTGGGAGTTCCCTTCGTGGATCAGTGGTTAACGAACCCAACTAGGATCCATGAGGATTCGGGTTCAATCCCTGGCCTCTCTCAGGGGGTTAAGAATCTGGCATTGACATGAGCTGTAGGTCACAGTGTTCCAATCCCTCATTGCTATGGCTGTGGCATAGGCCGGCAGCTGTAGCTCTGATTCAGCCCCTAGATTGGGAACTGCCACATGCCACAGGTGCAGCCCTAAAAAGCAAAAAAATAAATAGATAAAATAAACCTAAATCTGCACCTACCCAAAACGCTTTACATGTAGGTAAAATTACTTGCAATCATCAAGCGCTATCTATAGTTGTGTCGCTGAACCAAATTTGGGTCTGCTCACAGTAGTCAATGTACTGATGCCAGGTTGTGATGAGGGAGAGCATAGAATATTTATTGCAGGGCAACAAGAAAGGAGTCCAGGACAGCTAGTGTTCAAAACACCCGAACTCCCTGATGGGGTTCAGGGAGGCATTTTTAAAGCCCAGGTGGGGAGGAGGGAGGATCCCAGGATGTATCAGCTCCTGCACAATTCTGAAAACTAACATCTCTCAATTAAATGATCACAAGCACAATTCTTATTGGCTGATGGTGAGGTAATAGGGCGGCATCACATGATCAATCCTTATGTGCCAGTAGTTCTGGGAGCTACATGCTCATGGTCAGAAAGCAATTAATTTCCTTCATTTGGTAGTGATTTCAACATCAGAAAAACAACTCAGGAAATGTGCTTCAGATACTATTATCTATGCAGTTCAGAGAGGAGCTAAAGCAGAGACTATAGGATGGGGTCTGTCCTGAAAAGGCCCCAAAGGATCATGCTTAGTTACAGTTGGGGTCGGATTTTATGAAATTTTGAAGCAGAAGATGTTATATAACAGTAAAGTATACTTCTGGCTATTCTACATTAATCCTTTTGAAATTTGCATCCTATATGGGAAAGGAATCTGAAAAAGAATGGATGTGTGTATAACTGAATCACTTTGCTGTACAGCAGAAATTATCACAACAGTGTAAATCAACTCTACTTCAATAAAAACTTAAAAAAGGAAAAAAAATTAAAAATAAAAATCTACATCTATTGACTCAAAATATGCATCTATCAAATCAAGAATATGCTTTCTTAAGCATATTCTGATTTTGAAAATCAGGCATTAGTTCCCAGGAGATTTTCAACAATTACTAAGATGTGTTTTAAATTTTGAATATTCAGAATGCTAATCTATGATGGAATATCATTACCAGAAACAAATCAGGTCTATGGTCTTTGCTCAGATACACAAATAATTCCATCTCCTTCCATTCAGATAGCAGGAAAGTATAATTCAGTCTTGAGGTTTAATTAAAAACAGCTCTCAAATGTAAATGGAATTCTTGTATTTTTAAACAACCAGAATATAAATATCACCGAGTGGCAGCAGAGCAATTTAAAGTTTCAATTTTATGTCAGAATCGAGTTAGCATCAAGTCCTTTGAAAGACATCAATAGCTAGCTCTGATAAACTGTATTGCTGAGCCAAAATGATGCCAATATTCCTTTCCAAATTATGTAGTTTTATTAAGCCATTCTATTTCACACACGTATGTGTGTGTGTGTGTGTGTGTGTGTATATATATATATATAAAATGGATATATACATGTATACATGTGTATACATGCACACATATACTTTCAATTTATGTAATTTAATCACATATATATTACACATACATCATGCACATATGAGATATATATTTCAGATTGTCAAAAATCACTACAGTGCCTTATTTGAAGGTTATCTATTGTGTTTCAAAGTTTCTCAATCCAGGAGTTCCTGTCGTGGTGCAGTGCTTAACGAATCCGACTAGGAACCATGAGGTTGCGGGTTCGATCCCTGCCCTTGCTCAGTGGGTCAACGATCCGGCGTTGCCGTGAGCTGTGGTGTAGGTCGCAGACGCGGCTCGGATCCAGCGTTGCTGTGGCTCTGGTATAGGCAGGCGGCTACGGCTCCAATTAGACCCCTAGCCTGGGAAACTCCATATGCTGCGGGAGCGGCCCAAGAAATGGCAAAAAGACAAAAAGAAAAAACAAAAAAACAAAGTTTCTAAATCCAGGTTGGTATATTACGATCATCAATATCCAAAATATTTGAGGTCCATTACATTAAAAGTACCTTTCTATCGAGCATTCTTGACTCTCTTGCTTATACTTCCAGTGTTTGATACTGCAAGATAATTTTCCTATTGAAAGTATCCAAGCCAGTAGGGCTGTCAGATTTCTGCTCCTCAAGTGAGCTATCAACCTTGCTGTTGATAAGCTGGTTAAATACACTGGTCATCTCTGAGTGAAAAAAAAGAGTTAAGGGTTGAAATGACAAAGGAAGATATGTTCCCTCCACCTCTAACAGCTACACTTCAAGTTGATGTGTATAAAAAGCACAGTTTTGCATGCATTTTGAACTAAGAGAAAATTCTGCTCAAAACTCATGGTTTGTGGTGAATACCTGAAGGTATTCTCCTGCCATCCCCAGCTCTTACTTTTCCAAGGATGTGCCCCTGTCCCCACAACTACCCCATCTGGATGGCTCCCTTAGGAAATGACTCTTACCTGACTTCACCCAGGGCCCCAGATGAGGATACTCACTAATGCTGGGCCAAGTAAACCCCTTCCTAGGGACTTTTTTTTTTTTTGGACTGACACTGAGAAAGTAGGTCAGGTCAGTCTTTAGTGTTGGTGGAAAATATAATAATGGAAAACTCATGAACTGTTGATGGCTTATATTCAACTCTTTGCGACACAAACTAAAAATGATGGTGACCAACAGAACATCAGAGATGAGAGAAGCTATATCCTGGTGGTATCAAATCCCTGGTCATGACTTTTTCGGAAAACCAGCTACTTCTCTGAAGCTTGGTTGTTCAATTCTTCCATGGATTCTAGGAGGTGACTTTGAGTTTGATTATGGTTATTTACAGCTGAGACAATCTGGTTCCTAAAGGCATAGGACCCCAAATTTTGGTATGATTGAATCCAAGTAGGGTGGGAATATCTTTTTGAAGATCAGAGTTTTGGAATTCAAGAGTTCAATTTGTATATTTTCATTAATATAGATAGTTTTTGGAGTTCCCATCATGGCTCAGCAGAAATGAATCTGACTGGATATATACACTCCTTTTGAAGGTAGTGAAGCAATGGGCTAAACCACCTCTTGTTACCTCTTGGATTCAGACCGATGTCCCTATCACAGGATGTTAGCTACTTCTTTTAGCATTCATAAAGTTGAGGCATAGAGAGACAAGCTGTCTCACCTGAAAGGTGGCAGGAAACAAAAGGACAGGTGACAAAGTTCCCATTGCGGTGCAGCAGAAACAAACCCATGAGGATGTGGGTTGAATCCCTGGCCTCACTCAGTGGGTTAAGCATCTGGCATTGCTGTGAGCTGTGGTGTAGGTTGCAGATATGGCTTGGATCCCATGAGGCTGTGGCTGTGGTGTAGACCAGCAGCTATAGCTCAGATTCAACCCCTAGCCTGGGAACTTCCATATACCTCAGGTGTTCCCCTAAAAAAGCAAAAACAAACAAAAAAACCCACAAACCTGAGTTCTAGTTAAACATGGTAAATTAACCCTAGGTTCCTCTTTCTCCTTGAATCCCACTAAAGTGATAGTTAAGGGGGGGGGTAAAAAGATATAAAGTGAAAGGCAAAAGGAATAGAAGACAAAACAACTGCAGAGAAAATTAATGGAGTTGTAATAAAATTTTTAAGAATGGAAAATGAATGGAGTAGTAGTAACTGACTTAGCAGAGCTGAGAACTTCTAAACTCTTATGAAGAAGAGATACTGACAGGAAATGAGGCAACACCTGCAGCACCCACAAAAGGCTCATGGTTAGGTGAGATGCCAGATAAGTGTTAGGTGTGAAGTGGCATGCAAGTGGACGTATTGACAGTCTAAAAAGAGAGTAGTTAGACTTGCCAGCTCTCTTCTCCAATCAAGCAGAACAAGTAACTACACCTTAGTAATTTCCCCAAAGAAATTGAAAGATTTACTCTTTGAAGAAACCTAAGCACCAAGGGTCTAGACTGAGGATGCAATGTCTGTGGCAAAGTGTAAGACTGAAATGAGGATTAATGAAAGTGTACATATTGAGCTGTCAGGCTCTAAACCAACAGTAAATATCTAAAGCCTTTCTACTGTGACCAGAATTCTCTGGAGATACTGAACAGCTAGAGATAAAAGATATCTACATACTAAGTTTTTGGCATCCTCTGTCCATCCTACAATGAACTCCAGGAGGCAGAAGTTTGATGCACATGTACACAACTTCCCATCAACCTTCTAGTGACTCACTCTTAATTATGTACAGAGAATCTAGGTCACCAGTTATTTGAGAAGCTCTTCACATACCTAAGATAAGCACCAACAAAAGGACTCAGGAAAGACAATGAAACCAGGAAAAATTGAATCCTATAATGAATATCCTCAGATAATGGGAGTGGCAAATGCTTATAGAGGGTTTCTGCTGTGGGTCAAGCACTGTTCTAAGTGCTTTAAGTGTATTAACTCATTGAATAATGACAATAATACTTTTATGTAGGTTTTAGCCCATTTACAGATGAGGAAATTTATAATTTGTCTAAGTTTAGAAAACCAGTTAACAAAAAAGCTGGGATTTGTGTATAAATGGTCTGGCTGTGGGTTCACCTCTTAACCAAACATTACCACACAGTAACATAAGAAATTATTCTGTGTCAATGAAACCAGTTTTATGCATCTGAGAACAAAACAGAACTCTTCAAATGAAATGTGATAGTCATAATAAAGAATACAATAGAAGATTCAAAATATAATTTCAAAAATTCTCCCAAAAAGTTAAATTAAAAAACAAAAGTAATCAAAAGGCAATCAAATCAGAGACTCAGTACACAAGATCTAATATGTAACTAACAGGAGTTCTAAAAAGAGAACAGAAAGAATGGAAGCAAGGAACTTGCCAAAAATGATTGTGTTGATGATGGTAACAGTATCAGCAAATTTCTCAGAATTGATGGACAGAATTTGCTAGATGGAAAAATGTTCACTTGAGAGACAACCATACATAATTTAAAAAAAAAAAAAAAAAAAAACGGGGAGTTCCCGTCATGATGCAGTGGTTAATGAATCCGACTAGGAACCATGAGGTTGCGGGTTCGATCCCTGCCTTTGCTCAGTGGGTTAATGATCCGGTGTTGCCGTGAGCTGTGGTGTAGGTCACAGACGCGGCTCGGATCCTGCGTTGCTGTGGCTCTGGTGTAGGCCAATGGCTATAGCTCCAATTGGATCCCTAGCCTGGGAACCTCCCATATGCCACGGGAGCAGCCCAAGAAATGGCAAAAAGACAAAAAAAAAAAAAAACCTAAGATACATCATCATGAAATTTTAGGATACCACAGCTAAAGAAAAGATCCTAAGAGCCTGAAGAAGCAAAAAGAAGATATATGCAAAAGAATAGGAATTCAAGTAGCATCAGCCTTCTCAAGAGCCACACTGGATACTAGAAGAACGTGGAAGAATGCCTTTTGGGTCCAAAGGAAAAGTTTTTTTTTTTTAACCTAGAATTCCATATAAAATCAAATTACTAACTGTGGGTCAGGGAAAATTGAAAACATTTCAGCTATCTGAGAACTCAAAAAACATACCTCCCTCTCATTCATTTTTGGGAAGCTACCAGTATATGTGTTCTAGCAAAACAAGGAAGTCCACTGAGAAAGAACATAGAATTAGAACAACCAACCAGGGGCTGATATAGAAACATGGCAAGGAAAAGTTTCAAAAATGAGAAGTTGTGTGCCAGGTGCTCAGATCATAGCTGAGAGAGGGTGCCAGGAACAGATGGATGAATGAATACAGGAATTCATAGATTATCAAATATTTTGAACATTTGCAAAAATATTACTAAAATATTATAAATTGTTTCAGGATTTGCAAAGAAATTAGTGTTCATTACATAGAGTTTAGAAAATATAAAATTATTAAAATTAAAAATATAAGATATATAATTATAGTTAACTACCAGACAGACTCAGTGAACATGTTTAATTATATTCATAAAAATGTAACAAGGAATCTTAATTTAACCAAAGTCTGAATTATGATCATATTGGTTGGACACAGAGAAAGAAGGTGCCTTGTAAAGAGCTAATAAATGCATCAACTACCATAATAAGATGTTATAAATAAAGTTTAAATGGTCTAAATTAAGAAGGGACAACATAAATAGTTTTTGTAAATATATAAATGTAAATTCCAGAAGAAACAGCTAAGAGTAGAAAGTATCTACTTCTAAAAGTAAGGCTAATGCTGGGGAGAGATGGATAAGAAAAAGTATTAATATATTTTAGTAGTTCTTTGCTTTAAATGTTACATGATAAAATTACTTTGATAAGGATAAAAGTTAAAGCTTGTGAATTGCATTCAATTAGCACCCCAAACGGCAACATACCAGGGCACCCCAGCCTCCCCAGTCCAGATTCTGGCCCTGCTTCCTGTTCCATGAATGAGAGAGCCCACAAGCTTAGTAATAGGAAATTAAAGCACAGAATACAGATTCCAAGAGCTTAAAGCTGGGCATAATTTCCAGTATTATTCGATAATGCAGTCCTTCAATATTGTGTTGACGAGAAACTGATTAGGGTAATAAGTTGTACTGCCAAAGGGGAAAACAATAAGGAGTTTAACAACCCAGGCAATGCCCACATGTAAGTAGCCTGACCAGTGGGAAGGAGTTGTCAAAGCAACACAGCTTAGGCCACTTGTCCGTCATATCCACTCAGATGATACTGGAAAAGGAAGGTGTGTGGTAAGCAGGCTCAGGGAGACCAAGAGGCTGACTCGGACTCCGAGGTGCCCATGAGACTCTCAGGTCCTGCGCTGTAACCCAGGGGTCTTCACCTCTTCTACGCTCTCAGAATTTGTAAAACTATGTACCTCTCACGTGTTGGCATTTCTATTACAAACTACAAATTACAAATTTAAAATTTTTCCAAATAACATAATTCCTTGCAAATAAAGTAAAAAAGTATCATTGCCTAATATTTTTGTACATTGTAAATAAATCATTTTTATTACACTGTAAATAAAATGAATTGTAATTATAAATAAAGTAAAAAGACATTGTACATTGTAAATAAAGTAAAAAGACATAGTTGTCTAATAGTTTATCATAAATTTAAATGATTAAAATAATCTAATTCTGGGCATATTGCAAATACTGATATGTTGATATTTAAAAATAAAATAAAACTGTTATATCACTGTTTTTTGTTTTGTTTTGTTTATCTTTTTGCCATTTCTAGGGCTGCTTCTGTGGCATATGGAGGTTCCCAGGCTAGGGGTCTAATCAGAGCTCTAGCCGCTGGCCGACACCACAGCCACAGCAACATGGGATCCAAGCCGTGTCTGCGAACTACACCACAACTCATGGCAATGCCAGATCCTTAACCCACTGAGCAAGGCCAGGGATTGAACCTGCAACCTCACGGTTCCTAGTCGGATTTGTTAACCACTGAGCCATGATGGGAACTCCTATTATGTCACTGTTTTAAATGTAACCAATAAATGCAGAAACTATAAGAATTTTATATCTATCATCGTCCATTTAGAAAAATACATGAAAATGTCCTCTTTAACTGTGAGTCATTTTCCTCCTTTTCTTCCTGAATTTGTATTTTCAATCAACTTCCTCAAATAATTTTCACTACTGTAGTATATTTTATGCTTTAATATATCTTCTTAATCACACATATTTTTCTACCACCAAATTTTATATAGACAAAAACATTTTTGTTTTATATAAGGTTCAAAGCATTAAAATAAATCTTAGTGATATCACATGTTATAATATTGATCAAAATAATCCAATTGTACTATACTTCTGATAAATATTAAACATAAAAATAAAGTGAATATGTCCTCATACTTATTGCTAGAATGAGAGAGTTGATCCCAAGGTAGAGCCTTGATTGAGAACCAAGGGCCTGCAGAACTTAGGAAGCCAACATCCTGTTGTTACAAATGGCCCATTCCACAGCAGCCATGATTCTCAAACCATTACTGAGGGTCTTATTAAAATGCAGATTCTGACTTGACTTAGCAGGTATGGGGCCTGAGCTTCTATGGCAAGAGCTATAGCAAGCTCCCAGGAGACACTAATATGGAAGGTCCAAGGACCACACTTCAAGAAGCAAGGAGCCGGAGCCATCTTAACCTGAGCCATACTTTGAATCACCTGGCAAGATGTAATAAGGTCCCACCCACCCACAGCCTTTCTGTTATCATTGGTCTGGACTGTGGCATGAGCCCTGGAGTTGTTTAAAATTTCCTGGGAGCAGGGGGGGGATGTAAATGTGGGGCAAAGTCTGAACCACTAGGAGAATGAGAGAGACTATTCTAATTCCTATCTCCACCGACATGGATCAATCAAATTGAATACTTTATCAAGACTAAAAAATAGAGGGCCTAATCTTGAGTAAAGTGGACAAGAGAGAAAGTAGCACCAGCCCTTTATTCCCTCTACTTGCTCAGCCCTCCCCCTGGACAGATCATCCTGGAGTATGGGAATTCTGGCTAGTAGATAAATGAGTTAGTCTAAAGGTGGTGCTGATATTTCATCCCAGGCTTCCCTTGACTGGGTAAGGAGAAAGTATAACTCTCGGGGTGTCACCTGAACAAACTGTCTGTTGTACGCAAGGCCAGCTTCATGGGTGGGTAACCAGTGCAGTCACACAGATGGCCATGCTCAGAAGAGCTCTGTTCTTGGTTTCATATTCTGCTGCCATCATCTTTGCTTTTTTTCTTTTTATGGCAACACCCACAACATATGGAAGTTTCCAGGCTAGGGGTCAAATTGGAGCTGCAGCTATAGGCCTATGCCATAGCCACACCAGATCTGAGCCATATCTGTAGTCGTGGATGACAACACTGGATTCCCTAACCCACTGAGTGAGGCCAGGGATCCACCCTGCAGCCTCAAGGACACAATATTGGGTTCTTAACCCACTGGGCCACAACGGGAGCTCCCTTTAATCCTTAATAATATTATCTTTGAACTTTGGTTTTGTCAGTGAAGTCTGATAAGGGCAGCGGAGAACAAGTGTAGAAGATGCATGCAGTCTGCATGGAGAGGATCTCCTACTGCCCTGTTTGCAGAGAAAACTCTCCAGGCCCCACGAGTGAGACATTCCAGTGGGCGTGCAGTGGTCCAGCAAGACTGAAAGTACAGAGCAAGCATATTGCATTAGTAACTGAGTAAATGGAGGTGTTGATAGTCCCAAAAGGCTACACTTCCCATTCCATCCTGAACTCAGAAGGTACTGCTGGTCTGAGAAACATTAAAGACTCAGAAACCCTATCACATCCTTTCTTATCTGTGTTACTTCTCTGTATTAATCAACCACTTACACTGAAATGATGACATGGAAGTTAAGGGGAAAAAGAGAAAGATAGAGTAGCCCATATTTTGCATTCTTCAAGGAGTAAAATAAAAACGGTTGAATTAGCTTTTCCCCTCATCTTAAAAGAAAAATATACATCTGCCTGTATAACATATAAATTACATAATTTCAGTGAGTGTGCATACAAATTAAATGCTATTGTTTTTGCATTTAGAATCGGCATTTACAATATAAAGATGAATGAGGATAGACGGGATTAAAATGGCAGAGTAGAAGGAGTAGAGATCACCATCTCTCATGAAAAAGGCAAAATCACAACAAATTGCTGAACAACCTTCAACAACATGGACTAGAAACTATCAAAAAAGATACCCTACTCTAAAAGACAAAGAGGAGATCACATTGAGATGATAGGAGGTGTGATAAAAGCAACCCTATACCAACCGGGTGAGTGACCCATAGACTGGAAAGTGACTACATGACAGAGGTTCACCCACAGGAGGCAGAGTTCCAAGCCCCACATCAGGTTACCACAGAATGGGAGAAAATATTTGCAAATGAAGCAACTGACAAGGGATTCATCTCTAAAATATATAAATACCTCCTGCAGCTCAATACTAAAAAACCCCGAATGACCCCATAAAAAAATAAGCAGAAGATCTAAACAGACAATTATCTAAAGACATGCACATGAAAAGATGTTCAACATCGCTTATCGTTAGAGAAATGCAAATCAAAACCACTATGAGGTGCCACCTTACACCACGCAGAATGGCCATCATCAAAGTCCACAAACAATAAATGCCCGAGAGGGTATGGAGAAAAGGCAACCCTCCTACACTGTTGGCGGGAATATAAGTTGGTACAACCTCTACAGAAGACAACATGAAGATTCCTAAAAAACTAAAAATAGAATTATCATATGATCCAGTAATCCCACTCCTGGGCATCTATCCAGAGAAAACCATGACTCAAAAATATACATGTTCTCCAACATTCACTGCAGCAATACATACAACAGCCAAGACATGGAAGCTACCTAAGTGTACATCAACAGAGGAGTGGATGAAAAACATATGGTACATATATATAATGGAGTATTACTCAGCCATAAAAAGGAATGAATTAATAGCATTTCAATCAACAGAAATGCTAATGCTAATTATCATGCTAAGTAGTCAGACAGTGAGACACAAACATCATATGCTATCATTTATATGTTGAACCTTAAAAAAGTATACAACGAACTTATTTGCAAAACAGAAATTGACTCACAGACTTTGAAAAACTTAACCGTTACCAAAGGAAATGGGTTGAAGGGGACGGATAGGCTGCGGGTTTTGGATGGAAATATTGTAAAATTAGGTTTTGATGATGGTTGTACAACTACAAACACAATAAAATTCATTGAATTAAAAGAGATGAATGATCAAATCCATGCAAATAATTTAAAATTATATACTTTTTACTTACAGTGACATCAAATAGCAAGTTAAAACCATGACAGTTTTAGAGAGACTATGGAATACAGGGAAAGCTTCCTATCTTAGTACCTTTAATGGCACTTTTTTGAGCAATTCCCTATGCACCGATTTTAGTCCAAGGTGAACTAGGAGAGTCTTTCCAACTTCACAATCAATTTTTCTTGCATTTTTATATTTTAATGCTGTGATACTCAGACACTCTGACTCACTTTTCTGTGAGATGAGAATCCCTCCAAACTGCCCCCCATCCCTAACATTTTACAAAGGGCAGAGGGGTGAAGCTGCAAACACTCCACCGCACCCCCTACACACATACACAGATAAACACACTCCTCTACCAGCCATTCCCCTCTTTGAGTCCTGTGGTTAAGCTTTAGGACTCCTTTTGTTACCACAAAGGGAGCAACGACAAAGCTACAGAGGAAAGGATGGTCCAACCATGCACTGACCCAATCCTAACCTGTTTTGCACAAGAAACTATTTCCGTTCCTATAAGGTCCGCTAGAGTGTGCACTGTTTCTTTCCAATTCACTGAAGACGACTCAAATTAGTGACTCTAAAGGTAATCTAGTCCAACTGTCCTAACCCACCCAAAAGCTTTATCTAAATTAAGCACGCAATATCAGGGATCTCAAAAAAAAAAAAAAAAAACCAGAAGGACTTCCCGTCGTGGTGCAGTAGTTGATGAATCTTACTAGGAACCATGAGGTTGCAGGTTCGATCCCTGGCCTTGCTCAGTGGGTTGAGGATCCGGCATTGCTGTGAGCTGTGGTGTAGGTCGCAGATGTGGCTCGAATCCCCTGTTGCTGTGGCTGTGGCGTAGGCCTGTGGCTACAGCTCCAGTTAGACCCCTAGCCTGGGAATAACCATATGCCGTGGGAAACAACCCTAGAAAAGGCAAAAAGACAAAAAAAAAAAAAAAAAAACAAAGAAAAGTCATATATAATGGGTTGAGTGACCAATGTTGAAATAACAACAATGACCTACCTTAGTCAAATGGCAGGATAATTTCATAATAGAAGAGTCAACTTCAGGGTGAACACAACCGGCACCATCTGCACCATGATTTATCTGTGTTACACACACACACAATCCCCACTTCCAGGAAAAGAGGAAGGTGCAGACACAAAGCCCAAGGGACTGGCCAGGCCAGAGAGATAAGACACAGCAGCAGTCCTGTCTGACATCAGAGCTCAACCCTTTTAATAGCAGCCTTTGTCTCTGCGCTACTGTGCATCAGAGCAGGGCAGCTGCTTCAGAGTTTAATTCAAAAGAAGGCTTGCTTGTCCATGTGAATCAGGAGGTGAGCTCTTAACTGTGTGTCTTATGATTCAGAAAGAGACCACATGGCCACCGAGAGTGAGGAGCTGCCAGCAGGAGGTGGGCCTATGACTCCACACAACCTTTTTTTTTGGACCGCTCCCACGGCATATGGAGGTTCCCAGGCAAGGGACTGAATCGGAGCCATAGCTGCTGGCCTACACCAGAGCCACAGCAACTCGGGATCCAAGCCACATCTGGAACCTACACCACAGCTCACGGCAACACCAGATCCTTAACCCACTGAGCAAGGCCAGGGGTCGAACCCGCAACCTAGTGGTTCCTAGTCGGATTCGTTAACCACTGCGCTACCACGGGAACTCCTCCACACAACCTTTTAAGGAGATAGCTGGGGGGGGGGGAGCAGAAGTGGGGGCATGCTGAAGAAATGCCTAATCTGGACAGCTGAGATTACTGATATTCAATATTAAGGAAAGACAAATGGACTTTTTTCTCTATAGCAATTTATATGTAATGCTCACAACATTGTCCCTTCAACACATTATCTTTTCTTCAACTGAAATCCATGTGTTTAATACACTTTTTTTCACAGTCTGTTTGCATACTGGATGTCACCTTTTTTTTTCTTTTTTGATGCCACTTTTTTTTTTAAGTATCGTGAAATCAAAATTCCCCAATCTGGTTCACTTTATGGTACCACTTTATGGTAGTAATTGCCTCGTTCACTTCTACAGGGCTGGCCTCCTTTCCCCTCTCAATACTCCACCAGAAATCTCTGAAACAATCATTGTTCCCCATCAACTAAGATGTTCCAGCCTTACTTAGCTCTTCCTGCCCCACATGTAACAGTAGACGCTCCATGAGACTTAGTTCATTTTGGAGAAAGAGATTACAAAGTCCTGAAATCTGGGTCCTAGTCTACATTTTACATCATTCCCATCACTGTGGGCAGTAAACTACCCCATCTCAGAAGCTGTGCGAGTGATTTCAGCAGCTCAGGAGTAGGCTTCCAAAGTCAATACTTCAGCTACTTATGTGAAACTAACTGTTGTTCACCAGGATTGTCTTTACTGTGAGTGTTTACTGTAATGTGTGATGATCTCCCACATAGTGCTCTTCTGCTGGTGGTAAAATGAGTTAAAAATAAAAACTTGCTCCTCTAAAAGGCTAGGAACCCAAAATGTGTCCAAATCTACACAGAGCCAAACCCAGGTCCATTTCTAGTTGATTTTTCCTACATTATCAAATACAAGATAGACAATTTTCTTTTCTTTTTTCTTTTTTTTTTTTTTTTTTTTTTGTCTGTTTGCCTTTTTTTGGGCCGCTCCCGCGGCATATGGAGGTTCCCAGGCTAGGGGTCTAATCGGAGCTGTAGCCCCCGGCCTATGCCAGAGCCACAGCAACTCCGGATCTGAGCCACGTCTGCAACCTACACCACAGTTCACGGCAACGCCGGATTCTTAACCCACTGAGCAAGGTCAGGGATCAAACCAGTAATCACATGGTTCCCAGTCGGATTCATTAACCAGGAACTCCAAGACAGACAATCTTAATAGCACACTCTGGCAAAATGTCTCTTGGCCCTCAGTCTAGTTAACAAAGGAGGAACGCAGTAAAATGAAGTCTATTCACTTTGCTGTTTTTACCAGTATTGCACTTCTAGATGAAATATATATTCTGTAAAAGTGACCAACATATGGAGCAGCTGGAGTTTTCTTTGACCTACCCTTTTTCCTAAGTAGGACATTTTCTTGCAGCTTTCTTAATTTTTTTTACCTGTAACACATCAGTTATAAATGTAGTAAAATTTATTTTATCCAACACTTTATTTTTAAAAAAAAGAGCTCTTTTTTTTTAAATTAAGCTTTTGAGTTGATTTCTATTACTTTATACCAAAGGGTCTTAATTTTTAAAGATGGTCTCAAGTAATTTGCTATACAAACATAGAACACTCTCAGTGTTTTCATCAAGGAGGTTCATGGATGGAAAAGCTACCATTTTCTGACAAAACCCACAGGATGTGGAATTCATTGGCATGTTTTCAGCTGGATACATTGAAAACTTAAATCAGGGACTAAAAGTCTGACCATTTCCAAATAGTAGAATAGTCAAAGGTGAGAAGATGCTCACCTTGGCTGTGCTCTTCAAAAGTGTCTCACATGAATTATTAATGATGGGACAAGACAGTACACTCTGTGTGTGTGTGTGTGTGTGTGTGTGTGTGTGTGTGTGTGTGTGTGTGTGTGTTTTCTATGGCCTCATCCATGGCATATGGAGGTAACCAGGATAGGGGTCGAATCGGAGCTGTAGCCGCCAGCCTACGCCACAGCATTTCAGGATCCAAACCACATCTATGACCTACACCACAGTTGACGGTAATGCTGGATCTAACCCACTGAGCAAGGCCAGGGATTGAACCAGCAACATCATGGATCCTAGTCGGATTCATTAACCACTGAGCCATGACGGGAACTCCGACAGCACACCCTTATACAGGTTTATGTTAAGAGTTTTTTTACAAGGTCCTACCATATAGCATAGGGAACTATATTCAATATCCTGTGATAAATCATAATATAAAACATGAAAAAGAAATATATATTTTTTTCAACTATTTTTAAGGTTTTTTTAGGGCCACACTCATGGCGTGTGGAAGTTCCCAGGCTAGGGGTCAAATTGGAGCTACAGCTGACGGCCTACACCACAGCAATGCAGGGATCTGAGCTGTGTCTTGAGGTACAGCACAGCTGACGGCAATGCCGGATTCTTAACCCACTAAGAGAGGCCAGGGATCGAACCCGCATCCTCATGGTTCCTAGTCAGGTTCATTAACCACTGAGTCATGAAAGGAACTCCTTTTTTAAGTTTCTTAATGGACTTCATTTAGAATTATTTCCCTATCTGGATCTTCTGAGGAAGCCTACCTAAGATGGACATTGATGTCAAAACCTGTAAAATCTTCTGAACTGCTTGTCTTTGGGATTCTCAGCCCAGGCAACTCATCAGCACAGCAACAGTTTTTAGGATAAACTAACTTACCCTGTTAGGCCTATGAAACTTGTCCATGCCCATGCGGTCTCCTGCTCCTGAAACCTCCACCTGGAATAAAGTTCAGTAGAGGAGAGGCCTTAATACTGATGCTTGCAGATGCCAGCGAGCCATGTAAATGGGTGCACCCAACTGCTGAAAGACAGTGTGGGGGTAATGAGCTATGGGGCACTGCTCCACATCTACCCACCTCCGGCTCCTCCCAAGCCAGGTATGAGGCTGTCAAACCTTCCTACTTTCTCAAGAGTAACGGGTTTATTTTTAAGTTCGTTTATTGTAGAGATCTCAGACGAGCATAAGGGGATTGATCATGGCATCAACTCATGACACATTATCTGCATTCTTTTTTTGAGAGTTTTATCCCCCTCATCCCATATAATCCAATTTCTCTCCCCCTCCATAGGCTCCCAGTTGGAAGTATTTAATATTTGAACTTTCAATCCAACTTCAATATTTTTATTTATAAATGTGTGCTGATAACCTTTAAAATACAAATTACTGTTTGGGTATGTTTAACTTACATAAATAGTATAGGCCAACAAAAGCTATATTTTAAAGATCTATCCATGTGGCTAAATGTCTACGTGGTTCATTCCTGGTGATTGCTGTATAGTCTACACTTAACCTAATTATGCCATGGTTTGCTGCCGCAAATAGCAACATCTGTGTTTAGCATCTTCATAAAAACCTCCCAGTTGGGAGTTGCCTCGTGGCTCAGCAGAAAGGAACCTGACTTGTATCCATGAGGATGAGGGTTCCATCCCTGGCCCCGCTCAGTGGGTTAAGGATCCAGTGTTGCTGTGAACTGTGGTATAGGTGGGAGATGTGGCTCAGATCCCAAGTTGCTATGGCTATGGTGTAGGCTAGCAGCTGTAGCTCTGATTCAACCCCTAGCCTGGGAACCTCCATATGCTACAGGTGTGGCCCAAAAAAAGACCTCCCAGTACACCCTTGTGAGGATCTTCCCTGGGGTTAACAGGCTATACAGTAATTAATTCCACTAAGTTACTACTTTATAGCTTTCTGAAGTGACCATACAGTCTACACACCCACCAGCATTGCCTTAACTTTCCACCTCCCCACAGCCTCACCAGCATCCTCATCCATCTTTCTATGTTTTGCTCTTCTATAAACAGAATCTCAGACTTTATTTGTATTCCATTGACTACTGTGCAGTTAACATCATTGCTGTATATTTTTAACTATTAGGCTATCTTTTCCTCATAATGCTTGCCATTTTTCTGTTGTTTTTCTTGCTTCCTTATAGGAATTTATCTTGTTGTGGACAAAAATATTAATTCTTGATCCTAAATATTCTATTTTCTCCCAAACTATCACTCATTCCTAAATTTTGTCTATGGCATTCTTTATTGCCCTTCATTGAGCACTAACTGGAAAACTCACGTGCATACCTCCTCAGACTGCTTTGCAGATGGGAATAGCCAGTTTTAAGAATTTTTAATCACAGAAACTACCATTGCCAGTGTAAGCTAGTTTGTCCTGATAGCCAATTTTGATGTAATAAAATACATTTCAGAAACTATGCATAAAATAAGCTACAAGGATATGTTGCACAACACAGGGAATATAGCCAATATTTTATAGTAACTATAAATGGAGTATAACCTTTAAAAATTGTGAATCATAATGTGGTACCCCTGAAACCTATAATATTTCATATCAACTAAATAAAATAAATATGAAAAAGTTCAACCTCAATGACAGATAAATGCATGCTGAAACAAAAAAATGATGAAGGCTCTTGGAGTTCCCTTGTGTCTCAGTGGGTTGAGAACCTGACATTGTCACTGCTGTGGCTCTGGTTACAGTTTTGGCACAGGTTCAATTCCTGTCCTGGGAAATTCCGCATGCCATGGGCATGGCCAAATAGAGGGGGAGATGAGAGTTTTTTTTTTTTTTTTTTTTTTTTGGACAATTTAGAAGTCTTTCCAATTCAAAGGGACTGAGGAGCTAGGCCTACAAATACTTTCTCCCACTAACCTAATTTTAGACAACTGAAAAAATTCTTACTACCCTTATTTTAAATAGACCCTGCAGATAGGAATCCAGAAGACTGACTGACATAGTAGGAACTTACCTTCTGTTGGCTTTAACTGCAAATGAAAAAAATCAGTTTGTGAGCAGGGAAAAAAAAAAAAATCTTGGCTATTTGAGGGCAAGATTGCCTTCAATTGCCAATCACTAATGAAGCACTTGTGAGCACACATAGACCCAGATGGTATCCTATAGGTGGTTGTTTATCTAGGAACTGTTTGGCCTTTGAGGCACAACTTCTCATGAAATTCAGAGGTGGAGAGATACTGAATGACTTTCTGAGGACAGCGTGGTAAGTCACAGTGAGTAGCTTCTGCGTCTAGCTCCCCAAAGAGTCACCATCAGGTTAATTTAACTTTTGTGTGTCTGGGCTTCTGCTTCCCACAGTCTAAGCCTCCCTCCAATAGTGCTTAGAGCATTGGGTGACCGTCCTTAATCTCCTGCATCCTCAAAAGAGCAGTGTTTGCTCAATGACTGTGGAGGGTTCTCCTACGGAACCACTGGTGTCACCTTCCTACACTCAGACACTTTTGCTAGGTTCTCAGTCAGTCACCCAAGAACACCTTGTGCCTGGAAGGAACAGAGGTCCCCTGCTCCTCAGAGCTCATTAATCCAATATCTCATTTCACTCGTCAAAGTTTTGTTCAGACCATACATCAACTTGTTTTTTCAGTTTAAGTAAGGCAAATTTAACAATAGCCCAGGAGTTCCCGTCATGGCTCAGTGGTTAACGGATCCGACTAGGAACCATAAGGTTTCAGGTTCGATCCCTGGCTTTGCTCAGTGGGTTAAGGATCCGGTGTTGCCGTGAGCTCTGGTGTAGGTCCCAGACGTGGCTCAGATCCTGCATTGCTGTGGCTGTGGTGTAAGCCAGAAGCTAGAGCTCCGATTAGACCCCTAGCCTGGGAACCTCCATATGCCGCAGGAGCGGCCCTAGAAAAGGCAGAGACAAAAAAAAAAAAAATAGCCCATCCATTTCCATTTCCCTGGGCCTCCTGCACAGATCCTCCTAGATGCCTGCCTAGAAAAGACACCAATGCCCCTTAAAACTCCAAGTCTCAAGTAAAAACAGCTCAAATAAAATGTTTAGAATCATTTAAAAGCAATGATATGTGGAGGATAGAATCAAGACGGTAGAGGAGCAAGACTTGGTGCACTCAACTCCTCCCACAAACACATAAAAAAAAAAAAAAAAAAAAAAAAAACTGCCTACAAGCAATGAGATATGGGTATCAGGAGACCTCTCCAGAACACCTGAGTACTGAGAAGCTGGTGGGGCTCAATGGGCCTGTGCTGGTACTGAGCGCCGGTTCAGAGTAGACTTTAGGTGTTTCCTGGTCAGCATCTCCCATATCCTGCTGGCTACACCATGAATATGTTGATGAAAAAATTAATAGTTGATCTAATAAGGAAGTGAAAATTTTGTTTGAGCCAACCTGAGAATTATAACTTTCATGACCCCTTACAAGATAAAGCAGATGCACAATACACACTAAAGGGAGACAGGAGGCCCAAGAAGGCAGAGAAAAAAAAAAGTATGGTTAAATTTTTCTTTTCATAAAATATGAATTGCATTTCATCAGTTTCCAGCTCCCCATTTTCAAAATTCTTACAAATTCCACTTCTTGTAATTCTCTTATCTTTCCAAGAGAAGGTAACATGTGCTTTGGGCCCACGAACTTGACCAGAAACCTTTGTACGCACCTGAGGTATATTTAGATACAGTATCAAGAAGTAGAGGGTGGAAATTCTTTGATGTCACAGGCCTACACTTCGGGGGGGGGGGGGAGAGAAGGTGTAATTACCGATAATGAAATGATCGCCAAAAAGAAGAAATCTTGTGATTTTCAGCACAGTGCCGATGAAGAGACCAGTGACTCACTAGCACCAAATCATTACCAATCTTTTATCACTACAGAGATCTGCATTTTTAAAACAGGTGTTCCCCCTCCCCCGCCACATGTGCTTTTTCCTTTTGTCTTTCTAGGGCTGCACCGGAGGCATATGAAGGTTCCCAGGCTAGGGGTCAAATTGGAGCTGTAGCCAACAGACTGCACCACAGCTACAGCAAGGCCAGATCCAAGCAGAGTCTGTGACCTTCATTACAGTTCACAGAAACCGCCGCATCCTTTAACCCACTGAGCAAGGCCAGGGATCAAACCTGCATTCTCATGGGTACTAGTCAGATTTGCTACCTCTAAGCCACAATGAGAACTCTCTAGGTCCCTTTAAAAAAACAGTATTGATCCCCAACTTCACTGATTTCATCGATTATACTTATTGCCACAAGTCACTCTTTATGTAACATTGAGATATACGACAGAAAACTTGGGAAAAAAAATAGTTTGCACTTAGGGGGTTATAAAAGGAGCTCCACTGATATGGACAGATAAATCTTCTGCAAAATATTAATGTCTCCACAAAAAGAGGGCGAGGGTAAGAGGGAAGTCAGAGGTTTTCTTTAACAGATTCCATAAAATCGATGACTTTATTAGTTAATCTGGTTTAGATTGAAGTTGAAAGAAACCCCAAACTGAACTGGCTTAGACAAAAAGGGAGTTTTTTTTTTTTTTGGTTTGTTTTGTCTTTTTTGCCTTTTCTGGGGCCGCACAGCCACAGCAACACAGGATCCGAGCCACATCTGTGACCTACGCCACAGCTCACGGCAACACCAGATCCTTAACCCACTGAGCAAGGCCAGAGATTGAACCCGCAACCTCATGGTTCCCAGTCAGTTTCGTTAACCACTGAGCCATGATGGGAACTCAAAAAGGGAGTTTAGAAGAAGGACATGGTAGGGCCTCATGGCTGAGCCAGGAGCAAGTGAAGTTAATATGCAGCTGAGCCCTGCATCTCTTTGAACCTGGGACTCAAAACCAACAGGATTGGTGCTTCCCAGCTCCTGCTCTCATGAAATACTGGCTTTTTTATCCCTCTCCTAATACTGACAAGTCTTCTCCACAGAATGAAAATTGGAGATGCTATCTGTACCAAGCTCTACTATTTGTAAATTCACTCAAGAACAAAGGAAGCATGGTCCATCGCTAAGGCCTGGATTAGCAGTCTGGCCTCGATTTTTACAAAAAAAAAAAAAAAATCTGATTTTGAGAAGTCTTTTCCCCTTAAGCTTTTCAATTTATCAAAATATAACATGTTCTCTAAGTAATCAGTCTTATTTTTTTAACAGTTAGTTTTATTACTATCTTAGAAATTGTTGCTGATAAATGTTTAACAACTGATTCCCAGAAGTTCCCCTAAGGCACATCAGATTAAGGATCCGATGCTGCCGCAGCTGTGGCATGGGTCACAACTGTGGCACAGGTTTGATCCCTGGCTCAGGTATTTCCACATGCCACAGGTAAAACAAAAAAATATAAGGTTCCCCAGCTCTTGGCTGGCATCTCTGATGAGGCCACTCCCTCCTTCGAAGTCCTGATTCAGAGCTCCAGGGCTGCACTAAAATTTAAGTAAGTGAAGAGTTCAGGTTGCAAGGTATTTGCCATTAGAGTCTAAATCATCAAAACTGAGAAAAGGCTACTGGTTGCTATCACTGGTATTTAACATTGTTAGCCAAATAGAGGCCCGATAAATAAGTTATAAACAGGGCTGTGCAGGATGCTACTGGTCCCTGCTCTGGGGGGCCATTTGTGCATCACTTCTGAAATATGGATCGGTTCCCTTTCAGACCTGAAGGTCAGAAATCCAAAATGAATGAAACTTACAGTGTTACAACCAAGGTAACGGCAGAGCTGATTTCTTCCAGAGGCTCTAAGGGAGAATCTGCTTCTTACTCCTCCTAGCTTCTAGAAGCTGCTGGCATTTCTTGGTTCCCACCCACATCACTCTGATTTCCTTTCTCCTCCCTCCTACTTATAAAGACTTTGTAGTTGCATTGAGTACAGCTGAATAACCAGCCTCCCTGTCTCAAAATCCTAAACTTAATCCCACCTAGAGAAGTCTTTTACAGGTTTCAGGGACTAGGATGTCTTCGGCAAGATTATTCTGCCTATTTATTCCCTTGCCCACCAAAAAGTACTCAAAAAATCATGCATTTCCAGCATGCTGATGGTCATTAAAAATCATGGATAATTAGGAGTTCCCATAGTGGCTCAGTGGTTAACAAATCCGACCAGGAACCGTGAGGTTGCGGGTTCGAACCCTGGCCTCATTCAGTGGGTTAGGGATATGGCGTTGCCGTGAGCTGTGGCGTCACAGACGCAGCTCGGATCCCGAGTTGCTGTGGCTCTGGTGTAGGCTGGTGGCTACAGCTTCAATTAGACCCCTAGCCTAGGAACCTCCATATGCCATGGGTGCAGCCCTAGAAAAGACAAAAAAAAAAAAAAAAAAAAAAAAAAAAAAAAAAAAAGATGATTATATTTTGGCCTCAAGCAAAGAAAAATCTTCAGGAATCTAATCTTCCAGATTAGCTGAGCTCTTCCAATTAACTGCACGTGTAGACATGATTCAACTACCACTGTGCATTTCACTTCTGCCCTTTAACAGTACAAGTTGTGAGTTGTGCAGAAATATTGAGGGAAGACCTAAGTGGAATAAAATCAAGTAAAGGAAGATAGCATGGGAAATGGATAGTAAAAAAAAAAAAAAAAGGGGACAATGAGGAATATAAGAGGAATAGAACCTGGAGTTCATGGCTCAGCAGTTAATGAACCCAACTAGGATTTGGGTTCAATCCCTGGCATCGTTCAGTGAGTGACGGATCCAGCACTGCTGTGAGCTGTGGTGTAGGTCGCAGATAAGGCTCAGATCCCACATTGCTGTGGCTGTGGTGTAGGCTGGCAGCTGCAGCTCCGATTCAACCCCTAGCCTGGGAACTTCCATACGCCGCAGGTGCGGCCCTAAAAAGGAAAACAAACAAACAAACAAAAAAGAGGTATAGAGCCTTTTGACCATAGTTCAATAAGAAGTGGAATTATGGTGTGATACTTCAAGAGTATATAAACATTGGTTGGTATTTTTCTCGGGGGTACATTTAGGTGCACATAACAAAAACCTAGTGAGGTCTTAAACTAAGCAGGACCATATTTTCCTTACTCAAAAGGCAAACTGGAAGCGGAAAATTCAGTGCTGGCTTGACAGCTCTTTCTATGTCCCCCATACATGTCTGTCATGGCTGTTCCATCTCCAGAAATGCTACCTGCATTTTAGATATTAGACAGGAAGAAAGCAACAAAGAGCATAAATAGGTGATGACTGCACCTGTTCCTTTTGAACAGGAACACAAAAACTTTCCCTGAAGCCCACACCCATAACCTTTTAATGTTACATTTACAAGATTCTGTCACATGACCACTTCTTATCTAAAGGAATATTCTTAGTTTATCCCTCTAAGACTAATCAGCATGGAAAATTCACATTGGCCATTGCAACTCCACTTTGAACTAATTAAGATGTCTCAAGAGAACTTAAATCCTAGAAGTTTCACACAAGATGAATAGGAATTGTAGCACAAAAGAAATCACATCCTGGAGTTCCCAACGTGGCTCAGTGGTTAAGAACCCAACTAGTATCCATGAGGATGTGGGCTCGATTCCTGGCCTTGCTCAGTGCGTTAAGGATCTGGCAGTGCCATGAGCTGTGGTGTAGGTTGCAGATGCGGCTCGGATCCCAAGTTTCTGTGGTTGTGGTGTAGGCTGGCAGTTGTAGCTCGGATTTGATCCCTAGCCTGGGAACCTCCATATGCCATGGGCGCAGCTCTAAAAAAAAAAAAAGAAGAATACAGATTTGGGTCATTATGATGAGCATTCATTTTTATACACTGAGGTATTATAAAAGTATCAGAAGTGATGATGATGAAAATCTTATGATCAGTGTTAGGATGGGCAGGTGGAGGTTTTAATTTCCATCATGTTATCTGAGTTTTGCTAACTCCGAAATCTAATCCCAGCTAAGACCAC
Organism: Sus scrofa; assembly: GCF_054392235.1. Classification (NCBI taxonomy): domain Eukaryota; kingdom Metazoa; phylum Chordata; class Mammalia; order Artiodactyla; family Suidae; genus Sus; species Sus scrofa. Next base: position 78,493,068 of record NC_139383.1, on the reverse strand, counting down.
CCAACCTCCCTCATTCCTCCCTCCCTTCTCTTCAACTGTTAAAGAGGTTTTTTTTTTTATTTCTTTTTTGATTTTTCATGCAGGAATTAAAATTAACTTTAAAACAGAATTAATTTTAAATGAATTGATTGAATGTAATTAATTGATTGATTTAATTCAAGAATTAAAGGGCACCGTGTCCTTCAGTCCACTGGTTTCGAAGTGTGGTCCCCAGCAGCATCAGTTGAGAACCAATTACAACGCAAATTTCGGCGGGGGGTGCCAAGGGATTTTGAGGCACAGCACATTTTTGGAACCAATTTTTTTTTTTTTTTTTGGTCTTTTGAGGGCTGCACCCAAGGCATATGGAAGTTCCCAGGCTGGGGGTCAAATCGGAGCTACGGTTGCTGGCCTCCACCACAGCAATGCAGGATCTGAGCCACATCTGCGATCTATACCACAGCTCACCACAACGCCAGATTTTTAACCTACTGAGCGGGAGGCCAGGGATGGAACCCTCATCCTCCTGGATACTAGCTGGGTTCGCTACTGCTGAGCCATGACGAAGTGAACTCCCAGGAACCAGTTCTTTAGCCCAGTGATTTTCAACACTGGCTGCACACTGAAATCACCTAGAAAACTTGGAGAAGTACTGCTGTCTTGATGCTGGAAAGTATTGATGCTGGAAAGATGATACCAGAACCTGGGTTCTTGTTCACAACAGTCGAAGAATGAACTCCATTGAACCCACAGGCAGCAAGCAAGCAAAGTCTTTATTAAAGGAAAGCAAATAGCTCCCAAGGTTGCTGGAAGTGGGAGAAGAAGCCCCTTCTCTATTGTACAATAGGGATTTTTATCTCTTAAAGATGGGGGGTTACCAATGTGGGATCCAGAAAGATGTGGTTTTCTCCTATTGGCCTTGTTCGATTACCTATATCAGTCCTTGTCCAGTAGGGTCTTAGGGGTGGAAATGTCCCGTTAAGTCGGTAAACTTAGTCACAAGGGATTAGGGATTAATGTCCATCTGGGCATAGGTACACTCCCTGTAGTAAACAATGCCTGTGTGGCTGTTACTCCCTGGAGCCCTTGAGCCACAAATGTTAATCAATGGCCATATCAAATGCATTGAAGCCTATGTTCCTACACTGACTATCTGAGTTATTATTCTGCCTCAGTATGAGAGGCAGAAGCAGATGTGAAAGAGTAAAGGGTATGATTCCAGCAAAGTTTGGATAAGGAGGTATTATATTAAGGATTCCCAGATAAGGATAGAATAGGACGAGGACTAGAAAGCTGAAATTTGAGAAGGGCTGTTGGAAGGGAGGTGGGAGGTACAGTAATAATTGATATTATCCTAATATACTAATCAGAGTTGTAATTATCCCCACATACTATACCATTGACTTTTGGCCATGCCCACATCATGCAGAAGTTCCCAGGCCAGGGACTGAACCCACACCACAGAGTGACCTGAGCCATAGCCATAGCCATGACAACACTGGATCCTTAACCCACTCAGCCACCAGGGAACTCCCTACTATTGCTTATTAAGAAACTGAGAGAGTTCTATTCCCCAAAATGACTGCACCTCTACCTCCAGAGCCAATTAAAACCTTTCTGTATAGGACCAGTCAACACCACAATTTGCAACAGTGGGAGGGTCTAGCTGGGGGATGGGAGAATTTACACAGATGGGTGAGGGGGATGGGCACACCAAGATGCTTTCTTCAACCAATCCATGAGTGATACCAAACAATCAAAAGACTGGTCAAAATGCAATACATCTTCCTAAATATTTTTAAAGTATTTTAACTGGAATTAGGAGTGCTCATTGTGACCCAGCAGAAACGAATCTGACTTGATTCCATGATGGCCCAGAGTTCTTCACTCAGTGGGTTAAGGATCTAGCATTGCTGTGAGCTATGGGGTAGGTCACAGACTCGGATCCCTAGTTGCTATGGCTGTGGTGTAGGCTGGCAGCTGTAGCTCCAATTCCACCCCTAGCCAGCCTGGGAACTTCCATACGCCACGCCACGGGTGCTGCCCAAAAAAAAAAAACCTGGGATTCAAATGATGTTTTCAACATGATAAGGAGTATGTGAAACAAATAGCCAACTTCACAAAGCACCAAAAATAATCAATGACGTCACTAACTGGCAACAAATAGCACAATCTACAAACAAGGCCCAGAGCTAATCAAAATCAGTTATCTCATTTAACCCCCACAGGAATTCTAAAGGCTGGGTTTACTAATCCCTCTTTACCGATTAGGAAACTGAGCCTCAAAGTTAGATAACTTATTCAAAATCACATAAAAGCGATAAAAATAGAATTTGAGCCCCAGGAAGCCGGCTCTGACAGAAGAAGTCTAGTGCTCCTGGAAAGGAGGGGAGAGAGTGGGGGAGGGCATCTGAGAGAATTTATTCTCATTGACCTGCTGGTCCTTGCAGGCTTCAAAAGAGAAAAAACCTGATGGATTGTTTAAAAAAATCATTCTGGTGCCCAGGTGGAAATGAACCATGGAAAGGCCAGAGTGGAGCAAGAAAAAGTTAGGAGGTGGCTGCAACCATCCAGATGGGATATGTGACAGACTCGGATTAGGATTGTAGGTAGCATAGACATACTAAGGAGCTGGACACATGAAAGGTTTTGCTAAGGATAAACACTGATTGGCTATAGGACGACCATGTGACCCAGCCTCCAGCCGTCATTTCCCCTGGACCACAGTAATCCAATCAGACAAGATAAAGGAAACAGGCCAATCATTGGCCACTAACAAAAATCCCGGAGTTCCCGTCGTGGCGCAGTAGTTAACGAATCGACTAGGAACCATGAGGTTGCGGGTTCGGTCCCTGGCCTTGCTCAGTGGGTTAATGATCCGGCGTTGCCGTGAGCTGTGGTGTAGGTTGCAGACGCGGCTCGGATCCCGCGTTGCTGTGGCTCTGGCATAGGCTGGCAGCTACAGCTCCGATTAGACCCCTAGCCTGGGAACCTCCATATGCCGCGGGAGCGGCCCAAGAAATAGCAACAACAACAACAAAAGACAAAAAAAAAAAAAAAAAAAAAAAATCCCTTAATGTTTGAGGAGGAAGAAAAAAAAAAAAACACTCAGGTTCTTTAGCTGGGATGAAGGGAAACTTGGAATTTAGACCCTCTGGAGGAAGAGATAGAAAAGTCACTTAAAGTGAATGGTCCATGAGAAAACCCAAAATCTGCAAATGTAACACATGCTGCTACTTCTAGTCCTAGGGACACTGAGGCTGCCTTCTCTCTAGCATTCAAGGACGTGAGAAGGGGTCTGGAAGCCCAGCTTTTCAAACTGCAGTTCTCAATTTACAGGTGAGTTCTAAAATCAAATGCATGTGTGACACCAGCATTTTTTTCTAAGCAAAGAAAAGATTATAGTGTATCACTCATCACAGGTGTTGTTTCAGAAAACTTTTGTTTCAACATTACAAAGACTTGTTAAAGTGGATCAGGGTGGTCCCCACCCAGGCCCAATGTGAGAGAAAGGCAAGAAGACCCCTAAAATAAAATCAGAGGGACCAAAAGGGAATAATAACAAAGAGAACAAACAAACAAACAAACAAAAAACCTACACTAGACTGATCCCCCACCCCCAGTGTTGGAAAGAAACAGGAAAAGGCAATCCTGGGTCTCTTTGGGAAAGAGGTCAAAAGCAAGAGTCCACACACATCCCACATCTGCTCTTCTAGGACAGATACCACCTCGGAAGTGGCTAATTCAGTAAATTTAAAGAATACAACCTGAAAGGATCTGAATGGTTGGGAAAGGAGCCATCAGGAGCATTTAAGACTGGAATGTGAGAACAGCAGTCTAGGACAATGTGGGGGTGCTGGGGGGAGGGACATAAACCTCAGGTTGGATCCCAGAAGAGCCAATCTTCCCAACAGTCATTTCTCTCCTTTACATAATTGACTAAGGAAGATTTAGAACCTTAGAGAAACCATTATGGAACCAAACCTGTGCTCAGGAAAGCCAACCTACTGCTACTGGGTTGTGGTGATGAAAGTGCCCATTAATAGCACGGCTCCAAGCAAGGAGTCCAGGACAGCTAGTGCTCAAAACACCCAAACTCTAATAGTTTCAGAAAGCATTTTTAAAGGCAAGGTGGGGGAGGGGGATCATAGGGTAAGTGATCAGCTCAGGCACAATTCTCTGATTGGCTGATGGTGAGGTAACAGGGTGGTGTCAAAGGGACTAACATTATCATTTCTCAAGGCTCTATAGATCTGTGGGCTACTTGCTCATGATCATCAGGTAAACTGCCTCCACTTGGTGTGGGGTTTAGCATCTGTAAAACAACTCAGGAAATGTGCATCAGATACTATGATCTAGTACTAAAGAGGGATGCTGAAGCAGAGGACATGGGGAGGTTCTGTTCCAGGAAGGTTCCACAGGGTCTTGCTTGGTTACAAAACTTGATATTCTCAGATTGACCCTATTGGCACATTTTTGGCCATCATATATATACCTTATCAATTTGGCAACCACCCAACAGGCCAATTATTGAAGCGGGCAAAGAACAATTCCCATCTGAACAAACACAAATCACCACTAACTATATATACCTCAGTCAAAGGTTGTCTTTCAAGAAAATATAAATGAGAGACTTTGTTCTTTCCTAGAACCTTTGTCCCTCTCACTTATATTTCACGTCAAAATATCTCCCCAGACAGTTATAATTATCAGGAATTATACTATAGAAAAGGCATAAAATAATGAAAAAGACAATGTTCCTATTTCACAGGATGTAATAATTTAACTTATAATCTAAAATTCCGGAGCTCCCATTGTGGCCCAGAGAAAACGAATATGACTAGCATCCATGAGGATGCAGGTTTGATTCCTGGCCTCACTCAGTGGGTTAAGGATCCAGCATTGTCGTGAGCTGTGGTATAGGTCACAGACTTGGGTTGGACAAAAAAGGGCAAAATAAAATTTAAAAAATAAATAAATGAAAAATAAAATTAAATTCCACATTGTATTTATTACAAAATAAATGCATAGTGTAGTGACCATCACAGGTTTTTTAAATTATTTATTTATTTATTTATTTTGGCTGCCCCACAGCATATGGAGTTTCCTGGGCTAAGGATCAGATCAGAGCCCCAGTCGAGACCTAAGCTGCAGCTGCAGCAATGCCAGATCCTTAACCTATTATGTTGGGCTGGGGATCAAACTTGCATCCCAGTACTCCCAAGACACCACTGATCCGATTGCATCGTGGCTATTTGGGGAAAAGATATAATTATTCCCAAGTAAAGACTGAAAAACTGAGGCTCTAAAGGGCTTAACCACACCCCCTAAAATCACACAGTTATTTAGGTACAAGGTCTACCCCAAAGCAATAAAAATTGCTTGGCTATAGAGTCTACAAAATTGTCTCCTCTTGGGTCATTCCAACATTCCCCACGTCACAGATCTCATTCCTCTAACAGGCAGTTTCTAGGAAGGGATGAATTTCGTTTCTCACATCAAAAACCTCATTCATCTCACAGGAAGTTTCTATAAAGGGATTCATTTCTGATGGACAGATCTTCAAGGAGGCACCCTTCTCACCTTCTCTGGGCAACTCAAGAGAGAAGAACGGACACAAAGGCTCTAAACAGGATAAATTATTGTGTGTGTAGATGAGGACATCATTGCTAACATCAAAAAACTTGATTTCTTCCAACTCAATATCTAGAAAAACTCCTACGTGGCAAAGGCCAGGGCTTACAGGAATTCTGGTTTCTAGGACAGAGAAGGTATAGATTGTGCCTGCCTTCATGCGGATGATCCAGAAGCCATGGTCAGAGGAGAAACCACTTGGCCTCTTCCTGTTGACTGACATCTTGCAGACCCCCAGAGCCCACTCGTTCCCCTCTCCCACTTCTACCTCCCAGTAATGACAACCAGAGACGAAGCACGGGGTGCCCAGGACACCAGCCCAGTAGTCGAATCTCTGGGGATCTTCCATCAAGTTTTGGTAGATCTTCCCATACTGGATGCTCCTTAGGTCCTCAGAGAAGACAAGAAAGGAGTTGGCAGTGGCTGGGTCCAGAGTTATATCCTCCCAGAATTTCAGGTACTCATCACTCATGTGCATACCCTGCTCCAGTCGGGAGCTGTGCTGTGTGATGAGAAGAGCCAGTTCTTCGATTTGCCAGTCCTTCAAAGGAGGATTCTCAATGACACCTCGACACATGGGGCAGACCAATTTTAGATCCTCCTGCTCTTTCATCCAACTTTGCATGCAATAAAGGCAGAAAGTGTGGGTGCAGGAAAGAGTAATGGGGCTGAAGAAAACCTCCAGACAAACTGTACACGCTGCCTCATCTTGCAGATTGTTGGCCATGGTCCCTGAAGTTTACTCTTTAGCAGAACCAAGCTGAAATGGCCCTTTATTAGCTTCCAGGAGTGATCGGGAAACTTCAGCACTATATCTGCTCTTCAATCAGGATGAACCTAAATCTAAAGCAAAAATTCATATAAATCTTTCTATAGTTTATACATGAAAATCACCAGAGAATCACAGCAAAGGCACTGTCTGTGAGGAAATCTATCCAAAATTCAAGATCACAAGAAAAAGAAATAGGACAATGGATACTGTCTTTTCATGGAGGCAGTTTACCTTGTGTGGAGACTTCTGGGTGAAGTCTTGCCTGCTCTGATCACAGCTTCTTTCTTCCTTTCCTGTTGGAGCTGAGCTCAATTGGGTCTTTTTCTTTTTTTTCTCCTAAAAGAGTCTTTAACAGGAGCCAGGAGTGCAGTCTTCAGCTCTAATCGGCATTCCTCTGTAAGTTACTTACAGTTGAAGGAAAAGAATTTCCGCACCTAAATACAATCATTAAAAAAAAAAATAATAGAAGAGGCCATCTACTGAATGGGAGTGGGCATTTGCAAATGACATATCTGATAAGGGGTTAACATCCAAAATATACAAAGAACCAAGACAGCTCAAAAAAAAAAAAAAAAAAAACCCAAACCACCAATTTTTTTTTTTCTTTTCTTTTTAGGGCTGCACTCGAAGCATATGGAGATTCCCAGGCTAAGAGTCAAATCAGAGCCACAGCCGTTGGCCTACGCCACAGCCACAGCAACGCCAGATCCATCTCAGCCACATCTGCAACCTACACCACAGCTCAGGGCAACGCTGGATCCTTAACCCACTGAGCAAGGCCAGGGGTCAAACCTGAAACCTCATGGTTCCTAGTCAGATCTGTTTCCGCTGAGCCATAACAGGAACTCTGCAAACCACCCAATTTTTAAAATGGGCAGAGGATCTGAACAGACATTTTTCAAGAGACATAAACATGGTCATCAGACACAAGAAAATATGCTCAATATTGCTAATTATCAGGGAAATGCAAATGAAAACCCCAGAGAGATATCACCTCATACCTGTCCAAATGGCAATCATCAAAAAAAAAATTTGTAGAAACAAAAAATGCTGGTGAGGATGTGGAGTAAAGGAAACACTTGTGTATTGTTGGCAGGAATGTAAATTGATGCAACCACGATGGAAAGCAGTATGAAGATTCCTCGAACAATTGTAAATAGAACTACCATATGATCTAGCAATTCCACTCCTGGATATTTATCTGAAGAACACAAAAACACTAATTTTAAAAGATGCAGGCACTCCTGTGTTCACTGCAGCATAATTTACAGCAGCAAAGATATGGAAGAAACTCAAGTACCCCAAAATAGATGAAGATGTGATATCCATGTATGTGTATTTATATATAGATATATATACACACATATAAATACACACATGTAATATATATAAATATATATACCCACGTATAATAAAGAGCCATAAAGAGGAAAATGAAGTCTTACCATTTGCGATAACATGGGTGGACTAGATGGTATCAAAGAAGGACAAATGTTGTATGACTTTAGTTACATGTGAAATCTAAAAAACAAAACAAACAAAATGGCAAAAATAGAAAGAGCTATAGATACAGAGAACAGGTGGTTGCCAGAGGGAAGGGGAGGAAAGAAATAGGTGAGGATGATTCAAAGGTACAAACTTTCAGTTGCAAAATAAGAGTCATGGGTATAAAATGTACAACGTGGGGGATACAGTCAATAACTAATAATACAGAGTTCACTGTAATCCGTATGGTGATATATTATAAATAGACTTATTGTGGTGATCATTTTGAAATACACAGAAAGGAGTTCCCATTGTGGTGTAGCAGAAACGAATCTGACTAGTATCCATGAGGATGCAGGTTTGACCCCCGCTCTTACTTAGCGGGTCAGAGATATGGCGTTGTGTCGCAGACTCAGCTCGGATCTGGCGTTGCTGTGGCTCTGATTCGACCCCTAGTCTGGGAACTTCCACATACCATGGGTGTGGCCCTTAAAAAAGCAATAAATAAATAAATAAATTTTTAATTTAAAAAATATATATACATACAGAAATACCAAATCACTATGTAGGATAACAGGAACTAGCATAATGTTGTAGGTCAATTACACTTCAAAAATAAACCCATTCAGAGAAAGAGTCAGATGTGCGGTTACAGGGGTATAGCAAGGGACAACTGGAAGAAGGCAGATATCCAGTCCATTGCTGCCCAGGATAAGACTGACTCTTTCACCCCCAGTGATGCTGAGGCTGCTAGCCCTGATACCACATTTGGAAAACCACTGGCTTAGAATTTGATGTTAGTGTTCTTCATCACTATTCAGACAGTACAGACCAGGAGTCTGCAAACAATTGCCCATAGACCAAATCTGACCTACTGCCAGTTTTCACAAATAAAGGTTTGGGGTTCTTTTGTTTGTTTTTTGTTTTGGGTTTTTTTTTTTTTTTTTTTTTTTTTTTTTTGTCTTTTTGCCATTTCTTGGGCCACTTGCGAAGCATATGGAGGTTCCTAGGCTAGGGTTCCAATTGGAGCTGTAGCCACTAGCCTACACCAGAGCCACAGCAACGAAGGATCCAAGCCGCGTCTGCAACCTACACCACAGCTTACAGCAACGCTGGATCCTTAACCCACTGAGCAAGGCCAGGGATTGAACCCTCAACCTCACAGTTCCTAGTTAGATTCGTCAACCACTGAGCCATGACGGGAACTCCCACAAATAAAGTTTGATTGGAAGTTTGGAACATAGCCACTCCTATTTATCTGTCATCTATGGCTTCTTCCTCACTGTTAAGAGTAGAGCTGAATCATTGCAATAGAGACCATATGGCCTGTTGCTATGGACTGAATGTTTAGTGGCTAATCCAATAAATTGGTTGAGTGGCATTTAAAATAATCTCTATATAAATTCACATGTTAAAACCTAATCACCAAAGTTATGGTATTAGTGGTTGGAGCCTTTGGAAGATGCTTAGGTCATGAGAATGGAGCCCTAATGAATGGAACTGGCGCCCTTATGAAAGAGACCCCACGGAACTCCTTTACCCTCTCTGCCATGTGCAAGCACAATGAGAACACGGCTGTCTATGAACCAGAAAGCAGGTTTTCAGCAGACACCAAATCTGCCGTTGCCTTGGTCTTGGACTTCTAGCCTACAAAAACCAAAACCAAACAAACAAAAAACCTGACTCTCTCTTGAACTCCAGAGGCAAAGGCATTCAAAAGATGAGTATAGCCAATGAGAGAGAAATGAAATAGTGGAAACAGCCCCAACAGAAATAATTGCTTACATTGATTTAGAGACTTGCAGCTGATGTTCTGAAGCTATAAAGTCTGCACCTTTCAGGTTCTCTGTGAAGTGAGCTGGAATGCAGATAATTTGGATTTTTATAGTGCCTAGAGCACAGCCCTGCCCATAATCAGGATCATAGTCTAGACCCCAAATCTAATCAAGTGAATTTATTTTCCCAGGGCAAATGAAATCACATACCAAATTTTATAGTACTAAAGTTATCATCTTTGAGTTAAACTAGCAAACCTACTGCCATCTGAATGAGATTCTATAATTGCAGAGCTCAACTTAAAAAAATTTTTAGAGATCAAAAACAGAAATGTGCTATTGAAATCTAATCAAGTCTTGACTAATGTAATTACATCGCTGGTACAACTGTGAGTGAACAGGATCTAGCAGTTTCATATTTTTTGACTCAGCAATTCAACTCTTGGAGGGTAGTTATTGAACAGGATAAGAAAGAGCAGCAAAGTAAGCCTGCTGCCTTCTCATATTAATAACACTCTCTTTTCTTTAAGAGTGGATTATTTTATTTTTTATTTTTTATTTTTTTGTCTTTTTGCCATTTCTTGGGCCACTCGCGAAGCATATGGAGGTTCCTAGGCTAGGGGTCCAATCGGAGCTGTAGCCGCCAACCTACGCCAGAGCCACAGCAATGTGGGATTCGAGCCGCATCTGCGTGCGACCTACACCACAGCTCATAGCAACGCCGGATCCTTAACCCACTGAGCAAGGGCAGGGATCGAACCCGCTACCTCATGGTTCCTAGTCGGATTTGTTAACCACTGAACCACAACGGGAACTCCAAAGAGTGTTTAAATGATAAATTATATAGTGTCTATATTAGAAGTAGAAAAGTTCAGGGAGAAATGTCATTTTAAAACATTTTCAAGTGCCGGAAATATTTGGAGCCACTTATCTGTAATATCTCAATATTCTCATGACAACATATCAAAAATATGCATAAAGATTTTTTAATTTTTAGAATAATTTGTAATTATCATCTGTGCCTCTGCAAGTTAAGATTAAATCATAAAATGAGCTTGTTTCTGGAGACTCCTGATTTCACATACTTAAGATAAGATGCCAGGGGGCTGTAGTCAGCCCTGTCAGGAATATAAATCCCTCCAAGAAGATGATATGTTTGCTTCAATCATAGTTTATATTTTTCAAAAGGCAGCGGCTGTAGTGGGGCAGCTTTTCACAATTAGCTTCCATCCCGGGTGTGGAACTCACCCTCTGCTCTTCTCTGCTGCCCTGTTATATATTAAAACATCTTTCTGGGAATCTGAAAAAAGATGGAAGGTGCCTCTGAATTACTAAGGCTATCAAAGCCTTCTAACAGAGCTCCCATGCTCTCCTCCTCTAAAAGAGCCAGGCTTTGCAGAGCCCACAAGTACCACAAAGAGAATACTGCAGGCATTTTAGAATATGTTGAATGTCCCACTTTGTACTTATTGTGAGGGACAGGTTCTCTACAAAAAAGTCAGGGATGATGAGATTCTGTAGTTACATATTTGATCACAGGTACTCCCTACTCTGGTCCTATGCATGGACGTATTTTTTGTTCCTCTGAGATTTTTTTTTTTTGCCAAAAATATTGAGAAAAATTTTGAATAATGTTTATGTGCTTTATTCACAAGGTACGCTTCTATCTGAATAAGAACTGGATAAGAGTTCCCTATCTACAAGCTCTAGCTGGAGTCACCTTGAAAGTTTCAATGACCTTAGGCCACCCACCCACAAATAAAAGAGTAATGCTTAGTCCCCCCAAGTAGGCTCACCCTTCTGTCCCCCCAAGTAGGCTCACCCTTCTGTCACCTCATACATAGGTACCAGACCCTGAGCAGAGCCAGAGGGAGACAATGTGAATTCACATGAGTGGTGAATGTGCAAGAGCAGGGACGCACGTGTGACTCTGCCCCAGGGCTATTTATCTTGTGATTTCTAGAGCCAAATATAAGTGTTTTCAGATTATCCATATGCTTTCTCTTCTGGTTTAAGGCTGTTGAAATATTTTTGTGTAGGTGAGGAAGTCTGAGTCAAGATAAATTTCCTTTCCACCTAACTATCTGAAGTTCAATGTATCATTGAATGCAGCCTGCAATCTCTTCAAAGGACTAGAGCTGCACCCCTGCCTGGGGGAATCCAGGGAGTCCAGGCAGCAGCCTGCAGTTCCTCCCATGGTCAGATACTGCCAATCTGACTCTGGAAGGAGGAGGAGATTCAGTGGTGAAAACCCCACCCTCCACTGATGTCGTCCTTGGTTGCGCCCCCTGCTGTTCACATACAGACCAAAGCCCCACTCTGTCCTTCCCCCCACTCCTTTGCTCCCAACGCTGCCCTTCTCTCCAACCTCATCCTCTGAAATCCAGACCTGCTTTCAATCCTTCCCGCACTCCCTCCCAATTTCAGGACAGGTTCTTTTTCTCTGGCTGGAACCAGCCACCCTCGATCACCTAGTCATGGCTCAGGTACAGCAGGGGTGTCAGTTCTTCACAAGAGTGTCCCCAGACTAGGTCAGAAATCCAAACTACATCCTCTCACCAGCCTGTATCCTTCCTCCAAGTAAATTATCACAGTGGTGGTTTCCATTAGATCCATCTGAGCTCCTCACATAAGTAAGTAGCACTTACTGAGCACTTTTACTGTATGCCAGGCATTTTTTAAGTATGTCGCATGTTTTCTAGCTTTGAATACTTGCAACTCTAAGAGGTAGGTGATGGTATCATTTTAACCTTTCACGTGATGAATTTAAAGTAGATGGTAGAACCATCACCCAGCTGTGTGACCCCCGTGTGTTACTAAATTTCTCTGCTGCCTACCTCTAGCTGTCTTTCACAGAAGACAGAAATTTCTACCCTAATAAAGTCAGTGTATCTTGGGAAGTTCCCATTGTGGCTCAGCAGTAGAGAGCCTGACTAGTACCCATCAGGATGCGGGTTCTATTCCTGGCCTCACTCAGTGGGTTAAGAAGTCTGCGTTGTGGTGATGAGGCAGAATGATAACTCAGGTCGTCAGCGTAGGAGCATGGACTTTGATGCATTCTTTGATATGGCCATTGATCAACATTTGTGGCTTAATGGCTTCAGGGAGTAACATCCCCACAGGCCTTGTTTACTGTAGGGAGTGTACCTACACCCAGATGGACCTTAATCCCTAATCCCTGTGACAGTTTACAGGAAGTAAAGGACAAAGAAACTGAGATTTAAGGGAAATTTCCACCCCTAAGACCCTATTGGACAAGGACTGATATAGGTAATTGAACAAGGCCAATTGGAGAAAACCACATCTCTCTGGACCCCACGTAGTTACCCCCCATCTTTAAGGAATAAAAACCCCTATAGGACAATAGAGAAGGGGGGCTCTCCCCCCTCCCCCAGTAACCATGGGAGCTGTTTGCTTTCCTTTAATAAAGACTTTGTTTACTTGCTGCCTGTGTGTTTGCGGAGTTCATTCTTCAACTACCGTGAACAAGAACCCAGGTTCTGGTATCTTTCTGGTATCATCTTTCCAGTATCAGCGAGCTGTGGTGTAGGTCAGGTGACAGATATGGCTAGGGTCCCAAGTTGCTGTGGCTGTGGTGTAGGCCGGCAGCTGCAACTCCAGTTAGATCCCTAACCTGGGAACTTCCATATGCTGCAGGTGCGGCCCTAAAAAGAAAAAAAATAAAATAAAATCAGCATATTTTATGTATACAATCCAATTCAATTGAAGCTCAGTTAAAATAGATGCTAACCTAATTCTTTAATTTAAAAAAAAAATCTATGGCTGCAACCGCAGCATACAAAAGTTTCCAGGCCAGGGATTGAATCCAATCCACAGCTACAGCAACACTGGATCCTTTAACCCACTGCACTGAACCAGGGCTGGAATCCAAGTGCCCTCAGCAACCCAAGCTGCTGCTGTCAGATTTTTAGCCCACTGTGCCACTGTGGGAACACCTAACCTAATTCTTTTAGCTTCTGGAACTATATGGATCAATGCTATCTTGATGGTTTCTTCAGACTTTATCTGGGGATTGAAAATCCTGGATCCTGGCTACATTTTCTACTGAACTTTGCATTTTACGGGTAGTTTATCGCCTAACTGAAGAAAGATGTGTGACTCATTGGATTGTGTGTACTTCTACATGTCCTCGTCTGCCTGGACATTAGCTCTTCGGGGTTTTTTAATAGTTCTATTAGTGAGTTCCTTAGCATGGTATCATTGCAAGATAAGAAACGGCAATGACTAATTAGCAGAATCTGTACAGCCCTGTGTATGTAGCGTGGGATGGCTTATGCAGTCAAATGTTCCAATTAACTATCATCTAAATGCAACAGGCTTTCTTAGCAGCATGCTGAGCATTGTCATGAGGTAAATCTAAATAAACAAACCAAAATAAGAAGAGCCAGCAACATCCCAAGGCTTGCACACAAACATCCATTGTCTATATTTGAGATTCACACACTGTTAAATACTTAGGCGATCTCAAACAGGAATAATACAGGCGATGCCCTATATGTTACAGCCCAATTAAGAGAGGTAATATAAATATATGAGAAGGTAAATACTGTTGCAAAATAGACAAGACAGCCTGTGGTATGTAATGATGCATCTTTTTAACCACATCTATGTATAGATAGATAACAGAGGACAACATATTTTGGTCTGTTTTTAGACAGCTTCTTTTCAGAACCCTCATACCATTTAATTGCTCATTTCTTAGAATAGTACCAAAGACCTTTGCAAGCAATGTCAACTATTCTATCCTACATGAATGGAATGGAAATAACTGGTATAGTTTTATTTCCTAACCAAGCTCTCCCCCTGTCCTAAAATAATTCCAATTATCCATGACTGTTCACAGGAAGTGTCCAACAAGTATTAAGAATTGATAGCTTGTAATGAATTTCTTTCTTTCTTTAGCTTTTTAGGGCCACACCTGCAGCATATGAAAGCTCCCAAGCTACGGGTCAAATTGAAGCTGTAGTTGCCAGCCTATACCACAGCCACAGCAACACCAAATCTAAGCCTCATCTGCAATCTACACCACAGCTCACAGCAATGCTGGATCTTTAACCCACTAAGCAAGGCCAGGGATCGAACCCTCATCCTCATGGATTCTAGTGATCCTAGTCGGATTCATTACCACTGAGCCACTACGGGAACTCCTATAATGAATTTCTTTACTGATTCATGTTCTCCTACCACAAACAATGTATTAATATGCCCCTGTATCCCATGCCTCTGCTATAGATGCCAATTAGGCATCTGAGCATCTCTACAGATGTGAGGTAGCTTCAGTTCTGATTCTCAAGGTCTGGGCTGCAAATTTGGACATGGAAGGGGTTAACCTGCACATGTAAATGGTAACTGGAAGCTAGGGAAGTGATTGGGATTGCCCATGAAAGGTGTGCAAAATAAAAAGGAAGGCCTAGGACAGAACCCTGAAAAGCAACAGCATTTAAGGAAAAAGGAAAAGCAACCCGCAAAAGAGACTATGCTAAAGACTCTGAGGAAAGAGATCCCTGCAATCAACAACACAATTCTGGAATCCAATGGCTTCCAGTCCAACAGAAGCAACTCTAAGAATGCCTTGCAGTTCAGCCGAACTTGGGCTAGAAGAAAAGAGTCAGGTCAGGAAGAGCCAAAGCAGGAGTTCCAGGGGACCGTGTAATTGGATACAGGTCTAAACTCTAAATGGACAAAGAGGTCTGCAAAAGTAAATATGAGGTAGCGTATTAGTCCGAGTGAGAAAGGCCAGGCAGGCCACACACGCTGCAAAATGGAGGTCAGAGCAAAGCTTCCAATTCAAGGGCAAAAACCCAGACAGGAGGGCAGTTTGAGAGTGCAAGCGTGCATATGTGTCTACTTAAATTATTAAGTCTCGGTGTAATTGTTATACACAGTGTATGCATAACATCTCTCCTTTCCTTTAAGAGTGTCTATTCTAGGGAAATTCTCTTTTTTAAAAATATCTGTTACTTGTTTTGGCCAAGATCTCCTTTGCTAGCATTTAAGAATAAGCAGCAAATTAGAAATGATTTCTTTGCTTATTAATGAAGTAGTCACAGTTTTAAAATCTTCAATAAAACTTTTCCAGATGCCTATCTCTTCTGTAATAAAAATTTTAACATATCTTACATAATTTTTAGGGCTATTGGAAAATAATTAGCAAGTTTTAGGGGAGATACTACGCAAAAACATTAAAATGCTTTAAAATAACCCAAGAACAGTCGCCTGATTAACATGGCCTTGAGATGAACAAATTAGTCCACCCATGTTGTTGAAAAGTCAAATCACTAAAGTATATCCAGCTGGCGCTAATGAAATGTCCAGAGGACTTAACTGTAGTTTCCCAGAGTGATCTTGGGTTAGGGATTAATAAAAAATGAAGTGCAGGGAGGTCAGCACATCATATAACCAAAAGATTATTCCATGCATTGAAGAGTTTTCAAGTACAGATTTTTTTTTTTTTCAGGCTTAAAGACACTTAAGATTCTTTTGGTGTCAAAACAGTTCAAATCACTGATTTGGCAAAACTAAGTTTATGTAGAGAAATCATTTCCTAGGAGGATAACCTCTTCCTCTGGGCTGGAAAAAAACAACACTCCTGTCCAGAGATTACATTATCTCCCAGTCCGTTGCCCCTGCAAGGCTGAGGCAGAATCTGTGTAGCACAGCGCCATCTACCGCGTCTCTGAGGGAACTGGAGCCCCAGCCCGCAATATTTTTCATTCTAACCTTGATGGCAATCAGGAAACCAATCAATGAGTGTCACTTCCCTTCCACTTGTGGGAGGTTTTATGAATATTACAAAAAGATATAAATGAGAGATGTGAACTTATGCAGTTAGAGCCATCGAGATCAATAGGATGATTCTTTTAGGAACGGTGCAGTAAAATTAGACAAGAAATTGTCTCACTGAGGGGAAATCAGTGAATAAAATTCGTGATCCCTTTTCTTGATAGAGAACAGGCAAAAAGCCAATCCGTTTTGGATTTTTAAAAAAATCCAGTCCCAAATACTATAAAATTGGGTTGCAATGATCATTGTATAGCTATACATGTAATAAAATTCATTGAGTAATAAAAAAAAAATCCAAACCCAAAGCTCACAACTCTAAAATGACTGAATTAGGTATATGTAGAGGAAAGGAAAATTTTCATGTAGATCTGTTTTATTTGCCTTCTAGGATTATCAGTTCAAAGGTCAGCAGTTTCTATTTGATCCATCCTCTTCCATTTTTTCATCTTGGTACCTAACTTCAGGTCCTTTCTCTGCA
Source organism: Sus scrofa (assembly GCF_054392235.1). Taxonomy (NCBI): domain Eukaryota; kingdom Metazoa; phylum Chordata; class Mammalia; order Artiodactyla; family Suidae; genus Sus; species Sus scrofa. Next base: position 78,476,141 of record NC_139383.1, on the reverse strand, counting down.
AGAATGAGGCCAAAGGAAAGGAGACAATGCATACCACAGAAATGTCACATATGGGTTTAGTTAACTGAGATTGTTAGCATTCTGATAGGTGAGTGGGGAAAGAGATTTTTAAATCCAAATAGAATTTCATTATGGATTTAATTTACCAAATCACCAATACTATAATAACTGAATACTGGGTGAATATCAATTTAATAGTTAATTAGACTCTGTGCCTAGTACATGGTTGGCACACACTTGTTCCTAGTACTAGTGACCCCTAGTAAGATCAGCTTTGCTAGGAGTCTGCCGACTGCTGAGAAACTCTGCGCATTAGCAGAGAGCTTGAAATGCCACGATGCCAAATACCCTTTCTCCTAACATGATAGGCACGGTCTCATAAAGATTCCTCCAGGGAGAATAACAGTATAAGATGACTCCTTGTGTAGGTGAGTAAGAATTCAGTCTCTGAGAAACAAGTGTCTGAAAAGAAATAGGAATCACAGCAGCACAGTGTGGAAACAAGCCAGGGCACTGAGAAACAGGAACTCCCACTGTGTGATTTTCTGAGTTGGGTATTTCCCTCTTATTCTTTAGTCCAAAAGGGCTCTAGTATGACTTTTTTCTTTTTCTTTTTTTTTTTTTTTTGGGGCTGCACTTACAGCACATGGAAGTTCCCAGGCTAGGGGTTGAATCAGAGCTATAGCTGTCAGCCTAGCCATAGCCACAGCAGCCTCAGACCCCAAGCCGTGTCTGTGACCTACACCACAGCTCAAGGCAACACCAGATCCTTAACACTAAGGGATGGAACTGACATCCTCTTGGATACTAGTTGGGTTCCTTACCGCTGAGCCACAATAAGAATTCCTGCCTCTTGGGTCTTAATTCTCACCATTTTCTTCATTTATTCTCCATACAAGGCCCTTCCTTCAATTCCGTTATTTGCTAAGACCCTCCCCCAGTGCCAGAGCATGCACTGATGGAAGGTTTTTTTGGCCTGAAAGGCTCCTCCCTCCCTTCATCCCATGTTTATTTCTCCCTGTCCTATAAACATGATTTCTCCTGCAAAGCATCCCCTCAGCCCAGACCTAAGTCTTAGGCCTTTGATAAACTCTCATCAAACCTCATTCTTGTCCCTTGGAGCACTTATCCTAGTATATTATTGTTCTATCTTTACTACTATCAAATGATCAAATTATTGAAGGTGATTATTCATGTATAATCCTCACAGACTATGATTTCCAGGAGGACAAGAGAATTTTCTGCTCACATTTATATTCTGAACAGTTCACCAGCATCAGCTTCATAGATGTGTGATCTATGTACCTGCGTGGAAGGCTTACAGGGTCTCTGTGCCTGGTTTAATGCTCTACTGTTGCCATCTTAAAATTCTTAGTGTTTGAACAAAGGGCTCCACATGTTTATTTTGAACTGGGACCTGCAAACTACATAGCCCATCCTGCAGCTACCATAGTGCTTTACACACTGAAAATTCTCAATAAATAAATCTTTAATGAATAATGACATACAGAAGAATTAATTAACACATGACTAGGTAGCCAAGATTGCAAAAATACAGAGTCCTGAATTTCCTGTGCAGTGGGAAGGACCTCCAAAGGAAATGTCTCTAGTTAACTTATATCTGAGATTCTTGTAATGTGGTTAGAACATTTTACTAACAATTAGAGGAAAGCTAAAATTTCCAGTGACCCTAAGACAGGTGGAAAAAAAAAAATACCTTAAGTTCACTCAGAAATACAGATCTGATGTTGCGATTTTCATCAAGACAAGAATCGTTGAAGGAAGAAGGAGAGAATGGCGGCAAGATCCTGTACTGCAGGCCATGGGAAGGCTTGTTGACTGAAAAAAAATACACAAGCTAAAAGCTGAAAATAATATTTTATACAAAGGATTGTCTGAGGACTTAAACTCAGAAGACGGCCTCTCAGATCGCTCTGAGGGACTGCTCCTAGGAGGGAAAGGAGGAGCCAGGATAAACAGGAGTTTCTAGGAAAAAAAAATTCAGGTAGTCAGAACTTCAAATGATTAGTATTTTTGTTTGTTTGTTTTCTTTCTTGGCCATGAACAGCTGTTTCCTGGCCAGGGATCAGAGCCAGACCTATGCCACAGCTGTGGCAATGCTGTATCCTTAACCCACTGTGTCAGGCTGGGGATTCAAATCTGCATCCTAGCGCTCCAGAGACGCCTCTGATCCCATTGTGCCACAGCAGGAACTCCAAAGGATTACTAGGTTTTATTGTTTTGTATTTTACTTTTTAGGGCCATACCCATGGCATATGGAGGTTCCCAGGCTAGGGGTTGAATTGGAGCTGTAGTTGCCGGCCTACACCACAGCCACAAGGTGTGGCTTGGCCAGGGATCGAACCCGCAACCTCATGGTTTCTAGTTGAATTTGTTTCTGCTGTGCCGCAACGGGAACTCTGGATTACTGTTAATTAAATAAAATCACTATCTCAAGTTAATGAATTTAGTGCACTTCGATGTATGGGAAGATGCAAGAGTCTGGGCTCATTGAAATCATTCCTTGACTAGATCAATGTCAAACATTCATTTTACTGATTTCTTAAGTTCATGTAATTGTTTTATTCGTGGATTGAGATGCATCTGGGTTTGTTTCCAGATGTATGACCCAGTGAAAGTTATTTAACCCCTCTGAGATTAAGTTGCCTCGTCTGTAAATTAGTGAAATAGAGCCCACCTTACAGTGCTGGGAGTTAGAGATAATGTAGGGAGAATACCTGCCATTCTGGACATTAGCTGCCCCTCTAATTATCTAAATTGTTAAATCAAAAAGAAGGAAAAGCTTCCAGCAGAGTTCATATATTCACTGCCATTTACTTAACATTTACTCAAATAAGAAAAAAGAATGTTTTCCTCATTTCCTTTATCATCCACTCACTGCATTGAGTACCAGGATTTATAAGTCATGTAATAGTTTAAAACTCTTGATATTTAACTGAAGCTGACACAATATAAATAATGTTACTATTAACCTGAGTAGTGTGAAAGTGAGTTAATCCTTCTTCCTCCTGCCCAGGTTATCAGATAGACTCAAAGCTTTTTATAGTTTAAAAACTTTTCCAAGATTCCTTTATAGCACTGGAAATGGTATGTTCATTAAACCTAGGTTTTCTTTCCACTTACCAATGGGCACCGGGTTACAGTCTCCTTATGAACTAGAAGAGATAGGTGAGGAGCTCTGTGATCCCAGAAATAAATTACTGACCTAAGATAGGGCTTGTCCTAGGGGGAACTGGTAAGAAAGTTATAAAGCTAGGTCCAAAATGGAATGGTGCAAGTATTCAATGGAAATACAGAAGCTAGTTTCTAAGATCATGGTGATGGAGATGAAGATTTGCTCTAGCTATTCGGTTTGTTACAAAGGAAGAGTACCAGCGCAAGATACAAATAAGAGCTCCTTTTCATGGTTCTCATCATGGTGGTTTTATTCCTGAATTCGCAAAACAAAATCAGTAACAGATTGAAAGCAATGGCCTCCAAACCCTGAAGTTTATATTAATCTGACCACAGAAGAATTTATAGACATGCAGGCTTCAGTAATGACCATTTTCCATTTATTCATCTCTCCATACACTTTAGGCAACAATAATTTTCAAAGCTCTACCATGTACCAGAGACTTTGATAGGTGCTAAAAGTATTGAATGAATGTCATGGAATTGGCTCCAGAAACTTACTCTCTGGGTCAATAACCCAACTAAACGCAACATAATGTGTAGTGGTCCTAGTCTTGGTGTAGAGGGGGAGAAAATGTGAATCTCAAGGAGGGAAATTCTAATTACCCTAGAATAATGGATAAGGACACCAGGGCAACACTTTGTTGATCATTTACATATGCAGTATGCCATGCTCTGTCTAATGTAAGAGTAAGGTATACATGTGTCTTCTACTCCCTGCTGAATCCCATTCTCCGTGGGAACCAGGAAGACACACCTGACTCCTCCATCTCTCCGCTGTGTTGCACAGCACAGTGCCCAGCACAGCATTATTAAAGTTCCAACTAAAATGAATTGAATTACAGAATGTTTTTGAGAAAAAAATACTGATACTTCAAGTGCAAGTGGCAAAAGACTGAGTAATGGATAGAGAGGTGAGTCTTTCAAAGGTATCAATGAATTGAGGAAAATTTTTGAAGCTATCTATCTTGCCAATGAGCTGCTGAAAATCGGTATTTTCAGACCCAGAAACTGACTGTCAGATATTCAAAAATGATGACCCAACAAAAGGGCAGAATGGTCAAATTTGTGACTGGGGAGTCTTGAAAAATGTGAATTTATATCAAACTACTTTTGATATTTTTAAAGTGAGAAGCCCCAAAGACTTGCTTTGAAATCATGTTCAAAAACCCCTACATGGGAACAGACGCAGTCCCTCGGCTGTATGACCTACTAAAACACAAAGATTCACCACTAGCTCACAGCATCATGGAATTTCTCTTTCAGATTTATGAAACAAGCCCTTAGTGTGAATAGACAGTGAGGGATTTTTTTTTTTTAATGAATAGCCTCCCTATTATCATGGTTCATGACTTTTTACAATGCAATTATTGTGGCACGTATCATAACATAATTGAGATTCTAGAAATGGAAATGGATGGTAATTGAAGGGACAGAGTTACTCAAGAAAATGCAAATGGCATTTTATTTTCAAATTAAATTAAAAATATAATGAAGTGGGTGTAGAAATTGATTGAAAAATTAATTGAGAGAAACGAATTTGGAATATTTCTGTACGGGACATCTGTGAGAAGTTCTGCTCTGACACAGTTTTTCGGAGAGGAACACTTGAATGGAAGCCATACTAAAGACAAATCTTTAGAACATGTCGGAATAGCCAGATTTACACTCTGAGGCCAAATGGTGAACTTGTGGACTTGTCTGGGTTGAACAACAAGCAATAGGGAGTTTTTCTAATATGAACTCCAAGTCCATATGTAGTAAGCTAGAGTTTTTCTGTTGGTTTAACATTTGCCTTTTCTTTATCTTGATCTTTCTCGATTTCTCTTCTCTCTCTCCCCCCAACTCTGTCTTTACTAATTAAAAAATAATAATAATAATAAGTTGGAGACATCAAGACATTTTTCTCTAAATACTTTAGCATGTGGCTCTTAAGAGCAAAGAAATTCTCCTTCATGGTGACAATATCATTATCATAATCAAGAATCAAGGTGTAAGGGGTCTATATTCTATTTGCTCATCATCTCTCTCTCTCTCTCTGTTTTTTAATCACGGAAGGATTTTTTTCAACTTTGTCAATGCCTTTTCTGCATCACTGAAATGGCTTGTCATATCTCTTAATTCTCCTTATTCTAGAACAGTCCGCCACCACCTCATTTTTCTTTAAACTTTTAGGACACCAATATTTTAATAAGTCCATGCCAGTTGACTTGGAGAATGTCCCCCCATCTGGATCTGTCCAATTGTGTCCTCAGGGTTAGGTACAAGTCAAACTGGACCATTATTTTTAAAAGTGGACCGCAATAGTGTTTAGTGCTCATTGCATATTTCAATACAGACAATTCTTTAAAAGAAATAGATTATGAGTTGACCTTTTTAAATATTTAAAGTATCAGAGAGAAGAGGAAAAGAATTGTGGATTTGTTTTGGTACTAGATTCTTCAGATGAGATTAGGACAGTGTATTCATGAGGTGTGTGTGAACCTTGAAATTTCTGAGCATGTTTTTAAAGGATTCATCCAGCCTTTAGAGATTTACTCAAAAACTCCCTTTTCTTCCTGCACTGAGAGATTTTTGAACTTGAGAATTTAGAAAGTGATTGTTCATTATCCAAACCCTTTTAAAAGAGAAAAAGGAGTGGGCAGCACTGTAAAGGGCGAATCTTAGTTGCTGGGATAAGAGACAAAATTTATGACTTTCCCACTGATTTCTCAGCCAATTTTGCCCCTTCTCAGTCCCCACTTCTCCAGAGATTAAAACATGCTTGAATTGGAAGAGTCGTTTCCTTCCTTCTGTTCAGTGCCAGTTCTCAGAGGAAAACATCCATTTTTCTCTTTGATTCTTGTAGCCCAGAGATGGCAATGAAAAAACCTGCTGCTTCCTTGAGTATAAAGATTTTATTTTGGGGGGTTGCAGGGCAGGAAAGAGAGTTGAAGGGTGTGTGTACATCAAGCGTGGGTGTGAGAATGATTTTCCCCAGGGCCAATTAGTTGGCCTGGAGCCCAGAGTGACCCATTCATCCACCTTAAATTGCACCACAAAACAGAGATGGCTGGAGGAAGTCACTACTAAATGGCCCTGCCACTTGCTGCCTGTTTTCATTGTGTCTCTTTGATGGGGGATGCCCTAGAAATTGACACAGTTTTCAGTCTCCTCCTATAGGGGGAGGAAAAGATGCACCTTTCAGTGGGTCAATGAACTGTAAGGGAAATAAACCAAAATGTGATTCATCTCCCATAAAAAGCCAAGAGTTGAATCTACTCTCATATTACTATGGCCCTATATAACCAGATGCAAAGACAGTTTTTTGTTTGTTTGTTTGTTTTGTCTTTTTGCCATTTCTTGAGCCACTCCCGTGGCATATGGAGGTTCCCAGGCTAGGGGTCGAATTGGAGTTGTAGCTGCCAGCCCACGCCAGAGCCACAGCAACGTGGGATCTGAGCCGCGTCTGTGACCTACACCACAGCTCATAGCAACGCCGGATCCTTAACCCACTGAGCAAGGCCAGGGACTGAACCCACAACCTCATGGTTCCTAGTCGGATTCGTTAACCACTGCACCAGGATGGGAACTCCGCAAAGACAGTCTTTAATCATAAGTTCTAAGTACTGAGTGGATGGTAAAGATGAAAGGGAGCAAGATACAGACAAGGAATCTATTTGAAATATAGCAGGTCCTGGAGTTCCTGTCGTGGCTCAGTGGTTAACAAATCCGACTAGGAACCATGAGGTTGCAGGTTCAATCCCCAGCCTCGCTCAGTGGGTCAAGGATCCAGCCTTGCCGTGAGCTGTGGTGTAGGTTGCAGACTCAGCTCAGATCCCACACTGCTGTGGCTCTGGCGTGGGCCAGCCGCTACAGCTCTGATTAGACCCCTAGCCTGGGAACCTCCATATGCCATGGGTGCAGCCCTAGAAAAGACAAAAAAAGACACACACACACACACAAAATGTAGCAGGTCCTTCACCTCTTATGTGCTCCATCTGCCTTCAGTTTGTAGAAAAACTTCAGCCAAAATATAAGCTTAATCAGAGAAGTGAGAAAATGCAGAAGCGAAAGGAAAGCAGTCAAACAGGACAAAGTAATAATGGTTTAGTCACTAAGCAAAGTCAAGACTTTTAGCTTCTCTTCAAAGGCCACAGATAATATTCTGAGCCATATCCTATGACCTGTCTTGTAGATACTGAAACCCCCATCAGGTGGAAGAATTTAACTATATGATGACCAAACTTTGTAGCCGCGACACAAACTGTCACAATTCTGAGAACTGATCTCAAAGAAATAGGAACAAACTGATCCTGGAACCGAAGACTAGCTGTACTTAAAACAATCAAGATGACACTGGTCAGACCACTGAGCGACCAATTTCAAGATCACTGTCAGAGGTCCCTGTGCTATTTCTGCATGTAGCCCCTTCCCTCTGCCTATACACCCCAGAAATTCCTCTTTAAAAGCCCTTTCTTGCTCACTGACTGTCAGGGAGGAGATGGCCTTTGGGCAGGAGTCTACTCTTTCCACCAGTACCAGCCTCCTAAATAAAGCAAGCATTCCTTTCCACCAACCTTGCCTCTCAAGCAATGGCTTTCAAGTGGCAAGCAGCCAGACCTCACTTTCGATAACATATTCAGGCATCGGTGCTCAAAGGCAGGCTCAACTCAATCCATTTTGATCTGAGAAAGTTTACTTTCTCAGCATCAGGTTGTAAGAAAAAGAAACATAAAATAAAGCACATCAACTTTTCTGAGCTCCTTGCAACAAGAAATTAATGTCTTGACCTGTTTCTTTTTTTTTTTCTTTTTTTTTTTTCTTTTATTTTATTTTCCCACTGTATAGCAAGGGGGTCAGGTTATCCTTAGATGTATACATTGCAATTACAGTTTTTTCCCCCACCCTTTCTTCTGTTGCAACATGAGTATCTAGACATAGTTCTCAATGCTATTCAGCAGGATCTCCTTGTAAATCTATTCTAGGTTGTGTCTGATAAGCCCAAGCACCCAATCCCTCCCACTCCCTCCCCCTCCCATCAGGCAACCACAAGTCTCTTCTCCAAGTCTATGATTTTCTTTTCTGAGGAGATGTTCATTTGTGCTGGATATTAGATTCCAGTTATAAGTGATATCATATGGTATTTGTCTTTGTCTTTCACAAAATCAAATACCTTGGAATACACCTGACCAAAGAGGTAAAGGACCTATATGCTGAGAACTATAAAACTTTAATCAAAGAAATCAAAGAAGATGTAAAGAAATGGAAAGATATTCCATGTTCCTGGATTGGAAAAATCAGTATTGTGAAAATGGCCATACTACCCAAAGCAATTGACCTGTTTCTAATTAAGGACACATGAGTTAACAAAGCACAGGTTTTGGTTTTTGTTCTTTATTCGAAATAAGAAAATTTTGGTCAAGCCATATGATAGATTCAGCTGAGACTACAGTGGCCAAATGTCCTGGTTTTCCATGGACAAAAAATTTCTTAGGACAAGGGATTTTCAATACTAAAACCAGGATAGTCTTGGGCAAATCAAGTCAATTGGTCACTCAAGCAAGACTAAAATGTGCATAACACCTAAAATATGAAATGCTTTGCCTCATCTTTTTGGGCTAATGTTCAAAGAATTTACAGAACAAAAATACTCACATTTAGTGAATCTAAAAATTTTACAAATTAAAAATTCACTAAAAAATGTCAACATTCTAAAGGATTAATGCGCCCTCAGAAGAGTTATAAACCTCTGATCAAAAATAGATTGAGATATTGAGGGAAAATGTGCATTGGAAATCTGAAATATTTTTTGTTTGTTTATTTGTTTGTTTTATTGCTGTACCTGTGGCATGTGGAGTTCTCAGGGCTAGAAGTTGAATAGGAGCTACAGCTGCTGGCCTACACCACAGCCACAGCAACACTGGATCTGAGCCACATTTGCGACCTGTGGCAGCTTGTGACAATACCAGATTCTTAATCCACTGAGCAAGGCCAGGGGTCGAACCCGCATCCTCACAGAGAAAAAGTGAACTATTATTAACCCCATTTTAAAAGGTAAGGAAACTGGGGCACAGAAGAGTTAACAATCTATGTAAGCTAAAATAGTAAGAGACAATTTAACTTAAAAAATCCTCACTCTTTTTAAAAAATTTTAAAAATTATAGTTGTTTTACAATGTTCTGCCAATTTCTGCTGTACAGCAAAGTGACCCAGCCATGCATTTATATACATTCTTTCTCTCACATTATCCTCCATCATGTCCCAACACAAGTGATTACATACAGTTCCCTGTGATATACAGCAGGAAAAATCCTCACTCTTAATTAATACCCAGTCCTGCCTTCAACAAATTTTTAAGCAATGGGAGGGAGGGGAGCCCATGTGGAAGAGAAGCACAACCAGGTTGGCATGGAAAGAACCAGAAGGACACAGTGTTAGAGGAACCAAGGAAATCTAAGGAGTGTTTTAAGAAAGAGGATGTGGTTGGCTCTGCCAAGTGCAGCACAGAGACCCTCAGTGATAAAGACTAAGAAAGGTCAGCTGCATCTTGGTCATGAGGTCATTTTTGGTAGCCTTAGTAGAACAGTTAAGGAATGGTGGGGACCAAAGTCAGATGCCTGTATGAGGCGAGAAAGCAGCATAAGGGGGCTAGCACACTCCTTCGAAATGCTGAATTCTCAAAGAAGAATAGAGGGACTTGGCTAGAGAAGGAAAGGGCCTCAAAGCCAGTTTATTTTTTTAGAAACCTAGAGAAAAAGAGAGGTTGAGAGACAAGAGAGCGGGGCAGTGACTGCGGGAATGAGATGCTACAGGGTTCTGAGCAGCCTGTGATATGAGGGTCACTGAGGGTCACTTCTAGCTCAGTGGCCTAGAAGACTTAGACTTGGGAAGTGAGAAAGCCGTCCTCTGAGATAGGAAGACAGCACATGGGAACCAATATGGATGTGGGACAGGAGGAACATGTAGGCACCCAGCTGGTGGCTGATGGAGGGCTTACCTGGGACCTAAATGTCCAGTTTAGGAACAGCAGTGTCATCTGTGAAGACAGAGGAAGAAGATGCTAAAATCGGTCAGAAGGAGCCTGGTGAGTTGTGAGAAATCATGGAGGGAATTGAAGAGGGCAGAAACTCTGAACAAGTGAAAGAACTGACAGGAACTCCTGAGGACCCAGCTAAGACTGGAGACCAATTTACTCCAGTGGCCCTGACCTGCCAGGTGTCATAGCTTTTCATCCAGAAGGTTTACTCTCCCAAGCATGGGAGCAGAGGAAGCAGAGAGACTCGGGGTTCAGTTCTGCTTTGTAGGAGCAGTGAAAGAATGTAGCAAGCAAGAAGAAAACTAGCAAAAATCATTATGATTTTCAACTATGCTATTCAGGCCAGAAACAAAATGAGTTATTGGTGAGGTCCTTTCTCCCTGTTCCATATTTTCCAAGGGCCCCATTCAAGACCTAGGAAGCCAGAAGTTAAATCATATGCTCAGGATATTTCCTAGAGAGTTCAAGGATTTCACAGTTTGGGAGCTTGACCTACAAACATTGCTCCTGGTGTGTAACGAAATGAACTTTTAAATCAGATCTTTACAGCAGAACATCAGAAACTCAAAAATGCACACTAAGCTCTATATAAGCATGGAGAAAATGAGTGGGTATTCCTCTGAATTCAAGAAAATATTTGGAGTGTGGTCCTTAGTAGGAATTTCTTCTCTGGACTATCTCAGTCAGGAATGTGTCCAGTTTTGACAATCACACCAATGTAACAGAGCCCTCCCTTGGTTCACATCAGTGACAGAAATATCACATTTCTTTACCTAAAATACAAGATTCAAAGTTGGAAGAGAGATTTAAGATCCTTTAAGTAACTGCTTTTTTTTTTTTAATTTCCAGAGAAAGAAACCACAGTCCAAAGAAATAACACATTTTGATTTTAAAAAGTCAGAATACAGACTTCCCGCTGTGTCACAACGGAATTAGTGGTGTCTCTGCAGCACTGGGACACAGGTTCAATCCCTGGCCCAGCACAGTGGGTTAAAGGATCTAGCATTGCAGCAGCTGTGGCATAGTCCCAACTGCAGCTCAAATCTGATCCCTAGCCCAGGAATTCCATGTGCCACAGGGTGCCCAAAAGAGAAGGAAAGCGAAAAAAAGAATAAGAATCTGAGTAATTCTGCTTTCCCTGAAGCTAGAACTTAATGTTTTGTTTGTTTCCTTGTTTAATAATTACTTAAATGAGTCTTATTCTTAAAAACTTAAAAATCAGCATTTTAAGAGTTCTCTGGTAGCTCAGAGGGTTAAGAATCCAGACTTGTCACTGCTGTGGCTCAGGTCACTGATGTGGCGCAGGTTCGATCCCTGACCCAGGAAATTTCCACATGCCACAGGTGAGGCTGAAGAAAAAAAGAAAGGATTTTATTTTTTTTTTTATAATTTTTTTTTATTTTCCCACTGTACAGCAAGGGGGTCAGGTTATCCTTACATGTATACATTACAATTACATTTTTCCCCCACCCTTTCTTCTGTTGCAACATGAGTATCTAGACAAAGTTCTCAATGCTACTCAGCAGGATCTCCTTGTAAATCTATTCTAAGTTGTGTCTGATAAGCCCAAGCTCCCGATCCCTCCCATTCCCTCCCCCTCCCATCAGGCAGCCACAAGTCTCTTCTCCAAGTCCATGATTTTCTTTTCTGAGGAGATGTTCATTTGTGCTGGATATTAGATTCCAGTTATAAGTGATATCATATGGTATTTGTCTTTGTCTTTCTGGCTCATTTCACTCAGGATGAGAGTCTCTAGTTCCATCCATGTTGCTGCAAATGGCATTATGTCATTCTTTTTTATGGCTGAGTAGTATTCCATTGTGTATATATACCACATCTTCCGAATCCAGTCATCTGTCGATGGACATTTGGATTGTTTCCATGTCCTGGCTATTGTGAATAGTGCTGCAATGAATATGCGGGTGCACGTGTCTGTTTTAAGTAGAGTTTTGTCCGGATAGATGCCTTTTAGAAGCCTCCTAGAGATATCGTTCAGAAAGTAATTTGTAGGCATTGATAAATTAGACTAAGAGATTGTAATTTCAGCAGATATAACTAAAAGCAGAGATTTGTAAAGAGGCAGTAAATCATAGACTAAAATCCTTATTCCAGAATTTACTGAGTGGCTAAGTTATTGTTAACTTTACTATATCTCTATTTTCTTTTCTGCAAAATAGGTAAAATTATACTACTTTATAAGGTTTTTTATAAAAACTCTACACATGGTACCTGGCAGAGAATATGAAATACAGGGAGAATTTCAAAGAACAGCTATGGCTGTTGTTACCAAACGGCTTCGCTGAAGTTTTCTGTGATTAGAGAGAAAACAACCAGTGATGACTCTCCAGATCAAAAGCGTCTGTGGGGCTCGGAGCTGGCTTCTCTGAACCATCAGGGGAAATTCATCTCTAATCACATGTTCTTTACATTGAGGACTCAGAGACATCAAGTCTGCCACATCTCCAAAAGTTAAAGTTTCAATTAAAGATGTTTTATTTGCATCTTCACTACCAAGTGGTGGCAGAGGCTCCCTGAACATGCCTGCATCTCCTCTCAGTCTGGGCCTGGAATGAGAGCTGCTCCCAGTGCAGCCCAGGCCCCATTAGCACTCACTCCTCACCTCTTTCCAAGCACCTAGCACACTGTTGACTATTGTCTGTCTTCCTTAATCCCTCAAGGGGAAAAATTAATCTCACTTCTATTGGTATTCCCAGTCCTTATATAACGAATATTTGTTAAGTGATGAATAAATAAGACCCAGGTCCCTGGCCCAGCCTTGCTGTCTTCAGCTCTTTAGAACACTCAAGTTCTTGATTAACTAAGGGGCACCTGCACTGACTGAACTGAGGTGTCTTCAGTTACATCAGAGAATGAGACCAACGATGGTACTCTCTGCTTCACTTTGATCCGCATGTCCTGGTTTCCAGCTGGTTTTGCGAGCCTTTCTGTCTAGTGAGAAGAAGCTTTGAATGAGAAAGGAATTATAAAATAACCCAGCTGCCTAGCACTTATCCCAGTACAACTTAGGTGCTTGGAAAAGAATAGAGCTAGTGTTAAAGAAACTCAAATTCTTCAATGTGCCAAAAGGTAAATAAGTTACTAGGTCAGCATGTACAATCTGAGTTAGGAGAAGTTCACCAAAACCAACTCGGTCCCCCCCAACCCAACCCCACCCCAATAAATGAGTTATACGCTTAGAAAGGAAAGATTTCAAAAGCATCAGCCTGTCAGGACCTGCTCTGCAAATGTCAAAATGACAAAATGGCTTTCTGTGCAAATAGCCAGATAATAAAGGATGAAAAGTAAAGTTTGACTCATCCTTGAAGGGGCCTGCTAACTCTCTCACAGCAATTTGTCTGGATGGTTTTCTTTTCATTCACCTAATCCCATCACAATCCCAAATTTATATTTTCCTTACATTAATACTTTTAAAAAATCATTTTTTGGTAATGTAGAACATGGATATTTCTCAAGGGATTCTTCTGGAGGCCTTCTAGAATCTTCAAATTCTGGAACATAATTACAACAATTATTTCCCATTTCTTTCCTCGATGAGATGCTAAGTAGATCCGTGCACACAGACTTTAAATGCCCTTGACAGGCGGCCAATTAGACTCACTCTTGCTAACATATTTGCTCCGACAATCCTGCCTTTGTCAAAGCCCATGCCATTCAACTTGATTACAGATGTCTACTGGCTGGGCCCCCCAGGGTAACTTGGGAATATTGCAAACTTCGATGTCCACCCTTGCCAAGGCACTGAGTAATATGCACCCAACTCTAAGTGGCTCTCTTGGAGATTCCTTTGTGAACTACTTTATCTAAGAAAAACTATGAACGTTCATAAGAAATCTATAGTATACTTTTGTCTCTAGGTTGGAGCCATAAGCTGAGAAACACTGGTGCAACATGATGGTTGTGGTAAAGAATACATTTTTTAATAAATAAAATAAAGCGAACTGTTACGATGATTTCCATTGTGCAGTTCTTTCTACATACAGTTTTATCGAGATATAATTCATACATACTCTACATTTCACCCATCTGAAGTGTACAATGGTTCCTAGTGTATTCACAGAGTTGTGCAGTCATTACATCAGTTTTAGGACATTTTTATCATCCCCAAAAGAAACCTCATACCCATTAGCTGTTGCTCCTCATTTCCCTCCAACCCCCTCAGCCATAGGCAATCATCAACCTGCTTTCTGTCTGTAGGGTTTGCCTATTCTAGACATTTCATATAAATGGAATCATATGATATGCGATCCTTTGTGACTGGATTCTTTCACCTTGAGAATTTTCAAAATTCATCCACACAATAACATTAGTACTTCTTTTTATTGCCAAGCATCGGTCTATTGTATGAATATGCATTTTATTTATTTATTTACCAGCTGATGGATATTTTGGTTGTTTCTACTTTGGGGCCATTATGAATAATGCCTAGAAACAGTCATATACAAGTTTTTATACAAACATGTGTTCTTATTTCTCTCAGGTTTCTAACCAGATGTGAAACTGCTAATCATATGGCTTAAACTTATATTAAGCTTGAAAGAGACTGCCAGGCTGTTTTACAAAGAACCTGCACCATTTTACCCTCCCAAAATTAGTGCATGAGGGTCCTTATTTTTCACCCTCTCCATCTCGTTATCATCTGACTTTTTATTATAGCTACCCTAGTGGATGTGAGGTGATATCTCGTGTTTTTAATGAATAATGATGTTGAGCATCTTTTCACATGGTCAGTGGCCATTCATATGTATATAATATTTGGAGAAATGTCTATTCAGGTACTTGCCCATTTTTAATTTGGTTGTCTTGGTGTACAGTACTTTTAAAGTTCACAAGATGCATTAGTATATATCACTTCAAATATCTTGCACAACCCAGTGCTATGGGCATTATTATTATAATTCAAGGAAAGAGAACTGAGACTTGAGATGTCAACTGACATTCCAAAGTCACTTGCTATCAAGTAGCAAAGCTGAAATTTGAACCCAGCAGAGGTTTATCCCCTGACATAACTGTGAGCTCTGGAAAAAGAAGAAAGACAATTTTCCTTGTATCCCACCTGATCCTGACTGGGCAAACCAGTGTCCAAATGTGACTAAATCAAATGACACTAGAATCTCTACACTGAAGATAACTGCCCAGGAGAGGGTCAAGCCAGAGCACTCAGTATGGGTTGCACAAATGACCATTCAGTTATATTCCTGAGCAAGAGTTCTTTACAGGGCTTTGCCATGAACTGCATTAATAGCAAATTACCCCCTTGGCAGTTCATCTTGCTGTGACCATAGATAGCTCTAAAATCATACTACCATACGAGGCCCTACAGATGCCCTGATTTTTTCTTCATTTCAGGCTGGAAAGTCTTCAGTTTTCCGGTGATTGATAAGAACTTTCAGATGCTTCCAAATGCTTCCAGATACAGTAGGTAGACCATTCCATGGGGTTACTGGAAACAATCAGAAACCATTCTCACAGTCTACAGAGTTCCAAAGAACTTTACATGGGACACAAATTAATCACTACCGAATAGGCACGTTAAGCCTTGTATTCATTTTAACATGAACATAGCATGAAAATTACATAGTTGGAAGGAAATATTTTAAAATGAAGAAAGGTAGAAAAATATGGGGTCTGGAGTCAGACCGTCTTGATTTTAATTGAACATTAAGTAATTTTTTTTTAATTTTATGTGACACAAGTTCTATTTCTCTTCTGTAAAATTTTGTTTCTTTGTTTGTTTGTTTCATGGGCACATCTGCAGCATATAAAGTTCCTTGGCTAGGGGTCATATCAGAGCTGCAGCTGCTGACCTGCACCACAGCCACAGCAACACCAGATCCAAGCCACATCTGTAATCTACACTGCAGCTTGAGGCAACACCAGATCCTTAACAAGTGAGCAAAGCCAGGGATGGAACCCACATCCTCATGGGGACACGATGTTGGGTTCTTAATCCACTGAGCCACAATGGGAACACCTCTTCTGTAAAATATTAAAAAAATTTTTTTTTTTTTTTTGTCTTTTTGCAATTTCTTCGGGCCGCTCCCACGGCATATGGAGGTTCCCAGGCTAGGGGTCGAATCAGAAATGTAGCCACTGGCCTACGCCAGAGCCACAGCAATGCGGGATCCGAGCCGCGTCTGCAACCTACACCACAGCTCACAGCAACGCCGGATCGTTAACCACTGAGCAAGGGCAGGGATCGAACCCGCAACCTCATGGTTCCTAGTCGGATTCGTTAACCACTGCGCCACGATGGGAACTCCTAAAAAGATAAAAATTTAACTTATTTTATCCTCCGGGATTACCTCAAAGTTAAATGAATTGTGGGTGTAAAGTACCTGACACATTACACTCAGTAGTGGTGCCTGGTTTTTGAGAACTGAAGAGAACATCTGTAAGATCTTGGCAATATTTGTTGCATTTGAAAAGAACAGCTCTAAAAGGAGGAGTACTTTTCTAGATCTATATCTTTTAATATAGTGGAGGAAAAAAGATTGTTCAAGGCGATAAGAAAGCTCTTGGAAACATGGCATAGACTTTATGGCTGAGCAGCTAATGTATTGCTGGGAAGATTTATAACTTTGAACCAATAATACAAACCTACAATATTGACACAGCAATGGTTAGATGGAAATGAAAACATTTTTTGTCCTTTGCCTTCTTAAACAGCTCATCACTCACTCTTTCAGCAAGACCTGACATGATTTTGCCTGTCTTCCCCAGATTCTGTTCTTTACTGAATGAGAAATGACAGAAGCATTTTATGAATGACAAAACTTTTTTTTTTTTTTTTTGTCTTTTTAGGGCCACATTGGCGGCATATGAGGTTCCCAGACTAGGGGTCAAATCAGAGCTACAGCTGTCAGCCTACACCACAGCCACAGCAATGCCAGCTCCGAACCATGTCTGCAGCCTACACCACAGCTCACAGCAATGCCAGATCCTTAACCCACTGACAAGGTCAGGGATTGAACCCACATCCCAATGGATACTAGTGGGGTTCGTGACCACTGAGCCACAACAGGAACTCCTGAATGACAAAACTTAATGGAAAGTTACATTCTCAGAAAATAGAAAGCTTGTGTCCAGCTGGTAGCCTCAAGCAAGCATGGTGAGGACAGTCCAACAGTTCGGGCTCAACATGAAGACTTCTGGGCAAGTTAATCAAAATTTTTCATGGAACGTGCTTGAAAGAAGTTTCATATGATTCTCAAATATTTCAAAAAGAAAAGACTAGGACCGAAAACTGGCCAGTGGCTTTGATTATCAGTGAAGTTGAACATTACAGGTATAATATTTGTATTTTCTCTTCTGTGATTGGTATGTTCGTGACTTTTGCCCATTTTCCTATTATGGTGTTTGCCTTTTTCCATGTTGGCTAGAGGTTTTAGTACAAGGAACATTAATATGATTATCAAATACATAGTAAATATTTTCCAAGCTTCTGTTTGCCTTTTCTGTTTATGATGTTTTTGATGAAGAGATGACTTCCATTACAATAATTGAGTCAAAGTTGTCTTTTCCTTTGTGAGCTCTTGCCTTGAGACATCTCCCTCTTGGATTTCCCATCATGGCACAGCAGAAACGAATCCGACTAGGAACCATGAGGTTGTGGGTTCGATCCCTGGCCTCGATCAGTGGGTTAAGGATCCAGCGTTGCCGAGAGCTGTGAGGCAGGTCACAGACACGGCTCAGATCTGGTGTTGCTGTGGCTGTGGTGTACGCTGGCAGCTTCAGCTTCAATTGGACCCCTAGCCTGGGAACCTCATATACTACCAGTGGAGCCCTAAAAAGCGAAAAAAAAAAAAAAATTCTTCTTTATTCAAGCCTGATTTTACAACTCAGCTCGGTGTCATCTGATAGTACAGATAGGTCTGGGAAAATAAGGGTTAAAGAGTAGCTACTGGATTAAACAATTAGAATGCCTTCGATTACTTTTAGAGAACAATCTCTCTGTGCTTGTGAGCTTTGACACCAGACTGCTAGAGTACAAAGAGTAAGTACAGGAGTTCCCGTCATGGCGCAATGGTTAATGAATCCAACTAGGAACCGTGAGGTTGCGGGTTCGATCCCTGGCCTTGCTCAGTGGGTTAAGGATCCAGTGTTGCTGTGAGCCGTGGTGTAGGTCGCAGACGTGGCTCAGATCCTGAATTGCTGTGGCTCTGGTGTAAGCCAGCTGTGTAAACAGCTCCGATTAGACCCCTCGCCTCGGAACCTCCATGTGCCATGGGTACGGCCCTAGAAAAGACAAAAAAAAAAAAGTAAGTACAGACTAAGATTTCAAGAGCCTTTGTATAAATGGAAATAAATACTATCAAAGCCTATCGATGGGGAGAATGAAGAGCTGAGTTGACGGTAGCGACTCAACCTTTGACTCTGGCAGATCTGACATGACTTCAGAGAGAAAATGTCTTTTCCCCTTGGTGGCTATGACCCCCTTTGATGAATAATTATATCCTCAGAAAGAAATTCCATGACTCTATATTAGATGATTCTCAAGGGAAAAAGAAAGGAGGTTATGCATCATCAAAATAGAGGTAGCAAATGAGTTTGAAAGCTTTGAAGCATTTCTCCATATTATTTCATTTTAGCCTCAAGTGTCAAAACGAGATAGGTAGAGAGCTATCATTATCTCCATTTTACAGAAGAAGAAAATGAATTTCAGAGAGTTCAAGTAATTGTCTAAGCCCAATGTGGTACCCAGTGTGAAATACCAGACTACATTCGTATCCTCATAAATGTATAGTTCTGTGAGTGAGATAAGATATATTGTAGGAGTAATAATCAGAGCACCCAAGAGAATACACACTAGCATCAAATTAAATGCAATAAAATACTATGAGAAGTGGGGTTAATAATAAATGCTGAACAAATAGCTGTGAAAGTGTTACATCAATGTTGCCTGATGATTAGATTTGATGGGAAATGAGTATTTCAAATGGGAGTTGGATTTTGGCAGGTAGAAAGAAAACATTTCAGCCAGGAACATAATGAGAAAGCATTAAGGTAGGAATGTGAGGCCTGGTGTAAGGGAAGAAAAGGAGGCTATGAGGAGGCTGGACTGTTAGAATACCCTTGTTAGGAGCAGGATATTAGGCTAGAGAGGGAAAGTCAAAATTTAAAAAGCCTAGACTATCTGGGAGAGATACTTGAAATAGAATGTTTAAGAAACAAAGAAGCACTGTAGATATTTGCAAAGGGGAGGGAAATAAAGACTTCTGTAGGAAGAGTGGTATGATGAGAACATGCAGAGCAGATGCTAGAGGCTAGAAAAGGAGTCAAAATAATAAAACCACTGTCCAGATGTGAAGCAATAAGGTCTTTATTATGGTAGTAGGGATAGAAAAGCACAGTGGTAAATTCAGAATCACAGAAGCTGAAGAAACTTCTTCCCAAGAGCTGAGTCCCAGGGCATGAAGGTAATGAAGGTAGTCTGATACCAGTGAAAAAAGACAGGCAAAGAGACCTATTTTTATACCTAGATCTACATATGTTACATATATGTGTGTGTGTGTGTGTGTGTGTGTGTGTGTGTGTGTGTGTGTGTGTGTGTACATGTAGCAGGCACCCAATAAATGCCCATTCTCTGTTCCCCCTCCAGGGCCCTGGAGATGACATTAGTTTGGACATAATAACTAGGATTGTGAGAATAGATGAGCCCTCAGATGCAACAAATGCAGAAATTTAAAAAAAAAATTAAAGGCCCACAGAGAAAGATTCAAGGAACATGCACAGTTAATGAATGGGAGAAACGAACAAAGGCGATTAAAGGAGCAGGGTGAGTGTAGCTCCCTCTGACAACAGCACAATCACCTTCTAAAGCGTTAGGTTTAAAGCCTCATATGCGCTGTAAAGGGTGTGAATGGCTAAATTAATCGAGAAAGCAGAGTTATTCTGCCAAGGAGACCCATTTGAAAGTGAAATAGAGGTCAAAACCCCACTCTAACATGGAAATTGGAAACTGCCAGATGTTCCAATGCTGCGGTATAGTTCAAAAAGGGCAGAATTGACGGATTATTAACCGTGCCAGCTGGCATCATGGAATTTATGTTTTCTTTGTTATGTGAAATGTACAACCATAACAGAAACATTAAAAAC
Source organism: Sus scrofa (assembly GCF_054392235.1). NCBI lineage: Eukaryota > Metazoa > Chordata > Mammalia > Artiodactyla > Suidae > Sus > Sus scrofa. The sequence goes on along the minus strand of NC_139383.1, from coordinate 78,455,812 downwards.
CTGAGTAGGTTCAAGGAAGGGCACAAAACAATATAAATCAAATTTTACTGTAATAAATATAACTAACAGCAGAGGGCTCCCTTCGACACCTGGCAAAGTCTCAAGGCAGACAAACTCCAAATGAAGGAGCTTTTTATTTTCTACTAGCAATTGAATATTTTCATATATAGGGTGAAAAAAAGCAACTATGCATTTGTAAGTAAATTACAAACATAATATTTATATCATCGGGCTCTTCAAAGTTTTTTTCCCACTGTGCTTTGGCTAACAAGAAAGTTTATCGGAAGTTAAATAAGTTAATACAGTAATTCAGGATTCAGGTCTAGTCATAAAATCCTCAAGACAGCAGAGTGACAACATGTTACAATCCAGAACAGGCAAATACTTGGCAACTATGATTTTGAATCATCTGATAGGATTTTTTAAAAATAAAAGTAGGAGTTCCCGTCGTGGCGCAGTGGTTAACGAATTCGACTAGGAACCATGAGGTTACCGGTTCCGTCCCTGCCCTTGCTCAGTGGGTTGACGATCCGGCGTTGCTGTGAGCTGTGGTGTAGGCTGACAGCTACAGTTCCGATTCGACCCCTATCCTGGGAACTCCATATGCCGCGGGAGCGGCCCAAGAAATGGCAAAAAGACAAAAAAAAAATTTAAAAAATAAATAAAAGCAATGATTTTTTAGAATTAATAGTTAACATACACTCAATGCGGGAAATAAAAAGAGAAAGAGAAAAAAATCAATAAGCTTACCCCCCAAGTATATCCTAAGTTAATGCTTCGGTTTCTTTTTTCAATCTCTTTTATGTATAACTTTGTTTCCATGTTAATACATAGTTAGATTAATTATAATATTATGTATAGAATTTATAATTTTCATCTTGCTTCAATAATTATTTTATAAACATGTCATGTTCCATTCAAAATGTATGTGTATACGTAACTTAAAAAGTACTTAACATTCAGTAATGTGAGCATATGTACTAAAAGGTATTTAACCAAATACAGTTGGATGTTGAAGCACATTCTAAATTTTCTTTTTACATAGTATAATTTTTTTCACTTAAAATCTCTTTTTTGTGTTGTGAATTAGTTCCTTAAGCTAGTTTTTCAGATAAATTTTTTTTTTTTTTTTTTTTTTTGCTATTTCTTTGGGCTGCTCCCGCGGCATATGGAGGTTCCCAGGCTAGGGGTCCAATCGGAGCTGCAGCCACTGGCCTACGCCAGAGCCACAGCAACGCGGGATCCGAGCCGCGTCTGCAACCTACACCACAGCTCACGGCAACGACGGACCGTTAACCCACTGAGCAAGGGCAGGGACCGAACCCACAACCTCATGGTTCCTAGTCGGATTCGTTAACCACTGCGCCACAATGGGAACTCCTCAGATAAAAATTTTTGCCAAGAGACTATGAAATACATACTCAGTTTATTTTTTTTTTTCCCACTGTACAGCAAGGGGGTCAGGTTATCCTTACATGTATACATTGCAATTACAGTTTTTTCCCCCACCCTTTCTTCTGTTGCAACATGAGTATCTAGACATAGTTCTCAATGCTATACTCAGTTTAAACGTAACTTCTGTTTAAGTGAGGATGACACAGTTAACTGTAACACCTTCGTGAAGCAAAAAAAAAAAAAAAATGACCATTTTTAATCAAACGGCTGTCCCTGAAGGATAGCTGATGACAGGTGGGAAATACAGCATAGAATAGAAGGGACCATTATTCACCTCAGATGCACATTACAGTTGTATCTATATTTGTGTATTTTTATATTGCATTTCAATGTATTTATATGTATTTATATTCATCTGGGAAAATGGACATCCTGAAATATAGGTACAATTATTTATAGGCATAATTATTTTATTAACTCATCATATTGTCACTTTAAAATCCTGAATTAAGGGAAAGAGTGGGCATTATTTAAAAGAGATATGTGAGAGTTCCCATTGTGGCTCAGTGGTTAACAAATCCGACTAGGAACCATGAGGTTGCCGGTTCGATCCCTGGCCTCGCTCAGTGGGTTAAGGATCCGGTGTTGCTGTGAGCTGTAGTGTAGGTCACAGACGAGGCTCGGATCTTGCATGGCTGCGGCTGTGGTGTAGGCCGGCCCATTAGACCCCTAGTCTGGGAACCTTCATATGCCCTGGGAGCAGTCCTAAAAAGACAAAAGACAAAAAAATAAATAAATTTTAAAAAATAAAAAAATAAGAGATATGTGAGCCAGTTAGTACTCACTGACACTTAGAATGAAAATTCTGGTGCTTGGAGAGCAGACCAAACGCACACCCTTTAAAACATGTTGCCTGCCGGGGTGGGCTTTTGGCTTTGCACGGACCATGAAGTGTGAGTGGTGCAATGGACTAAGCACAAAATCTGCAGTCAGATGATTTGGGTTCAAGTTTCACCCTGATCATTACCAGATGTATGATTTTGGACTAGTTAGGTAATCCTTGGAATTCACTTAGGGGATTAAAAAAAAAAGACAGCAGTGTGATTCCTCTAACCTCTGTAATGTATTTTAGGCTATTCACCTGATTACCTAGCGTTTCCATAAAATTGCAATTTGGGGGCCTGTAATTCCTGTATTCAAAGGCACAAAATAAAAGCACCAGAGAGAGAGAGGGCTGCACTCTGTAACCAGGGCTCTAACAAATCAGAGCCTGGAGAGAACCAACATCTGGTTAACCACTAAGATATTTTCAAATCACATCAAACAAAATCCTCGGTGCAGTGGGTTAAGGATCCTGCATTGTCACTGCAGTGGCTTGGGAGGCTTCTATGGCATGGGTTCAATCCCTGGCTGGGGAACTTCCACATGATGCAGGAGCAGCCAAAAAAAATAATCAAATCAAAATCCTATTTATATTTTTTATAAGTTATTTTTGAAGTAAAGTGGTTTGAATCATTTAAAAGCATATTACACTACATAGTAGACTGTGTAATTCCTTCATATTTTCAACCAACCATTTTTAATTTATTATGAAAAATGAAGATACAAGTAGATTTTGCTCCAAAATGTTGTCGTTGAATTTGCATGCTGTCCTTAGAAAGGACAATGATTTTTTTCCAAAGGCTAGTTTTATTGCCAGTTAAGTAGAAAATTCATTTGAATACTGATATTTTTATTTAAATTCCTATGTTTGATAGCTTCTTTGGATTCATCAAGGCATATTATTAGCTACAGCGGGAGTCAGCAAATTTCAGCCCTTCAACTCTGGGGCCAAATTCAGTTGGCTGCCTGTTTCTGCACAACCTATGAGTGAAGAACAATTTTTATATTTTTAAATGGTTGAAGAAAATCAAAAGAAATACATTTCATAACACATAGAAATTATATGAAATCCAAAGTTGTGTCCAAAAAGTTTTAATTTCAATAATAGAAAATTTGTGGAAATTTTTTTTTCTCTCTTGTTATGTAAGTACTTACATAATATCCTCAGTTTTTCTTCTTGGCCTACAAAGCCTAAAATATTTTATTTACTAACTAGTTCTAAACAGAATAAGCTTGCCAAACCCTGAACAGTGCCAACACCCAAAGTCACTATTTAATTAATGCTCCTTGGGTTTTTTTTCATAAATAATTAAATACTTTTCCCCTTTAGCATCAGAAGCAAATAGTCTATAATAATTTTTTGGTTCCCCAAATTATCTGCACTTTGGAATTACTAGGGTAGCTTCAAAAATATTGATGTTTGGGTCCAAGCCCCAGAGATGGTGACTTAATTGGTCTGGAGTATGCACTCAGTTTTAAAGTTTTAAAAGATGCTCAAGTGAGTCTAATGTGGAATTCGGGAACCACTGGTTCAGTACCGATTCAGTACTAACCAAATGCACCCAGGCCCTTCCTTCTCCTTCTGCTGATTCCCCAGCACATGGCCTACCACCACTGCCCCAAACCCTCCAAACTCTCCCTAAGCTTCCATTCCCATTGCCCCAGGTACCATTACTAACAGCAAGTGACCTCCTCCCCAAGCTGATTGAGAAGATCAAGGCCAATTCATCACCAAATTTGCCCGTCTTACTTCCTGAATGGAATTCCTTCCTTAAGCCCATTCGTTTCTGTCCACCCCTTCTAAATACTATAGTGGTTAAAAAGAGGTCTTGGAATAGGCAGATATGAATTTGAATCCCTGTTCGTCTACTTATATGACCTTGAACAAATTATTCTATCAGTTTGACCATCAATTTTCTCATTCATGGAGTAGGATCAAAAATAATCCTTACTTCATAGGGATCTTTATGAGAATTAAATGAGATTGGCTTGCTACTTAATGCCTGGTCCTCAGACCAGCATCATCAGCATCACCTAAGCACTTGTTAGGGATGCAGAATCTCACATTCCACCCAGACACTCTGAATCAGAATCTGCATTTTAATGAGAGTCAATCATGTTCATACTAAAGTCTGAGAATCATGGTGCTAGGAAGCTTTTCATCTCACTGCTGGCCCAGGCTGGGTCTCTTCTCAGCCCTTCAACGATGCCATATATATATGTCTTGCTGGTGCCCTTGAGAATGGTTTTTATGTACAAAAAGAGATTTGCTTAGTTAAAACAAAATTGATCTCTCAGCAATGTACAAGATAGAAACTAGGGTGGGGATAAAATATGGTTATGAAGTTCAGGGCTACCTTCACACAACTTAGGAAAAGATACTCCCTCTGAGCATTTATGGCCCCAGAGGCGCACACCTGGTGGGTTAACACAGTCCTTGTGCAATTTAGAAAAACATGCTCCTCTGGGCTGCTGCTGCCCTGTTTAAGAGTGCAGAGATTGCCAGATACAGCAGGGGCTCAGCCAGCTGGCCTCAGGCAGTATGTGGCAACGCTTTGGAGATGAGATTAGATGAGGCCCTGAACTAGCCTGTGGTCAAGTGGAATGAAAAGCAAGGATGGATTCCAGAAAATGCCAAAACAGTGGAGGGTAATGGGAGAAAGCTAGGGTGGAAAGTGGGCCTGGGGTTATTTAGGAAGACCTCTGGCAAGAGGTCAGATTCAACACAAGTATTTGTATAACCAGGGTAGGGGGAGGATGTTATAAACAGTACTGGACTCTGAGAAAGATGAAAGTTAGAGAGTGCCAGCCAGTGGCCACCAAAGCAGGAAGAACAATAGACAAGAAGGCAAGAGGGGTATTGAAGAGTCTCAATACATTAGGCTGTGACTTTGAAACCACATTTCTTTCTTTCACTAATGGCACCCAACTGTGCTAGACCAAGCCATCCCTCCAACAATAACAGCCCCAGTTTATGCTTTTGGTCACCTAATTTGATTAATATCTAATGTTATATCCTATTTGTCACAACTTTCTCCCTTCCTCTAGCCGGGGGGGGGGGGGGTGCCTTTGTCAGATGCCTGCCCCCTTCCTCCTCTTGCCTCTTTAGAGTTGGGACAGGACAGAGGGAGGGTGCACACCTCCCTTTAACCCCCATCCCTGCTTGTCTCTGGTGCCAACGTGCTTCCCTCGCCAACACTCCCTCCAAGCTGTAACTCTAGGTGTTGGCAGTTCCTTATGAAATTGGGCCACATCTCTGGCTGGCCTCAGCTGGCACTGTTGTGTCACATTCTTACGTTCCTCAATATGAGATTCCTCTAGAGACACTTGCTCCCAAACTCTAACTTCCTTGGCTACTTAGTAGCCCTGCAACATGTATATGTAGAAACTTTTCAGTATCTCTTGAAAGGGACCACATGTCAATGGAGGGTTAGAAATTCAAGTGACCTCTCCACCTGAGAGTTCCTTCTCCAACATGCAAGTACATGTACTTGCACATCTGCACGTGCACGCACACACACCTAGCCCCTCAGTGGTAGTACATCAACTCTGCTAACTAGGCAGACATTCAACCAGGGAATGAAGTGTCAGTCTGCCTTTCTTTAGCTGCCTCCCAAGACAGAAATGATTCCATTAGATCTCTTTCTCTTGCCTTCAGGAAAGGAGGTGAAGAGAGGAAATGACCCCTTCACTACCCACAAAGGCTTTTCTTCTCAATTTTATTACATCATCAGGGGATGAGAGAGAGTGGAGCAGTAACACCAGGTTTGCTGGAATAATCCATCTCAGGAAAGCCTCCAAAGCAATAGCAGGTCCCAGTAGCTGCCATTCTCAGGGCTTAGAACTTGGGGGACGATCTCAGCTCTGGGTCTCACTGATGAGGATGGGAGAACAGAAAATTGCACCCAGGCCCTGATGTTGCACTGTTACAAGATTAAGAAATTAATACCAAGAGAATGGAAGATGTTTGCCCAATATCAAATAAGAGCTGTGATTTTAAATACCAACACCATGCTCTTTCCACTGGTTCCTGATAAGTCAACTTACCTACCTACCCATAACCTGAAAGCTTTTGAGGATGATGACTCCAGGAAAATGAGAGGGATCAGACACATTTTGCAAGCACAGCCACCAGTTTATCTCAGTGACTACGTCTATGTGCTTTTTACAAATTGATATGATTAGCCACAGTGCTGAATGCTGAGCCTAACTCATTCGCCACTTACAAGCATTTCAGCGTGTTATGTTTCTTTAAGAGAAAAAATAGAATTCACTCCCCATTATCCACAGTATCCATTATTTCACAGATTTGACTGGTGGAACACTGGGGCAAATGCTAAAGTGCATTAATACAACCAGCAAGGAAATGGGGAAGAACTTTCCTTGAGAACACTGTTCTACCTACTCAAGACATTCTAACCTGTAGCCACAGACAGCTACACTTAAGCCAGCTCCCTGTGCCTTCAGAAAGATCAAGCTGGAGATCATCTTAAGTAAACATTTATTTTTACTTAAGGTCTATACAAGCAAAGGGAGATAGACTGTTTCACCATTAGCTAAAGCATTTGGTTCATCTCCAAGGAACAAACCAAGATCCTTTGCAGACATGTTTAGAGGTAGGACACTGAGCATTTACTTAAATCTTCAAGTTACTGAATATTTATGCAATCTTTCATTTTACTGGGGATTAGAGAGTCTGCCTACATGGAAATACAACTCTGAGAAAGCCAGGCCAGAGCTATGACCAGGAGGTCCATAAATACCACTGGGTCAAATGAAGGTGCTTTAGAGGCAATTCAAGTCAAACATTACTTCAGCAAACAAGTATTTGGTGAGCACCTGCTCTGTGCTGAGCTCTGTGCAGGGGTTGTAAATCATGACTCAGTATAACTTCTCTGTGAGCCAGAAGGATTTTCTATTTACTTTCCTCTAAAGGCACAATGCAGAGATGTTGTGGTTTGGCCAAACTCTCAATGCTTTGTTCATCCTTGTTATTGCACTGATCCATGCTGCTAGGTCCAAGATCTTTGGTGCTTTCCAGATGGGATGTTGGCTTTCCCTCTTTTGATATAATCCATTTTGAGCTGGCACCAGCTTGGAAATCCTTGCTTGCCTCACTTAATTGAAATGTTAGTCCAGTTCCCTATCTAGGTTTGTTTTTGTTTGTTTGTTTAGGTTTTTTTTTTTTTGTAAATAATGGAGGAAAGGAAAAAAAGCAGGAAGAAAGGGAAGCTAAGGTTAATTCTAGCCCCTTGGTTTATAGTCTTAATCCATGGCATTCTGAAGTGGATTTAACATGCCCTTCTCCAGATGCTCCATTTTGCATGCTAAGGAGTCCCAAAGAAATGTTCAAGCACCACTACCAAAGTATCTCATTGTGGTCAGATGATGCATTTCCCTTATTTATAAGTGTGTCTTCTTCCCCCTTGACAAGAGGTCAATATTTAATGGATGAATGGAAAAATAAACAAATGTCCAAAGAGGCAAGCTCAGTGTTTTAAGTGCCTGCTCGCAGGAGCTAATGACCCATGACACCTGAGGAAAAAAGACAAAGGCACAAAGAAAAGGTTCAGCAGAGGGGTAGAGCTGCTCAGACACAACATTATTGGCCAGGGGATAATCTCTAGATTTATAACATTTAAAGCATGCAGCAGAAACAATAGAGGCTGTGAAACCTAGATCTTTCCTATGACTTGGAATAATGAAAATTTAACCAACTTCCTTCGTAGAATGAGCTCAGTCCTGTTTAATACAAAGAACCAAGCTATTCTTTCATTAGACATAAGATCAAAAAATAACAACACAGAAAGTAGAAGAGAGAAGATAAGCAGTGGGGAAAGGGAAAGGGAGGTAGGAGGAAGAGAGGAGGAGAGACTGAGAGACACACAGAGAGACGCAGGTGGGGGCAAAGAGAGAGAGACTAATTTCTTCCCCTAGAGCTAACCTGGGGATATAGACTCATTAAATAGAGAGTGTGTCTCTACTTGAGAGATGGCATTAGGCTTGAAATAATGCCACGAATAAGACATCAATTTTCTGCTAGTGCCACTATGAAAAGATGAAGAGTTTCCCATGGTTTGGGGCAGCTTAGTGATAACCAGGAATCTGCAGTCTGTTTGCCAAGTTTATTTCAGAAATGGACAAGGGATGAAATGAAACAAAAAAATTTATGTTCCCCTTTGGTCCCCAGCTGAAACATCAAGCTCCACTGTGAGAGATGAATGCACTCTCGTTCCCTGGAGTGTTCTGTTCTCAAGAATAAGTGCTTGCCTGCTCCAGGAGAACGGTATTTGGTAGAAAATGCAACTGTGTGTAATCCAACTAATGGACATCATTACAATGTCTGTGTTTCACTTTAAAATACTTCAGTACAAACAGCGAGTGTTAAAGTAAAGCCTTAGGCGTAGCGCGTTGTCCTAAGCAGAAATTCCTACCACCGGGATTGTCAGTAAGCTACTTAGTGGTTAAGTGTAAATCCACACTCCAGAGGAGGCTAGAACAAGCCTCCTTTTCTCCAGCCACACCAGAGACTTAGGAAATTAGTGTAATGAATATTAGGAATGGGCTTTCAGTGGTGAAACTAATGGCAACCTAGATATACAGAGAAGATGAAATAAGTTTCAAGAGACTCTCCGCCTATAATAAAAACTTAACCTGATCTGTAGACTGTTGCCCTGTGTCCTATATCAGCTGAAAGTTCACAAGACTTCTGTTTGCCTGACATAACCTATTGGGATAACAGAATCCTGCCACCAGGAAATCAGTGTGTCTGCCTCAATTAAACCTTCCATGTGATGGGTAGTTAAACCACTTAACGTCAGAGAGCTAGGACCTCCTCAGCCTTAAAGAGTAGGATAAGCTGGCCTGGACCTGCTTAGTAATAAATGTCAATGATCATCTATATGTGACTCAAAATTTTGTTTGAGAATTTCTTTTTTTTTTTTTTTTTTTTATTTTCCCACTGTACAGCAAGGGGGTCAGGTTATCCTTACATGTATACATTACAATTACATTTTTCCCCCACCCTTTCTTCTGTTGCAATATGAGTATCTAGACAAAGTTCTCAATGCTATTCAGCAGGATCTCCTTGTAAATTTCTTTCATCATCGCTTCATATCAAGGTGATGAGAAAAGAGCATCAAACCGTGGGAATCTCCTATTATCTACCAAAACTAATTTAAGAGTTGGGCATTTCCAAAATGGCCTGGCTCAATCTGCTATAGACAATCAAGTTGAACAGTAAGAGCTGCTGCTGCTTTCAAATTTGTCTCAGATATGGTATGTTCAGCTCAAAAGAGAGTTCCCTGGAGCAGCAGGCTGCTCAGGCCTGAATGGTAACAATTCTGGCTGCTTATTATGGAGACTATCCCTGCTGTGACTTTGGCCTAACCCTCATGGTTGCTGAAATGAGTTGCCTCATGCCACAATGGCCAGTTGGTTCCCAGTAATGAACATTGCTTTCAGCACTTCAAGGCTGCTTTTATTTCCTATACTACAAGATTTATATGGCCAATCTCTCTCTCTCCCCCGCCCACCTCTCCCTTTCTGTCTCTCTCTCTCCATATGTATACATACATGTACCTAGGATATTAATGGGGAAGATTAGGAATAATGAGGGAGATCAGTGTACATTTTAGACAGAATGTATCCCACCATAATGAGCACTGGCTCCCAAGAATGACAAACGTGCAATTAACAGTTCAATATTAAACCATTTTAAACACACAGCAGCAACATAGCTTGTGTTCAACAAATAAATTCTTAGCTGAGACTGAATAGTAACTTTGAAAGAGAAATAATCCAGAGTGTTTGATTCAAAATTTGGAAGGTTCAATGAGGGCACACAGGCTCATCACAACTAATATTTTTTTTTTTTTTTTTTGTCTTTTTGTCTTTTCTAGGGCCACATCTGTGGCATATGGAGGTTCCCAGGCTAGGGATCAAATCGGAGCTGTAGCTGCTGGCCTACACCACAGCCATAGCAAATTGGGATCCAAGCTGCATCTGCAACCTACACCACAGCTCATGGCAATGCCAGATCCTTATCCCACTGAGCGAGGCCAGGGATCAAACCCGCAACCTCATGGATCCCAGTTGGATTCGTTAACCACTGAGCCATGACAGGAACTCCACAACTAACACTTTTAAGCATGTTTCCTTAGAGGGTCTCATTTTACCAAGAGTTTTCATTTCTTAATTTCTAAAGCATTGCTCTGCTCACTTAGCAGTGCTTGATTAGCAGATGAGTAATTGAAGAATAAAAATTCCTGGAAAAAAAAAAAAAGGAGTTCCCGTCATGGCTAAGTGGTTAACGAATCCGACTAGGAACCATGAGGTTGCGGGTTCGATCCCTGGCCTTGCTCAGTGGGTTAACGATCCGGCGTTGCCGTGAGCTGTGGTGTAGGTCACAGATGCGGCTCGGATCCTGTGTTGCTGTGGCTCTGGCGTAGGCCAGCAGCTACAGCTCTGATTAGACCCCTAGCCTGGGAACCTCCATATACCATGGGAACAGCCCAAGAAATGGCAAAAAAACAACAACAACAACAACAAAAAAATCCTGGAGTTCCCGTTGTGGCTCAGTGGAAATGAATCCGACTAGCATCCATGAGCTTGTGGGTTCGATTCCTGGCCTCACTCAGTGGGTTAAGAATCTGGCATTGCCATCATGAACTGTGGTGTAGGTCACAGACGCAGCTCAGATCTGGCGTTGCTATGGCTGTGGTGTAAGCTGGCGACTAGAACTCTGAATACCACCCCTAGCTTGGGAACCTCCATATGCCACCAGTGTCACCCTAAAAAAAAAAAAAAATTCATTTGTTTGGTCCTCCAGTATGAAAGGACAAAGCCCAAAGGAAAGTGACATTTTGATCATATCTTCCTTCAAATCCAAATCATAGAGGTAGACATTCTAACAATTAACTAGTCCTACAAAAACTATAAATTAAATTTATGTAAAGAAGTCAGATTATGAAGAAGATAGAAAGTTTGAGGGGAACAACCTAAATGTCCATCAACAGATGAGTGGATTAAGAATATATGGTACATATACACAATGGAATACTACTCAGCCATAGAAAAGAACAAAATAATGCCATTTGCAGTAACATGGATGGAACTAGAGACTCTCATACTAAGTAAAGTCAGCCACAAAGAGAAAGACAAATACCATATGATATCATTTATATCTGGAATCTAATATATGGCACAAATGAACCTTTCCACAGAAAAGAAACTCATGGGCATGGAGGACAGACTTGTGGTTACCAAGGGGGAGGGGGAGGGAGTGGGATAGACTGGGAATTTGGGGTTAATGGATGCAAACTATTGCCTTTGGAATGAATAAGCCATGAGATTCTGCTGTATAGCACTGGGAACTATATCTAATCACTTATGGTGGAGTATGTTAATGTGAGAGAAAAGAATATATATATGTATGTGTGACTGGGTCACCTTGCTATACAGTAAAAACCTGACAGAACACTGTAAACCAGCTATAATAGAAAAAAATAAAAATAATTTTTAGGAAATAATAATAAAAAAGAAAGCTTGAGGGGAATTCTTTGGAGAAATTTATGCTTTGACAACCAGTTCTTTTTCCACCTAAAGGGCAGAGATGCGAGGTCAGTTTAAACTTCTTTAACTTCAAGTCCAAAAAAAGAATGGGTTTTAAAGCAACTGCTAAAGGTAATCACACATCGGCCTGGCGGTGGAACACACGTGGAAATGTTTCCAACTCCTGCCCAGGAATTCTTGAAGGAAAGAGAAGCCAGCAGGCCACTTTGGTGGGAAGACAGACAGGAAGCTGAGTTTGTGCTGAGAATTGTGCTCCCCTCTGATGGTGGGTCCAAAGTCCATGAAACTCAGGATCCAGGGGTAGAACTTTCTGAAAGTATGATGGACACAACCCAAGGTGACCTCCAATGAGTCACCATCCTATGTAATTTCCTCCTGTTGAATGTGGGCAGAACCTGTGACTGGCCACCAGCTGATCAAATATGGCAAAGGTGACTTGTTGCTGCTTTAATTGAGTTACACTGCATAGCAAAGTGTTGGAACGACCCTCCCTTGATTAGGCAGATGATGCAGTAGTCACTTGTGCCATTATATTACATTGCATTGCATAAGACTTCCTCTTTGCAAACAGGATAGAGATTCAACTTTTGTCTCTGACAGAGATGTTGCCGTGCTGTCAAAGGGCAATAGATGGAACGTGACAGAGAACTGCATGTTCTAGGAGCTAAGACCAGCCCCTGATTGATGGCCAGCAAGAAAGCATGGACCCAAATCCTACAACCACTAGGAACTGAATTCTGCCAACAATCTCATGAGGTAGAAGAGAACCCTGGGCTGCAGAAAGGAATGCATCCCATCCAAACTTTGATTGTAGCCTTGTGAGACCTTGAGCAGAGGACCCAGCTAAGCTGTATCTGGACTCCTGACTCATGGAAACTAAGATAAGAAATGTGAGTGTAGCTTCAAGTCACGTTTCTCGTAGTTTTTTACACAGTAAAATAAAACTAATATAATAAAAATTACTTTCTGAGGTAGTATCAGAAAGGATCCTGCCAAGAGCACAAAAGGACCTCCAACAAGAGGAATCCATGGAGTGATCATCTAAAACCGAAGCTGATGGAGGGCTGGGAGTGGCCTGTCGCAGGACAACATGAACTGCTCATCATATCAGAAGTACCTGACAATGGGAGTCTCCAAAGAACTCGCAGGGCAAGGAGAAGAGGTGAACTCCCTGACAAGTCTAGAGAGCACAAGGCCACTGTAAACAAAGAAAGCTGTTAACAGGACCTATTTCAGAAATAGCGCTTTGAGTGGCTCATCAATGGAATCCTTTCCTGACTTAGGAACGAGCCTTCCTAGCACCGTGATGCAAATTGGTCATGAAACGCCTCCTAAACCCTGGTCAAATTTATGACCAACGAGGGGCACTGTGAAAAAAGAATGTTTCCCCCCATTCTGATTCTACAGGGATCAAGTCATTAGTCACTGCAGCTGCTGACCCTCAAGCATACCCCGAAAGGAATTCGGGATGAAGCATTCCATATTTTGAATGTATGGGCCTCTTGGTAGTTAAAATGCCTATCAAAGGAAGAATTTCAATAACTTCAGATTCTTGCATCTTCCCATACATAGAAAAGCACTAAAGTCATGGAGAGATCTGATCCTAGTGACTACCAGTAACTTTGCACTGAGATCTTGGCTGCATGTATATATACTGGCTCCTCCTCTGCCTCTTGGGAACAGTTTCTCAGGGCTAGCTAAGAGGCTGTCTCCTAGGTTATAGTCCTCAGCAAGACACTGAATCGACTCGACTCATAGCTCTTAGGTTGTGTTTTGGTTTTTTTGTTTTTTCTTTTCCAAGTCAAAACCACCAAGGGCCAGGGTAAATAATGAATGAATTTCCTCATTCTCTGACCTATGGTGTGTTAGTAAAATAGCTATCCAGAGGGGGGAAATCCTGATTTACAGCACCTGCCAATTTCTGTGGTGTGAGTATACCCACCATGACTGATTTCAGGCTACCAACAGTTTAACAAGCCTCTCACAATTTTCCTGATATTCAACAAGTGGCCCTTGGGAGCCAGGGCTCTAACCTCTGCCTTTATTTCCTCTACCACCTTTCTTCCACCCTAGAGGAAGCCTCCAGGAGTAGTGGTGGGGAGAAGAGAAAAGAAATCTGACCTTCAACATTAGGTCTCCAGAAGAGAGAAAGGGTGAGAAGAGACTTAACCTTCATTGGAGGTTAAAGTGTTGATACCTCAGACTGGACTGCTAGAACATTGAGAGTCCATGTTCATGACTTAAGAAGATGTAGAACTGCCTATTTTACAAGAAGGAGGGAAAGGTCATAGGATCTGCCCAGATTTTCATACACACACTCACATGCACAGGAGCGCATGCACCCGCACACACATAAAATGTGCTAACAAATTTAATTAATTTTCACTGTGGTTAACTATCTAATATAGAGATAAAAATTGCAGAGCTACCATTTTATTCTTTTTAAAAAATGATTTCTTAATAGTCTTTTTTCCCAAAATGTCTTTTTCCTTTTTTTAAGGCCATACCCTCAGCATAGGGAGGTTCCTAGGCTAGGGATGGAATTGGAGCTGCAGCTGCCAGCTACACCACAGCCACAGCGACACCAGATCTGAGCCCCATATGCGACCTGTACCACAGCTTGTGGCAATGCTGGGTCCTTAACCCACTGAATGAGGCCAGGGATTGAAACCACATCTTCACAAAGACTATGTCAGGTTCTTAACCCACTGAGCCACAATGGGAACTCCTCAAAATGCCTTTCTAAATGAGACGCCCCATAAATTCCAAAGTTCTAAATAGATGAATGATTAAATGACTAAAGTTAGCTTCCTAATGTGTTTGTTTAAAAGTGTCATCTCTGTCTCAGGAAGCCCCCTGCTTAAATGCAGCTATCCAGTTAAGGCATGCACGAAAGTGCACAGGTGTGGAGTGTCCCAGGAGATTCCCAGAAAAAAAATCTGATTTTAAAAGCAGTGAGACGTGAGTGGCTTTGCGTACCTAACCGTACCTGACAGCTAAATGGGAAGAGACATGGGGCTAACATGAATATTTGCTTCAGGAAATTCACAAGGTGCAGGATCAGGAAAGACACTTAAACCTTGGGTGGAGCTGGGCCTCTAGGGTCAAGATGAATCTTTCTGCACTGTTTCCACTGGATTTCCACTCCCAAGTTCCCTGGTGAGTCATCTGGAGGCAGTTTGTGAAGTAGCTATGGCTTACCCTCCTTTAGAACATTTCTCAGAGGGACTGAAGCCCTGAACTTTCCCTCCACGTATACCAAGTGCTGGAAGAATATCATTTTGATTCATACATCAAACAGCTAGACATGAGCTGCCTGTGGCAGCTGTTCATTGTGTACATTATTTTGACACTTATGATTCACACTCATTCTGTTCAGGTGAAACTAGCAAAGTCTGCTTGATACAAGAAGCTCAAAAGTACTGAGTCTCTGACATACCTTTATCTTCATAGAACTAGACTTGCTCTCAGCTGCTAACCTTAATTCTCACTTTGCTGAGAAAAGAGAAGCAATTAAAGAAAATTTCCACAGGCGTCTATGAAAATGCCCACCCATATTTTCTGTGTTTCCACCACTTCTTGGATGAAATCTCTATTCTCCTAAGTATCAGTCCCCTCTCCGTGTACTAGACCCATCCCTCTTGCCTAACCAAGGATGTCAATCTATCAATTCTATCTCCTACACCATTAATTTTCACTGTCTGTTAGATCATTTCCTCCAGGATTCAAACATGCTATTATTTGTCCCATCTTAAAAAGAAAAACAACCCACCTGTTTTAACCCCATGGTACTAAACCCAGTGGGTCAATTCTCATGGTTTCTCTGTCAGCTTAGAATGTGACAAGGTTGATCACTCACCCCTCTTTTTTTTTTTTTTTTTTTTTTTTTCTTTTTTATGGCTGCACCCATGCCCTTGGAAGTTCCCAGGTCAGGGATTGAATCTGAGCTACAGCTGCAGCAGATCTATACCCTTAACCTACTGCACCACAGTGGGAACTCCTCACTCTTCATTAATGTAGTTTATTTATATGCTTTCCAGCAGGACGCACTCCCAGGTTTCCTTCTTCCTTGCTGTTCTCTCCTTCCCAGTCTCCTTGATCAGTTCTTCTGCTTTCCCAGAGGTTAGTGTTGGAGAGCCTCAAGCTCCGTCCTTGGCCTCTTCTCTTCTCCCTCTACCCTCCCTCCCTTAGTTATCTCATCAAGCCCAGACTTCCTCATCATTTATATTCTGATGACTTCCAAATGTAGATCTTTAACTCAGATCTTTCTCCCAAATCTAGACTCCTATAGCCAGCTTCTTCCTTCATATCCTCAGTAGGATGTTCACCCTCTCAAATTTAACAGATCCCAAACTGAACTCCTGATCTCCCCAAAGCTGCTCCACCTGCAGCCTGCTCCATCTCATCTGAGGACAACTCCATCCTACTTGTGACTTAGGCCCAAAACCTTGGATGCGATCCTTCTCCTCCCCAGTATATACAACCAGTCAGAAGGTTGTACTGGCTTTACCTTCTAAATACTCCAGACCCTGACCACTTTCCTACCATGTCCACTGCTCCCTGGTAGTCCACACACTGTCCTCTCTCATCTGAATTACTAGAATAGCCTTCTAAACAGTCTCCTGGCATCCATCATTGCCCTCTAGTGTCTTTTGCAACACAGCAGCCATTAATTTGAAACACAAACTCTGCTATCCTCTGCTTAAAACCCTGCAGTCTGCAACATCTCCTGCAAGGCAATTTCCTCAAGGGAAACCACTACAGAGTCTTCAGAGCTTCCTTAGTCAGAGAGGGAAAGCTGCTTCTACTAACAAAGTAAACAGAGTTTAGAGGTACATTCTATAGTTATATGAGATTCTACATGTTCCCATCCCCATTTTCAGGCTCCATTATGTCCCAATCAATGCTATCACTTCAACATAAGAGATCCTCAAAAGTTTTGAATTCAATGAATGGCTTCTGCATAGCATACTGATTATGTCATACAGTATTTTCTTTGTCGTTAGTTTTTCCCTAGTTTGTAACTGGATTTGATATACTTGTTAAATGAAGAGTTGTTTGAAAGAGTGCTTTTAAAATTCTAAATGTGGAGTTCTCGTCATGGCTCAGCAGAAACAAATCTGACTCAGCGGAAACGAATCTGACTAGTATCCATGAGGATGCAGGTTCAATCCCTGGACTCAGTCAGTGGGTTAAGGATCTGGTGTTGCTGTGAGCTGTGATGTAGGTCACAGATGTGGCTCAGATCTGGTGTGACTGTGGCTATGGCCAGCAACTGCAGCTCCAATTCGACCCCTAGTCTGGGAACCTCCATATGCTGCAAGTGCAGCCCTAAAAATACAAATAAAATAAAATAAAATAATTCTTTATAAATGCATATATATTTTTTAAAAAAACTTTTTTTTTTGGCCACACCCATGGCATATGGAAGTTCCCAGCTCAGGGACGGAATCGGAGCTACAGCAGTGACACAAGCCACCTAAGAGACAATACCAGATCCTTAACCCACTGTGCCAAAGCAGAAACTCCTGGTTTCTTCTTCCTGGAATACATTAAGATTTTATTTGTATTCTAATGAAAGGACATTGAGTATAACTGTTTTCAGTGTGTTTGAAAAACAACTAAATTCTCTACTTTTATACCTGGTTAACATGTGAATTTTATTTACCAAATTCTCCTCTAGCCTTCCGTAGCTTGTGTTGACTTGATTTGTCAAATTCTGACAAAAGTATGTTAAGGTTTATATTTTTGAATCTATAAAAACAAATCAAGGAGTTGTCATCATGGCGCAGTGGTTAACTAGGAACCATGAGGTTGTGGGTTTGATCCCTGGCCTCGCTCAGTGGATTAAGGATCCAGCGTTGCCATGAGCTGTGGTGTAGGTCGCAGATGCAGCTGGAATCCTGCATTGCTGTATCTGTGGTGTAGGCCAGCATCTACAGCTCCGATTAGACTAGCCTAGGAATCTCCATATGCCACTGGAAGCGGCCCTAGAAAAGGCAAAAAGACCGAAAAAAAAAAAAAATCAAAACAGAAGAGAAAAATACATTCAGTGCTTCCCATTTCCTTACAGTGGCTGCAAAGCCCCAGCTGCCTCATCACTCTGATGGCCTCTTCGCCTATAGTGTTCTCCTCCCTCACCATTGGCTAGATTCCAGCCAGAAGTCTCCTTGCTGCCCCCCAAACACGGCCTTTGTTCTCATTGCTCCCTCCACTTGGAATGCTCTTCCCCAGGACCCACTCGCTAACTCCCTCACCTCCTTTGATTCTTCGTGCAAATCGCACCTCTGCAATGAGAGGTATGCTTTCACCGTATTTAATATACAAAACTTTTCCCCAATCCTAACTGGCAGTCTCAACCTCCTTTATCTGGCTCTATTTTTTCTCTTTGTCACAGCATTTATTTCACCCTCTAACATACTATGTAGTTTACTTGTTTTGCTTATTCTTTGTCTATCTTGAACGTAAACTCTGTGAGAGACAGATGTTTATTTGTTTTATCAACTAGTTTATTCCAAAACCCCAGAACTGTGCCTGGCACACAGTAAACACTTTGGAAACATTGTTGAATGAATGCCCTCCCTTAGACGGAAGATTTGGTTTTGGTCTTCCTTCCTGAGGATGTTCCTTGAAGTCCAAGACTTTTCTCAACTCTCCATTGGGAAAAATAAGTAAGATTTTATTTGTATTCCAATAGGTCATTAGCAATAGGTCTTGTTAAGAGATTAGATCACATTGCATCTATTTTCCAGCTATTTAATTTAAAAGTGTAGTATTTTAGTTAAAATAAATGTATGTTATTGTTAACTCAAAAGACTACACATGACCAACATTTCTTAACTCTTTTTGGCTTACTGTCCTCATTGAGAATCCTGAGAAAAATGTACATACATATATTTTCTTTCAATTTCAGAGAGTCTAAGGGACCCCTGACATCTTTTCACAAATCTCTAGGCATTCATTAACCACAGTTAGAAGTTCTGTGCACACATACACTCACAGAGACATGAACAAACACTTGGGATAAAATTTACATGGCTTCTCTGATTTCGATACTTTTTTCCAGTACTTTTTAACTTTTCCCTATATCTTACCAAGTTTCTTTTTTTCTGTTTGTTGAAAAAATTTTCGAGGGTCACAGTTTCACAAAAAGCTTGCAAGTACAGGACAACCACATGAAAACCCTACTGGAAAGATATCTTGTGTAAATTTTCACTTCAAAGCAAATGCAATGCAAAATGAGGATGTGGAAATAACTTCCTGGCCCATAAATATTTAATAATCTTTGGGGTTGAGGGGTGTCAAATGGCAAGCTTAAAATGTACTGTATTTAGAAGTAAAATACCCAAGTCTCATGCAATCCTTAGTGAGATAAACTATTCAATCTACCAATTATATTCCTTATAGTCAGAATCATTTATGCCTTATAATTAGTATATTCTTAATTATAATTGTAAAAGGTGTTTCTGGTTGTGGCCTCTGAGCAATTGTTTTCTACAAAAAAATGTAAAGGTCTACATAGAGGAAATGTCATAGGCATTCTTTGTTTGTACTGTAGACAAGAGGTTTTGCAATACCTGGAGTATATGAGGCACTCCTGTGCTCCTTTACAATTACGGATTGTAGTTTTCTTGGATCGACCACAGTCCTACTGAATCAGAATTTCCCAGGTGAGGCCCAGGCATGAAATTTTGAAAAACTTCCAGATGAGTTTTTCTAGGCAAGTTGAGAAGCCCTTGTTCAAGCAGCAGTGGGATATATTGCTTTTTCTTTTCTTTTTAGTTTTTACCTTAGGGTAATATTTGATTTATAGAAAAGGTACAAAAACTATACAGAGAATTCCATATATCTTTCACCCAGCTTTTCCTAATCTTAACATTTTATATACCCATGGATTATATGTCAAAACTAAGACGTTAACCCTAATACTTTACCATTAATTAAACTTCGGACTTCATCTGGATTTCGCCTCACATTTCCCACTCGTCCCCTCATACAGAGGAACATGAAGTCTCAATCTCTTCTCACTGGGGAGGGGATCACAGGGTTAAGGTGCTGTCTGCTAGTTTCCTCCACTGGACAGGGACACATTTTCCCTTCTTTTCTATCAGTACTGCATTAGAGAAGAGGCACCAAGTCTAGCCTACACTAAAGGAGAGAAAAATTAAGCTACACCCCACCCTACCAAGAGAGGCATGGTATCTACATTATTTGTAATTCTTCTGCAAGAAAGATTTGCCTCTT
Organism: Sus scrofa; assembly: GCF_054392235.1. Classification (NCBI taxonomy): domain Eukaryota; kingdom Metazoa; phylum Chordata; class Mammalia; order Artiodactyla; family Suidae; genus Sus; species Sus scrofa. The sequence continues at coordinate 78,435,718 of NC_139383.1, read as the reverse complement.
CTCCTCCATTTATTTATTTATTCAACCATTTATTTATATCAGTATGAAACTAGAAATTTAATACAACTCATCCAATACCATGAGCCAGCAATAGCAAGATAACCACTGCTTACATTTTGGTGGACTGTGTGCATGTGTATGTGTGTTAATTTTTTTTTTGAAAGTATGTATTATTATCACCATTTTATTTATTTGTTTGGTTGGTTTTTGTCTTTTTAGGACTGTACCCACAGACTATGGAGGTTCCCAGGCTAGGGATCAAATCAGAGCTACGGCTGCCAACCAACACCACAGCCACAGCAATGCCAGATCTAAGCCACCTCTGCAACCTACACCACAGTTCATGGCAACACTGGATCCTAAATCCACTGAGTGAGGCTAGGGATAAAACCTGCGTCCTCATGGATACTAGTCATATTCATTTCTGCTGAGCCATGTTGGGAATGCCCTGTGTGTTATTTTTGGTAATAACTGAAATTATTCCTTATATTCTTCTGTATGTTCTTTTTCCACCAAATACTATGAATTCTTAAAGAACTATAGGTTTATAGACAGAGGCTCTGCAGATAAAATTCATGTTGTAAAGGCCACTGTGCTGGCATGAAAAGAATACAGTGGGGGTGGAGGGAAGGAGGGAGATAGTGAAATCAGAAACACTAGTTAGGCAGATAGAACTAGACTGAGAAATAAAGTGACATGTTTAGAGTAACAATGGATTCAAGAGGCATTCAAGATAGCACTGCCAGGATTGTAGTGAATGATTTGATACTGGAGTGGGGTAGAAAGAGGAACTAAAGTACTCTGCGTATGCAATGGATCCATCCGCAGCGATGACATTTAGCAAATCCACAAAAAACACAAAGCAAAAGATAGGTTTGACCAGAGAAGATGATAGTTTTATTTTCTCATGTATTAAGTTGGAGATGCTTCAGGTTTTCTAGCTGGAACAGTTCAACAATCAGTTGGAAGTTTGTACCTGGTGCTCAGATCGGAGGATCAAGCGGGAGGCAGAACTTACAGAGAAACTGTTAATGTTCATGCCAAGAGATTGGGTGAAATCAGTCAGCATGATATGTAAAGCTGAAGAAAAGAACAACCAATACAGTTGGAAATTTAAGTAACATTTAATATTTGGTCAAAGGAAGAGGAATCAGTAAAGGAAAGAGAAGAAAGGGGAAAGTGGTCCAAGAACTAAGACGAGAACCAAAGGTGAGTTGTTTCTAGAAAATAAAAAGGGTTGGAGAGCTCAGAGAATGGAGTGGGTGACAGTGCCATGGTTGTGGTTCCAAAGATGAGGAGGTTCCCAAGGACCGAAGAAGGCGAGGACATTGAGGTAACTGCCAACTTTCCTTCCAAGAATGGGAAGGTGGAAAGAAAGAAGCATAGTGTGGTATCCCGAGGAGAAGTCAGGATGGATGAGAGGCATTGTTTCCTTTCTCTCCCTCCAGGTGAAGACTGGGAACACTGACAAGCTAAAAGGTTGCGGTGAGGAACTCCCCAAAGTCTGGCTGGGCCAGGTGGTCTACTGTTATTTTTTTTATTTTATTTATTTATTTTTGTCGTTTTGCCTTTTCTAGGGCCCCTCCCGCGGCATATGGAGGTTCCCAGGCTAGGGGTCTAATCAGAGCTGTTGCCACCGGCCTATGCCAGAGCCACAGCAACGTGGGATCCGAGCCGCGTCTGCGACCCACGCCACAGCTCAGGGCAACGCCAGATCCCCTAACCCACTGAGCAAGACCAGGGATCGAACCCGCAACCTCATGATTCCCAGTCAGATTCGTTAACCACTGCGCCACGATGTGAACTCTGGGTCTACTGTTATTTAAGTTACCCTTCTAACCGAGAGTCCTGGAGAGGAGTTACTGCCAAATGTGAAGAAGGTGGAAATTCTTAGTGGGGGGTTAGGTGAGGGCAGGCCTAACACAAAATATTATGTCTTCGCAATTTACACACACAGAAAGGCAAGAAGAAATAACAAAGAAGGTCAGTTGTTTAAAATTGTGTTGGGAGTTCCTATTGTGGCACAGAGAAAACAAATCCGATTAGTATCCATGAGGATGTGGGTTTAATCCTCACCCAGTGGTCCAGGCATCCAGTGTTGCCGTGAGCTGTGGTGTAGATCGCAGATGGAGCTTGGATCCCGCGTTGCTGTGGCTGCGATGTAGGCCGACAGCTGTTGCTCTGATTGGACTCCTAGCCGGGAACCTCCATATACCACAGGTGTGTCCCCAAAAAGCAGAAAAATAAAAAATAAAATAAAATTGTGTTTGGGGGAGCTGTTGTATAATACAGTTAAAGCTACAGTTAAAAATTCTGGGATTCCTTGAAGAAAATTATAAAAATACAACTTTGTGCTTTTTACCCATGATGTGGTTTTTAAACTCAGTCAATCTATAATGTTCAGATGGTTCAAGAACAATAATACAATGTGTTTCCTCAGGGTTTCAGATGTGTAATGACCTTGAGTATGAATATAACTCCAGTTAACCATTATAATACCGTGAGAAAAATCTAAGCCTCAAAAGAAAATCTATATTTTATCACTCATGTGGGAGTAAATGTTTTAGATTTGTCTAAACAAACAACTTTATTTATTTATGCTACATTTTATAGAAGAATGCATTGAAAACATAAACAACACTGAACTGAAATATGGGCTGTTTATTTATTGAATGGCTCTTTTTAAAGATGATAATAATGTGAGTCACAGAATTTAACTGTTCTCATTTATAATATGATGTGGAATTTCTTTTGAAGTGAGCAAAGATATGTTTATTTACAAGTAAAGTAAAAAGAATTTTTTTAATTTTTAAAATTAAGGTAAGTACACTGATTTATATCAAACTGTGAATACAGATAGAAATTCTACTCTACGCTCTGTACTCACTATACTACTATACCATGCCATACTATACTATATTATACTCTATACTTATATTAAAAAGTATATTCTTTTTTTTTTCTTTCTTTTTAGGGCTGCACACACAGCATATGGAAGTTCCCAAGCTAGGGGTCGAATTGAAGCGACAGCTGCCAACCTACACCACAGCCACAGCATTGTGGAATCCGAGCTGCATCTGCAACCTACACCACAGCTCATGGCAATGCTGGATCCCCGACCCACTGAGCGGGGCCAGGGATCAAACCTGTGTCCTCATGGATACTAGTTGGATTTGTTTCTGCTGCGCCACAACAGGAACTCCAACAAGGGAAGTATATTCTGTGGAAGAACCTTCATGGTGAGCCTTGAGTGCCAACCCCAGTTCCGTTGCCAAATGGCAAGTTACTTGCTGTCTCTGGATTTTGATCAGAGCACATTTTGCTAGTTCTTTGATTTCAGTGCTCTCACATGAAACATGTAATTCCACTCTCATCTCTGGAAAGCAGAGAGATAAAATCTTCTGATGAGATGACTAAGGCAAAAAGAAATTCATTGACTTAACAGAAGACAAAGAACAAAGCCATCAAAAGAACCCGAAGTAAGGTGGAAACTCGCAGGTCACACCAGCACAGCACAGTGGCAAACAGCAAGGGCTCAGGATTTGGACTGTCTGGGCTCAAGTTCAATACTTGTCACTTGCTGGCTGGAGCCCTGGGTGAGTTACTTAGCCTCAATATCCCCATCCTAAAAATGGGCTAATAACAGACCTACTGTTTAGGATTGTTGTGAGAGTTAAGGAGTTAGAATAAGAAAAATGTTTAAAATGGTGCCTACTTCATGCAAAGCCTCAAGAAATGTTAGTTATTCATATTACTTGCACTACCTTCCTCCTATTTAACCTTCAAGGGTTTAAATTTCTTAGTCAAACATGATATAGATTAAATCACTCATCAGAAAGTTACTCAACCAGGGCCAGATCCAGATAATAAATGGCCTGAAGATTATACAATTTTGGAGAACTATGAATTTTGAAGGCAGCAGATCCCCTGTCAGAATCCAGGCATCTGAGGAGCCTGAAGCATAAACATCATCAGCATCCTTTTCTCCCCATCCTCCTCTCCCCTCCACCATCACATACAGCATGTTGCTGTGACTTGGAAACGCTCCCTTGTTATAAAACAGAACAAATGTAGGAATTCTACAAATCAGCCACAGCCTAGTCCTCACTCCACTGAGAGGTTCTTGGATCCCCTACAACTCACGGCTAAGAGACTCACAGAATGTTTCAAGCTGGAAGGGACCAACTGGATGTTTTTATTATGAAAGCATGTTCTACGTGCAGGCCCAGAGGCCAGCTCTGTAATTGCTGGGTCCTGACATCCAGGAAGAGCAGACGGAGATGGTGAGGCTGCCAAAGAGCAGGGCCCCAAGCAGCTGCATGTGGCGTGTGGCGTGTGTGTGTGTGTGTGTGTGTGTGTGTGTGTGTGTGTGTGTGTGTGTGTGTGTGTGTGTGTAGAGCCAGCTTTCCCAGACAATGCTCTGGAGGGCTCAAGTTACCCAACGGCTGGGTAAGGTTAGCTGAAAGGATAGAGCTAAGGCAGGAAAAGGACAGGAAAGGGTAAAAGAGAAAGAAAGCAAAGATTGTCTCCTGCCTGTCCTCTCAAAAGGTAAGGATGAATTTTCCCTAATGGCCTCACTCTGACAGGACAACCAGGGGGAGAGTTTTCTTATTTAAAAAAAATGTTTTTTCCTTGCAAACCATCCATAACCCCTACAGTTGTCATTATTTATCTCCACTAAGCAAGCTTAATCATGAATATACTAAGGGAATTTCATCTTCCTTTGTGTGGGTCCAGGCAGGGGTGGTGTTATAGAAGAAGAAAAAGAGGAATATTGGAACTATCTTTATAGTTCATCTGTAAAACTCCTTCCCTTTTGAAGAAGGCAGTACAGCCCAGTGATTAACACGGCCGGCTTTCATCTATATCCTGGACAGTGGGGAAATCTTTCTTAACCTTAGTTTCCTTGAATGTGAAATGGGGAGGGACACTCATGGGGGTGCTGGGGAGGCTGAATGAGACCAGACAAACCAAGCTCCTAGCAAGGCACCTACTAAGTGCTCTCTAAAAGCTCAGTTGGATTATTTGACTATTAGGCATGACCTGATATTTTCTTAATCCAATCCCTTCACTGATCAAAGGAAATATGATCTAAAGCTTTCTTGAAACAATTACTAAACGCTTCTTCCTTTTTCTTGGTTGTTAACTTGTTGTTTCCAGATTTGTTTTTTCAGCTTTTAAAATGTAAAAAATCACCAACTGAAGGTCTCCAAGTTGAACATTTCCAAAGAACACTGGCTATGGCCGAAACTGCTTTAAGAAATCATGTTCTCAGTTGAGAACATAATGTTTGGAAACTTGTCATTAACATCTTATTGAAGTAATACTACATGTTCAAGTTCCAGCCTTCCTGAAATCTATTCTGAGGGGGACACTCAGATATGTTGCAGAAATAGAGAGTGTGGTTCTTGGCCCTGAGAAGTTTCTCATTTAATAGAGCAACTGGCTGTAGACAGAATAACATAAATAAATGTAACAGAAGCACATGAGCAAACATTTATACATAGCTGAGCATAGCTGCTTAGATTTGCACAGGTGCAAAATAATATATCAAGGAAAATTTTTAAATGGTTATTACAGTTCTTGGCAACTAGAATATAGAGCAATACAAATTTTGAAATTGCATAGAACTACATACACATGGTCTTCATGGTTGCTAAAAAGTATGTGGAACCTACAGAAGCTGAGAGATTAGTGAAGAAGAAAGGAATTCCAAACTCAAGGAAGAGTAGGTACAATGGATTGGAAATGAGTCAGGTTGAATTGTTATTGACAGTTATTCATGACCAACATTTGAGCACTTCCTTTGTGCCAGGAATAGAGCTTTAAATGAACCATTTCATTTAATTCACACAACAATCCAAAATGGCTGTGTTCTTATTACTCGCATGTCACAGATGAGGAAACTGAGGCTCAGGGAAATTCAGTAATGTGACCAAAATATGTGCCTAGGTGTCAACAAGTGCCAATAGTAGAATTTGAACCTTCATCTGTCTGATTTTAAACCTGCGCTCTTAAGCTATTACTACATTTCCTTGCTGTCAGGAATGGAATAGATAAGAAAGGCAAAAGGGATCATTTTAAAAACAGGCAGGGAGATGAAGACTGTCTACTAAGCCCCTTAAAGCCCCAGATGATGCTCATGAGAGGACCAGATTCTGTGGAACAAAGAGGTGGGCATGAAGAAGAGGAGTCTTAGATAAGGAGAAGCCAGCAAGGATACCAATGGTGCACAACCATCTTCTATCTAAAGTATTACTGACAAACTCTTCCTTCATTACTAAACAAGGTTCTTTACCTGAAAACTTCAACTCCCTAACAAAGACTGCAGCAGCATCACAATACCACACTATAAAGAGCAAGTCATCCCAAACATGCATGTAAGTAACCAGAGTGAGTACTAGTTATCCACTTGGTGACCTGGTCAGTTGGTAAATGAACTGGAAAAATAGCTGCTGCCCTGATAACCACTCTACCAAGTAATCTTCTCTCAGTGAGTTCTTTGTACAGCATTCTCTGTTTAACCTACCCACTAGTGTAAGAGTGAATCTTGGGGAAGGTTGGACCTAGACAAGGATCCGAGTTCAAATTCCTGTTGGCTCTGTAATCATAAGAAGTCTGGGCATCATCTCTAACATATGCTAATAGATCTATCCTAGGGTTTTGGAGAGGATTAACTGAGTACAATGCTTAGCCCATAGTAAGTGCTCAAACATATTAGCTGTTGTTATTAAAAATATTATAAGACAAGTAAAGCACTTCATAAACTCTTCAAAGCAGTCAGAAGCATCCTTTCTCTTTGCTACTGAAATTAGCAATGCTATTCTTCCACCGGGGATACAGAAATCTGCCATTTAGTGCCTTTTTATTAGGCAAGCACCACATTTCTGGTACCACAGCAGAAATGTGGGATAGAGATGCATTCATGTGGAATTAGACATCTAGTGAAGCACAATACATGCGAACTCCAACAGTCAAACTCTATAGCTGTAGTGGTAGATGGAGGGGGGCAGTGAGGAGGGGGGAGTGGGCATCACTGCTAATTTAAGCATATCCTCTTAGGTTTTTTGTTTCCCTCTGGCTTCCTGTGAAGCCTGCCCGGTACAAATGCAGCCAGGGTTTGCAGCACAGTTAAATTTCACTCCCATTGAACAGTTCACAAGGTTTGTTTGGGTGCTGTTTGGTTAAAATGATGTGGGGGTGGGGGGAGTACAATTTACTGCAGCTGTTCATCATTATCCAGATAAGCCTGAGCAGCCTCCCAATTAACCTTCGTGTGTAATAAAGCCAATCAGTACATGAAAACAAGAATTTCTCATTTACTGAAATGATATTTGGCTTGTAATTGCTGTCTGGGAATGTTGAACCAGGTAGAAAACATTAAGAAAATTGCCCTCCTCCCTACAAATTTACACTTGGTGATTATTTGAAAAAAAAAAAAAAAAGACAGAGTTCCCATTGCAGCACAGTGGAAACGAATCCAGCTAGTATCCATGAGGATGCGGGTCTGATCCCTGGCCTCACTCAGTGGGTTAAGGATCCAGTGTTGCCATGAGCTGTGGTATTGGTCGTAGATGGGGCTCAGATCCCACGTTGCCGTGGCTGTGATGTAGGCCGGCAGCTGCAGCTCCAATTGGACCCCTAGCCTGGGAACCTCCCTAGGCCATGGGTGCGCCCTTAAAAAGCAAAAAAAAAAAAAAAAAAAAAAAAAAAAAAGACCAAGAATTTCATATAGTGTAGCCTAAGCTGTTAGGTAAGAATAGAAATATATATTATGTCTTTTGATGCAAAATAATATTCTAGAACACACTTGCAACTTAACACCTGAAATAAATTTATGGGGCATATAAATGTTTTCCTAAGTCCTTGTGGCTTAAAAATATAAATAATAGAAATTAATTCGGAAACATTTTCCTTGCAGATATGTTCCATCTTTTCAGAAAAAGAAAATAAAAATATAGCATTTATGTAAAAAAGGAATGGACATCTCACCATAAAAAATTAATAAAGCTAGTCAAATGATGATTTTTTTTTTTTTTTTTTTTTTGCCTTTTCTAGGGCCACTCCCACGGTATATGGAGGTTCCCAGGCTAGGGGTCAAATCGGAGCTGTAGCCACCGGCCTATGCCAGAGCCACAGCAACACCGGATCAGAGCCACATCTGCGACCCACATCACAGCTCACGGCAACACCAGATCCTTAACCCACTGAGCGAGGCCAGGGATCGAACCCGCAACCTCATGATTCCAAGTCGGATTCGTTAACCACTGCGCCACGACGGGAACTCCAATGATGCCATTTTTAATGATACCATTTGATCTCATTTTTTGAGATCTTGCTGCGTACACATTACTGTGTTATGCTAAATGATCAATATAATACTAAGGGTGAGAAGAATAAAGCTCATTAATTTTGTGTCTAATAGGTCCTCAAGTGTTTATTGAAATGATTATATTGAATTTCATTAAAATGAATTTTATTGATTTGAATTAGGACAATTATATGACACTGTCACTATACTTAAATCTCCAAACTAGCTAAAGAATTAAAATATAAATGTATAAAAATTTAAATAACACAACTAATCAATAACAATGCAGTACTATAATTTTTTTTAAAAATAATGGCTGTTCTCCAGAAGAGTAGTTGTTTATTTCCATCCACCTTATCTCCTACTTGCCACCAACCCCATGGAAAACTCAGTGGACATAGGTATGAGTCCCCTGAGGCCCCAGAACTATCTTTTTGATTGTGAACTAAAAACTAACAAAGATAATCACTTTAAGGTGGATAATGATGAAAATGATCACCAATTATCTTTAGGATTGGTCAATTTAGCAGCTAGTACAAAGGATGAATTAAACACTATTGAAGCAAGGGCAGTGAATTATGAAGACAGTCCAATTAAAATCACACTGGCAACTTTAAAAATGTCTGTACAGGCAGCCGTTTTCCTGGAACACTTTGAAATAACACCACTTGTGGTCTTACTGTTAAAATGTGTTTCAGGGCCTGTGCATATTAGTGGACACACTTATAGTAGCTGTGAAGGAAGACAGAGATTCAGAAGATGAAGAGGAGGAGGATGTGAAGTTCTTAAGTATACATGAAAAGGCTTTCTGTCCCTGGAAATGATAGTAAGTTCCCACAGAAAAATGTAAAACTTGCTGCTGATAATGTTGATTTTGATTATGAGAAAGCTGAAGAAAAAAAGCTCCAGTAAAAAAAAAAAAAAAAAAAAAAAAAACTATATAAGACACTCCAGCCAAAAATGCACAAAAATCAAACCAGAATGGAAAAGACTCAAAACCTTCAACACTAAGATCGAAAAGTCAAGAATCCTTCAATGAGTTCCTATTGTGGTTTAGCGGGTTAAGAACCCAACATAGCATCCATGAGGATGTGAGTTCGATCCCTGGCCTCCCTTGGTGGGTCAAGGATCTGGAGTTGCTGCAAGCTGTGGCGTAGATCACAGATGTGGTTTGGATCCCATGTTGCTGTGACTGTCATGTAGGCTGGCAGGTACAGCTTCAGTTCGACCCCTTGTCTAGGAACTTCCATATGTTGCAGGAGCAGCCATAAAAAGAAAAAAAGAAAAAAATATCCTTCAAAAAATAGGAAAGAACTCCTAAAATGCTGAAAGAACCTAGTTAAATAAAAGACATTAAGGCAAAAGTGCAAGCAAGTATAGAAAAAGATTGTTCTCATCCCAAAGAGTTCATCAATTTATGTGAAGAATTATTTCCAGATGACAGACCAGGAGTGTATCCAAAATCCCTGGCCTTGGAGGAAGTCTCTTCAAGAAAATAGTTTAAATGGCTTGTTAAAAATTTTCCACCTTATTTCATTTCTGTAATGGTCGACATCTGGCAGTCCTTTTTATAATGCAGAATGAGAACCTACCCTACCATGTCTGATGAATGTTTTCCAGGTTCTACTGCCAAGAATGTGTTGTCAAAAATGCCTGTTTAGTTTTTAAAGATGGAACTCCACCCTTTGCTTGGTTTAAAGCATGTATGGAGTGTTATCATAAGGCATAGTAAGAGTGGTAGTCAGACAAATGGAAATGGTGGGGAGACTAAAATATACATGTGCCATGAATCAATATGTTAATATAGTAAAAATTAAAAATATATAAATAATAAATAATGGTAGATAAACAGAAAGTTGGAAAAATGGTACAGAGAATCCCATGAACCCTTTAACCAATTTCCATGGTGCCATTTTATGACTGTAGTATAATATCAAAACCAAGGAATTGACACTGATACCATACTGATAACTAGACTGCAGACTTTATTCAGTGTTTCCCAGTTTTTCACCTGCTACTCAATTGTATGTATACTTATGTGTGTACTTATAAGTGCATGAAGTTCTATGCAGTTTAATCCCCTGTATAGATTTGTGGAACCACCACCACAATTAGGACACAGAACTATTCTCTCATCACAAAGGGACTCCTTCAGGTTACCCTTTTGTAATCACACCCACCCCCAATCACAACCACTAATCTGTTCTCCATTTTTGTTTTGTCACTTCAAGAATGTTATGTAAGTAGAATCATATAGTATATAACCTTTTGAGATTAGCTTTTTTCACTAAACATAATGCTCTTGAGATCCACCTAAATTGTTGCATTTGTCAGTAGTTTGTTCTTTTTTATGGCTGAGTAGTATTCCATGATATGGACAAACCAGAGTCAGTTTAGCCATTCATCCATTAAAGGACATTTGGGTTGTTCCTGATTTAAGGCTATTATAATTAAAGCTGCTATGAACATTCATGTGTAAGTGTTTTTTGTCAGTCTAAGTTTTCATTTCTCTGGGATGAGTGCCCAAGAGTATAAGTACTGGGTCGTATGGCAGTTGCATTGTTAGCTTTGAAGAAACTGCCACACATTCCCACCAGCCTATATGAGAGATCCAGCTGCTTCCCATGCTCTATAGTATTTTAGTTTTACTACTATTTTTTATTTTAGCAATCCTTAGCCTTAGTATTTTAGGTTTACTACTATTTTTTATTTTAGCCATTAGGCATGTAGTGATACCCACTGTAGTTTTCAATTTGCTTTTCCTTAATACACAACTACAATTTAAGGGATGTCACTAAATTGTATGGAAATTTTTTTCTTTTCTATTTTAGTGGTTGTCAGTATTGACTTCATGTTAGAATCACCTGGGCAGCTTTCAAACTATCTCCACCCAAGCTATACTTCAGAACTTTTAAATTTGAATCTCTAAGGGTAGACCCAGGCATCATCACTTACTTGTTAAAATTACCCAGATAATTATAATATACAGCCAAGCTTCAGAACCAGTGTTGAATCCAATTCTACACAGACACCAGAAAACTAATCATAGTTACAGCTTATTGCTGACTCCCCATAAGCTGTGCTGCAGATAAAACACAAGCTCATTGACTGGCTGCTCCAAATTTTGCTCCCTGCCTATTCCTCCAGCCTCATCAACCTCCACTTTCTGTCTACATTTTTATGCTCTGGTAGTAATGAATTATTTTAGCTTGCCATGCACATTGCTATGTTTTATGCAAAATCCCTGCAGTTAGAACCTTAGACTGTGCAGTTTTATCAAGGATTCTAAGTGATCCTGGTGCACAGTAATATTTGAAAGACACTATACTACCACTAATTTCAAAATGATTGGTAATTTTTTTATTATTCTAGTCTTCATTTATTCATTTATCAAAAAAATATTGAGAACCTAACATGTAGAAGGCACTGGAGAGAATGGCTTATGGTGCAGAGAGGGAAGGTCCTGGCAGACATGTGAAAAATGTGACAAGTACCAGGTGGGTAAACACAGGGTTCAGGGAGCTCACAGGACTGGCTCCCCACCTAGCTATATGTAACTTGAGATTTGAAGGATGACTAGGAATTAGGCAGACAGAGAGGCAAAGGAAGGGACAGAGTTTTTCTAAAAGAGAAAACAGCATGTTTAAAGGCTTAACAAGAGAATGATACAGCTTGTTCAGAAAAATTTAAGATAATTGGTATGGCTGGAGCAGGAAAGAAAAGGGATAAACACACACAAACATCAAATATTCAAATGTTTTCATCATATTACTTTAATGTCTCTAATAAAGTAATACCAATAAATAAGAATTAATGGCTCTGAATGGGTAAAGTCATTTTTCTTAAGCAAACAGTAATTTCTGATTGCAGCTTGAAGGGCTTTTGAAGATTCAATGGAAATGGATTTCACCTCATTAAACTCTATAACAGCATTTTTTTTAAGCTTCCGACCCTACCTAGTAGTTAACCTCAGCTTCAGGGTCAAGAGATTTGCTTCGGGCACTTACTTCAGACCCTAAATTTTATGGGAATGAAGTACTCTCTCTCAATCCAAGTGTTCATCTCTGATGGAGGAAATAGCTCTGTTCTCAAAATGACACTAACACTTCACTTTTCAAATACATGTCAGCTGTGTTGCTGAGCGTCTACAGATGCCATTCTGCTGCCTGATCAGTGACTCAGAGAAGCTGTCTTCCCAGCAGTGTGTGTGTGTGTGTGTGTGTGTGTGTGTGTTTGGGAGAGGGTGGTAGGGATTAAAAAATAAGATCTCAACTGAAGCACTTTAAATTGCTAAAACTGCTGCAGTAGTCCATAGGAACTAAATGGAAACAAATTCTTCAACTAAACTGCTCAAAAAGTTATCAAGAAAACTGAAAAGGAAAAGAAAATCAGTAAAATTTAATTTTCAAAGATAAAATAAATTTTTTTATTAAAAAAAAAAAAGCAAATCTCATCTCCCTGGGGAGCTATTGCTAGTCCAGAATGATTTTAAGTTCACTTAGGGATATTTCAGTTTTATTCATGTTTTGGCAAAATTTATGAGCTGCAGATCATTGCCTGAAAATAAGACATTCATATGGTCACTGCCAACCCTGGAGTCCATTTCATTTTATCAGGCAAAACTCGTCATGCTCACAATTAAAAAAAAATATCCCAGATGATAGGGGGGGATTTTTCTCTATCTTCTGGATCTCTGAAAACAGTAAAACCATAGTGTCCACTCAAGGGAGCGATTCTGCATTAGAAGACCCTGACCTGGAAGTCACAACTGACCGGCTGTGAATTAGGATGTCTCATTGCCATCACCACAAAGTTTTAATTAAGAATCTCTGTGAACAAGAGGCCATGCAGACTAACTATGGGGCAGATCTGATAAAATTGAGGGTATTTCAAGAGCCCACAGAGAGGAACATGTGAAATCAAGGCTATCTCAGAAAAATTGAGGGCATGTCGGCACTGTGCCTACTCTCAGCTGACTTACCGTCTAAACCCTGTTGACATGGATGAAGACCAGGCCAAAGACATCATACTCTTTGAACATGTATTAAGCATGGTTAAGAATTTATTCTAACCAATTATCTTTTTTCACTGTCAGCAGCTCGCAAATCCTTTGAATATTCAAAACTCTGACATGGAAGGGGACATTAAAAAGCCCCACTGGCCAGCTTCTCCAGCTACTTATTTTTGCCACTTTTAATAACAAAACTAAAAACAAAACTCCAGAATCGAGGCTAGGAAGATGTCTGTGTGTGTGTGTGTGTGTGTGTGTGTGTGTGTGTGTGTGTGTGTGTGTTGTGTTGAGAGAGGTTAGAGGTTGAATACAACGCTATAGAGATCCTACCACATGCTTATTGAACATCTTAAGCCAATATCCATGCTATCTGTGATTTCCCTCTTCCAAAAGCAACTCAGAGAGGCCACCCCTTAGAATTTCACAACCCTGGTATTTCCCTGAGGACAGCCTGAGAGTAGCAGGGTTTTTCTCTCCTGCCTCAAGTCCAAGTTCACCCAAATTTGGCCCTTTGGTAAATGGAGCATTCAATATGAAAACAAATTAAAATGTCCTCCAAATCACTACCAACGTTGAGGCAATTTCTCTTCCCCAAACTCCTACATTATGTGTCTCCCGCCCATCTCAAAAATTAAGTAGGACAGGTAGAGGAGCAGCAAATTTCAAACTTTTTCCTCCCCTCCCCCACCCCAGCCCTTCCCTCCCCCTCCCCTAGTCTTTGAGTCTTTGGCCTCTGACCTAAAAGTGTCTTGTTTTTTTCCCTTCTTGTCATCTGGCAGCCAAGAATACTGAATGTGGCTTGAAGAAATAACATCATATGATGGAACCATTCTTTTATTAAGACAGCTGACAACATATGTTAGTGCATGTAGTCATTCTTTAGATTGCTATGCCATTTTAGGGCAGAGAGAGGGTTTGGATGAGGTCTTCACGCTATTTTTCAAATTTCATGTGCTGTGGAAAAAAAAGCAAAGCTTGCCATTTTTCATTTTTGCAAGGTTATGAGGATTAAGGAGTCTTTTTTCCATCCCATGATTTAACATGACTTTGAAAATTGCCTGTTAACTCTCAACATGATTTTGATATTGTAGAGCCCAAACAATCCTTAAAAGGAAAAAGCAGAATATAGCTAATTAACAAAGAAAGAAAGGTTCCTTTCAAGGAATAGGATGGTACATTTCCAGGGTCTGGCCCAGCAAAGAAGGGAAACATGATCTTCATAAATATGGCAAGTTCAGGCCTTTAGGCACAATTGTCTTTCTGCAAGTGTGAGCTTTCCTTTAAGCTCACCTGTGAAAGCCCTGTATGCAGGCTGTTCCCTCCCAGCCCTTCCCTCTCTTTTTTATAACCCTAACTCTTCTCTTCCATAAGAACTAAGCTGCAGGATGGTAAAAGGAAATGACTTCATTTGGGTGGAGAAGGGAAAAGATATAGCTTTAATCCCAAATCTTGTAAGTCAAATGTGCTGTGCAAGAAAAAGCAGCTGCCAAGCCACCAGCTGAGTCTCCTTAAGCGGAGGGCCTTGCTGAGCAGCATCCCCAAGGGAAGGAGAAGCACAGGGTGGGGACGTGGAAATGATAGTACCAAGACTTGCATCTTGGTTCCAGGTACATAATTCTTTCTCTCCTGTCATCCTTCCCTGCTTTGTTTTAGCAGAGAGGGGGCTCTCCAGAGATCTAGAGCCCTATGCTGGCCTCTGAAAACTAATCTGAGCAATAGACTCAGAAAGTAAGATGCTTTTCAAAACCTACATTTAAGATTCTATCTCAAGAGTTCCTGCTGTGGTACAGTGGGTTAAGAATCTGGATACAGCAGCTGGTGTCTCTATAGAGGTGTGGGTTCAACCTCTGGCCCAGGAACTTCCATAGGGTCTGGGGGCTAACATTTAAAGGTTTTTTTTATTATTTTATTTTATTTTATTTTGTCTTTTTAGGGCCACACCTGTAGCATATGGAAGTTCCCAGGCTACAGGTCGAATCAGAGCTGCAGATGCTGGCCTACACCACAGCCACATCAAGGCAGGATCCAAGCAGCATCTGTGACCTACACCACAGCTCACAGCAATGCCGGATCCTTAACCCACTGAGTGAGGCCAAGGATGGAACCCCTATCCTCATGAAAACTAGTCGGGTTTGTTACTGCTGAGCCTTGATAGAAACTCTTTAAAAAAAAATTTTTTTTAATAAAATAAAATGAAATTGAGTGTGAAGAGTTTTTTTTAAAAAATTATTCTAGCCCAAACCAGAAAAGCACAATTAATCCTTAGGAGGGAAAATATTACAAGGTATGTGGTAATTAAACTTACCCTTGCTTACTCTGTCATGCTTTCTCTTCGGCAAGCTTCAAAGAGGAGGAGAGGCAGAGTGCACTGAAATAGCCTGGGTTATTTTATTCTGGGTCACAATCACACCCAGAATGAACATTGGTGGGCTTCCTACATGTAGTGAGGGGAGTGGGCTTATCAAGCCAGCCTCTGGGGAGCTCAGATTTGTGAATAGCTGTGCACTCAACTACTTCAAATATCAATTTTGTTGGTGTGTCTGTTAATCTTTTTTTCTTTTCTTTCTTCTTCTCCTCCTTCTCCTTCTTCTTCTTTTTGTTAAAACTTTTTGGATGGAAATCTTTGAATGTCTGCATTTACCTCTGTCCTCATAAAGATAGGACATTTGAATTATTTTAATTGTTTGATGTCCAGGGTCTTTTTAATTAATGTTCACCATCTGACCCCCGTCTTTCCCTTTGTCAGCTCACTGCCTTTCTAACTCTTTCCCAAAGGGAAGACTTCGTTAAACTGATCCAGAAAATTGTAAGATGTTGACTAGGTGACAATTCACCTGAAGCAGGGTCCTTCTGCATCAACAGGCTCCTGCTCACTTGCTCCTCTTATGGTTTTTCTAGATAACTGCCCAGAAGTATTTGTTCCTTTAAACATCCTTCATCCATGCACCTAGTAAGCAGGTGCCTTAAAATCTACTGGTGGGCACTGCAAATACTACCCTAGGGGGTTTTATCATTAAGCCTTCATGAAAACCCATGAGGTATGTACTTTTATTCCATTTTACAGATGGGAAAAATGAATTTCAAAGAACGTCAGTGACATACAAAGTAGGTAGAGAGACAGCATTGAAAAGGAGGCAGTCTATCTTCAGCCCTTGCTCTTGACCTCTACACTATGCAGCATTTAATCTCACCCCCAACTGCTGGATCCTCCACATGAACCCTAATATTCTGCCAAGCACCCAGTGCTCTCAAAGTGTGTGTGTGTGGGGGGGTCCTTCTACAGGCCATGGACAGCTATATTTTAAGCAGAGGCAGGAAGAAAGCCACATCACCTACTTGGTTCTATACTGGGTCATCTGCAGGCCAAAGCAGCCATGCTTCAGTTCTGGTTTTTTACAATTCTTCATGAAAACCACCCTTCAATTCTGCCATAACCATTCTGAAGGCCAGGCATACATCTGTAGACCACAATTTTACCCACCACCCCTCTCCAGGTCTCCCATCAGCAGGCATTTGGAATATTGTTCTGTTTTCCTTGTGAGCAACACTGCTGTGAACATTCTCAAGCTTGAGTCCTGTTGCACATGTGCAAGTTTCTCCTGGGAATTCAGTGAGATGCAGAATAGCTGGGCCATAGGTATGAGGATGCTCAACTTTACAATCCAATGTCAAACATTCTCAGGCAAGCATGACTCCTAGTTTAGATTTAAATAGGAACCCAAGAAAGTAGCTCCTCCAAAGATGTGAGTCAGCAGCTCGTGTAGATCTACACTATGGAGAACGCATAGTGATGAGACCTAGACCAGAGATAGCTAAGGGCTTGACTAATTCTGGTGTAGAAAGGCTCTGACTTAACATGAGAACCATGCTGGGAAGATCTGTGTCTTGTGAAGTATTTTTTATGATCAAGTTAGCTGTTTAGTAAACTATGCGTGGTTATTTCCACAGTGTGTGGTCTCAGTCAGTCTCAATAAATTCTTTTATTGGTTTATACATCTCCAAATTAAGGAAGAACCTTCTCCAAGTATTGTTATGGCTACTCCCTGAACTGGAAGAGTGATGTGGGAGTGCTAACAAATACAGCAGAATTCTGTATCTGAAGAGAGCAATCAGATAAATCAGATACTACCTTACTGGCTCAAGTGGGTATGCTACATAAAATCACCATTGTAGAGATGTTTCTCCATGACAGTTAAATAGAACTGTTTTCATTTCAAGAAAAAGTCTAAAATGCTGTATTTTTAATCTCTGATTTTAATTTTTTTAAGGTTTTCTCTCAACCTTCCTGCCAAATTATACATGTTATTTCGCTTTCCCTTCAAATTGTGTCTGCTTTTCCCTTTATGAAATAATCTTGTAATTCACTCTGGGCTTAGAAGCCACAAGCCAAACCTGTTATCATTGTGGGTCATATAAGAGTAAATGAGGTCCGAGAATGAATCTAAAAAAGCCCTCTTCCAAGAAAAGTGAATTTCAGGGACTTAACATTTAAAGGCTAAAGACCTCTTTTGTATACTTATTCTCAGTTGTGTTTTGAGTGGTAAAGGTAATAATAAATGGCCAGATTCCAACTATTTAAGAAAACTGAGCAGAAGATTCAGACCACGACTCAGGTTCTGTTTCAATTCTGATATTTGATAGCTATGTGATTAGGCAAGAAGCTTCATCATCCTTTACCTCTCTAAGCGTATGGAACTAGAAAATGAAAATGGTCACCTCTCTTCATGTATAGAAATAAATTCTTGATTGTCACCATGTAACAGAATCTTCCGCTGGATAGCTTTGCCACAACATAAACTATTATCCTAATGAATTAAGATTACCTTAGAGCATGTTGGCCTCTGTCTCTAGAAAAGAGTCCCAAGTTTCTAAACCTTTTAGTAGGCAAGGAGCCAAGTACCTGAGCTTTCCTAACAGATATTCCAGAAAAAAATATCAAAAAAATATATACCAGGCCCTATGGCAGATAATTTATATAACTGAAAGAGAAAATTCCAAAATATTGGTATCTAGAAATCCCAGTTTTTCTTTTCTTTCTTTCTTTCTTTTTTTTTTTTCTGTCTTTTGTCTTTTTAGGGCTGCACCCACGGCATATGGAGGTTCCCAGGCTAGGGGTCTAATCGGAGCTGTATCCTCTGGCCTACACCACAGCCACAGCAACGCAGGATCTGAGCCATGTCTGTGACCTACACCATAGCTCACGGCAATGCCAGATCCTTAACCCACTGAGCGAGGCTAGGGATCTAATCTGCAACCTCATGGTTCCAAGTCGGATTCATTTCCGCTGCGCCACAAGGGGAACTCCTAGAAATCCCAGTTTTTCTTAAACTGTTCGTTAAAGTAGTGTTGTAACTAAGTGGATCAAGTAAAGGAAAATGGCATTGAGAATGGTACATTTATTCTTCTAATAATCTTTGGCTAATATTTGCTAAAGCAGTTAACAGCAAGCTCAGTGAGGTATATTGCAAATATGATCACAAACCTATCTACTTTATTAAGAAGTGGAAGCTGGGAGCTCCTATTGTGGCTCAGGAGAAACGAACCCAACTAGTATCTATGAGGATGTGGATTCAACTCCTGGCCTCACTTAGTGGGTTAAGGATCCAGCATTGCCATCAGCCATGGTGTAGGTCACAAACATGGCTCAGACCTGGCGTTGCTGTGCCTGTGGGGTAGACCAGCAGCTGCAGCTCTGATTCAAACCCTGGCCAGGGAACTTCTGTATGCCATAGGTGCGGCCCTAAAAAAGAAAAAAAAAATGTGGAAGCTATTTTCCTATCCTTTGAATCTGGGATAGCCATGGGTCTTTTTGTTGGCCAGCAGAACATTAGCAAACTGGACACAAGCAGAGGCTGAACTTATTCTTGCACGTTGGAACATGCCTTCTTATTTATTGTTCTTAGAATGTGTCTCCATCATGTAAAGAAGCCTAGACTAGCCCAACATACAGAGGAAAGAAGTACCAAGAGACCTGCAGAAAAGCTAAGCTGAATCCCTCACACCCTGTGGCTGTGGCTACACCCCTGCTTCCAGAGCTCTTATGATGGGAGAACCTGAACTTCCCTATAATCTGTACCAGTGTGAGTAGGAGTTTTCTGATTCTTGCCTTTCTTGAATACTCATTCCCTGTACAGCAGGACATGCCAACTGAGAGCTAGAAATGTGTCACTTGCAATAAATATTTAATAGCCATTGCACTAAAATGTGCATCTTTTTGGAATAGAAAGACATAACAAATAAAATATTCATTTTCCATACATTTTGATCTTATTAGATACTGGGAATATTCTTTGACGTGAAAAGAAACTTAAAATTATGCTATTGTAGCACTGAATAAAGTTTCTGGGCCATAGTTTCAGAACTACATACAGGCTTGTGCAGACACAACCAGTCAGGCCTAAGACCTAAAGAATAAAGTAATCTGTTTTTTCATCTCTGTCATTTTATAGAGACTAACTTTATCAGTTTATTTGAATAATCTTGGAGCATAGTTTTTCTACTTGGAGATACATGGGAATAGTAACTTTCAATAGACATTAGTAGATACCACTTAAAAGAACTCTTTGTAAACCCAAGCCAATACCAAATTAGAGACAGAGTGAGATGTCAGCAGACCACTTAAAAGAATTTTGAGCCAGAGTAATACTGAGTAAGTATGAAATTGTTTTTATCCATTTTTAAAAGCCTGCGCATCTGTGATTACTTTCACACTGATATGAAACTTGCCTGCAAAGAACTGCCAAATGTTTACTTTCCAGAATCAGAGACAATGTCAGGCAAAAAGCCCACCATCCATTCTGCATGGCTCTCACTAAACTTGGCCTTCACATAGCTTACTCCTGAATGAATTCAGTGAAATGATACATCAAAACACTTTTATAAGAAAAAAATCTTTACTTCCAGAGATTCTTCAATAGGTTTCTCTTGAAAATAAAAATAGGTTCCTTGATCTAACAAGTAGAGAAATGCATAGGGCCAGTGATTCACAACCTGGAGGTTTCCAGGCTAGGGTTACAACTGATGCTGCAGCTGCCGGCCACAGCCACAGCCACAGCAATATCAGATCTAAGCCACATCTGTGACCCACACCACAGCTCAGAGTAACACTGGATCCCACTGAGCAAGGCCAGGGATCGAACCCACAACCTCATGGTTCCTAGTCGGATTTGTTTCCACTGTGCCATGATGGGAACTTCTTTTTAATTTTTTAAACTTTATTTATCACATTATTCTGTAAAATGCTGGTTTGTGAAATGCTTCTTTAGTATAATCTGTTGACTTGGCAATAGATGGGAAATGAGGTTCAAAAGGAGACAGCAGTAAAAATTGTATTCACATGTTGAGGCTGAATGACTAGAAGAATGACGGTTCTTTTAATCATTAGATAGGAAGCATGAAAAAGGTATCAGGTGTGGGGAAATGATAAGTTCATTCTGAGCACACTGAGTTTGACTTGAAGATCCTTTTGGGGTTATGATTGCCCATCAGTTGGAATTTCAGAACTAGAGGTTACTAGCATGGTCCTGACCAGAAATGAAGATTTCATGGTCATATATAGAAGTCAGGGCAACAGATTAAATTGAGAAGAAACTGATAAAAAGAGAGGAAAGAACCTCAAAGGCAGAATGTCTCACTTATTTAGGAAGCCTAATCAGAGAATTTAAACGAGAATAAGAGTATATGTTCCTATAGAAGCAAGAAGAGGAGACAGTCTTAATGAGGAAGCAGTGCTGCCCAGAGGTTTAAAAGGCTGAGACCTGAGATAATAAGGTCATTGAATATGGTGATCTGAGGTGATAGAGGACCTTCTAGATGACATTGGTGGCATTATGGTAAGAGTCTAAGCCTTATGAAAAAGGCTAAGAACTGATGGAGTGCAGAAGGGAAGGCCAAGCAGCACTGGCTTAGTATGTCAATGATGAAGGGAATGAGAAGGATGGATTGGTAACTTCAGAAAGAAACTGGATTCCACAGAAAAGAAAATCATGGACTTGGAGAATAGACTTGTGGTTGCCAAAGTAGAGGGGGAGGGAGTGGGATGGATTGGGAGCTTGGGGTTAACACATGCAGACTATTGCCTTTGGATTGAATTAGCAATGAGATCCTGCTGTGTAGCACTGGGAACTATGTCTAGTCACTTATGATGGAGCATGATAATGTGAGAAAAAAGAATGTATACATGTATGTGTAACTGGGTCACCATGCTGTACAGTAGGGAAAAAAAATAACGTATTGGGGAAATAAAATTAAAAAATTAAATACCAAAAAAAAAAAAAAGAAACTGGATGAAGCATTCACATCTTTAAGATGTAGGATGGCTTAAGCTTTATTGTAAGCAAAGGAAGTGATCCCAGATGTAAGTGAAAAGGGAGATAATTGATAAAAGTTTCAAAGAAGCTGGGAGACTGAGGTCGGAGTCTGGTTGCTATTGATAGAAGATAAATCGATAAAGCTTTTTTAAGGAGCAATGTGACAATATCTATCAAAATTTTAAGTGTGCATACCCTTCAACCCAGAAATTTCACTAATATAATTCTGTCCCACAGAGAAACTAAGGAAGGTGTTCAAGGATATCCATTATAATACTAGTTGTAATAGCAAAAATTGAGAACCCAAATGTCCTTCAATAAAGAAACTTTTAAATAAATCATGGTAGACCTCTTCAACAAGCTATCACACAGCCATTGGAAACAATGAACAAAATCTGTACACACTGAAATGGAATGGCGCTCAGTACCTTGTTACTGTAATGCAAGCTCTATTGGAGCAAGAACCATCTCAATCTTCTCATTTTCTCATCTTGTACACCCATGCCCCAGCATAGACCCAAAGTAGGTACTCAATAAACACTTAAAAAATGGAATGTTGAGTTTTAAAAACATACTGTAGAAGAACACATAAGATGTGCAAAGATTCACATTTGTTTCATTTATACATATACATGCTTAAAATATGTATGTATAGATTTGTATATGCATAGAAAAATTCTAGACAACTACTCAACAAATTAGTTATCTTTGGGGTACAGAAATGGATAGGAGTGAAGCAAGAGAAGTATATACATTTTTATTTGCATTACCTCTTTATTCTTAAATTCAAACTTGGATTTCTTTCATAATTTCAAGATGTCAGTGAAAGAGACAAAAATCACTGGAGAAAAGGGAAGAAGAGTATGGCAAAATGGGTCAGACCTGCCCTCTTCCTGAAATATATTAGTGAATGATGGCAATGTCACAGAAAGGACAGAAACTCGGGGAACCCAATCATGTTTCTTGATAAAGAAGGAGCTAGTGTCATCAATAAGAGTGAGGGCAGTAGTGACTGGCATCTGTGAAAGGTTGAGAAGGCTGGGAACAGGGACACAGTTTTCGAGCTGGGGAGGCAGTGAAGACTATTCAATTTAACCACCCATTTTACATAAGGATTTGCCAAAGAACACACATTTTTGTGAGTGACAAATCTAGTCCAGTACAACGGCCTCATAAAAATGCACAAAAAGGATTCAAGGAGTTCCCACTGTGGTGCAACAGTGTCTTGGGAGCACCGGGACGCAGGCTTGATCCCAGCTCAGCACAGTGGGTCACAGCTTCAGCATAGGTGGCAACTGCAACTCACATCTGATACCTAACTCAGAAACTTCATATGTGTAAGGGCAGCCAAAAAAGAAAAAATAAAGTATTCAAAAGAGATGAATAAATGGATTGCCAGGCATTTATGAGGACTCTGATAAGGTTAAAAGGAAGGATTTGTGATGTAGCATCTATGCTATGCCATGGCATTTTGCATGGAGGCCAGGCAGCCTGTGATTTAGAATAGAGGCAGGAAGTAGGTAGAGAATGGGCAAGCTGGTAGGGGGAGATGGTGATGACTCTTGGAAGATAAAAAGTGTTTCAAACAGTAAAAACATAAATAAGAAGAATGAGGAGCTGGAACTTGTGAGCTAATGTGAAAAATTCTGAATTTAGGAAAATGGCGTCAAATTGGGAGATAGTGCATTGATGACTGACAGATGGAGATTTAGACTGACTGGCTCAAGAGTGACAGGCCACTGGATTGCTCCACTTTCATCCAAAGAATCAGAGCTATGCTAGTGTCATGTAAGTGGATGAGTGGACGGAGGTGAAACTTCAATCATAAAGGTAATATCCACTTGCTTAATAAAACATGAAATCACATCAGTAAATCAAATTGTCTGCCGGTTAGTACCTGGAATCCTCAAGGCAGACCCTGACCTACTACTTTGAACAGGTTTAGCTGGCAGCTCATCTCTTCATGAAGGCAGTTGCTGAATAAGGCTAAAATGCCCTGGCTGTTGTGCCTGCAGTGTTGAGTCACTCAACAAGCCTGTTGGACACCCTGTTGATATTGTGCTTTCTGGCCTGTTCCAGCCGACTTCTCCAAGACCGGTGTCCTTCCATGATATCCAGCCACGATGCAGCCATGGGATTGCCAGGGTAGATGGTAGACAAGAGCATATGATATTGCCCACCATTCCAAAAAGGGGTCAGAGACAACCGTTTAAGTTATTAAAATAAGTGGTGGCAAGGAAATGGAAGGCATAATGTTCTGACTTCTCTGTGATTGCTTTGTGCTCTTGGCTTTTGGCTTTTTGTTTATTTTTAAATTTATTTTCCTTTTATGGTGTATCCTCATGTGTGTATCACATGTAGGTGAAAAGGGTTGAGTTTGCTGTGTCCTACTTTGGCCATGTGCACTTCTAAACCTACCCAATGGTCTCATATCCATTGCAGTTTTATTGGGTTAAATAAGAACACTTTCCATGAAAGATTGAATTTGACTTAGTCTGTATAGTAAATTACATAAAGGTTGTGAGTACATAAGGAATCAGTAGCTCAAATTCCATAATACTAATTCGCTCAGCATCCTGCACACAAGATGCTCCTTGTTCTCCACAGTTCCATCAGGCTTGTATCTACACCTGGCCTTGGGCTTATGAACTTCACATTCACTTGGTCATAATTTAACCTTTTGCATTTTACAAATTGTAATTGTATATTTAGCCTCTTCACAAAGAGAAAGGATAAAATGATTTATAGCTGAGAAAAAATATGGGTTAAAGAGGATGGAATTCAACTTCATCAAACATTGTAACTCAATAATTGTTTTTTGAATGGCTCTGCAGGTGACTTAATACCTGGGAGTGACCACTCTTTTCTGCCAGTAGTATCACAATTTCCTGCTCCAGTGGTCTGTATAGTTTGCCTAGTCTTTTTCCATCCCCAGCAAATGATTTGATGGCCTATTATTCTAAGAAGTACACACCATAAGGCCAGTGAAAGGTTGTATAATAGAGGGGTGAATTGAGGACAGGAGACATATTTTTAAATTCTTTTCCTTTTGTGGTCTCCAGCGGCCTTATTTCTTTTCTGGTCTTCAGTTCTGAATCTGGCAGAGTTTAAAATTATAACACATCTTTCTCTTCCCTTTGTTGCATGTAATTTATTACATGAACTGTCCACAGGCTTTCCTGAGGTACCTAAAATATAGCTTCAAGCACCAATTACTAGACCCTGGGCTTAATTATTCCAGCAGGGATGACTTTTCTAAACTATCCATCTGTCCTCAGCCATGGGCAGAATGGTCACGTTGTCTGGGGATATGTTCTTTTCTAGAACATGAAAGCCTCAGAGCTAGGTGGGACCCCAGGCTCATCATGGCTCATTGTTCTATAGAGGGAAAAAGTGAAATCCAGGGAGCTTATGAAACTAGTTCAAGACTAGTGAGGTGCAGCCCTGGGATGGAAACACCAGGTCTCCAGCCCCTAGGCTGGGCCCTCTTCTTCTCTCCCTCTGGCTCCCATGTTCTTCCTATACCCTCTATGGATCTGCTTGTCAGAACTCATCATAACACCAGGTTAAAAAATCACACTAGACTTTTCCCAAAGGCGATCCAGCTGAATTAAGCATGGAAATGTCATGAGCTCGTCTTGAGTAGCCAGCTGGAAGGAATGGTCTTTAGTACATAAGCATATTCACCCAGAAGCTCTCTTCCCTTAGAATACAAGCCTGAGCCATGATAAACCCAGCCCTTAAATTATCTGTGCTCAGATATCCCAGTTCACAGAGAGAGAGAGAGAGGATAAGACTTCATTTTTATTCAGTTGTTTAATGATGTCATGTGTCTCCTTTCAAACATACATTTCTTCTTTCCCATCCCAAAATCAATTTTTTCTCACTGGTATTTTATTTTCTGATAAATGTTAAGAATAGTAAGTGAACTGTTTCTCAAAACCTGATGGACAGCAATCTTGAACCCTGCTCTTACTGTATTCTTGCTGCTCAGCTCTGACTTAATTGGGGTTGTACATGTTTAAAATGTCAAAGACAGATGATGTCAGGAGCCAAGTGGGATGGAAGAGATCATGCCAGGCTGAGAACCAGAAAATCAGCCTTTGTGTCTTGGTCTGCTACTCCCTGGTGTTTTCATCTTTCTCAGTTTCAAGTTGGATAGTGATGCTTCCCACAGAGTTGCCAGGAGAATAACTTCGGAAAGTGCAGGCAACCACATTTCGCAGAGTCAAAATGATAAGAAATGAAAATCTACGCAAAATGCCATAATTCTAAGATGTTTTAGTCATTATAGAATCTGAATTTGAGTGCCTGAGAATACCAGACAGGAAACTGCCCCCTAAATTATTGGGTAGTTCCTGAGGAAAGCCTGTTCACTTCCAGGGACTTATCTTTATGGATTTTTACTATATCTGAGTTTACAAATGAAAATTCAAATAGAAGGTCTAGTCATTTGAAGACATGCTTCGGTCGTTTAAAGACTGAAACAGCCAAGTAATTAAGGACAGAGTAGTTGGAGTCATGAATTATCCGGATGGTGCTAAGGAGTAAGATGGAACCTGTAACAAAGGGCTAGATGTTATCCGAGCTTGATAATGAAACCACAGCCATGTGACTGACTGAGTAGTAGCCTCCATGAAAAATGTTAACATATATTAGATACTGTATTGATAATAAAGCATCTGCAATTAAGCTATAGCTTCTGAATATTAAAATTACTAAAAGAAAAGGGAAAAATGCTTAATTATGCTATAGACAACAGAAAATTCTATTAACTTTATCATCATCAACCTATCTCTCCATCTGCTAGCTTTCTCTGGAACACAGTAGTCATATAACAACATTAACAATACTAATAAAGTAGTAATAATAATAATAGCAGCTAAAGTTTATTAAGTACTCACTTTGTGTCAGGTATTATTCTGGACAATTTATATGCATTATCTTATTTTACCCACACAGAAACTCTATGAGATAGGTATACTCTCCATTTTACAGATGAGGCAGCTGAGGGTTTGTGACTGAAATAAATTCCCAAGATCACACAGCTGGCAAGTAGGAAAATTGAGGGAAACAGACAATCTGAATCTACAGACTAGGTTTTTAACAACTACATCTAAATTCTCTTTTAACACATGTCTCCAAATGGACAAACTTATAGAAAATTGATATATTCCATATAGTGGTTTTGCCTTTCCGATGACTCCTTCCAGAAGACTAACATCACTGCTCTGCCAGCCATCCCCTTCTATTTCTCATTGATACACTACACTCATCACAGTCTCCTTCAAAATCACATTTCTTAAATTCCTACTGTTCTTGTATCAGAATCCGTTTGTTTTTTGGTAACAGAAAATCTAACTCAAATTGACAACAAAAGGTATTTCTTGGCCTACGAAACTGGCAAGTTTAGAGTTCAGCTTGATTCCACAGCTAAACATCTTCCAAGACTCATTTTCTTCCTCTCCTCACAGTGCCTTCTGGGGGGACAGTTTCTCCTAAAGGTGGCTTCCCCTGGGACTCCTAATGAGTGCAAAGGCAACACAGGCCCTCTTGCATATAGAAGAGATAGGTGCTGCTCACCTCTAGAAGCACTCTCCAAGAAAAGGAGAAAGCCTCTTTCTAGAAGATCCTAGCAAATCTCTCCTTCCATATGACTGCCCCGTGTCAGTCACATAAGCATCTCTGACCTGTAATTATGCTCCAGGATGTGATGGGAGTCCTCTGATTCATTTA
The DNA here is from genome assembly GCF_054392235.1 of Sus scrofa. NCBI lineage: Eukaryota > Metazoa > Chordata > Mammalia > Artiodactyla > Suidae > Sus > Sus scrofa. Next base: position 78,408,351 of record NC_139383.1, on the reverse strand, counting down.
GATCTGAACCAAGTGCCCCCACTGCTAGAGCAATGAGACACTAGCGCAGGCACTATGTTGAGGAAATATAAGAGTAGTTACTAAGAACTCTCTTAATGTTTGCTAGAGTTCTCATCACTATCTCTAAGGTCCCAGTGATACTAGTCTAGAAATGTGGCTGTGCTTAAAGGTTAGAACCTATGCTGATGGGCCACCTAATAGTAAGAAACTGCATGATATGTATACATATAACACACGTTTTTACATATGTATACATGTATATACACACACTATTTCTTTTTAATTATTAAGAAGTTCCCATTGTGGTTCAGTGGGTTAAGAACCCAACATGTGTCCTTGAGGATGTGGTTTCAATCCCTGGCCTTGCTCAGTGGGTTAAGGATCCAATGTTGCTACAAGCTGTGATATTGCTGTGGTGTTGCAGGGGTCAGCAGCTTCAGCTGTCTGATTTGACCCCTAGCCCAGGAAATTCCATATGCCATAGGTATGGCTGTAAATAGAAAAAAATTTTTAATTAAAAAAAATAATTCAAACTATTGCATTTTTAGTGGATAAGTGGAGATTCTGCACAGGGAACTATATCCAATCACTTGTGATGGAACATGATGGAGGATAATATGAGAAAAAGAATGTATATATATGTATAACTGGATCACTTTGCTGTACAGCAGAATTGGCAGAACATTGTAAATCAACTACAATAAATAAAAAAAAAAGAAAGGAAAAAGAAAAGAGGCCTTGGGAGCTGATTTAATAGGAAAGATTATCTTTTTACTAAATAAAGTAAATATGTACTTAGCTTGAGATAAATATAATTAAAGACAGTAGGGAACTTTTGAGAAAGCAAATGAGGACCAAAAAAAAAGAAAGAAAGAAAGAAAAGAAAATGAGAACGAGAGAGAGAAAGGAAGGGAGAAAACCAGTAGTGGTTATTTGGAAATAATCAAAATAATCAAAGCAGACCCAGAACCAGTAATTAATGAACTTTACTTGAGGGTAAAGTATATGATGGATAGAGGCTGTCTCAAGCCACACCTTCCACTGATACAAGAAAAAGTGTTGTGGCTTGGCAAGTTCATGATGGCATATGTTGGCCAGGAAATACAAGTATCAAATATTGCTTTCTTTCCTGGCCTATCCATTCTCCCCAAGGGTGGGTTGGCGGGCTGGCGGGTGGGGGTGGTGCTGACTCTGTTGAAGCTAAAATTCACCTCCGTTTCAAGGAAATATAGGTTTTACAAACTGAGATGACTGTGAGGCAACTGGATTGGCCCAGGGATGGGGAGCTATGTTTGGAAGACACAGTGACAGTCATAAACATTCTTCTGTCTCCTGAGACCTAGCCCATTACTGCAACAATCTGGTCCCCCAGGCTCCAGTCTCTCCTCCTCAGTGCCCTGTCGGTGTGATTATCTGATTAACGTTTCTTAACTCCCCTGTGAGCCTCTCTTTGTCTTCCAGTAATAAACTATAATCAGGCCGCCCATACCTAGCAATTCCATCGTACCTCCCATTATTCACACAAATAAACTCTCACGGTAACTCTGGCCAGCTTGCTGAATACGCCTGTGTTTTCCCTCTCCTAAGCCTGTGTCTAGGCTGTCCCCTTTTCCTCACAATCCCTTCTCCATACCACCCCCCAGCAGTCTTCCCACACCTAATTCCTATACCCATGTGGAAATCCAGCTAAATCTACAGTGCCTTCTCTTCTTACTGAGCTCAAAGGGATCCCTTCCTGTTTAACCCCCAAAGCAATGGATTTGTGCCCATCTTGAGCACCTACTAACTCGAATTATAAGTACTGCTGTGCTGCAAACATCCCTCATTAGACTATAAGGTGGCCCCATAGTATTATCCACATTAGAACTCACTGTCTTAAGGATTCCACGTAAAAAGGCAATTTGTGCAATATCCATTATATATTATGAATTTATAATGTTTGAAAAATAAATCTATTTTAGAAGGAAGGAAAACAGTGTAGAATCTGATTTAAAAGGCCTCTCCAAATAAAATTTGTCCAAAACTAAACTCTTCATCATCTTTGCTGCCAACTTGTACCTCCAATTTTTCTTCCCATGTTAGTAATGGCAAATCAATCACTTAAGTCTGCTCAGGTCAAAAACATGGACCTCAGCCTTGAATCCTTTCTTACTTTCACTCTTCATATCCATCAAATCTTATTATTTCTATATTCAAAATAAATCCAGATTTGAAGACGTGTCACATCTAATGCTAACATGGTGGACCAAACCACTATCACCTCACACTTGTATTATTACAAGAGCCTCTGAATGGCTTCCCTGCTTCCCCCAGCATAGTCTCTTTCCCACATGGAAGGCAAAATATGACAAATCATATCACTAGTGTACACAGCACCTCCAAATACTTCCCATCTCACTGAGGGCAGAAGCCAGAGTATTTCCAATGATCTCAAAGGTACTGCATAATCCATCCCATATAGCCCCCCGGCTTTCTGGCTTTACCTCCAACTACTCTTTACTTCCATCACCTCGTTCTAGCCTCTTCCTCAACAAGGCCAGCACCTTCTCCACTCTGCAGTATTCACTCTCTATCCCATAGCACTTTATTTTTCTCTACAGTGCTTATCACTTGACATAACGTTTTCCATGCATATGTATTTCTGTTGCTTGATTGCTTATTCTTTCTCTGACCTTTGTTCAGCTCTTGAAGGCAGAAATTTTTACCTGATTTCTCCTTTGCTCTATCCCAGAGCCTATAAAAGTGCCAATTGCAAAGTAGGCACTCAAAAAATATCTGTTGAATGACCAGGGCAAGAATAAATATTACTTAGAGTGTTAAATATTCAGCAGCTGTAGACCAGCTAGGGCATGTGGAAAGACTTGAGAATCTTTCTTCTAAAGGTCAGAAGAAAGATTCTGTACATTTCAACTTTTACAACCAAATCTATTTTTCACCTTTTTTTTTCTTTTTTTGGCTGCCTCACAGCATATGGAGTTCCCAAGCCAATGATCAGATCTGAGCCTCGGTTGGAAATTTCAATGCTGGATCCTTTAACCCATTGTGCCGACCGGGGATCGAACCTGTGTCCCAGTGCTCTAGAGATGCCACTGATCCCCTTGCACAACAGCAGGAACTCCAATTCTTCACTTTTTCTAGAGGATAATGCAAAGGATGCAAAGGTAGATTATAGAGCTTTTGAGGTAGCATCTTACAGCTAGTCTGTAGCTGCTCACATAAAGTAGAAGACATTTTAGCCCTCTATCCTGCTTAAACAACCACCATGCCAACAGCAACCCTCCTCTTAAAGAGATCTTCTCCTCCCCTCGTTGTACTAGGGGTGGGGTGCATATGGGGACATGAAAAGCCCATTTCTCAGAACTCTTTTGAATGTTGCCCAACTATCCTTAATTATGTCATTTCATTATCAAGTCTCAGGTGGTCCGATTTTCTATTGATCTCATCACTGAGTTAATGGATGCTGGCTGGAGCCAGAATGAGAAGAAAGGGCTTCCCTTCCAGCCTCCTACTGGTCCCTCAGCGCTGCCTCATCCACACTAGCTAATCCCCCCAAAATGCAAATCTGAACACTGTGAGCTATTCACAGTAACATGGAGTTACAGTGACTTGGAGGAAAAGCTTTAAAAGGTTTATACAGCTGGATTAATTTCTTTTTTTAATTTTTTTAATTCAGTGAATTTTATTATATTTATAGTTGTATAACCATTATCACAACTTAATCAGTTTGATTAATTTTCTAAGAAAAAAAATAGATGGAATCTGTAAAGTGGACATATATTAAAATATATTTTATATACACAAAATGTATATATAATGGAATACATAAAATATCAAAATAGATGAAATCTCATTAATATAGCTGTAACAGAAGCCTAAGGGTATTTATATCCAGACATTTTCAGGGTTGTCAGTCGCTGTCTCAGACTGGTACAACTGCTGGTGGCCATCATTCCTTCTTGTTTGATATCTGGGATTTCCAATTTTACCACAATTATTATATTTGGTACGTCTCGAATTCTTTAAGTGCAAATAGGAATACATCATTCCTGGCCTTAAATTTTTCACTTAAAAAAATGGCCACAGTTTTATGATGGGATTGGTCAGAGCAGCAACCATAGCTGTCCCCTCCCATGAGGTTTCCAACTGTCCCTCAAGTGGCAGGAAGGTAAGGTGGGATCTGGGGTCTCTTTATGCTCACACTCCTCCCCTTTGTGAATGGTGCTGGTGGAGGAGCAGGAGCAACAGTAGGAGCGCTGGGAGAGTATGGGGCTTCTAAAAGTGGTTCTTCCCTGTACAACATTGTGCCTGTAGATAAAACACCACGTTGGACCCTTCAAAGCTGGTTAAGAGGGTAGGTGTGGTGTTCTTTACCACAGTGAGATTTAAATGTTTTTTATTTTAAAAAAAGTTGTTCTTCGGAGTTCCCATTGTGGCTCAGTGGTTAACAAATCTGACCAGCATCCATGAGGATGCAGGTTCAATCCCTGGCCTTGCTCAGTGGGTTAGGAATCAGGTGTTGCCGTGAGCTATGGTGTAGGTCAAAGATGTGGCTTGGATCCTGAATTGCTGTGGCTGTGGTGTAGGCCGACAGCTATAGCTGCAATTTGACCCCTAGCCTGGGAACTTCCATATGCCACAGGTGTGGCAAAGGAAGGAAGGAAGAAGGAAGGAAGGAAGGAAGGAAGGAAGGAAGGAAGTTGTTCTTCCTTCAATAGTTTTTGATCAGACATCAGTATCACAGTGAATACCCCCCAGTCTTCAGGTCTGCATTTTGAGAGGATCCCTCTGTTGGGCTGAGACACGACAAGGCAACTGGGAAGCCCTTTCTCTCTGGGCTTCACCCCTGGCCGCTGAAGGCCATGACTGAGTGCTGGGAGGAGGGCTCAAAGAGCCTTTGGAAGTCCCCTTGCTTTCTCACCCTCCTGTGGCATCTGGGCTCTGATGCATTTGTCCCGTTGCACATATAGTTCTCTTCCCTGGACCACCATTTTTCCCCTCCTCCCCTCAGTTAAGATAGCACCATGGCCCCCCCTGGACCCTCTCCCAACTCTCTCTCACTGAGCCCCACCCAGTAAAGAGCTTGTTCTAGATATTTAATTACCAATATGTGTGGACTTCTGCTTTCAATTCCTGTTCATCACTTTGCATTCCTTACAGGGTCTACTTATGGTCTGTCCTACCAGACTCTGAACTCCTAGAGTCAGGATCATGTTTTTACCAATTTAACCCTCAGCATCTCACCTGCCATACTGCAGAGTTCCATAAATGCCAATTCAATAAACGAATAGGTGAGTTAACGAACAAATAAATTACGTAAACAATGGATGGATGGATGGGTGGATGGATGGGTGGATGGAAAGGATGCAGGTGGCAAATGCTAAAAGCCAGATGAGGCTGTGACAAGTGTCATAATCAGGAGAAAAAACATAGAGAGCACAAGCTGCCCACATCCTGAACAAAAGCCTGGACAAATTCCTGGGAAAAGAACCACTTTTAGAAGTCCCATCCTCCCCTAGAACTCCCACAGTTGCTCCTCCTCAGGTTGCCGGAGCTCCCACCAGAGTCATTCACAGAGGAGACATGTGGCCAGAGAGGAGAGGAGTGTGAACAGGAAGAGAGACCCTGTCTCCCTCCTACCTTCCTGCCACTTGATTATCCGCAGAGACCTCAGGGCCAGGACAGCCCATGCCTGCTTCTCTGATCAATCTCCTCACAAAACTGTTGTCACTAGTACACTGTCCCCACAACAATCCTCCATCTAACTATGTCCAAGATTAGCACTGAAAGGTCCGAAATAGCATCTGACGTGACTTTCTATTTGCAGAAGGGCATGTGGGATGCATTAGCGACACCCCGGCTGGGTCCTTGGACACAATGGATGGGCCCAACAACCAAGTGCTGAAGGGAGTGGGCAGCTCTGATATTTATCTGTTGATAACTGTGGCATGGGACTCAGAATTCCAGAACCCTCTGTTGATAACGCCTTCAAACCAACAGATCTGCTGCTGCCAGAACTAAAAATAGCTTGGTCTGGTTGGGAAAGCATTGGTCTGGAGTTGGAAGGCATGGGGCCCTCACTCTGCACTAACTGGCTCAATGTCCTTGCCATTTAACCTCTTAGCCTGTCACAAATCTGAGCTCTCTTCTGTGCGTTGGGAATGATGGAGCAGCATCCCTTCCATGCCCAGATAGGTGGGAGACCCAAAGGAGAGAGTAGACACGAAAGTACTTGCTGAATGCCTAGAGATGGAGAGAGAGAGAGGGTCATGATAACAAAACAGCCACAGTGTAGTCACTCCCCAGTTGTCATGTGAGCAGGAGTAAAATCCTCCCACACTCAGGCCATGGATGGTCTCAGGGTGGCCCTTTAGTGATGACTACCTTTGTCTTAGTGCCTCCCAACTTGCTGCAAAATAGTCAGCAATCCTCCCTCCTCGCCTGCCTGCCCTGTTCTTCTAAGATCCATGACGGCCTCATTCATGGTTAAGACAGGGAAGTCCCAACTAATAGCCAGAAACCTGAACAGCTATTCTCAGCAAAGAGGAGGTTCCCCAGGTCACAGGATAAATAAACATGGTTATGTTTCCTCTTTAAAAATAGTGATTCTGGGAGTTCCCATCATGGCTCAGTGGTTAAAGAACCCGACTAGGATCCATGAGGACGAGGGTTGGATCCCTGGCCTCGCTCAGTGGGTGAAGGATCCGGCATTGCTGTGAGCTGTGGTGTACGTCGCAGATGTGGCTCTGATCCCGCACTGCTGTGGCTGTAGCGTAGGCTGGCAGTTACAGCTCCAATTGGACCCCTAGCCTGGAAACCTCCATATGCTATGGGTGAGGCCCTAAAAAGACAAAAGACAAAAAATAATAATAATGATGATGATTCTGTGATTTTTTTAAAAAAAGACTTTAGGAGTTCCCGTCGTGGCGCAGTGGTTAAAGAATCCGACTAGGAACCATGAGGTTGCGGGTTCGGTCCCTGCCCTTGCTCAGTAGGTTAGGGATCCGGCGTTGCCATGAGCTGTGGTGTAGTTCGCAGATGCGGCTCGGATCCCGCGTTGCTGTGGCTCTGGTGTAGGCCGGTGGCTGCAGCTCCGATTGGACCCCTGGCCTGGGAATCTCCACAAGCAGTGGGAGCAGCCCAAGAAATAGCAAAAAGACAAAAAATAAATAAATAAATAAAAGACTTTAATTTAAAATAGAATAGTTAGATAGTAAATATTGAGCACTGTCTCTATGCCGGGTTGTGCTAATACTTTATTCACATTATTTCATTTACAACTCATGAGGGGCATCATCATTCCATTTTACAGATGAGGAAATTGACATTCAGAGAAACTAAGTTCTGTCAAGCTCCCAGAACCACTGTAAACAGACCTAGGGTTTGAAGTCTATTTTATTCCATATAAAACCCATGTTCCTGTGTGTTACGCTCTTTTGCTTCAAAAATAATAATAATGTCTGCAGAAAGAAGATGAGGGGAGTTAGAAGCATATTTTTAATCAAAAATTAAAAATTCATAGGTCTTGCATAAATGCACTCCTACCCCCACTGCTCAGGCCTCTTAAAGAATCTAAACTGGTGAGGAAAGATGAAAAGAGACTCTGGGTCAAACAAAAAGTGTAAGACTAATTGACAGTTAAAGAAGAATGGGACATAATCCTTCAGAAAACAAATGTGAATAGCTTTTGCATATTGATGAGGTCTATATCTGAAGTCAGAATATGATGTGTATATTATTATTATTATTATTATTATTACTACTAAGGTTTTTTTAAAAGCAAAAGTGGGACAGGACATTTAGCATCATTTCTTCCTCTTCGGAGGTTGGCCATCTTGTCTCCCAATATAAGTCTCTTGAAAAATTAACCAAACCCACACATACTTTTTTAAGTTCTTTTACTTAATTTAGTGGGTTAACCAGCTTATTTGGAAGATGATCATAATTGAGCTTAATGGTTCATTGTAACACTGTTTTTATATCTTAAAATGAAAACATTACAGATACTTTAGGATGTATGAAAACTTTTTGCTTCTTCCAGCTTGGCACTTTTGTATCATACCATCTTATTGTTGAAAATCATTGACCTGAGCATCAGATTTACCTGGGTTCTAGTAGCACTTTTACCACACACCCATTACCAAATATGTATAACAATACCTATCTCATAATAGTGAAAATGGAAATAAACAAGATAATTTATGAAAACTTTTTGGCACCTAGAAGGTACTCAAAAAAATGAGGGTGCCATCTCTTCTAACTCTGAATTTGTGACCTTTATTTTGTGAGTTTCCATGTGGAATAGACATGAAAGATAGTTTTGGAAGCAGTGAGGATCAGATTCAGCTTTCTACCAGCTTTTACTTGGGCAAATGCCCTAGTCTCTCAGAACCTCCCTTTCTTCTTCTATAAAAAGGAAATAATAATTCTATTTTTCAAAAATGCTGTGAGGACTACAAATAACACATAAAAAGTATCAGGCATATGGTAGGTGCAAAATAAATGGCTGCTTTGTTTATCCTTGGATAAAATGATTTTTGTCCTTTAAATAGAGCTAATGGATAGGTTTTATTAAAACTTTTTTTTTTTTTTTTTTTTTTTTGTTTGATTGTAAGCAATTTCAAACACCCAGAAACTTAAGTGGCATTTTATGGTTATCTCATCTAGTCCTTTTGAAGCCATGTGTGCGTCTCCTGGGAAAGTTTAAGGCTCCTTATGAAGCTAATGACTGCAAAGGTACCTATCAACTGTAGTGGCCATTGACCCATCCATATGGGTACCCCTCATAATTGTAGCTCAACTTGGCTCCAAAGTCTTGGAAGGTTACATGACTTAGACACATGCAGTAGCATGAGATTACAGGCCAAGAGGAAGAGGTTGGGGCTGTGAGCAGTATATTTGACAGGCTCATACACTGCAAGCCTTGTTCCTGGCCCTTTACAAAGCACCTCTTTAGGACGAAAACAAGATGTTCTTTGTCAATAAAAGTTCATGCATTTCAGTAATGAAGTCATTTTCCAGTGCTGCAGTGAAACATATTCTTCTCCCAAGCCCTCTGGGTGAGGACTGTCGGGAGGAAGAGGGTGGCCAGCCAGTCTCCAGGGAAGGTAGGAGCACAAAGAGGGCAGCAGCCTGTCTCTAGAAAAGGAGAAACTTTGTACAAGAAAGTGGGTGCCCTCCCCCCCCCTGCCATCTGGGAGCCTCCACCTCCCAGCTCCAGCCAGGAATCCCTTTTACACCCACTTTCCTGCAAACTAGCTGGGCCACATAAAAGATCTACATAAATACAGATAAGACATCCGGCACCTTGGCTAAACAAATAAGAGATGTGAGGAAGCAATCACAAAAGCTGAATATTCATCTGGGACCCTTGAGGGGCCCCAAACTGAAAGGGGAGGGGAGGTCGCGAGGAAAGCCCCGCCAGTAGTGTCAGAAAGGCCTGCTTGGAGGGGGAGGGCCTGGAAGTGAAGGTAAAAAGGGAGCGGTGAGAATGGGTGTGGGAAGGAAGCCAGGGCAGCGTAGCCCTCAGTCGGCCCTCAGTCAGTCAGGGACAGGAGGCGGCCGGCGGCGCTCTCAGGACTCGCCCCAACCCCACCCGCCTTTTGATGCTCAGCTTTAAGCTCCATCCATCTGTACATTCTTCAGCCAGAGCCTCTGGGGAGAGAGAGAGAGAGAAAGTGAGAGAAACAGAGGGGGAAGACAGAAAGAGGGAAGAGGGGGTGGGGACAGGCTCTGGCTTACTCTCTCACTCTCCCTTTTTCTACTAAGTTGCTCCGCGGGCTGACTTGAGTTCCCCCATCTGGATACTGCAGAGGCAGAGAAGGTAAAATAAGCAGGGAGGCACCGCCGCACTACGGGGAGGGACCGGCGAGGACCAACAGTGGCTGAGCCCCTGAAGGAGCCCTGTCGGATGTCAGCGGAGAGATGGCTTTGAGCTCAGCCTGGTGCGCAGTCCTGCCCCTGTGTCTCCTCTGGGGCGCCGCCTGCTCCCGCGCCGCGTCCGGGGACGACAGCGCTTTTCCTTTTGACATTGAAGGGAGTTCAGCGGTCGGCCGACTAGACCCGCCTGAAACCAGCGAGCCCCGCGTGGGTCCAGGAAGCCTGCCTCCTGCTACCCAGGTACAGTGTCCCTGCCATTGTCACCCTGCTGGGGCACCTGTGCCCGGTGCGCTGTATGTACCACACTTGTCTCTCTCTCTTCCCTCTTTCTTCCTTTCCCCATCCGCCTTGAGAATTTCACTGGAACCAGGTCACCTCAGAAACTTGAAATAAAAGTTTCACTTTGTAGGCTGGATTTGGACATAGTGAGTTGAGAGCTGAGGCCTTGGAAAGCATGTCCCTGTTCAAGCTGGCAAAGGACACGTGTCCTGATACTTTAAGTAAGCTAGACTCCTACCTGGAGCTGCAGTGGCACGTCTATGATTTTGTGCCACTTATATGTCTCAGGGAATCATGTTTGTCAAGCCACGCCACTTAAAGTGTGTGCCCTGGCACTAGCTTGCTGCTTCTCTGTGATGTTAGGACAGTGAGAACAATACTACAGGGCCAATCCTTTTGTCACAGATTAAACAGAAGGTCCTTGGAGGGTGAAAGCACTAAAGAAGCTGTTAGGACACTGCAGAGCAGATACCTTAAATAGACAGGAGCCATTATATTCCAGAAACAAGAAGTTGTGGTGAAAGTCAAGCCCCATCCCAAATGTAAAAATGCTGGGGATATGCTGTTAATAATATGCTTATTCAAAGAGCTGCTGTTTGAATCCCTTACAATGACATTTATGTTGAAAGCATAACCAAAGTGTAGAAATTGGGTAAAGGAGGATGAATCCAGAGTAAGTGATTTAAGGGTCCCCTGAGCCGAGATGGACCACAGCATGTCCAGTGCGTGGGAGATACTAAGGAGGAGGAAAATGAAGTCACCTAAGTTCATGGGAAAGGAAAGACCAGTTGACCTAACAACACACACACACACACACACACACACACACACACAAAACCCTGTAGCTATGGTTACAGCAGCTATAGAACCAAAGCAGTTATGGGGTTATTGATACCCTTTCTCACAGCACTGAAGTCTAAATTATTGCTATTAATCTTACTAATTGTTAGTATAAGTGTAGTAATTAATTACTACAGATAAAATAAGATGGATGAAGATGGTCCTTCTCCAGGAGTGAGCCCTATGCATGCATGCCAGCAAATGAAGGGAGAATGGGTAGGGCCAGAGCATACCAACCTCCAGTGTGGTGTGAAATGTAATCCCCATGAGAAAGAGGGGCACACCTTCTGGTCAGCTTTGTCCCCAGACATGGGGAGAAGCCAGAAGCAGGAGACACTCTACACAATGGGAAGGCTTCGCTTCTCCACAGGCTTGGAGTTAACCCTTGCCCCCCACCCCCCACCCCCAGAAGCCTTATCTCCACCTGTTGCTTTGAACTTTGTGGAAAGTTCCAGAATGAAATGCTTGACTTAAGAGTAGGATTGCCAGATAGAATACAAGACACCCAATTAAATCTGAATTTCAGATAAACAACAAATAGATTTTTGGTTGTGTCTCAAATATGTCATGGAACGTGTTTATACTAAAAAATTACTCATTATTCATCTGAAATTCAATTTGTCTGGGCGTCCTGTATTTTTACCTGCTAATTCTACAGAGACAGGCACACATAACTTTTTGTAACTCTCATCCCACAAAAAGTAAGAAAAAATTATTTTTAGGGAATCTTACATTTATTACTGAGATTCTGAGCAATTTCTTATATGCTCATATGTTCAGTGAAATCATAGGAAGGCAGCATAGGAAAGTGTTTTAGATGGCAAGCTTTGCAGTTTGATGGTCCCAAGTTCAAATTTAATTTACCTGCGCCTTACCTTGGACAAACTACAGATGCCCAACTTGCATATAAAGAAACTGAGGCTTAGAGAAGTTACTGACATCTACTTTATACTTCATACAGTTATTGTAATGAAATTAGACAAAATACATAGAGGGCTGTGTTTCTGCTGCGGCGGAGTGGGTTGAAAATCTGACTGCCACAGCGTGGGTCACTGCAGTGGCTCAGGTTCCATCCCCAGCCCTGTGCTGTGCGTTAAAGGATCCAGTGTTGCTGCAACTGCAGCGTAGGTCACAACTCTGGCTTGTATTTAATCCCTGGCCCCAGAACTTCCATACACTGTGGGTGTGGCTATAAATATATACATATATAGAAATATATACATATATACATATATACCAATATATGTATATACAGGGCTTAAAAAATAGTATACGTGACAAAGTATAAATGCTTTATATATCCTAAGTGTTGGTGTTATTAGCTTTATTTATAAAACATGGATTACTGGATTAAAAGAAACCCTTATGTGGAAATATTTTTCCAAATTTTATTTTTATGGTGCTATTTTCTTTATATTGCTTGTCTGTATCCTCCCAATCAGAAAGAATGGCCTGTAGTGAGTTAAATTTGTAATACTGTCAGACACTAATAGGTTCAGAATGTCCGTTGAGGGTTTTAGTTTAGGGAAACAGAAAGAAGCTATTAGTCACTCCAGAGGGTCAAAGTAGATGATGTAGAAAGGGTGGTACTGGGGTAATTACGTTCCCACTGCATAGTTTCACATAATGCCTCCAGTCAGCCTGCGGTCCCACAGAGATCCCAACGTCCCACCCTTTGGGTTTCCCATGCTCTTTGTAGCCAGTAAGGAGACCCGAAAGCAAATACATTCTGGAGATTTAATAACATGGTACAACCACGCTACTAAATTGGTTCAGGAGGTTGTATTTTCATCTACAGAAAGAGAACATGGACTCATATAAGACATTACTCGTGGGAGGTTTGAGAGGTGGATGGAAAGATAGTCTAAAAATAAAATCATTTTTATTTGAATTGCATTTATATGAATGGTTATTCCTCAATTCTCCTTCAAAGGGAAGGAAGGAAAATACTAAGGTGAGCATGGAGCAGTGGAAGGTGCCAGGCTGAGGGCCTTCTGAAGGCTCTCCCACGCTTCCCCCTAGCAGGACTGGTACCCTCTCCACCCCTGAGCCTCCACCCTCAACCCAGGTGAGGGCACACTGGTGCACAGAGTGAGTTAGAGGAACAAAGGCATTAAGTATGCACTGAATAAAATGGTGGGGAGCCCTGGCTGACCAAGAAGAAAGGCCCTTCCTTTCTTTCTAAAATAAGCACAGGTTTCCCCTAGGATGCAAAGAATTTGAAAAGAGGAGCACTCATGGGTAACTCTGTGCTAGTTGCTGAGATTTTCTCACCATTTGCTTTTTTACATGCAGGTAATGTGTTGAGTCCATTAAGAGTAATGGTGAGAGCAGTGATTCTCAGTAGGTGGGGATAGGCAAAGGGGAGATGAGGCAGTTTCAAAAAGTATATTTAGGAGTTCCTGTCGTGGCTCAGCAGTTAACGAATCCAACTAGAAACCATGAGGTTGGGGGTTCCATCCCTGGCCTTGCTCAGTGGGTTAAGGATCCAGCGTTGCCATGAGCTATGGTGTAGGTCGCAGATGCGGCTCGGATCCAGCATTGCTGTGGCTCTGATGAGGGCCAGAGGCTACATCTCTGATTGGACCCCTAGCCTGGGAACCTCCATATGCCACGGCAGCGGCGGCCCAAGAAATGGCAAAACGATAAAAAATACAAAAATTTTTTTAAAAGTATATTTATTATTCCAGTATTTCACCTGTAATAAAAGAAAGTCTTGATTTTATTATACGCACTATAACAAGTGAAACTAGGCAGAAGTCTCCTTGACCAATACAGAGAGAGATGCAGAAGAACTGGAGGGAGTGCAGAGATGGGTGCAAGAAGAGCGACCTTCTTGTCTATCAAAAAGCAGCAGGAGTTAAACAAGGTCAAGAATACTAGGTTAGAGGTTGATTAAAAGAAGTCCTTAGTTGGGAATATTTCTCAAAACTTTATTTGATGGTGCTATTTTACCTAATATTGCCATGTCTCTGTTTGTTTATATCTTTCGTTGCTGGAAAGAAGCCACCCAGAGACTCAGAAGAAGAGTGGGGGAGCCTGCTGGAAGGTAAAAGCAGGAAGTGGTAGAGGACCAGGGTGCTCTTTCTGCCTTTGCTAGATTATTGAGAAAATAAGGGAAAGAAGTGGCAACATTAAGCAAACGTCCCTGAGAGGAGGGGAAAACAGGAGTTTATCTCCTGGTAACCAGACTGGGTTTTGCTGTGATCTGCAGTCCTGTGCTCCAACACATAGTTAGATGCCCTTCCACTAAAGGAATACAGTATGTTTATGGACAGCTTAGATCGTTCACTATCTGCTTTCCTTTTCCTTATCTTGCTTCCTTACTTTGAAAGGGGCTCTGCAGAATCACATTAAGACCTCTAGTCACTGCCCTGGGCCATCCTTCTCTACTGGGGTTCCACAGTGTGGTTGGTAATTGGTCTCCCACCCCCACCCCAGTCTGCAGCCCTTATTTCATTCACTTAATATCATCCCAGAATACGTTTGAAGTCCTACCAAATGCAGAGTAATAAAGCAGATGCCAGGAGGCACAGGAAGAAAATAGAGTCCCATCCCTACCCTCAAGGAGTCAGCAATCTTAGAAAAATATACACGTGGTCACGATATAAAGCAGAATGAATTAATGTTCTTTAGGAGTGGCTATCGGCTAAGTGCCATGGGGGTAATGTGGAAAAAGTATTACTCCTGAGCTAGACCAGCAGGGCAGAGCCACCGGCTCCCCAAACACTAAAGAAGCTTCCTGGGCAACATGATTTTAGAAGGACTAGAATATAGTATCAGTAGTAATATTAATAATAGCGTGGCTTATAGATGATACTCACTGAGAACCACATGCCAGACACTGGTTTCAGCATTTTCCATGAATTATTTCCTTTAACCCTCATAACAGCTCAGTGGGACCGGTATAGTCCTCATTTTGCAAATGTCAAAACTGAGGCACAGAGCATTTGTCCAGCCACCTTGCCTGGTAAGAGGCACAGCTAGGAAGGAGATCATGAAAGTAATTTGACTGTGCAAGAATACCTAGGGGAAATGTGGTTAGGTAAATAGAACTATCTGTATGAATAATTTTAGTCCAAGTTTGGAAAATGGAGAATTCCATTTGCTATAATTCCAGAGTTCTCAGTTTTAACCAGGAGAAATGTTTTTTAAATTACGGTACAATGTACATAAAATTTATTATCTTAACCATCTTTAAGTGACATTAGGTACATTCGCCATCTATCATCATCCATCACTATCACCACCTCCATCTCCAAAATTTTTTCATCTTCCCAAACTGAAGATGAAATACCCAATAACTCCCATTAGCCTTTCCCCCCAGGACGTGGCAACCACCATTCTACCCTCTGTTTCTCTAAATTTGACAACTCTAGGTATTGCATATAAGTGGAATCTACAGTATTTGTCATTCTGTACCCGGCTTATTGCACTTAACCTAATGTCTTCAAGGTTCATGCATGTTGTAGCATGTGTCCAAATTTCATTCTTTTCTAAGGCCGAATTAATACTTTATTATATGCATATATCACATTTTGTTTAATCATTTTTCTGACAATGGATATTGAGCTGTTTCTACCTTTTGGCGGCTGTGAATAGTGCTGCTATGAACATTGGTCTACAAGTATCCATTTGAACCGCTGCTTTCAGTTCTTTTGCCTATATACCCAGAAGGGGAAAGGCTGAAACAGAGAAGATTTTTAAACTCAGATTTTTATAGAGGCCAAGCAGAAAATAACTGGGCAGTGAAAGGAGCACATCCTGTAAGTGATGGGGCCCAAGCAAGAGCAGAGGAAGGATGCCTCTCCAGAGCCCACACCCCCTCCCCTTCCACGGCCCCAGTGTTGCCAGGCCTTCGTTTTTTCAAGAGAAGACAGAATCTGGATTCTTATGTGAAATTGCTGACTCAATTTTTTTAATGTCCTGTGGGACAGACATCTGATGGCCTGATTCAGCCTGAGGACTGTTTATTTGCAGTCTCTGCTTTACAACATTTGAAACTCACCTTTCATCAAAGGCACAATGTGGGCATCTAGCCAGACAGATGTGCTATGAATCCAGCTCCCTTACTTTCTAGCTGTTTGACTGTAAGCAAATTAGTTCATCTTTCAGAGGCTCAGTTTGTTTGACTGTAAAATGAATACAAATGTATTTGCCTTGCAAGATATTTGTGAAATAACATGTTAAGCTGACTAACTCAATGTCTGCCCTCATCCCCTCCCTCTTTTCTCCTTCCCTCCTCACTCTCTTTCTTCCACTATCTGTTTTTATCTTCCTGAAAGTTCAGATTTGTAGTATCAGACTACTTTCATCTAAATTTTTACTTTTTTTTGCAAATTTGATTACTTTTAACTTTTGCTTACAAATTTGCTGATTATACAACATTGGAGAAGAAGCAGACTAGGTTAATTATTATAATCACTGTATCCCTAGTAGTTCTTTAAACATAATCTTTGCCCAGAAATAGGATAATCTGAGCATTTAAGAGACATGAAGGAGTTTTTCCAAATCACCAAAAAAAGCTAACCAAAAGAACCCAACATATTTGCTATAACAAGGACTATAACCTTTTTTTCCTTTCACAATTAAATTCTCAAAACTGACTTGTCATAGTTTGTTAAAGTACATTATGCCAAAACACTCCCCCTTTTTAGGTTTTTTTCCTTGCTCAAAGTAACCATATAAATATAATAACAGCCAGACATAATTTTGGGACATTTGATTGATTAGAAATTATTAAAATTAGATTGCTAGTACATGCTTTGAGCTCCAAAACTTATCATTCCCAAACAATTATTTGTGTGTTTTCTAAAGCAAGTAATCTGCTACTTGACTGAGATATAGTGACTACAGAGAATAAATTTAAATATCTACTCCAGCATTTGCCAAAGAGCAGCATTCTTTTTTCAGCTGTTTTTCTTTTTGCTCCTAGTGTGGTAAAGTTAAATTCTGGGAAATGGTTTACTAAAGGGAAGTTTAACCACAGATGTTTGTAATTCCAACTTAAGTTTCCCATCAAAGTCTTAATGAAATTCAGCTGCCAGTGGCTCAGCTCTGAATCTGAGTCTTTTTATCATGAGAAACTTGGGGAAAACAGCATTCCGAGGATGAATGGTAGTGGGAAAATGTCTGTATACAAGCCTAAATCCTCTGCATAAAGAAAAAAAAAAAATACGTGAAGAAACAAATTCTGTTTTTTAAAAAAAAAGGAGAAAGAGGGGTGGTCAGATGTACTTTGAGTAACATGCAATATTACTCTTTTATTTCCAGGAATTTCTTAGTTTGTGTGTTGTGTTTTGTTGGAAGCTAGAGATCTAGTGTTTACCTAAATGGAGTGAAGTATCAATGTTTATGATTCCATGAGAACCAATGAGTTGGAGAAATCCCATAACATTAACAGCTGCTTTAGCCCACGTCTCTTGGAGACTACAGTGGTGATCCAGGCTGCATACGACAGCTAAAGGGACCTTGGGCACATGCAGACTTGGTATAGGAGTATCTGTTTTGAAGTTATGCCCTCCATGACATCCAGGGGCATGATTACTTTAAAGGAAATCAGATGTCTAGAGATCAAAGATGTCTTCACTAAAACTCACCTCAGAAGTGACTATTACATGCAATACTGTTGTCTATTCACAAAGTAAATTGCAACATGACACACTTCACTAAGCAACTCTAAAGCCAAATGTCAACCCAAAGGAATGCATAATATAGACATCAGCAGAAGGCGAGACAAAGGTCTAGCAAGCCTTGTATCATGGGATGCCAGGGCTACAGAACCATCTAGAATCACAGCAAGAGCCAGAGCACAAATTCAGGGTTTAAAATCATGGCCATATTCTTGGTCCACAGCAGGATTATTCCACAGCTTTCAAGGTTCGCAGCCACAGTGTGTGTGTGTGTTTCCCTCTGATAACAGTGATATAATTCGACAGGCACACCCTAAATGTAACCTCTCTTCCTGATGAAATGTCATGAGTCCTGGGAGCAGCAGAAAGGTTCTGTCAGCTGTGATTCTGTCGCTCCCCAGCTCACGGGTGAGGTGCTAAAGGCCTGTTATTCAGAGACCGAACTGAATCTGAATGCCTGGAGATGGGCCAGCATTTCTCTGTGGAACATAAATAACTGCCTCCTTCTACACTGTTCCCTTGGAATTGTTGTCTGTTGTGACCAATGCCAGCAGACACCCTGAAATTCCACTCATCAGAGAAAAGCCCCAAAGCCTCTACTGCAGTACAGAATTCAGCATAGAGGAGACCTGTTTAAATGCAGAGCCATGGGCGACGATTATTGGAGGTATAACTCTACTGTACCTAGCAGTGGGAGCCATAAGATCAAAGGGATCATAGGATGTTTAATCTAGAAAGGGAGTTTAGGAAATTCAGGCCTCTCATTTTGTAGGTGAGGAAGCTGAGTCTCCAGGGGTTAGGGTGCTTCACTCAAGGACACAATGCTCATTGGCAGCAGTACCAGGAACTATGTCTTCTGACTTCCAGCCTTATGTTCTTTCAAATTGTTTCAATGGACATAATCGCCTTTAGCTTTAGAAGCTGGGATCATTGAGCAAAATATTGCTTAATGATATATGTATTTTTAAGAGAAAAACTGTTTATCCTCAGTATATCATTATCCACTTAACTCTTTATTGTTTCTACTTATCCTTAAGTTGAATTATCAGTAGGAGAATCTCACAGAATTGAATGGAGTGGGAAAAGCAGTGAAGTGTGAGTCCACAACTGACTATTCTGGTTCTTGGTTATGCCGCTAACAACCAGATCACCCTTACTAGTTAAAAGAACCTAGGCAAGTCCCTTCACCTCCTGGGGTCTCAATTTCTACAGCCTGAAAAGAACAAAACAAAATCAAAATTGCCTCTAGCAACAAAGTTCTGTCATTGTCTAATTTAGATCAAATTTTAAACTAGTTGAAGGGAAGTTGACTTAAGTAACAGAATCACTGAGAGTCACAGCTGCTGTCCTACTTAGAACCCCAAGATTTAAGATCCAGAGCCTGAAGGAAACATAAGGTCCTAATCTGTGAAGAGGGTGGGGCAGGGATGCTTTAATAGAGTCCTTTTTCCTGCTTCCTCACAACTCCAGGGGTGGGGCTGAGGATAGCCTGTGGGAGAGAGCACTGGCCCAGACGTGGACATGAGCCTTCCCAAGTGACATGCCCAGGGGGCTTCCCAGCTGGCATCAGCCACAGACACTTAAGTGTGTCCAGTGACTATCAAGGGTCTCCCACCCAGGGTTCCTGGGGAATGCCATGTGCCCTCTCCAGATGCTTCAAGGAGATGCTCCACATGGAGAAACAGGAAGGATGACAATGGACAAGATGAGGGACCTGGAGCCTCGTGTCCATGCATCCTTTTAACACTTAAGTGACATGTGACACAGGGTCCAGAGAGGAGAATATCTTTTCATGCCTTGATAAAGGAAGGAAAAGCCAGTTAGGGATTATTGATCCATTATATGTTTTATATATGTATGTACACATACATATGTATACCACTGTCTCTTGAGCCTTCATGACAAGGTAAAGAAGAAGTGTAATTTGATAGCCTGCTCTAGATTGGACAGAAGCAACATTTGGAAGAAAATATTTTCAAGGACCTTTCTGGAAGTCTGAATTGCCCTGGGGTGTGAGAGAGCCTGCCCTGGGGTGTGAACAGCTGTGGGGAGGACAGGTCAAAGTCGTCATGACTCCAAGTGTGGCCCCAGGACAGCAGTGCCAGCAGCACTCAAGTCTGTGTTGGGGAGGCAGACTCTCTGTCCCACTCTGATCAGAATCTGCATTTTCCCCAGATGCCCAAGTTGTTTACACACATGCTAAAGTATGAGAAGTGCTAGTCTCTAAAAGGCAGCTGGACTTGAGTTTCAGTGGACTTCAGGAAATCAAGACTCCAGAAAAGGAAAGCATTTTTTGACGTAATTATAGAGAGGCCTAAAATATAAAACTAAATCAGAGTTGCATGAGGCTAATCAGAGAGCTCTGGCCTGGAAAGGTACACTTTAGAATAAAAGAAAAAAACAAGCTTCAAAGCCATTGCTGTTTCTAGGCCTCTGGAGGAGCTAAGAAGGTAACATCAATTCCTGAAACCTGGCCCACACAGAGTAGCTGTTCAGGAAGAGGATTTAAAGAAAGACATGGGGAGTTCCCACTGTGGCTCAGTGGGTTAAGAGCTTGACTAGTATCCATGAAGATGCAGGCTTGATCCTTGGCCTCGCTCAGTGGGTTAAGGACCCCGCACTGCTGTGGCTATGGTGTAGGCCAGCAGCTGCAGCTCCAATTGGACCCCTAGCCTGGGAACTTCCATATGCTGCAGGTGTGGCTCTAAAAAGCCAGGAAAAAAAAAAAAAAATGAAGTGACAGGGCAGTTTTTTCCTCTCTCCTACTCCTAATACACACACATACAACCTAGAAAGGGGCCCACTGGAGACTGAGTCCTTGAGGGAAAGGGAGTGGAAATGGGAAGAATTTACTTGTGGAATCTTCTTGAAAACAGGGTGTTGCTAGATTCTTAGGAAATAGTAGAACTGTAATGTTTATCTTGCTAACAAGGGAGGTTTTCTAATTCAGGATAATGTGTCTTCAGGGAGTGAGGAGTGTGGTCTCCATGTAAACTAGAAAGAGCCTGATAAGAGATACAGAAGAGCTAGTTCCTCAAAATGGAAATTGCCAAAGCTATCCTCCAGCTGGTACTTTTCTAGAGGGATTGAGATTTGCAGAAAAGCACTCCTGAGACAGAGTCTCTGCCTCCTCCTGCATCAGCGGAGTTGTCCCCATTTTCCTGGCTGATTCCAGGTCTCCTTGACACAGCCTCCACCCTGAGAGGACCCCTTGCTATTTTATAACAGCCTTACAGGGCAGCTGTCATCCTTTTGATTTTCATTCTTAAGCACTTGATAGCACTTGCTGTGTCCGAGGCCTTGTTCAAGGCACTCTATGTGTAGTATTAATTCACTTATTGCTTATAATGAGGAAGGCACTACTATTAGCTCTATTCTACAGATGAGGAAACTGAGTCATATAGAAGTTGAGGAATTTATCCAAGGTCACAGCTTAGGGAGTTTGGCTCCAAGCTCTTAATCCCTGTCCTGTAAATGACCTTCTAACATCTGTTTCTAAATCTCAGAGTTGTCTTACAGTAGCTCAACTAACAAGGGCCCCCAGTATCATCCAGGAATGCCAGAGTGGTCTTAGTAGCTGATGAGTCTATAAAGAGCATGTAAATTAGTGGAATGTTTATACTTTGACTTGTTTTTCAAGTTATATATGCTCACTCTATCATCTCAACAATGGGAGGCTCTTCTTTAGATATCATAGAAATAAATATTGACATAATATCTGAATGTGTACGTACTTATGTATGTCCAACTATACTAAGCATTAGTCATTTCAGTGGAATCCTGAGTTTACATCAGGGACCTACAACTTTAAAAACTTGATAGAAGGCTAAAGAAAACTCAAAAAATGTAGTAAAAGCAGGACCTCAGCAAGGGGTAGGGATTGGGGAGGGGGGATGATGAGACAAAGTACATCAATCATAGGAAAACTGAGTAAAGGTTTAGGAAGTTTACCCTTTAAGTTTTTTCTCTATAAATGAAATATGGAAAGAAAGGAGGTTTAGCAACAGAAAGGATTCGAGTTAGACCTAAAAGACACATAGGCTGGTGACTTCTTCCCTTGAAATTTTCAAGCACTATATAAAACAACATGTCTGAAATGAGTGAGTTATTCACTCAGAGCACTATCATTAAGAGCTGAGAGGCACCAAGCTAGGCACCAATGATTCCCTCTGGAACAGACCCAGGCAGTCTCTGCCCTCCTGGACCAGGATACCAGCTTCCAGCAGTCACTTGTGGAGTCCATGTTAACCTGGGAGAAGGGGAGGTGTCAGAGCAGTGGTCCCCCAAACTGTCACACCCAACAATCTAATGTTTCTCCTGTTCCTCTAGCCTCAGGTTTCAAAATGTCCTGCTTACTATATTAGTTTGCAAGGGCTGTCATACCACAGACTGGGAGACTTAAACAACAGAAATTTATTTCCTCACCATTCTAGAAGCTAGAAGTCTGAAATCAAGGTGCCGTCAGGGCTGGTTTCCAGTGAAGGCTGTCTTCCTGGATTGGAGATGGCCATCGTCTGAGTCATCACATCAACTTTTTTCTGTGCATATGCGGAGAAAAAGAGAGCTCTCATCCTCTTTGATAAAGATAGCAGTTCTACCAGACTAAGGCCTTGTCCTTCTGATTGCACTTAACCTTTATCATCTCCTTATAGGCCCTACTTCCAAATACACATACCTTGGGCACAGAGCTTCAACATATGAAATGGGGGTGGGGGTAGGGTGGACAGAATACCTACCAAGGGGAGTCTGTTACCCTGTAACTCATTTTTAGGGAGAGAAAGCAATTTATAACAGCAAAAGAGAGCTGATAAAATCATCAGTGTTATCACTCTGTATTAACCTCAGCCCAAAGCAAAAACAAAAAATTTAGCATTTCACTTTAGTTGTGCATTTTTCATGAGTATATCACAATAAATTTTATTTGATATTTTGAAATATGTAAAATATCTTACATATTGATATTTGATATATTGAAATATGTAAAACATGTCAGGCCCTGTATCGCCACTTTGTACTCTTTAGATGTTCAGGGACACCTGATGGATCAGCATTACTATCTTTATTCTCTTATTTTAAAAGGGTATCAACTATCTGAGCAAGTTTCATGTTTGTTACAAAGATGAATAAGCTACAGTGAAAGAGATAAAATGAGTGCATCAATAGTAATAGAACTAAATTGGTATCTTACAAACACTCTTAGCGGGGTTAGAAGGAAAGGTCTCCTGGTAGAAGTTCACGAGGGACTTCCTGGAAGAGGTACCATTCAAGTTGAATCTTTAAGACTGATGAAGATACAAGCTGAGGGGACAGGATGAGTAAAGACAAAAGACAGAGGGTTTCTTCTAGGAAGGGATATAGTCCTAGTTGTGGGATTGGACAACAGGAAGCCATGGAAGATTTCAGAGCCCAAAAGCAGCTCAGCGAGAATTCTTCATCAACATTAATCTGTAAATGGGCTATTGGATGGATTGAGCAGCAGGTGGTAGAGACCAGAATCAGGCTAACTTATATCATGTATTGGTAATTGTACAGGAGAGAATAAGAAGGGTCTGAATTTACACGGTAGCCGTGGTCTGAAAAGGAAAGCACAGATGCTGGGGTCATTGTGGAGATTCTATCAGATGACTTGCTTCTGCTGTTTGTAGAAATGTATTACATCATGGGGAAAAACTCTTCAGAGACCTTTTAACACGAGACCTACTAAATCAGTGGATTTCAAGCTGAGGCTTCATGGAAAGGCCTCAAATATAACTTGGGAGGAAAAAGAGCTTTGCTTCTTTCAACCAATGCATCTTCTTCCTTTTTTTTTTTTTTTTTTTTTTTTTTTTGCTTTTTAGGGCCACACCCACATGGAAGTTCCCAGACTAGGGGTTGAATGGAGCTATAGCTGCTGGCTTACTCCAGAGCCACAGCAATGCAGGTCAGAGGCGTATCTGCAACCACAGCTCACAGCATCG
Source organism: Sus scrofa (assembly GCF_054392235.1). Lineage (NCBI taxonomy): Eukaryota > Metazoa > Chordata > Mammalia > Artiodactyla > Suidae > Sus > Sus scrofa. The sequence goes on along the minus strand of NC_139383.1, from coordinate 78,384,767 downwards.
AAAAATGCCTAACCCACTGAGCTAGGCCAGAGATGGAACCCATGTCCTCAGGGATACTAGATGGGTTCATTTCCATTGAGTCACAATGGGAACTCCTGCATCTTCCTTTTTATCTGTTTTATTGATGAATTCTACATGAGATTTCATTGGGAAAAAAAAAGAGATTTCTCTGCTTTAAAATGTTTAAAAACCATGATGCTGGGGGCTTATGAGTTGATATTCTAAATCGTGACAGATATCCAAAATGTTGCCCCAAATCTCATCCAAATCAGTACCTCCTAGGAGTTTCTCAGTGCTACACACACCCACCTCAGGGCCAGTGCATGCTGCTGACTGCAAAGAGCTGCTGGTACTCTGAGCACCTCTGTTGCAGCTCCAAACACGAGCTAGGAATCTCTAAACAATTGGTGCTCTCCTGAGAGATATTTTTATGCTTCCTGTTCCCTGTCTGAAGATATTTTTGGCTCTTTCCTAGGAAATTAGGAAATTCCACTTTTGTCTTGGTTATTACCTGGGAGTGCTGAGGGAAAACAGCAAAGGAGTTTGGAGATGTTTTGGAGGGTGATAGTGGGTAGAAGAGATAATGGTATCTTTCAATCCTCATGACAACAGTCAGATGTTTGCATGGTTCTTATTATTCTAAACCAATTATTTTATCATTATTAATATCATCTAATCCTTAAACCTAAACCACACTTTCTTACCTGCACCCTAACCTAAAAAGATAGCTCTTAGTCTTACTTTCCCCTCCTTCAACAAAGTAGTACACCTATCTGTGGTCCTTCATCTCCAAAGGCCAAAATGCTTCTGCTGTGAATCTTATATATCTATAAAAGGGGAGAAAATAAATACTTAAAACTGCATTTTACTTTTACTTTTTGATTAGAATGAAAAAGTGACACCTAAGCTTTTCACAGTGCCATGAAGGCAAGCTGCCACTTATTCTGCTTTATGACATATATTTATAACACTAAAAGATCACTGATCTGAAAAATTAGGAAAACTTCCTATACATCTTAACCCATAGTTTTAAAAGTATGGCTTTCAAAAAGCTATTGATATTGGAAAAATGTTATTCACAACTGAAAAATATTGGAATTTCCAATGACTACTAACTCAGCTGAGAAGCAGTGTAGTATTTACAAAGCTTCCATGATTTACAAGGTGTATTCCTACATAGTCCCACCTTCATTTCTCATAACCATCTTACAAACCAAGCAGCCCAGTAGTTACTAATCTAATCTATGTAAACATGGAGATGTTATATGATTTTCCCAAAGCTTCACAGCCTGGAACCAATATGAGACAGCAGGAAGGTTTATAGAATTCTAGGCTGTTAGGATGCCAGGAGCCTAGAATGTCATTGAAAGAGGAGGAAACTGGAACCAGAAGTTGTAACTTCCCTAAGGTCCCATAGCAGGTTTCTAGAACGGGAGCCAACCAAGTTTTCTGGCCCTTGGAGCAGTCCTTTTAGCCTTACTCAACCACAGCAGGGATACTCTCGCCAGATCAAATAATATGGATGAAGAACTCCTGGTGATCTGTGGGTTGCAATATTAAATAAGCTGGATCAGACAAAAGCATATCCATCTTTAACTTCTTGTTGTGGCTATGTCACCATCCGTGCCTTAGTCCTAAGTAACCAAACTACTAAAATATTAGACATGCTCTAGGCCTTTTAGTGATTATATTTATCCCAATTTTGAATTTAATTTATCACCACATTATTCATACCTCTTCTTTCATTTCAAAGTTTTTTGCTTTGGCCCCATATGGCTATTGACCCCTTAAACTATGCTTTCAGCACCTATACTTAAAAAGAAATCTCTTAAGTGCAGTAAGCTTTCAGAATTTCCGGCTAGAGTGTTTTGATGGTCATACAAAAATAAACAACACATCCTGGATCTTAAAAGGAAGAAAGAAAAAAAAGTTCTATTTCAAATATGAACAATGACCCTTTTGTTTCAAAACAATTGAAGAACTAAGTTAAAAAATTCCCAGACCACATTATATCTGCCATTCCCCCTGCACACAGTCATCATTCAGGTTTCCACATGACTTCAAGAAACTTCCCTATCATGTAGCAGAACAATTGCAACATGAGAAATTAATGAAGAAAATGAAACATGTGCTGGCACCAAAGCGGTCTGTTCTGGCAGTCAGTGACTGTCCCAACCTGCTCTCTAACAGTTCTGAGTTTCAGCCTCTCCATTTTTATTTGTGGAGCTTTTTCACTGCCATTTTCAAAGCTGAGCCTCCCTGCTCTTCTACCAGCCAGAAAATATATAATCCCTGTTTCTCAAAGACAATCTACCAATTCCCAGCAGAACTGGAGTTAGTGAGATCCAGGGACTGCCCCTAGAACAGCATCTGCTTAGATGTGCCCTGAGTCTAATAGAGGATAAGAAGTAAGGAAGGTTTCAGGTGGTTAAGCAGCCCCCATGTGGTCAGCACAATAGGAAGGTCTTTGGGAGACAGAACATCTCTAATCTGCTGCCCACTCGATGGTTCACTTTCAAAATGGCGGGCACTGTCAACCCTTGTTCTCTCCCCTGATCTTTGATGTGAGGAGGATCCTCAGTATGGTCAGAATAATACTTTATTTAAGGACAGATAATTATCTTTGTAAGATCAGAGTCATAATCTTTATGCGGGGAAAGGATAACACTCTTTGTAAGGTGCTTAAAATCTCTGAGTTTTATTAAAGGGTTGGGCTCTTCCTACTCTCAAAGAGTATTTGTGATTATTTTGGCAGGTGAAGCACATTTTTTCAGTGACCTGTGTTTTTGGACCTGCAATATATCAAAATGTTCAGTGGAAATAAGCATTTTGTTGTTTTTTTGTGCCAAACATCTTTTTGTCTGTGCTTCCATTTAGTTATCTTGAAAGCTAACAAGTGTTGGACACTTAATTTTAAGACATTATATCTTCACTTCAGATTATCTAAACTGTTTTGATTTTCCTTTGACTACAATCTCTTTTTTTATAATCTGCTAACGTAAGTTCATGTTCATCTAGAAAATGTGCTTTCTCCTCAAAGTCATGAGCCAGCATAGATTTCCTCTGAGCTTAGTTCAAATCATCTAAGAAATTTACAAATTTTAAAAAAGGAGAAAAAAAAAAAAACCTGAAATATCGGTTGAAGCTTTAAATGAAGCTCGATTTTTTTTTTTTTTTTGGCCAAGCTGACTGCATGTGTAAGTTCCCAGGCCAGGGACCAAACCCATACCCCATCAGCAACACAAGCTGCTGCAGTGACAATGCAGGCTCTTTAACCCACTGTGCCACAAGGGAGCTCCTAAATGAGGATAGATTTTTGTTCTATTTCAGCTGCTCAGTGACTAGGCTATTGACAGTATTAAAAACCGAGTGTACCAGATTCTTGCTTTAATTACTGATAGAGTCCCAGTCAATTAAATCAATCTTATAGCTACTGAGAGAGCCACACAACCAAGTATTTCTATTACCATTTTTTTTGCTCATCTCACTATGGGTGAAATGCATTAGCAGAATGAAAGGATAAAATAAAAATATTCTCTTTTTAATAGTTGAATGTCATTCTCCCTTTTTGCATATCACTCAAATTATAATCAATTCCAAAATTCCAACCTCTTAAGTTACATGAGAGTCCCTTATGGGATCCGGATGACCGCAAAAAATTAATGCAGCTTCTAGGCATACCTAACACTTAGTTGGGAGATTAGGGCATGCCTCTGGTATTACCTACGATGTGTGGAGACAGTGGTATCTCCATGTGAGTATACTGCAAGCCAGAAGGTTGCTGAAGATGTCACATGAGTTTAATCACTGATATTAAACTAATCCTTCCAAAGAAGATCCCAGAAAGTAGAAAAAAAAAATTCAGTCCATCTGGCGCCTTTTACTGAAGTAGATTACAGGGGGGTGATGGGGTTGGGAGGTGAAGTCTGCCTGCCTTGAGCAATAAAACAGCAAGGGGAATATAAGTTTGAGCTTCTCTGACTTATAGGGATTAACTAAAAAATGCCCTATGTTGTCCAGTCTCTCAGCTTCAGCTTTCCTCCTTCAAGAAAACCCTGCACAAATGCCACCCTCTGAAGAAGCATTATTGATCCATTCCCCCCATTACTTTTAAGTAATTTCCCCTTCCTCTTTACTCTCTCAGCATTTCTCTGTACCTCTCCTACATTATGATTCTTAGTACTTTCTACCACATATTAGAGTAAGTTACATATACACCTTAAATGCCCCCACTAAACTCCTGGAGGCCAGCAGTGCCTATCATTCATCTTTTGATTCCCCAAATTGTCTGGCCAAGTGCCTTCAGTATAATAGTTGATCAAAAAAATAGTTGATGAAGTTCCCATCCCGTCGTGGCTCAGTTGGTTAAGAACCCATCATTATCTCTGTGAGGATGTGGGTTTGATCCCCTGGCCTCACTCAGTGGGTTAAGGATCTGGTGTTGCCAAAGGTTCTGGTATAGGTCACAGATGTGCCTGGGGTCCAGCATTGTTGCAGTTGTGGCGTAGGCTGGCAGCTGTAGCTTCCAATTCAATTCCTAGCCCAGGAACTTCCATTTTCTGTAGGTGTGGCCATACAAAAAAAGTTCATGCATCATGTATTCCTTATTTGTTGAATGCCTGCTTTGTTCCACACCCTAAACTGGGTCCAGGGTAAACAGTGCTGTGTGAACCAGAGACACAGAATGAATAAATGACCACACCAAACACCAAAAGCCAAAACAGTAAGTTTTCTGCTTGCAGCATGTGTCCATTCTGACATAATCCTGTTGTATATTTCTGATGAACAAATGGGCATTGGGCTTGACATCAATAGTGAACCATGGAGTCTCTCGGCTGCTCATTCCAGGAGCTCTGTGCTGCGGGTGAGAATGCCTTTTAAGCTAAAAGTTTTGTCTTTCCCACTGTATATGGAAAAATTGACTATGCACTTCCATGGAGAAGGTCTAGCTAAGAAATGTTTATATTGGAACAAGCCCCATCTCTAAATCTGGGCTTGCTGCTGAATGGTATTTTGTTTCCTTGGATCAGGGAAGGGGTCTGGAAACATCTGTAACAAAAGTATTGTTTTAAAATCAGCACAATTTTTCCCCCTCAAATGACAGATAACAAAATTACTTTAAATCAAACACTCTCAGTCTTCCTTATCCATTTCCTTTCATAAATGTGCATTATTTTGCTGCCATTAAAACGGCAGGGCAGAGAAGGATCTGCAGCACTCGAGGCACTGCCATCTCCTTTGCAGTCATTTTCTTTTCAATTTATTTATGACCCTTACCTTCACTTTTATAAACACACTCAGACAGAATAACTATCTGGATCACAACAGTAATATGTGGGTAAAATCTAAAAGCTACAAAGAGATAATATCAGATCCTAAAGTGATTCTGAAACGATCCTTCAGAATTTTTACTAAAAGAAAAATGTGCAGGTTAGTTATGCCATTTACCAATGTAAAACTGAATGAAATATTTAAACTAGAGTATGTAGGGAAGTTGGGGAGAAAATCATAGGAAATATCCCAAATAACATGAAAACGATGGAAATTCGGCACCAACTTTGTATATTTTTCATGTTCTAATAATAATAGAACTTATGAACAGTTCGTGATATTATAATTAAAATTTTGTTATTACAGATTTACCAACCTGCTGCAAAAGTTTTTCTGTTGTTCTTTTGTTTTAATTAGCTCCCCCAATGGAGCTAAATGTTCAAGATGCCTTGCTTATTTGCCTTGCTTTCTGTAAACCGCTGGTGTTGGATACATTTGTTTATTTATTAACTGTTTGAAAGTGGCTCTGTCATCAGAATCTCTGAACAGATCACCACTCTGAAATACTTAAAATCATGGCGTAAAGATGCATTCTCCTAAGCCTTTTAGGTGCTTGACACATAGTAGAGATGTAAAATATTTGTTTAATGAATTCTCCTGCTCCTGTTTTACAAATAAGAACATGTGGGTTAAAATCTACTGTCATTTGTCTCATGAAACACATCAAAGTTGGATTCCCATTGTGGCTCAGTTGTAACGAACCTGATTAGGATCCTGAGGATCCAGGTTCGATCCCTGGCCCCACTCAGGGTTAAGGATCTGGCATTGTTATGAGCTGTGGTATAGGTCGCAGACACAGCTCAGATCCTGAGTTGCTGTGGCTGTGGCATAGGCCAGCAGCTGCAGCTCCATTCAACCCCTAGCCTGGAAAATTCCATATGCCATGCGTGTGGCCCTTAAAAAGACAAAAAGAAAAGTTAGCATGTAGGTTCAACTTAAATCCTAAGTTTTGAGCCAGTCACAAAGCTTCTGTAGGATCTAGCCTCCCTGAGCATTGAAGGATGAAGTTATTTTCATGGCTCAGTCAAAATTGTAGTGATGGTATTTTATGAGTACAATTTATAGGTCATAGTTTTCCTGTTAGGTGAGGCCAGACCTGTGTCAAAATGTCATACGCCCTGCCTAACCAGACATCTGCTTCTGATTCATAAGGGGAAACACCTGCACACCCACTAATGTCTATTATACAAAGGGGTACCCCTTCCCAAGGCCCACTGTCAGATCCCTCACATTAAAGAAGGGAAGTGTCAGGGACAGCTGGAATGTCATACAATCAGCTTCTAACAAGAGTTGACACCTCTAATGAATAATCTACATTATTTACTTCACAACTTACATTTGCATTACATAGAAACTGTTAAAAATGGAAACACCAGCTATAAATTATATTTAATCAAAATAGATGCCATATAGCAAATCTAGTAATGACAGAGGGCTGATGGGAAATATTTCCTATCTCGACCAAGCCACATACTCAGAGCAAACCTGAGAAAAATTTAAAAGTGTTCTCCCAGAGTTCCCTGGTAGCCTAACAGTTAAGGATTTGGCATTGTCACCGCTGTGGCTCAGGTTCGATCCCTGGCCTGGGAACTTCTGCATGCTGAAAGTATGGCAAAAAAAAAAAAAGGTGTTCTCCTCCCTCACCTGCCCCCACTTCTCCATCCCCTCACATCCACTGCCTCACCCACTACCATGCCTAGGGAGTGGTAATCAGACTTTTTAATAAGGGCATTCACCTGTGAAATAAGGGCACTGGTACCAACAGAATAACTATAATGAGACACTTGACAAATCTGATAACCATGAGCGAGTTGATTTTTATACCAGAAGTGTCTGGGAAAGGCAGAAGTGAACAATATGGGCCTGTTGGCAGCCTGAGAAGAGATAGGAGCTTCAGCACAACCCCCACAATTCTGAACACCACTTAATTATCATCGAGAAAGTGGTTTAGTGCAAGAAGCACTAAGGGTGCATTATCTATGTACATGACTTTAGATAAGTCCCTTACTTTTTTAGGTTGCAGTTTTCCAAATTTAAAATGAGGGGTTAGATGAGGGAACCACTAAGATCCTTAGCAGCTCTGGAATCCTGTGATTCTGTAAGGCCAAGATACATTCAATAAATATTCATTACACACCTGCTGTGCAAGGCACTGAGGCCACAGTGACGGATCAGCCAAATCCAGTTTCTGTTCTCTGGGAGTTAAGGCTTCTGAGGCAGGAAGACAATGAACCAGTGACTTCAGGTGTCATTGCTGAGCTCTGTCCCATAAAGGAAGAGGCAGAGCTCACTGATGAGCTAGCAGTTAGAACAGATAACCCTGGAACAGACATGTCCTAAAGGAAGGGAGGAGACTAATATCTCCTGAGCCCCTTCCATGTCCTTCCACGGGGCTTTAAATGCACAATAATAGTTGATCCTCCCAACCACTCTAGGAGACAATATGGTGATCACTCCCATTTTTTTTTTTTCAGAAAGAAAAACTGAGACCTAGAGTTAAATAAGCCAGGGAAGGTCACCCAATAGTAGAATTGGAACTGGAATCAAGATCTCTTGCTTTTCGCTGCTCCACAGCTCCAGGGGGTGTAACTACAGGGAATTATGGCTTCTGCAAGGAAGACATCATAGTGCATCACATCAGTACACACAGCAGATGAGATGACGAGGTCTAGAAGCTGGGGGGTATCCTCACTGCAAACAAAAACTGATTTATTCACTCAACAAATATTTACTGAACTGAACGGCTCCCAGATGCTTATATGATTGCTAAAGGGGGGACTTGAACATGAATGTGTACTCCTTAAAATGCCAAAGTATAGATGTTCAACATATTCTGACAATTTGGGGGTACAAATTCTAAAGGAAAATTATCTAAAGGTATGAGTTACTGGAGAATGGGAAAGAGGATTTGTAAGCTGATGGAAGAATAAGAATAAGAGAAAGAGAAGAGAGAACACATTTGAAAAGAAAATTTCCCCCTACCTAGGAAATGCTCTTCATTTCCTTTATTTAACAATTATATTGAGAAACCTATCAAAATTGATTACTTGAAGGGGAATCCCACCTTTGAATACAAACTCTTATCTACTTGGATTCCCTGAAAATACACTCCATTAACTGTACAGGGGAAATATGTCACTTTTCCCAGAATATTATGAAAGAAGAATTCAAATATGTCAAGTGCAATCCATCTTTAGATGGTGCAGTTTCAATCTCCAGAAGGATAGAATTCAGTTTGCTAGTTCTTTTCAGTTCATTACGAGCTATTCCAAAAACATGTCTTATAAGAAGCACTTATATCCATGTTATTTCCTAAGTGTGGCCCCTAATGGGACCGCTTAAAAATCTGCTGTCGGGAGTTCCTGCTGTGGTGCAGTGGGTTAAAATCCACCTGCAGCAACTCGTTGTTGAGGAAGCTCAGGATGCATCCCTGGCTCAGCACAGTGGGTTAAAGATCCAGCATTGCTGCAGCTGCAGCAACGGTCACAGCTGTGACTTGGATTCAGTCCCTGGCCTGGGAACTTCCATATGCTGTGGGTGTGGCCATAAAAAAAATCTGTTGTCACCACCAAATTAATATTTAGAATAATTACAGCTAAAAAAAGATCTTTCCACTTCAACAAGGAAAAATTATCTCCCAAGAGTTGGTTAAATTTTTATAAATTGTAAAGTTGAGTTCAGAATGTTGGCAGATCACAGGTGTGGTTATGATTTTGCCTGTTTTAAGAGGCTTATGCCTGGGGAAGGCTGAAGAACAGGGCTCTCCAAGGAGGCAGAAAACATGGAGATGCACTGCTCTCTACCAACGAAGACAGGAAGGAGTGGGGCTGCAAGGAAGGTGTAATTAAGAAATAGCTCGATATAGATAAACAAGGTCCTACTGTATAGTATAGCACAGGAACTATATTCAATATTCTATAATAAATCCAAATGGGAAAGAATATGAAAAAAATATATATGTGTGTAACTGAATCACTTTGCTGTGCACCAGAAACTAACAAAACATTGTAAATCAACTATACTTCAATTAACGAAATAGCTGGATATAAATAATCCTAAACTTTAGGATTAGTTCTAGCTCAGTCCACCACAGCCACAGTAATTTCTGATATCACATTTAATAATTTTCTAACAAAAGCTGATTTTGCTTCTGTTTCAGGGGTTGAAACCATCCTAATTAGTAAATTAAGGAGTTTTAATGAGTCTTCAAAGATTTAGTAAAGGCAATTTGATTTTTTGAAAGAGTCTAGACTATCCGAGAAAGTCAATGTCATTTCCTACATCTTCGGACCATTTGAATCATCCCCAGTTAAAGAGCTAGCAGATCAATTATTTCCTATTGTTACTTGAGCACCTTCTTCAGCCACACCTCTGGGAATGAAGGTGTGTTGATTATTCTGCACCTGCCTCCATATATTCCCCCCAGATCCGAGCCTGCCCACCCACCTTTCTCTGCCTCCAGAGGTCAACCCCTGCAGACTTCACACTCAAGTTCCTTTGCTGAGCCAAAAAGGAGACAGGAGAGGTGAGCAGTTCTGCCCTGTTCCCCCTCTGCCTCAGCACTGCCTCCGGACCCCTGAGCCTGCAGCTCCCATGGCAGCTGCTCCTCCACAGTTCTGGCCTCTGCCTGGGTTAGAGTAACAGCTTTCTTTTTCCCTTAGGCCCTACTTAGGGGTGCTAGGCCTCTGTTCCCATTCCCTCTCCATTCCTTGCTGCTATAACCTGGTCATGTGTTTATAAACTGTCCGTCCATTCCTGTGTTTTCCTTCTCTTCATTTGAATCCTCTAGAATGAACTGTTTCCTAGTGGGCCCCAACTGACTGACTATATCAATAGCAACGCCTCTGTCAAAATTCATGGCTTTTTCCATTTCCTTTCTGGTGGAGGAACCCTTTCCAGAAGTATCTGTTGCAATTAGCTGTTGTAATTTACAAATTATTTTAGTTTCACATAAAGGAATATGGAGAAGAGATGATTCCCCCCAAAACTAATAAACTATAAAAACATAATCTTAAATTTCACATGAAAATTCAGATTCATTTTGTTTGAATCATTGTGCAGTCTTTTCCCATTCCCCCCTTTCAGCTACAGGCTGTCTGGAGAGGACACCCTTTAGCCTGAGCTTCTGGGTCACTCTGCCATGCTCTGCCAGTGTAAAGCCAGAGTGGTTGGGGTTCCCACTATTGGCTGTCTTCATCTCTGAGGAGGCAAGAGTCTGAGTTTGGACTCCAAATCTCTTCTTAGAACTGAAAAAGCCTGTAAACCATCTCACTTGGCTTTTAACATTTTAGTTTCTAGTCATTGGGAAATTGGAGTACTGTGCACTATTTTAAGGTTCTTTTACCCCTGCCTTAAATTAGTAAATCCCAACTAGAACAAAGAAGCACCCTACCTTCCAGATTGCATAGGGAGCCAGGGATATGAAGCTTTACTGATAGAATAAGTTAATTAGTGGAAATCAAATTAAGGAGACATTTTAAAATTTTACAAGAACTTAAAAGCAGATGTAAGCTTTAACTGAGACAGGCATACAGACACGTGAAAGGCTTCCACATGGGATGAGGTAACTACTAGCTGTATGATGAAAAACAAAGGAAGAACAAATTAAGTAAGGAATGTTCTTCTGCTTATTTTTTTAACTGTGTGTAATGATAATGGTACATAAAGTGAATAACAAGGAAGTGAGGGAAATTATACACAAGCATCTGAATCTATTGTTAAGACCACATTAGTCACTTCCTAGGGATGATGTTTAGAGACCTCACCAGGTCTAGACATGGAAATCCAATATCCAGCCAACCTGAGGAGGATCTTTTGTTTTTGCTTCTTCTTTTCTTCAGTTCTCTTTCTTTCTTTCATGAGCATTTGTATCCCCTCCACGTATCTTAAGACATAAAATACTGCAAATATAGTTAAGCCCATAAATCCTCAATCTCATTCCTCTCCTTTACCCTTAAATTGCCTGATTTCTTAGGTTCCCATTTATTTCTTATGCTTTTCTTTATATTCATGCTTCCCCATACAATGTGCCTCATAGAATTATTCTGTATATTTTAAATGCAAGATAAATATTGTACCATTTCTTTTCTGCAGCTGGTTTTTTCCCCTAATATTATTTTTTTAAAGATTCATTCATGATTAGAAGGCTTCACTTGTGAGATTTGCCAAATTGCTCTCCAAGTTTTTTTTACATGATTTGCCCTCGTTCAGTTCATTCTTTATAGATTCAAATCTATTTCTTTCAACTAATATATTTTCAGAGTCTATTTGCTATTTGTTAATCACTCTGGTGGGTGATAAGGATTCAGAGATGAATAAGACACTATCCCTGTTCTCAAGGAGCTCTCAGTGATTTCAGGGAGGCTGGAGTGGAAAATAAAGCCTGTAATAGCATGTTGCATATGCTCTAATGTGTGTGCAGAGAAAAGCACCTAAGTCCAAGACCAAGGAGAGGATTGATAGGTGATGGAGGAAGACACCCCAAGACACTTTCCACAATACATGCAAAGTCAAGGTGGTCAAGAGGATGGTATATTGGGGGGAGGAGGGGAATATGTAATTTAATTAAGGCAGAAGGATCCAAGGTTGAACCTGAAGAGATATAGTTAGGATTGTATTGTGAAATAGGAGCCCTGTATGTCATGCTGAGGAATTTTACTTACTCATGTATCCAGTGAAGGAAGAGCCACTGGGAGGTGTGAAGCAGAAAAGTAGTATGATAAGATTTTTTTAAAAATTAATTCTGGTAATAAAGAATGGACTGGAAGGGAGAAAGCCCATGACCAAGAGAGTAGAGTGAAGGTAATTATGATAATGCAGAAGAAAAATGCTAAGATTCTGAACTAACCGGTGGTATTCAGAACAAGGAGGAAGAGTCATCTTGGTAAATTGTTCAGAAGAAGAGTGTAAACTCTGTGAAGTAAGTGTATAAGGGTGACATGAGGTGGGATCACTCTCACTCAGGTGTAGGCAATAAGGGGTGCATACAGAGAATTTTAAAATAATTAATAAAACTTACTAAACCACAGTCTGCTTTTTATTAGCACTGTGTGCCAGCAATTCTAAACAATGTCAATGACAAAACTCTCCTCCCTGACAAGTCTTTTGTTGTCTAAGTTCTAAGGAGCTGCTCTGGTAACTGTTGAGTTTAAATAATATGACAAATACATAACCTTCAAGTTAGCACATTCCAATTACTTAACCTTGATAAACATTGTATTCTACCCAGAAATCAATACAGAGATCATCCAGTCCTACAGTCCACACCAATACAGATAGAGATATTCATTCAGAGAGTAAATTATAACTGTCCAGAATTGTGTAAGGTTGTTTCTAACTTGAGACTCTAACCTCTGTGGTACTTCATCTACCTCCATTTAAACCATAGATTTTAAACAAACAATGATAGCGTAGTACTTGTAAAAAAAAAAAAAAAAAGACGGAGAGAGATAAAATGTGAGTACTTAAACTTTGTCATTCTCTATGCAAACCATTCTCAGATCCTTCTAGAGTTCACTCTTTTGGAAGCATTTCCCAAAACTATGTTAATGCAAAATACATTCATGTGACTTAAAAATATGAATCCATTACTTTTTCCTTTTATGTTCCATAATTTTTATCAGTAACTGAGATATAAAGAGGAAAACCAATTGAAGAGAGATTATAATAAGGTCAGTCTAGACATACATTTAATTCCAATTGTCTATAGAATTGAAGGTATACTTGTCTAACAAGCACTTGAAAGCAAGGGCGTGGTATAAAAGAGTGAGATCGGGGTTATGTAAAGAGATTTGGGAGTTACTGGTATACAGATGGAGGACAAAACTGTGGGAGAAGTTGATCTCACCCAACAGAAGTGTGTAGATAGTAAAGAGGGACACAGAGTTTATCTTGGGCAACATCAACAATGCAGAGAGAGCAGAGGAAGAGGAATTACCTTCCTTCCTTCTCAACAGCCCCCACCCCCACCCCACCCCCAGATACTGAGAAAGATAGGCAGGAGAAAAATCCAAAGAGGGAGTTGTCCTGGAAATAGCAGAGAGAATTTCAAGGAGAGAATTTCAAAAATGCTAAGTACTGAAATAAGAACAGGTAAGATTGGAAAAGCAAAGCCACAAAGACATCACCCGACAGTTCAGTCAGGACAATTTCACTAGCACAATGAAGCAGAAACAGATGGTAGACAGAAGCATAGGTTGTCAGGAAGGAAGCAGAGCCCATGTAACTGAGTTTTCGCTCACCAAGCCTAGCTGGGCAAGAATGGAGGAAAATGAAGGAGAGGCAGAGCTGAGGGAAGGTGTTCTGGGGGAAGAAGTCAGGGCTCATCTAACATGTCTAACAGGACCAGCACCTAATTGTACCCTGCCTCTCCTCACCTCTGTGGGTGCAAAGAGATGAGTGGCATGGCAAGGAGAGGCTAGATGATGGAACAAAGCCTTCAGGTCACAAGTATGTGGGTCCCAGGGCACAGATAGAAGGCTAGTCCTTCCCCAGAAGAGGAGCACTACCTCCTCTGAGGTGGGCAGAGACAGACATTAGGGTGAGTCAAGATAAAGATGAATTTTGAGAAAGAGAAGAGAGATACATGGTATGAAATTTTCTACCCAATTACCTCCATTTTCTCATTGAAAAAGGAACAATTAGCTCCTGAGAATAAATGGATATAGTAGAGGTTTGGGGTACACTTCTCCTTTTCTACTTATTCACTATAGCATTTCTTCAGTGATGTATAAACCCATGAGGAAGAACATAAAGAATGCTAGGTCCTGCCAGTCATGTTCTGCTTTGCATCCTGAGTGGTCCAGTGTGAAGGTACACAGGGCACCTTAAGACAGAAGCAGGTACATCTACCAGCAACAGAAGCTGATGGAACAACCCAACAAGGGAACTTGCCCAAGAAGCACTGCTGCCTCCCCTGGGCGTGATGAACAGAAGTCATAATGATTTTATAGACAATTAAACTTCCCAACTTCTTGTAAAAAGTAAAGGCAGGAGTTCCCGTCATGGCGCAGTGGTTAACGAATCCGACTAGGAACCATGAGGTTGCGGGTTCAGTCCCTGCTCTTGCTCAGTGGGTTAACGATCCGGCGTTGCCGTGAGCTGTGGTATAGGTTGCAGACGCGGCTCGGATCCCGCGTTGCTGTGGCTCTGGCGTAGGCCGGGGGCTACAGCTCCGATTCAACCCCTAGCCTGGGAACCTCCATATGCCGCGGGAGCGGCCCAAGAAATAGCAACAACAACAACAACAACAAAAGACAAAAAGACAAAAAAAAAAAAAAAAAAAAAAAGTAAAGGCAATTTAGGTAGACATTTGCAAACGTGGGCTATTAAATGGTAAGGATCAAATTGGAGTACCTATAAAGAGCACTTAACTCAGTGCCTGGTGTCTATTAATAAATGTTAGTTGTTGTTATTCACAAAAACCAGTAGAAGAGGACAGACATGCCTGTCATCTCACAACACTGATTCCTACTAAGTGGTTAAGGAGTCATATCAAAATCCCCTAGACCCAGTAATTGTGAAGTCATTTCTCTCTCCTTGTTCTTAAGGCTAGCCGTTGTGGTCCGCATCTCTTCCTTTCTTGGAAATGTGTCCATGGCATTTGCCCTAGTAAATTAAATAAAACTGAGTCAGTTTTCAGATATACATAAAAAAAAATAATCTGGCAGAGGCTATGTTTTGTAACCATAGCTTAGAAGGCAAGGAGTGAAAAGCACAAGCCAATTACATGAGCAATGTGAGGAGGACCCAGAGCAGAAAGCCAGATGTTAGCAGATTTTTTTTTTTTTTAAAGAAAAACTGAAGGAAAAAAGGCACTGCTAAAGCCTCCTTATGTTTTATAAGTGGCAATCAGTACTATAAATAGGCAACTTAAGTGTCTTAAGTAACTTTTCAAGGAGAAAATTAAAGAAATTTATCAGTATTTCAGTATTAATGAACATAATCATCCTCCAGTTCAACACTTCAAAAGGAAAATCTTTATGGCTTTAGGGCTCTAAACTTTCCTCCTTTGATCTTTTAGTTTTACAACTAAAGAGAGCTATTTATTAGCAAGCATGGTAAGCATTTCATCGTAGCCTGATTCTGTTGGTATCTATGAGTCCAAATAAGCATCTGATCAAGTGCAGGGTTTAGGGAACAGTTATTTGAGACCTTTGAGTAGAGCACTGGTTTCCACAACCAAGAGAATACCCAGAAGACCTATAAAGAGTGCTGAGGAATAGCCACATAAATGCCACCATAAAAATCTCTCCACTCTACAAAATTAAAGGTCCTGCCTTAACTGTGGACAAGATACTAGCGCTGTGCTCCTCAGAATTCCTTGGGGCCTAAATCATTGACTCTAGTTTATTTGGTGATTAAATTGAGGGCTGGAGTGTTTTGCAAGCTTGCCAAGGCATGGCAGATATTCTCCAAAGCAATGAGCACAAAGGTGGCTCTAAGAGCCAACTAGGAGAAACCATCATCACAGTTAGTGTTCGGCTGATACGCTTGCTTTATTATGCCAATCCTGAGAATAAATACCTTTGAAAAGGATAAACCCCTGAGGAATGTTGAAACCACTTTCGTAATCAAGCTATGGTGAAATCACTGTCAAAATCTAAAAATTAACTTCGACTATTGAAATGTGGGGAATTTCAATTACGCAAACAAGAGATTAAAGAGACCCAAGGGAGATACGTGGGTAATTCTCTCTATATTCAAGTAAAATCAGTCAAGGAGCCAACTTCTTGCTAACTGTAACCCACTGCATAATGTGTTTAACTTATTTTGGCAGTTTCATTATAGCTTTTTATAAGAAC
Organism: Sus scrofa; assembly: GCF_054392235.1. Lineage (NCBI taxonomy): Eukaryota > Metazoa > Chordata > Mammalia > Artiodactyla > Suidae > Sus > Sus scrofa. The sequence continues at coordinate 78,368,634 of NC_139383.1, read as the reverse complement.
AATCAGAACATATTAAGCCCTACTTGAAAAAATAGAGAAGCAAAAGTTTCAATAGCTTAATTTGGGCTGCTTTCCATCCCAGATACTTTATCTTTTATTTTTATATACACAGAAAAAACAGCACGTGAGATCCTACTCATGTAATAAATTCATATGTTCTCAGAAGTCACTCTTCCCCAGCAAAGCCAAGACTGATACTTTTAAATAGATTAAATTGAACTACTAGTTTCTGTTAGAAGGTACTTAAATACTCTCTGATTCTTAATTCTGCCCAAGTTTTAAGCAGATGGAAGTCAGCACTTTGCAAAACCCAGGATTCAATAAAGGCACAAAGCTTTATTTCCTAAATGAGCATAATATTCAATCTTAAGGTGACTCATACTAAAACAAAACAAAACAAAACAAAACAAACCTGAATTCTCTAAAACTGAGAGCTGAAATCATCGTTGCCTGGAAACAGAGAAAAAGTGGATTCATTATACCCATACAAAAACCTAAGCAGAAAGATAATTGAATGTGGGCTATTAAATTTCAAGAATACCAATTTAGAAGGCAGCAATGACTCTGGATCAAGTGAATGAATTCAGAGAGAGATGTTTTTAAGCTTTCCACATTGAGCGTTAGTAAATTAAAGCAAAAGTTGATGAATCAAAATTCTAGAAGTTTAATTCAGAAAGCAAGACCAGTCAATATTTGTAAAATGTTTATAGATCTTTGGTCGAAGACACAATGTCAATATCTATTCCAAGTATAGGTCAAATCTCATTAGGCACCAGGGCTAAGGAGTGTGCTCTTTGTAATGGAATTTTATTATAATTAATTTATTATTGCTTGTTAGACTGAAGATTAGACTGTTTCTCTCTGAGACATCAAGTACCTACCTAGATAATGTGTCTCTCACACCCTCAGATGACAACTTCAGGCCCCTCCTAGGTCTGGTCAATTTTTGCCATTGTTAATTTATTTCAATGGGTGCTTGGGGACCTCAGATTCCTAGAGAATGCTGTCAGAGCATTTAAATTATTTAGTCAATTAGGCTTTTCAGCAGAAATTCTGATGGTCCTGGAGATTCAGTATCTATGCAAAAGTAGTGGCTTATGGCCAATTAACTGGCTCCTAAGTGACAATATTTGGAAAACACAGGGAGATTTTTGCAAGTTTTCAACCTAAAATGGTATTATGTAGCTTGGTCCTCATTTTGTTTAACAACTCCAAGAGACTTTTAGAAGTTTGCCACACCCAGAGGATGCAGACTGAACTATACTTCAGAAAGGCCAGATTTAAGAATTTTAAGGAATTCCCTGGTGCCCTCTCGGGTTAAGGATCCAGCATTGTCACTGCTGTGGTCCAGGTCACTGCTATGGCACGGGTTTGATCCCTGACCCAGGAACTTCTGCATGCTGTGGGCATAGCCAAAAGAGAAAAAAAAAGAATTTTAAGAAAGTTTAAAACATACTTTGTACAAGGACGGTATTATCGGTTTAAGTCTAGTGTTCTCAGGAGGACTTCAAATGAGGATAAAAATCACCAATCAGCTGTATAAATGTGATCCCCTTTTGTTAAGAAGCACTCTGATTTTTATCTAATGAAATAATTAATATTGTGATTATATGATAGACCTCTGGATATCAACATGTACATACTCTCATTCCCAGTTCTTTTAAACAGCAGTGGCACGTGGATATACCACACTAGTTTCCTCCTGGATTCCACCTAGTTCTAATTTCTATGAATATAAAATTAGTCATATACATTGATTTTTACTACAAGCCAGACATCACACTAATCACAAAGTAAGCAAATGGCAATTTTCATTCTTATTCTTCAAAGGCAGAAGGAAATGTTATTGATTAATCCAATCTCAGTATCAGAACAGGCTGAAAGCTATACTAAGAGTGGTTTAATGATGGAAAGCTGTAAAAGGTCTACAAATGATGTGGTGAAAAGCACTTGGGCAAAATGACAATGCGGCTGAAATAAGCTGTTTAAAAAGTAAATATTCTTATTCAACAGTATTCATATATTACTAGCTTTATGTATTTTCAAGTATGTATATACTTTTAAAAATTTTTTCTGGGGTTTAAAGGAGATATTTTTATAGTTTTTATAAATTTCATACTGCTTGGGATTGTTTATAACAGCAAAAAATTGGAAATAACGTAAATGCCCAACAAGAATGGTTGGTTACTATATATTAATGGTGACTAAAAGCTCAAACCTGGGAGTTGAAGGATCTAATTTCTGGGTCCACCATTTCTTATCTGTTGCACTTGGTCTGGGAAACAATCTCTGTAGGCCACAAGGACCTCATCTGCAAAATGAGGGAAATATAACCTACTACTTTGGACTAAAGTGGGGTAGAAATTCAAGAACTATACAACATGACCAATGCAGTGACTTATGCGTGTAGATATTTATGTTCAATTAATTAAAATGTCAATTAAACAAGTTTTCTAAACTTTAATTACTTGCGAGGAACAGCATGGTACAGTAGAGAAACAAGACTTGAATCAGTCTGAACCGCTTATATACCTATGTGACAGTGGATATATTTCTAATCTTCTCTCACCCTCAGTTTGTTCATTTCTAAAATGGAGGTAGTTATACCTGATTCACAAAGTTGTTGTGAAGAGCAGATACCATAACATGGATAAAGTACTTCTCACAATATTTGGTACATATACTCTCAGTAGATGGTAACCATATTATAATAATCATCATCATTATTGTCATTATTATCCTCATTATTGTCAGTAATTTTTTAAAGGTTGTGGCACCAAAAACAAAATCCCTGAGTGCTAAGTCACCCACCCACATGTTTATAAAGTTGTCTGCTGTAGGTCAGTCTTATATGGGCAAGAGAATTCAGGGTGGCATCCAAAAACTGATCATAACATTTCTTCTCTTGCTTAGAAACACAGACACACACACATACACATAAGTGTATTTTTGTTTAGTAAATTATGGAGAATATTCCAAAAGAAAAGCAAAGAGACATTATTTTCTTTGTGAGAAGACTATTCAGCTTCCATAGCCTCTAACTAGCACAAATCTTAATGTTACTTAGAGAAAAGATGGTTAACCAGGAACAAAACTAAAAAAGAGCCACTTTTTTTTCTTTTTTCTTTTTTTGCTTTTTAGGGCCCCTCCTACGGCATATGGAAGTTCCTAGGCTAGGGGTCAAGTTGGAGCTGCAGCTGCCAGTCTACACCACAGCCATATCACCAAGGGATCTGAGCCGCATATGCGATCTACGCCACAGCTCACAGCAATGCCAGATCTTTAACCCACTGAGCAAGGCCAGGGATCGAACCATCGTCCTCATGGATACTAGTCAGATTTATTATCCTTGAGCCACAACGCGAACTCCCCAGAACAGCCACAGTTTCATTCTTGAAAATATCTACCTTTTAATATTATGGCAAAGGTCAATTTTGTCAGTTCCTATAGAATTTCAACGAGAGATTCATCAAAAATTAATAGAACTTTCTGGAAAAAATGATGAAATGTTTTTACATAAAAGAAACAACTTTAATCAGCTGTTCCTGAGGATATTCAAACTTTTCTCGAACACTGAACAATTCAATATTCCAAGGAGTAGGTCTACAACACAAGAGCCAAGATATCCAGTGCATGGACTCTAGCAATGGCATCAGAAGCTCTCCTTGCCTCGGGCTTCCATTATCTTTTATGTGAATTTTAAAATGCTGCCTCCCCTCTGGATAGATGAATTAGAAAATATAATCCTTTCGGGTGTACAAAACCCAGCAAGAACATAGTCAGCCAGGCTTCCAACCCCCTCTGCCCTCTCGGCCAAAGGCCAAATGACTGTTGCATACAACCCTGTCCCTGCCTCCCTTCTTTTCCCCTCTCCCACAGTATCAGAGACCTAAGCCAAGTCATCCTTCACAAAAGGTCAGAGACTAATACACTGAGGAGCGTAGATATGGATTATGACAAGTTCTCAGAGTGAATTCTCCTCCTAAACTTGGCATAATATAAAGATTTCATCTTATACACAGTCCAGTCTAGGCAGTGGCTGCCTGGTCTGTGTTGAGAAAGACTAGAGACCCTACCCAGCCCTAGCAGAGAGTGATAAGTGGATGAGCAGTATAACCACTGGTTTCCAAGAGCACATATGCCTCAGATGTCTTACCCTGGTCCAAACCATTCAAATCACAAGCATTCATTAAGTAATGGACATGTACAAGGCTCTGTGAAAGGTGCTTTAAAGCCATCCTTCCAAACCTGGTCTCATACTGGAATCATTATGGGTTTTTTTGTTGTTGTTGTTGTTGTTTTTTTTTTTAAATTTGGATCCCTGAAACTAACACAATATTGTAAATCAACTATACCTCAATTTTTAAAAAAATACTAAACATTTTTAAAAAAGCAGATCCCCTCAAAATTTTTCAGTAAACCTAAAACCATTCTAACATTTAAAAAAAAAAAACTTCCAATTTTTTTTTCTCTATATTGTGACAATTTTATTTTTGTTTTTAAAAAATGAGCCTCAATTTAGCCAGGGCTTTGGAGACCTGAGTGGTTAGCCACTGTCATATTTAAAATGACACATTTTTTTCAGGCCAAAATCTTGATTTTCTTTGTCTTCTTCAGAAGAAAGAGCTGCAAGAAAGCCTGAAAGATTGGAGTTAATAATCAATTTAAAACATCCTTATTGAACCTTGATTCCTTGGGCCAGAAGAAGGTCTTTACTGTAATTGATGGTACAAGTGGTTCTTCTCATATACTCTTTCCAGGCACCACTACCAGACTCTCTGCCACCACCAGTGTGCTCTTCTCTCCCAAATGCACCTCCAATCTCAGTCCCCCTTACTGGAACTCATAAAAACAAAGACCAGAATGGCGGTTATAGGGGCTGTGAGTGGAGGGGGGAAATGGGGAGAGGTTGGTCAAAAAGTATAAACTTCCAGTTATAAGATTAACAAATTCTGGGTAACTAATGTAGAGCACCTTGATTACAGTTAATAATACTGTATTTATACATTTGAGAGTTGCTAGGAGAGTAAATAAATCTTACATGTTCTCACCACAAAAAAAAAGTAATTATGTGACATGATGGAGATGTTGGCTAATGCTATGGTGGTAATCATTTTGCAATATGTAGGTGGTAATCATTCTGCAATATGTAGGCAATAGATATGTATATCAAATCAATATGTTGTACCCCTGAAACTTATACAACGTTATATGTCAATTATATTTCAACAAGGCTGGAGCGGAGAGTTAATTAAAATCATTTTTAAAATACAGTATTTGTTTTATAAAAAATGTAGATTCTTTGGCTTCACCTATCAGAAGTACTGAATCAGGAGTTCCCGTCATGGCGCAGTGGTTAACGAATCCGACTAGGAACCATGAGGTTGCGGGTTCGGTCCCTGCCCTTGCTCAGTGGGTTAACGATCAGGCGTTGCCGTGAGCTGTGGTGTAGGTTGCAGATGCGGCTCGGATCCCGAGTTGCTGTGGCTCTGGTGTAGGCCGGTGGCTGCAGCTCCGATTGGACCCCTGGCCTGGGAATCTCCATATGCCGTGGGAGCAGCCCAAGAAATAGCAAAAAGACAAAAAAAAAAAAAAAAAAAAAAAAGTACTGAATCATAAGCGCCCCAAATCAGCTGTCTGTAACTTGGTTAGTTAGCGGACTCAGAAACCACTGGTTTGGAGGCTCCTGAGGTAATTAATTACAAAGTCTCTCCCAACTCAGATCCTCTCCTCTTATAAATAAAACCTCCCTGATTGTCAAACTGCAGGATGAAACACATTCATAGGTCTTAAATCAGTGTTATGTCTTAGGACCAGGATATTATTTTTAAATAATATAGAATAGAGAAGTTTAAAGTAAATGACACACGGTAAGATTAATTACTGTTATGTGAGGGTTTTTTTTGGTTTCTGCGAATTCTTTTTTCTGTGTACTGCATCACAATGAAAAGATGTATTTTTTTATATTTTGAAATACAAGTCAAAAACATGAAAATAGGTGGTCTGAATTAAATGCTTCCTACTGCAGTTTTAGCATGTTTCCCTCTTTTTTGTTCCCTAGTAGAAACAGAAAAAGGCTTACCATCAACAACAAAGTCTTCGTTATAAATTGGTCCCCTCTCTTATTTTCTCCTCACTTAGAAAGATGGAATTTCTTTGCCTTTCCTTCATAGGCAAATGTCATTATTCCCTCCAAAAGAAACGCTTAAAATTTCAGTTTTAGGACTGTAGTGTTTTTATACTGAGAATAATGCCTAGTGATTCTTTGTGGAGAAAGAAAGAAAGAGGAAATGGGTTTGCATAACAGTCTGAAGTACTTCAGCCAGACACAATGAAAAGTTTCCTGGTAGCTAAGATAGTACAAACTACAATGAGTCAATTGGGCAGTAGGGGGTGCGGGCGATGTGAAACCTACTCTGTAAGTTTGTGGAAGCAACCCAGACTTATCTGCCTGGAATTCTTTAGATGTAAATCTGTCTGGTAGGTAAGGAGTGGACTTCCAGGCCTATGACCGCATTTCTGCCTCGCAGCATTGAAACATTCCGAAGAAACATAAAATACCTAGCCATATAAGCCCCATGGAATAAACCGGGAACAATCTCACAGTTTCTCAGATGGAGCACGAGTGACATTTGCGGAGGGCAAGTGCAAGCCAGTGTAACATAACCACAACCCACAGCACCTCTGGGTTTAATGATCTCACCACTAGAATGAAGGAAAATAATGTGTCTCAGTTATGAGGAAAAACGAAGTATAGGAACAGCACTCACACAGGACCTGACAAGTGTGGAGTCTCATTAATCTCCTTACCCCTCCCTTTAAAATTTTTGGATTTGAAATAATTTTTTAAGAGTTCAAGTTTATGAAAGACATATCCCTAAGTTGTCCTGCCCCAGCCAATGATTTCCAAACCCTAGGTCTTTATTCACAAAGAGCGTGGCGCAGCGCCTCATCCTGACTAAACATCGTGGTTTGGTTTGGTGTGTGTATTGTTTCGCATTGGAAGAAATCAGGAGATTTCTTCCCCCTTTACTGTTACCTAAGATTCTCTTATTCTTCTTCATAAAGACCAACGGTGTCAACTCGGCTCCAGCTGTCCCAACACGTTCACGTGGCGCCGGCTCGGACAAGAGGCAGTAGCAGGGTGGGGTAGGCGGACGGCAGGGCATCGCGAGATTTGGGCGCCATTTGTTCTCACCTGGGATTGGGTCCTTTCGTGCTGAGCGAGGTGCCGGGGCTGCGCTGTCAAAAAAGATAAGTAACTGAGAAAACTGGATAGCCATCGCTGAATGGTAGTGTAAATAGGTCACTTTAGTAGGTTCTGTAAGGAAATAGTTGGCTGGTTTACTAATCAGCACCTATTACTTTTCTCAGATTTTGGCCAAAATTGATCCTTCTGATCATGAAAATGCTTTTGTTTTGTCTGTTTCAGAAATGCGGTGCCGGATTCTTTCTCGCCCAGTCGGGAGAATGTTTGCCCTGTGACTGTAATGGTAATTCCAACGAGTGCTTGGATGGCTCTGGACTCTGTGTGGTAAGCAGGGGCCATCTATCCCTTTTCACGTTTCACTGAACCTTTGCACCTTGAGAGGGGATAAAATATTCTTCGTGGACCTTGGCGCTACCTAGGAGCAAACTGCTAATCAAGCTTTCTTTTTACCATTCACCTTTTCCTGCAAAACACCGCATATAAACTGCTTGAGATTTTAAGTGGCCGCCAAGGTGTATGTCTGAATGTGCACGTGTCCCTTGCGGTCACTGCCTCACCGCCCTCGGCAGCTGGTTTCCTGCTCTCATCGGTGATGGGCTTGAAAATAATACGCAGAGGAGGAAATCATCTATCCAGATTCCCCTGTAATGGTATAGTTTGCCATATGTTTGGCTTCTCTCCACATAACCCAGAGAGTAAAACAGTTGTTTCATAACCTATTTTTACAACTTAAGATAGTCAGGTCTATAGATCAAAATTTGTCTCAAATAATACAGGTTTGAACCAAGTACCTAAGAAAAATGAAAGCTTTGGCATTGTGGTCTTTATAACTCTGTGTTCAAGCCCCCGAAGACTTTTTTCCTTAACAGGGATAAATTCTCCAATAGACTGTTCTTCAGGGAAACATGAAACATGATAGAGATTTATGAAGGAGACTGAGAAGCCTTTTAGCAAAAAAAAGTACTTGCTACATATTTCCAATTTTCACTGAAGGGACTGACAACCTAGTGAAAATGGGGATTGAAATATTTACCAGAAGTGACTTCAGTAGAAGTCATAGGAGGCATTTTTAAAGACTTATGCCCTAAGATCATGTTTTCCTTCACGAGTCATACAACACAGCAGGAGAAGTAGATTATTCTAGTTCCTACAAGCAAAAGACTTCCCAAAACTGCAGGAGTATTTTTGCAAGAGCTGCAAGAATACTTAATTAAATATACCTATCTACCTTAAATTAGCATAATTCTCCATATTAAGCAGATAATTTTGATTATAAGTGATCTTCATGGTGTACACATGAAGGTGTTATTTTACTCTTGCATTACCTTAAGATGAAAAATAGAATGTTTTCATTTATTTCAAACCAGTTGCCAATTTTCTAGGAGCAGAGAGAATTAAGTGGGGAACACTAAACATTGCTAACT